>NC_083587.1:50371020-51073520 GCF_027579695.1 Neoarius graeffei | reverse complement strand
TGTCAAGAGGAAGATGAGAAACACCCGACCCAAAAATACAGATACGCTGAAGGCCACTATCAAAGCAACCTGGACTTCAATAACACCTCAGCAGTGCCATAGACTGATCACCTCCATGCCACACCGCATTGATACAGTAATTCATGGTAAAGGAGCCCCAACCAAGTATTGAGTGTATAAATGAATATACTTTTCAGAAGTTGGACATTTCTGTATTGTAAATCCTTTTTTTGATTGATCTTAGGGAATATTCTAATAATTTGAGATACTGGATTTCTGATTTTCATGAGCTATAAGCCATAATCATCAAAATTAAAACAAAAAAGGCTTTAAATATTTCACTTTACATGTAATGAATATAGAATATATGAAAGTTTACCTTTTTGAATTAAATTGTGAAAAAAAGGAACTTTTTCATGGTATTCTAATTTTTTGAGATGCACTAGTATATGCTAAAGCTAATATTTCAATATCATACAGACCTCAGTTCAAATCCATATGTATATAAGATCTTGTTGATTTCTGTATTCGTTTGGTTCGGACAACACAACATACTACTTAATGTACATCAGAGGAAACAGTCAAGCACTACTGGCACATGAATTTGCAAAATTCATTTTTAATAAACATTTAGACCTCTTTTTTTTTTAAAATCTTTCTCTGTTGTAGGACCTTTTACACTCTTGGAAAATGGTTGTTCGAGGGTGAACAGTTCATTAGATACCGGAGATGTGAGCTTCCAAAAAGCTCTACTTGGTGCCTTTTCTGATAAGGAAACACTCTGTTCCAGGGTTCTGCATATAACCTTTAATATAAAATTCACTGACTAATTTCAATGTTTATTATTAGCTCATCCGGCCGAAAGGCGATGACCTTATACCATCACGTGTTGTCTGTCGTCCGTCCGACATTGTCCACATTTCACGAAAATCGCTTCTTCTCTCTCTCAATTCTTCACCAATTTTTATTCTTTTTGGCAGAACTATATGCAGGTCTGCCTGGAGTGCATATAGCATCTACCAAAATTTGCATAATTGCAATTAATAATGAAAATATGGACTAATTAAGCCCTAACAAGCAGTTTCCACATGAATCGCTTCTTCTCCCTCAATTCTTCATCCATCCATCCATTTTCCGTAATCGCTTATCCTATGCAGGGTCGCGGGCAAGCTGGAGCCTATCCCAGCTGACTATGGGCGAGACCTCAATTCTTCACCAATTTTTGATTCTTTCTGGCATGAAGGTAGGGGTACCTAGGGTGCATATAACGTCTACCCAGATTTGCTTCATTATAATTATTAACAAAGTTATGGACTAATTAAGCCTTAATTAATTCATAGCAGTTCAACAAAAATCGCTTCTTCGCGCTCAATTCCTCGCCGTTTTGGATTCTTTCTGGCAAATAGGTCGGTATTCCCATGGTGGATATAGCTTCTATATATAGCTTGTATATAGTGTATATAGCTGCCAAGATTTATTGTGCAAGGTGGCCCACTTTAGATCGTTCCTTCTGGACTAGACAGGGCTGAATGAGCTACGCCGTCACTGACGGTCTCATTTATTTATATGTGACATTCAAAGGCATCCAATATTCATTCATCTTCAGCAACCACTTATCCTTACACTAAGTTTCTCCTTGGGGATCCATCCATCCATCAATCCATTTATGCTTCCTACCTTCATTCCTTCCTTCCATCCATCCATCAAACCATCCATCCATTTATCCATCAATCTATCTGGGTCATGATGGACCTGGACCCAATCCCTGGAACACTGGGCACAAGGTAGATCTCTTACATCTAAAGCGCTAATGGTTAATGAACTTATTACTGATCAGGAGTTTAATGTACTGTGTTTAACAGAAACATGGATTAAGCCAAATGAATATATAGCATTAAATGAAGCGAGTCCTCCTGGATACAGTTATATACACCAGCCTCGTCTAACTGGCAGAGGAGGAGGCGCTGCGGTTATTTATAATGATTATCTAGGTGTAACACACAAACCTAGTCATAAATTTAATACATTTGAAATTCTTCATACTCATATAATGTATGTAGCCTCGAAAAATAGGTCTACCCAGTCAATTCCGTTACTTATTATTTACAGGCCCCCGGGGCCATATTCTGAGTTTCTTTCTGAATTTGCAGATTTTATCTCCGATCTGGTTATTTCCTTAGACAAAGCTTTAGTTGTCGGAGATTTTAATATTCACTTCGATAACCCAGAAGACCCTTTAAAAACAGCGTTTGTGTCCATTTTAGATTCAGTCGGGATTAATCAGAATCTCATAGGACCGACCCATAATAATGGTCACACCCTCGATCTAATACTAACATTTGAGTTAAACGTAGAAAATAGTCATACTTCCACAGTCTGAAGTTATCTCAGATCATTATCTCATCTATTCAAAATATGTCTGAGTAATAATATATGCACCTCACCACGCTACTGTATTAAACGTACATTCGCGTCAACTACTGCACAGAGCTTTATAAATGATCTCCCAGAGTTATCAACTTTGATTGGGTCACTGTCAGCCCCTGCAGAACTTGATCAGGCAACTGAATGCTTAGAGTCAACGTTCCGCCATACTTTAGATAATGTAGCTCCTCTTAAAAGGAAAATGGGTCAGAGACAAAAAATTAGCACCCTGGTATAATGATGACACTCGCACTTTAAAACAGACCACTCGAAAATTGGAACGTAAATGGCGTCAAACAAAATTGGTAGCGTTCAAATTAGCGTGGAAGGAGAGCTTCCTGAAGTATAGAAAAGCTCTTAGTGCTGCGAGATCAACATATCTCTCCTCCCTAATAGAAGATAACAAAAATAATCCTAGATTCCTATTTAATACTGTAGCAAAATTAACCAGGAATAAGTCCACTATAGACGCATGCACACCTGCAGTATGTAGTAGCAACGATTTCATGAATTTTTTTAGGTGACAAAATTGAAAATATCCGACAAAAAATTCAAACTATTAATTTAAGGTCAGACAGACAGACAGACAGACAGACATACAATGTAAGTGACCCTGTAGTTAACAATATAACTATCAGATCAGCAATTAGAATGTTTTACTCCCCTTAGAAAAATTGAATTACTTTCATTAGTCTCGGCATCAAAAGCCTCAACTTGTGTACTAGATCCCTTACCTACACGTCTATTCAAACAGATAATACCTGAAGCAATTGAACCGCTTCTAAAAATAATAAATTCTTCTCTCACGATTGGCTATGTACCCAAATCCTTTAAACTAGCAGCTATCAAACCCCTGATTAAAAAACCTGACCTTGATCCCCGTCAGCTGTCCAATTATTGGCCAATATCAAACCTCCCCTTTATCTCCAAGATCCTTGAAAAAGCTGTGGCACAGCAGTTATGCTCATATTTACAAAGGAATAACATCCATGAAATGTATCAGTCAGGATTTAGACCTCATCATAGCACAGAGACAGCACTGGTTAAAGTAGTAAACGACCTACTGTTGGCGTCTGATCAGGGCTGTGTCTCGCTGCTTGTGTTGCTTGACCTTAGTGCAGCATTTGATACCATTGATCTTCCATTCTTCTGGATAGACTAGAAAATGTTGTGGGAGTTAAGGGAACGACCCTCTCCTGGCTCAGCTCTTATTTAACTGATCGCTATCAGTATGTTGATATAAATGGTGATATTTCTAGACATAATGAAGTAAAGTTTGGTGTTCCACAAGGTTCTGTCTTGGGTCCACTGCTTTTTTTCTATGTTACCTCTGGGTGATATTATTCGTAAACATTGTATTAGTTTGCACTGTTATGCTGATGACACACAGTTGTATGCTTCTGCAAAACCTGACGAGAGACACCAGCTTAATAGAATTGAGGAATGTGTTAAGGACATTAGATACTGGATGGTTATTAATTTCCTTCTGCTTAACTCTGACAAGACTGAAGTACTTGTACTAGGACCATATGCAGCTAGAAGTTATCTGATTACACAGTGACTCTGGATGGCCTTTCTGTTTCTTCACGTGCAGCAGTAAAAGACCTCGGAGTGATTATTGACCCCAGTCTTTCATTTGAAACTCACATTGATAACATTACCTGGATAGCTTTCTTTCATCTCAGAAATATTGCTAAGATAAGAAATTTAATGTCACTACATGACGCGGAAAAACTAGTTCATGCTTTCATTACCTCCAGGTTGGATTATTGTAATGCCTTACTGTCTGGATGTTCCAATAAGTGCATAAACAAGCTCCAGTTAGTTCAAAATGCAGCAGCAAGAGTCCTTACTAGAACTAGAAAATATGACCACATCACGCCTGTCTTATCCACACTGCATTGGCTCCCAATCAAATTTCGTATTGATTATAAAATACTACTACGGACCTTTAAAGCACTGAATGGTCTCGCACCACAGTACCTGAGTGAACTTCTGGTCCTCTATGACTCACCACACCTACTTAGATCAAAAGGTGCAGGCTATCTGCTGGTACCTCGTATAGTGAAGGCTATATCAGGGGGCAGAACCTTTTCTTACAAAGCCCCACAGTTATGGAACAGCCTTCCAAGTAGTGTTCGGGAATCAGACACAGTCTCAGCGTTTAAGTCTAGGCTGAAAACATATCTGTTTAGTCAAGCCTTATGTTAATGGTATTTATGAGGTAAAGGTGTAGATCTGGAGGGTCCTCAGACATAGAGTGTTTTGGTAAACTGGGATGTATGGATGCTGTCAGTCCCCCATTCGCTTGCTCACTCGAGTTTGTTGACGGTGTAGTGGCTGCTGCTTTATGTCCCGGGGCTCCCTCATGCCTGTGTTACCTTCTGGCTCTCCCCTTTTAGTTATGCTGTCATAGTTAGTTGCCGGAGTCCCTGCTTGTACTCAGTGCAATATGTATACTGTTCCTACTTATTCAGGTGACATTGGGCATACCTAACAACCTGTGTTTTTTCTCTTTCTCTCTCTCTCCCCTCACACACACATACCAAAATCTGTCCCTCTGAGTTGCATGTCGGTCCTGGGATCGAGATGCTGACCTCTTCTGCTCCTTAGACCTGCCTGATCCATCCTGGTGCCTTGTATCTGGTTGGAGTCTCATCACATCGATCCTGTGGAGGACGGCCCCATGTATGTAGACAGTTGAAAGGTCACACCTGGAAGAAGCTCTGGACACTTACAGTCTTGGTTTTATGGCTGAGGACTACAGTTGATTTGCTAACTTTAGGACTGCAGTTGTCATGAACTGTTTTGCACTCAAGTTTCCATCAATGAAGAGTTTATAACATCAACGAAACTGACTTCATGTTAAAACTGTTAATATTATAGTCATGCTGTCTGTTGTTGGCCAAATGAGGATGGGTTCCCTTTTGAGTCTGGTTCCTCTTGAGGTTTCTTCCTCATGTCATCTGAGGGAGTTTTTCCTTGCCACCATTGCCACAGGCTTGCTCATTGGGGATAGATTAGGGATAAAATTAGCTCATGTTTTAAGTCGTTCAAATTCTGTAAAGCTCGTTTGCGACAATGTTTATTGTTAAAAGCGCTATACAAATAAACTTGACTTGACAAGGTGGGAGAGTATGAATGGGATAAAAGGGTGGCATGGTGGTGTAGTGGTTAACACTGTCGCCTCACGGCAAGAAGGTTCTGGGTTCGAGCCCAGTGGCCGACAAGGGGGGGGTTTCTGTGTGGAGTTTGCATGTTCTGTCTGTGTGGGTTTCCTCTGGGTACTCCGGTTTCCCCCAAAGTCATGCAGTTAGGCTAAGTGGCTACTCTAAATTGCCCATAAGTGTGAATATCTGAGCTGTGTTCTGTGGTCAGACATGAGTAGTATGGCGGCTGCCAGTGGTGCCTTTGTCTAACTTCGATTCGGCCATGTTGAGCTGTCTTTTGTAATTCAGCTGCAAGAAAGAATGATTAGCCACTCCAAACTTCAGATACATGGCTCCATTCACACCTAGGGACAATTTAGCTTGGCCAATCCACCTACTTATTGATATTTATTTATTTTTTTTTTAACAGTGGGAGGAAACTGGAGAACCCCCACCCCAAAAAAACCCTCACATGAACATGGGAAGGACTTGAAAATTCTAACTTTTTATCATCCATTTTTTAGCTGTTGCTTAGAATGCCAAATTGGATTTTTAGAACAGAATGACTTAGGGTAACTTGACAACTCAACTTGTACCTGTTATTAGGGTACAACCAGTAGTTAAAAGAAGGTGGTCAACAACTTTATCACAACAAGTTGGTGAATTGCAGGTGGCTATTTAACACAGCTGGCTAGACCACAAACACTAGAAGCTCGTACAACGAATGTGCTCCTAGCTATTTAACAGTTATTCCACGAAATCGGGTCGTACGTGAGCTGATAGCCGACAAGGCGCGTAGCACCGAGTTGACTATAACCCATGTACAACGAGATTGAGTGGAATAACGGTTTTATTCTATCCACATTCACTGGATTTTGAGAAACGAAGCATTTTTATTTTTAGCAAATTCAATAAATAAAAACTTTATACAAAACGTCCGACAAAATCAATTCCGCTTAGAATGTAAACAAACCAGCGAAATGACAGAAGCAATTTGTGAAAAAATGCGATAATTCTTGAAAAATTTTTTACGTTCTTACCATGAAATACTTTCATTCCATATTTTATTGCCTTTTTTGTTTTTTTGGGGGGGGGTTTGTTTTCAAGTAGAATTTTTATTTCATACTCTGTTGGTTCAGCAACACGCTCCGCCATTTTGTCTTTCTCTACTTACAGCATATGAGCTGATAGCCTAGTAGTAGAGTAGCCAATCAGAGCGCGCGATTGCTCATATCTAGTGAATATACATAGAATAATTCAGTCTAAACACTCACCTTTCCTCTAAAGGAAAATGGTTATCCTCTGGGCACCTTCACTACTCCTTTTTTTTTTTTTTATACCAGACGTTCATTTAACCATGGACAGCAGATTACACCATTTTGAGTAGTTTATTATTTGGGAAATTGCAAGATTTTTTTCAGTTTTACTTCAATTCTGTTCAGTTAGTACGGCTTCGCTGATTATGCGTATCACAATTCAGTCATAGTACAGGGCTTATGGACTACTGGAATTTTGTGGACCATCCATGGGCTCAGTGAAACAGCAGCAGTATAATAAGAACCTGTCCCAACATCGCCCATTGGGACAACTCTATATAATAAACGATTTCAGGCTTTTTAGGTGCATTGATGTTCGCAATATTGATATTTTACATTGCTGTATGTGCCACGAATTGTCGATGAGAAAAAAAGAGCTAATAGCACAGCATGGCAGCTCTGTCTGATATGGAAGACAGTTTTATTATAGGGAGAGCATTTCGCAGACCAAAGCAAAATGACATGATGTCATGTGATGGCTTCTTTCAAGCAAGCCTTGAATTAAAGCAGAACGTCTGGTGAACTTTCAAAGTCAAATTTGTTAAAATGAATAGGGCTTTGTTTTCATTGTGAAGGAACATTTCAGCCAAAATAAATGAAGCTGACAACAAATGAAAGACGATCAGGACACGATCTTTGCTCTCATCTTGTAATTGTGTGTGAAGCTATTGGGAAAACTTTCGCAATAATTATTATATCCATCCATTATCCGTAACCGCTTATCCTGTGCAGGGTCGCGGGCAAGCTGGAGCCTGTCCCAGACGACTATGGGCAAGAGGCGGGGTACACCCTGGACAAGTCGCCAGGTCATAGAGACAAACAACCATTCACACTCACATTCAATTTAGAGCCACCAATTAACCTAACCTGCATGTCTTTGGGGGAAACCAGAGCACCTGGAGGAAACCCACGCAGACATGGGGAGAACACGCAAAAACTCCACACAGAAAGGCCCCCGTCGGCCACTTGGCTCGAATCCAGAACCTTCTTGCTATGAAGCAACAGTGCTAACCACTACACCACCGTTCCTCTCTAATTATTATATCATGATTGTAAATTTTATATAAAACACGTCCACACAGAACTGAACTGGAAAAGACTACACACAGCATTCTAACAGACCGGAAACAAATTTCCTGTTCAGCCATCCACATCCTCTCTATCTGAAGCACTTAAATGTTAACTGGCCAAAAACAAGGCCTGGAGCTGACAGGTTAATCTTTGTGGTGCGCTATAATAAGCTTGTTCACAGCACTGTCACCTAACTGCGCCCCCGGTCAAACACACTGTGTCATGTCGAACGCTGCTCGACTGACATCAATACTTCCAATGTGGCCTAGATTGGATTTCCATTCTTTCAAGATTTCTCTCTTGCAATATTTGCAATACATCTGATAAACAGAAAGGCTTTGATACGTCAAAGACACACTGTCTACACGTATAATTTGTTTGTGGAACCATATTGGCAATTCTGTCCTGTGGAAAAAAAAAAAAAAAGCTTAAAAGGTAGACTGCCTTTCAGACTTTAAGGGTGTATTCAGACCAGGATAGTTCGATAGTTCACTTGCTTTGGTCCGAACCAAATGTTTTTTTTATTTTTTCATTTTGGTGCGGTTCGCTTTCACACTGTACATTTTAGTAAGCGGACCAAAATCTGTCAACAAAGCCACGCGCCCTGAGGTCGTTCAGCTATTGGTCAGAGACGACACGCGCACAAAGCGTTAAGTTCAAAAGTAGTCACAGAGGCTTTCCGTGCTGTTATTCTTTTTAATGTCATCAAAGCTATATGTTTTTTCCAGTTTTCACAATTGTGCGATTACTATGCTGTTGTACAAGTAATTTATCAACGACGACTTCAAAGGGCAAGGCGGCTACGGAGGATGGCGCTGATGAGCGCACATCATGTTGTGACAGTTCTGGCTCTTCACGCAAGACGGAGGAGGTATGTGTCGGGATATTCGCCTTATCCATCGTAATAGATGAATTTCTGTTTTGCGTCGCTAGTACTGCCACTTTTTGAAAGAATGTCCCTGATTTTAATGTAGGTCTGACGGAGTTTCTTCACTTTTAGCCAACATTGTTCTGGGGAGCGCGTGAACCCCTTCTCCTTCATTTTCTCACTGAATACAGCAAACACGTCGGCATTTTTGTGTGTTCTCTCCAAAAGCTCAGATATGTGGACATCTGCCCATATATCCACAAGGGTGCGCGTTTCTTCCTCGGCCCACGTTTGCCCCCTACTCATTTTTTGTACTCTGTAGTCTAGCCTACCACTGGTCTGAATGACTGAACGACTGTTGTAAGGTTCCCTTGACAACCGAAACAGTGTTTGCACTTTGCGGTGGAGTGTCAAGACTCTGTTTCCCATAATGCTCGACAAACGACGGAAGCTCCCGAGGTACAAAAAAGCAAAACTGTCAGATTAGGTCCGGTCTGCTTTCACACCTCCAAAAGGTCCGCACCAGGGTTCCTTTGGTCTGGACCGCGTCCGACCTTGCAGCTCGGTCTCGGTCCGCTTGTTTGGTCCGGACCAGAGTTCGGTGGTTTGTATTCAGACCAACCCAAAAGGTCCGGACCAAGGGAAATTTGGTTCGTTTGGTCCGGACCAAACAACGTAGGTGTGAATACGCCCTAAGTGTAGGTCATAAAAATAATTTTCCCTGACAATCGATTATTTTTGTTTAGTGGACCGAAAACTAATAAATTTGAATCACAGACTTCCAATTTTATTCATTTTTTTAAAAATAGAACAATTAATGAATTTAAGGCCACATGGCCCTAAATTCTCCGCTATTTTTTCCTGCTTCACCATGACCCAATTCAAGATACTACGTCATGCATCACGTGGTGGGCTTTCTCCGTTCGCGCAAGGCATTGTGGGATACAAATTTGAAACAAGAGAAAAATATGGAGGACGCGAGTGTGTGAATGAAACGTGAAAGACCGACTACAGTAACGGAAAGCAAGAAGAAAAGACGACGTTATGTTGCGAAGGAAAGGAAACAAACGCAGGACCAAACTAATAAATATCGGTGCTCAGCGAGCACCTTGGTGTGATCAGCTATTCGTTTAACGACAATGTCAGTGCACGGTCAAGATAAACCTGTAGATAGCAGTAATACAACACTGTGGATGCCAGCTGCCGTAAAACCCAAAAGAAGAAGGTAAACCTGCGCATGCGCACACGGACTTCCTCTGTCTGCTTGACTGCATGAAGCGAGCGATTTCATGCACGTTATTTGCTCAGGAATCCCCTCAAATTAAATAACTTCCCAGCTACAGAATGGCCTGATATTTTGTGAGATATTACAGAAATAAAGATGTATTACAATGACCAAATTTCATAGGGAACTAAACTTCACTGATTTTATGAAATCAAAAGGCCGTCTAGCTTTAATGAACACAGTTTTCAACAAGCCCAATTTGAGGTAAAAATGGCAACCCTGGCAACCATGTCATTAACTATCCAGTCTGCTGCTCCTCCTCAAGCATGGGTCAGCGTGAGTCATACGCCAATGGTCCGTGATTAGTTTTAATGCTTGTTGTGGTTCCTATTTTTGACCACTAGGTGCAATAATAACGAGACCGTCAATGATGGCATAGCTCACTCCGGCCTCGTCTAGTCCAGAAGGAACGATCTAAAGTGGGCCACCTTGCACAGTTCTGCTCTCAACCAGTCCAGCTCAAATGTTTTTAAAGTTTCTGACATCAGTCTTGTCCATGAATTTACAGCAAAATATCCCTTTATATCCAAAGGGTATAGTCTGGTAGTAGTTAGTACAAAAGGTCACTGTAGTAGTGTTACAGTGGTGCTTGAAAGTTTGTGAACCCTTTAGAATTTTCTATATTTCTGCATAAATATGACCTAAAACATCAGATTTTCACACAAGTCCTAAAAGTAGATAAAGAGAACCCAGTTAAACAAATGAGACTTGGTCATTTATTTATTGAGGAAAATGATCCAATATTACATATCTGTGAGTGGCAAAAGTATGTGAAACTTTACTTTCAGTATCTGGTGTGATCCCCTTGTGCAGCAATAACTGCAACTAAATGTTTCCAGTAACTGTTGATCAGTCCTGCACACCGGCTTGGAGGAATTTTAGCCCATTCCTCCGTACAGAACAGCTTCAACTCTGGAATGTTGGTGGGTTTCCTCACTTGACTGCTCGCTTCAGGTCCTTCCACAACATTTCGATTGGATTAAGGTCAGGACTTTGACTTGGCCATTCCAAAACATTAACTTTATTCTTCTTTAACCATTCTTTGGTAGAACAACTTGTGTGCTTAGGGTCATTGTCTTGCTGCATGACCCACCTTCTCTTGAGATTCAGTTCATGGGCAGATGTCCTGATATTTCCCTTTAGAATTCGCTGGTATAATTCAGAATTCATTGTTCCATCAATGACGGCAAGCCGTCCTGGCCCAGATGCAGCAAAACAGGCTCAAACCATGATACTACCACCACCATGTTTCACAGATGGGATAAGGTTCTTATGCTGGAATGCAGTGTTTTCCTTTCTTCAAACATAACACTTCTCATTTAAACCAAAAAGTTTTGGTCTCATCCATCCACAAAACATTTTTCCAATAGCCTTCTGGCTTGTCTACATGATCTTTAGCAAACTGCAGATGAGCAGCAGTGTTCTTTTTGGAGAGCAGTGGCTTTCTCCTTGCAACCCTGCCATGCACACCATTGTTATTCAGTGTTCTCCTGATGGTGGACTCATGAACATTAACCAATGTGAGAGAGGCCTTCAGTTGCTTAGAAGTTACCCTGGGGTCCTTTGTGACCTCGCCGAGTATTACATGCCTTGCTCTTGGAGTGATCTTTGTTGGTCGACCACTCCTGGGGAGGGTAACAGTGGTCTTGAATTTCCTCCATTTGTACACAATCTGTCTGACTGTGGATTGGTGGAGTCCAAACTCTTTAGAGATGGTTTTGTAACCTTTTCCAGCCTGATGAGCATCAACAACGCTTTTTCTGAGGTCCTCAGAAATCTCCTTTGTTCGTGCCATGATACACTTCCACAAACGTGTTGTGAAGATCAGACTGTGATAGATCCCTGTCCTTTAAATAAAACAGGGTGCCCACTCACACCTTATTGTCATCCCATTGATTGAAAACACCTGACTCTAATTTCACCTTCAAATTAACTGCTAATCCTAGAGATTCACATACTTTTGCCGCTCACAGATATGTAATATTGGATCATTTTCCTCAATAAATAAATGACCAAGTAGAATATTTTTGTCTCATCTGTTTAACTGGGTTCTCTTTATCTACTTTTAGGACTTGTGTGAAAATCTGATGATGTTTTGGGTCATATTTATGCAGAAATATCAAAATTCTAAAGGGTTTGCAAACTTTCAAGCACCACTGTATATACAGACTGTACTGCATTTTAAACTGCAGGTGCCCTCCACTGTTCTTGTCCATGCCTAGTTCTGCCTCAGAGATTTATGGGAATAATGGGTCTTCACATTCTCCCAAAACCACCCACGTGAATACGGCATTACATCTACCCAAAGTCAACATTTATTGAGAACTTAACCAATATAATGCCTTATACAAAGTATACTAATGTGAATAAATGTTCACGGAGTTTAACAGTTTTTAAACCACACATCACATGTTTGGCAGGACCATTAATTTATATCGTCTCTAACAGTATCATTATCAACTGCAATGAAATATTATAGCTACCGTATACTACAGCCCTGTTCAATTCTTGAATCTCATTGGTCAATTCCGGCTGTAATTCAAATCACGTTTATATAAACGTGCCCATTCTAATACATTAGGCATAAAGAAAATGTGTTACTGAACAATTTCAAAAGCATAACTATTCGAGACGTTTATTTAATATGTATCGTCAACGTTTTGTGAAATTATCCCTCTCAACAGAGGAATGAACCACTTTGGGATGTGCTGGAAAATAAATTTTGAGGTGGTCATAATAACTCCGCTTCACGTCAGCCTGCATCACACTCTCTATCGTCGAGCGTTGTGTTCAATTCTTTATCTGTCAGAGTGCAGGCACTTACGGGCGCAATTGCAGGGGAGAGCGGGCGCGTTGCAAACTGGTGAACAAATCCCAATCTCGAGATGAGAATCAGAGTCAGGTTCGTGCCAAGGGTCGGTCGGTCGGTCGGTCGATGCGCAAACGGGATGTCACAGATAAACTACAGTCTCAGTACAGAGTCGAGTAATTAACGTAGCGAGGGTCAGAATAACTAGAATCAGGCCAAAACAACGAACGGCTTGGTATGATCAGGTACAGGGACGCAAAACAATACTGCATAAAATGCACGAGTGTTTGGCGTCCTTAAATAGGGAGTGCTGATGACTGGGATGCTGAACAGGTGTGCTCAAGAGAGGGAGGGCGCTGTGGTGCTTGGGAGTTGTAGTGCGTGGCAGCCATGCTTGAAGGCTGCCATGAACTTACGCAGCTACTGAATTTATGTATCATTTAATTGTAAAGTTTAAAAAAAAATAATTTGCTAAAATATTTCATTCTTAAAAAAAAAGTGAATTTACAAGCCTACAACTTCATGTATGAATGCTGTTTGTGTTACAGCTAAAATGTTTTAAACTCTGATTTAATAAACTAAAAAAAAGCGCCATCAAAAAGAAAAAGAAAAATCATTTGAGAGGCAGCGATCATAAAATATTTCATTCTCTGACAAAGATGAAAGGAACTCATTAGAGCACTCGTTAGTGCCGTGAGCGCTTCATGTAGGTGATCTGTAATTGAGTTCTTCAACTCACACCATCCTTCACAACCCCGTCACGTCTTAAATGGAATAAGATGAAAGGCTTAAACACACATGCATCAGTGTACACGGGGACAAAGATGTTTTTGCAGTAGTAACAAACAGCATCTACAACTTCATTTGACAAAGATGGGATCTCCTGCATGCAGCGTGTCGGAAACGCATACACCAATCATGTGACCAATCTTAGAACAATCAGAACAAGAATGATTATCTTTACCAGTTTGGGATTTGACAGTAGAACAGTTAAGATCATGCAGATTTCTGTGATGATGAAAAATGAGCTTTTGTCCCAAATTAGGTTTTTCTGCCAATAATACAATTTGATGTGTCTGCTTAAAAAAATATAAATAAATCCATGCACCGAGACAATACTGAAATGTTTTTATTTTAGGCTCCTTTCTGACCTTTCCATGGCTGTCTGCCTGCAAATATCATGTTGGCCAGGGAGCCAGTTTAATAAACACTGTGGTAAAAACAGTCAGTCTGCCTAAAGATGTCTAAAACCTTGCCAGCTGATTATTAAAAATCATTGGACAAGCGCAATTTGATAGTTACACACCATGCAAACCTACACTACAAGTAAAACAAACCTAAGACTAATAGCTGATTAGTTTGTGATCAGTTGGCAAACTGCCCGTGACTAGGTATGTAACGATATATTGTGCAATGATTAATCGCGACACAAATTTATGACAATTCAAATTGATGATGAAATAAACTGAATCACAGTTATCATCAGGCTGTGTAATCTCTTAATTTTTCCTTGCTGTAATTGTGTTGTTTAGACTGCACAGGGCGCAATAATGTATAATAGCAGGAATGCATGTGACTTCACCCGAGATGGAAGTAACACAGCTCTAATGCTGCGAAAACACACAAAAACAGATCTAAAATCGGAAAGAGCTGATGCATGATTGACTGTACAAACAGATTTAACAAGAGATCAGAGCCCTCTGTTTACAGATTGCTGAAAGCTAAAGAAAAGAGAAGCAAATGGAGGGAGTATAAACCTTTATTAAGACAAGTCATATTTGTTATCAACTTTTTATTTTTAATAAAAGGTAATAGTTTAGTTAATATGCTAGTACATTTTACTCCAACCTTTACAAATGTGGGTAAATACTTAGTGTTGGTTATTAAGAAAATGAAACACTTTTTAAAAAATAAATATGGTAATAAACTTTTTCATTTGTTTATTTATTTATTTCAAAAATATCGTAAATCGAATCGAATCGTGAACTAGGTGAATCATTACATACGTACCCATGATGTGCCTACGCCTTCACGTCATCATCAAAACAGAGAAGAACGCTTAGACACTCTGGAAAGATGACAGTTTTTAAAAGTTGAAATGATTTAATAGAAGACATTCATGAAAAGAAATATACTCAACAGAACAGAAAGCACTGAATAAATCAGCGATTACTTCCCCACGACACTGTGGTGATCAGAAATGTGAAAAAAGAGGATACAGGCGGCAATGACGATCTCTGAGAAAAAGGCACAAGGACAAAATGGAAATCAGCTGCGTGCCTCTCGTGGTAGACACAAAAGCAGCATGTTTTACAAACGATCCTAGAAACAATCCTAAAACGAGTGCCAGGGAAACGGAAGGCAATTTCTCATGGAGCAGTGAGAACTCTACGCTCATTGCAACGCCTGTCATCTTGACCTGAGGAGTGTGAATGCATCATATCCTCTACTGTGTGTGTGTGTGTGTGTGTGTGTGTGTGTGTGTGTGTGTGTGTGTGTGTGTGGAGAGAGAGAATGGAGTTTGATGCAATGCCACACCCCAGAGTTTTGCTGACTCGACAGAAGCACTTTCATTTGAAAGCGCAGCTCGGATATATGTAATAAAAGCAATATGCCACCTTCCTATTTTCATTAAGCTGGAGGTGAGATCTAAGATACAAACTAGCATTATTTTTTGAGTATAATCCCATATTATACACTGAAACATACTGCACATACTCCCATATTATACACTGCAGCATATACACCCATCTTTTTTATTTTATATATATAACTGCACAATACATTTACAGCATTCATTCATCCTTAGTAACTGCCTGGTCACTGTTTAAATCAAGCTACTACTTTGTTAACAGTTTGGGATCTAGAACCAAATGCATTTCTTAGAAAATATCACAGGAAGGTACAAACAAAAATAATATCTATGTGAAGTGGTTCATGATCATATCGAGTATTATTCTATCCACGTTCACTGGATATGAGCAATCGTGCGCTCTGATTGGCTACTCTACGACTAGGCTATCAGTTCATATACCGTGAGTAGAGAAAAACAAAAAGGCGGAGCGCAGGGCTTTCCACAAGCGCTGGCTGCCGGCCATACAGCCGACTGCACAATTAAGTCCAGCCGGCTACTTTAATGACTTATTTTTGTAGCCCACAGGCTCTAAATATTAATTTTCGATTTTAATAAAATTAAATGTTTATCTAACGGACTGACAATAATGTCAAACTGAACCGCACTCATTTAAGTTGTGATTCGCGCTGTTTGTACCGATAACCACAAATTCCCCGCCGACTTCATTGATCGGGGAGAGTAACTCATCCGCGCGCGCACTCGGCGGAGGCAGTAGTGTGTCGGGGCCGTCGGAGGGAACAGAAGCAGAGATGACGCTTATTTTGTCTCCGGTAAACCAGTCTTCTCTCGTTCAATTACGTGCTGGCATCAAAAGACACCGTTGGTTGTAAATGAAACCAAACTGAGTGGTTGGAGTGTATTTTCATACACAAATGGAGAAATGTTCGCTGAGCGTTTAACTGTGTAGCCACCACTGCAGACCGTTGTCATTGTTAATTCATAGCATGCTCAGCTGCGTGAATGTGTCATGCACCGAAAATAAGAGATTTACAAGCCAGGAACGCCTCCTGATGCAATACGTAAGAAAAGAAAGAAGATTTACTGCCATTTTACTTTGTATTTGAGTAAAGTGAATAAATAAATGGTCTGTGGAAAATACATTTAATCCTGGGAACTGCGTGCACAGGAGTTTATTTTGTGTTTACTCCCCCCCGGCTGGCTACTTATTTGTCATGGCTGGCTAGTATGAGCCTTAGTGGAAAGCCTTGGGAGCGTGTTGCTGAACCAACCGAGGACGAAATAAAAACTCCACTCGAAAACAAAACCCCAAAAATTGTTTGCAAGTATTTAAAAGAAACAAAAATAGCTAAAAGAATAAAGTCCCCCCCCCCAATATCTCCTGTTCCACACTCCAGCCCAGTCGGCGGCAGTAATACACCTCTGAGGTGGTTTGCCAATCAACAAAAAACCCTAAAGAAGAAGAAGCAGAACCCCCCCCCCAAAAAAAGCAACAAAATATGAAATAAAAGTATTTGATAAGAACGTATCTTTTTTTTTTTCCAAGAATTAATTATTAAAGCATTTTTCACAAATTGCTACTGTGATTTTGCCGGTTTGTTATACAACCCCGATTCCAAAAGAAGTTGGGACAAAGTACAGATTGTAAATAAAAACGGAATGCAATGATGTGGAAGTTTCAAAATTCCATATTTTATTCAGAATAGAACATAGATGACATATCAAATGTTTAAACTGAGAAAATGTATCATTTAAAGAGAAAAATTAGGTGATTTTAAATTTCATGACAACAACACATCTCAAAAAAGTTGGGACAAGGCCATGTTTACCACTGTGAGACATCCCCTTTTCTCTTTACAACAGTCTGTAAACGTCTGGGGACTGAGGAGACAAGTTGCTCAAGTTTAGGGATAGGAATGTTAACCCATTCTTGTCTAATGTAGGATTCTAGTTGCTCAAATGTCTTAGGTCTTTTTTGTCGTATCTTCCGTTTTATGATGCGCCAAATGTTTTCTATGGGTGAAAGATCTGGACTGCAGGCTGGCCAGTTCAGTACCCGGACCCTTCTTCTACGCAGCCATGATGCTGTAATTGATGCAGTATGTGGTTTGGCATTGTCATGTTGGAAAATGCAAGGTCTTCCCTGAAAGAGACGTCGTCTGGATGGGAGCATATGTTGCTCTAGAACCTGGATATACCTTTCAGCATTGATGGTGTCTTTCCAGATGTGTAAGCTGCCCCTGCCACACGCACTAATGCAACCCCATACCATCAGAGATGCAGGCTTCTGAACTAAGCGCCAATAACAACTTGGGTCGTCCTTCTCCTCTTTAGTCCGAATGACACGGCGTCCCTGATTTCCATAAAGAACTTCAAATTTTGATTCGTCTGACCACAGAACAGTTTTCTACTTAGCCACAGTCCATTTTAAATGAGCCTTGGCCCAGAGAAGACGTCTGCACTTCTGGATCATGTTTAAATATGGCTTCTTCTTTGAACTATAGAGTTTTAGCTGGCAACGGCGCATGGCACGTTGAATTGTGTTCACAGATAATGTTCTCTGGAAATATTCCTGAGCCCATTTTGTGATTTCCAATACAGAAGCATGCCTGTATGTGATGCAGTGCCGTCTAAGGGCCCGAAGATCACGGGCACCCAGTATGGTTTTCCGGCCTTGACCCTTACGCACAGAGATTCTTCCAGATTCTCTGAATCTTTTGATGATATTATGCACTGTAGATGATATGTTCAAACTCTTTGCAATTTTACACTGTCGAACTCCTTTCTGATATTGCTCCACTATTTGTCGGCGCAAAATTGGGGGGATTGGTGATCCTCTTCCCATCTTTACTTCTGAGAGCCGCTGCCACTCCAACATGCTCTTTTTATACCCATTCATGTTAATGACATATTGCTAATTGACCTAATGAGTTGCAATTTGGTCCTCCAGATGTTCCTTTTTTGTACCTTTAACTTTTCCAGCCTCTTATTGCCCCTGTCCCAACTTTTTTGAGATGTGTTGCTGTCATGAAATTTCAAATGAGCCAATATTTGGCATGAAATTTCAAAATGTCTCACTTTCGACATTTGATATGTTGTCTACCGGTATGTTCTATTGTGAATACAATATCAGTTTTTGAGATTTATAAATTATTGCATTCCGTTTTTATTTACAATTTGTTCTTTGTCCCAACTTTTTTGGAATCGGGGTTGTACATTCTAAGCGGAAATTATTTGTTGGACGTTTTGTGTAGAGTTTTTTTTATTGAATTTGCAAAAAAAAAAAAATTTAAAAATGCTCAGTTTCTCAAAATCCAGTGAACGTGGAAAGAATAAAACTGTTATTCCACTCAATCTTGTTGTACATGGCTTATAGCCAACTCGGTGCTATGCGCCTCGTCGGCCATCAGCTCATGTACGGTACGACTCGATTTTGTGGAATAACTTAAATATTATATATACACACACACACACACACACACTCACTGTATATATCGTAGCATGTACTTTCATATTATATACTGCAGTATATAATTCCTTATAATACATGGTCGTATATACTTCCATATTATATACTGCAGGGTATACCTCGGCAGCTTTGCTGATTTAAACTGGGATCCAGCTAAGTGGAGAGAGGAAATGATGGCTTTATTCCTGAGTGTACCAGACTGGCGAGCTGCCCTTTCAGGAAGCATTTAGGCTCACTTCAGTGCTTCTCAAGTCAAGCCTGAAATCTATATGAAGCCTGTGGGAGGTAGAAAACACATGCGCGGCATTGTATTTGGTGCTCGTGTGTACTTTTATGGCGCGGTAAGTCTTTGTGGCTAAACGTATGATTTATAGAAAAGTCTATGACTTTATTCCCTTGTAAAAGGTGAATATGGTCCCCATTATACCACACAAATTTGCAATTTCCTGAAGGATATTGCCCCCACATTAATCCTTTTTTTTTTTCCCTCCCAGGAGACATTATTAAGCCTCTTATGGCACCCCGCAGGTTCTCTGAGCCGGCTCTGTTGTCTTTGCTGCGAGCATAATTAGTCCATAATACACAAACCATGAACAAGCAATTGAACAACATGCTTAAAATCACTGAGCCTTTATCTATTTGAAGGAATATTATAAACAGTGCAGGTCCATTTTCCCAGATAAAGTCATGGGTCCTGGAAGTCAGAGACACTAAAGAGGTAAGAACGATGCGTCTGGCTATAGTATGTCCACTCTCTCCCTCAGTTACATCACACACTCGGCGTCAATGACAAAAGGGGTCGGGCAATGTTCACGTTTTCTGTTCATTGTACTAACTGTGCAAACGTTTGCAAGAGGAGTCAGAAAACTGAATTTCGGTTCTGCAGATTCATCATGTTTATCGAATGCCTTTATGGAACCATAAAGTAAATCTTGTACCTTGTAATTTATATACAGGTTAACGCACTAAACTAGACCTATCAGGTGA
This sequence comes from Neoarius graeffei, assembly GCF_027579695.1. Classification (NCBI taxonomy): domain Eukaryota; kingdom Metazoa; phylum Chordata; class Actinopteri; order Siluriformes; family Ariidae; genus Neoarius; species Neoarius graeffei. The sequence goes on along the minus strand of NC_083587.1, from coordinate 51,053,549 downwards.
AAATTCAAATTCAGTTCAAATTGCTTGAATCTGCTCTCATGGAATTCGGAATTGAATGCAGAACAACATACTTTTTACAGAATTAAAATACGTTTATCCATTCTTGAGAGATTACAAATCAAAGGTTGAAGAAACGGATTAATTTTTAGAAACCTGCTGTAATATTCTGTCTGAGGATCACATGGTCCAAAACGGGCCGCATTAACCAATGAGATCAAATGTTTTTTCTTAACACCTTTTCTATTTTTCAAGATATTTGCATGGGAATTGGCAGACACATAGATGGTTCTATAGTGAATACAAAGTTTGAAAAATTAGTTGAAAAATGCAAATTAATATTTAATTAGCATGACTTACGCTGATTAGGTACAAACGTTAAATCGGTACACTCAAAAAAAAAAAAAAGTAGCAAAAGATTATTTCTAATCCCCTCTGTGCTCTTTAGGGCTTTGTATTTCTCAAAAGTAGGGCCTACTAGTGTTTATATGAAAGAATATAAATTATTATTTTTGATTAATATTCACAGCTTTCGGGCGGCACGGTGGTGTAGTGGTTAGCGCTGTCGCCTCACAGCAAGAAGGTCCGGGTTCGAGCCCCGTGGCCGGCGAGGGCCTTTCTGTGTGGAGTTTGCATGTTCTCCCCGTGTCCGCGTGGGTTTCCTCCGGGTGCTCCGGTTTCCCCCACAGTCCAAAGACATGCAGGTTAGGTTAACTGGTGACTCTAAATTGACCGTAGGTGTGAATGTGAGTGTGAATGGTTGTCTGTGTCTATGTGTCAGCCCTGTGATGACCTGGCGACTTGTCCAGGGTGTACCCCGCCTTTCGCCCGTAGTCAGCTGGGATAGGCTCCAGCTTGCCTGCGACCCTGTAGAACAGGATAAAGCGGCTAGAGATAATGAGATGAACAAGATGAGATTCACAGCTTTCAAAGCTAACCTTGAAAAAACAGTGTGATCCACATCCAATAAACAACTCCATTTAACTGAATTGAAATTGACACTCGCATTTCTGACTTACAGTTTTTTAAAATATATCATTCCTACCACTAATCTCAATATTTTTCATCAAAACAACTACAGTTATATTCTAAAATAGTTATTTATTTATATGAATCAGTTTGATTTGAAAAAATAAGTAGGTAAAGCTACGAAAACTCACTTCAAAGTCTCCCGTGAATCATAACATCAAAACTAGCAGACGGAAATTTTTGCTGAACATTTCATCAGAAACAGTGAGAGGGAGAGAACATCCCTATAAAAGTTATCTGATTGATATTCACGAGTAATCTAGTCGGAAACCAATCAGGAGAGAGAGAGAGAGAGAGAGAGCCTGACCGCTTCCCCATGACTCAAAAAACACCGGCAGTTTCCCAACGTCACGCAAGCAGAGAGTGAACCCTGCTGTACCAACTTCAACTTGCCATTACTGAACAGATCTTAACCAGATCACTGAACAGATCTTAACCAGATCACTGAACAGATCTTAACCAGATTTTCTTTGGAAAGCAGAGATAAGCTTTTTAATGATCGTATTCACGATAGAAAATATTCAAGAGTTAAGCAATGACAGGTTTGGAAACTTAGATGAACGTCTGCAGGCACAATTTTCACAGCACGGCCAGCGAGCGTCCGATACGCCTATATGAAGGACATCAGGGTTTCCTGTGGATCAAAAGTTTGGCATGGGGGTAATGTAAGCAGTGGGGGTGGGATTGGGGGTGATAGCCATGGCAAAACCGGCATAACTGGTTAGAGCGTTTACATTTATTCGTTTTACACCGTAATTTTGTATTTGAAACTTTGGACCATTTGAAGTCTGGTACAACCAAGGCTTGATTCTTGGAATGTTAGACCAATCGGGGTCCCATCCAGACTTCCTTTGTTTGGAGGGGGGTTTTTTTGGGTCCCATCATTCTCTCTTTCCTCTGCCCTCTCCTCTCCAGCTCCCCTTACCTGAACCCTCCTCCTCTCTTCTCTCTCCTGAGCTCTATTGTCCATCCCTAATCCTTATTCCCTCTCTGCCTTTGAAGATTAGGTCTTGAGATTCAGAAGGCTGATGTCCTCACATACACTCGCTGACTACTTTAAGAGGAACTGAGCAGTTGGGCAAAGACCAGGCAACGTTATTCCAATCTTCAATCCCAGGTTCTGAGAGTCTGTGCCCACTGTAGCTTCAAATCCATGGTTTTGACTGATAGCAGAGGAAATCGATGAGGTCTTCTCCTGTTGTAGCCTATCTGCCTCAAGGTTTGACCTGTTGTTGCCTTCTGAGATGCTTTTCTGTTCACCATGGTTGTAAAGAGTGGTTAGTGTTCCTGTCATCTCACAACAGACTGCCAATTCTCTTCTGACCTCTCTCAAAACTGCTGGACATGCACATAGGGTTGTTTTTTTTGTTGTTGTTGTTGCATAATTCCGTATAAGGGTCATTCTAGACTTCAGGGTACATTTCGCATCTCAGAGATAAACCTTTTGTTATTTTCCACAAAAATACATTTTTATTGTATCAGTTTTGAACAATAATGCAAATTATGACAAACTTTCCTCAACAGCAGTGCTTGATGTACATTTTAGACCCAATTTATCCGTAAAACATTAACTAAATGACTCCTGCCCCTCCCCCCACATTATTGGCCGTCTTCGACTCCTGATTCATCGATTCAACTCGAATAAACATGAAGTGATTCAGAGTAACTCTGTTTTTTGGGGCTTATTCTATTAACTGTTATAAAATCAAGTGCATAGAAAGTCTATTTTCTGTATTATGTGAAATTTCGGTCATAAAAATTATATATTTTTTTATCCGTCCCAATGTTCTTGTCAACTCTGTTAACTCTGTTATAAAACTGCATAAAATCCACAAGGACTTTTAATAATACGCATGACACCTGCACCGAGATATGTCACTTCCTCTGGTGGGAAACTTCAGAAAGGCAGTCAGGTACGTTCTGTTTCTTCCCTCATTAATTTGAACAAAAATGTTGAGGATACACCAAGAGTAGATTAATTATTCGTCAAATCTGTTATTGTGATATTGGAGTGAATCTCTCACTCATTTTTAAAAAACAATAAGATGATTAAAATCCATAAAATTCTGTTTTTATACATGCCATGTGGTCGCTAGTTTGAGGCTAGCATGTGGAGTTAAGACACAAAATTGGGGGGGGGGGGGGGGGGGGTGTCAACTCTTATCGTCGATTCTGTTCAGGGATTGCCCAGTTTGACGACAACAGAGTTGACCATGACTAACAGAGTCAACATTTGAAATGTACCCGCAGTTCTAGAATGGTCCATGAACTCGAGAGAAAACTCAGGAGAACAGCAGTTTCTGAAATACACAAACCAGCCAAACTGGTGTGAATAACCATGCCACGATCAACGTCAAAGTCACCGAGATCACGTTTTTCCTCGTTCTGGTGTTTGACGTGAACATTAAGAGAAGCACTTGACCTGTTATCTGTAGATTTTATGCGTTACACTGCTGCCACGTGACTGGATAACTTCACGAATGTACAGTTCAGGTGTACAGCTGAGATGATGTGTGTCCCCCCCCCCCAATCTGTCCCTCTGAGTTATATGTCAATCCTCATATCGAGATGCTGACCTCGGACCTGCCCCATCCATCCTGATGCCCTACGTCTGGCTGGAGTCTCATCACATCGATCCTGTAGAGGACGGCCCCATATGGACAGTTGAAAGTCACACTTGGAAGACGCTCTGGACACTTAGTCATGGTTTTATGGCTGAGGACTACAGTTGACTCGCTAACTTTAGGACTGCAGTTGCTATGAACAGTTTTGCACTCAAGTTTCCATCAATGAAGAGTTTATAACATCAACGAAACTGACTTCATGTTAAAACTGTTAAAAATGTTACAAATCGCATGGTCATCACCCAAATGAGGATGAGTTCCCTTTTGAGTCTGGTTCCTCTCGAGGTTTCTTCATGTTGTCTGAGGGAGTTTTTCCTTGCCACCGCCGCCACAGGCGTGCTCATCGGGGATAAATTAGGGATAAAATTAGCTCATGTTTAAAGGTCATTCAAATTCTGTAAAGCTGCTTTGCGACAACGTCTATTGTTAAAAGCGCTATTCAAATAAACTTGACAAGATCGGAGTCTCTCTTCCCTCCATCACAGACATTTACACCACACGCTGCATCTGGAAAGCCACCAGCATCGTGGCCGACCCCACGCACCCCTCACACAATCTCTTCGCCCTCTTGTTGTCTGGAAAAAGGTGCCGAAGCATTCAGGCCTTCACAGCCAAACTCCGTAACGGTTTCTTCCCACATGCTGTCAGACTCCTCAACTCTGAGGGACTGGACTGATACACGCAGACTGTTGAACACACCACTCACACTGCAGTATTTGCACAGTGGACAATAATGCACTACTGCTTACAATATCTCTCTCACACACAAGGTTTACATTTATTTATTCCCTTTTCATATACTACCTCAGTATGCACACTCCACTCTGCACCTTATGTTGTTTGTGTCATTTATTGTCTGCAGTGTTGCACTCGTTGCACTCTTGCACTATGTGTGTTGTAGACTGTAATCCTGTGATGTTTAATGTAGCACCACAGTCCTGGAAAAACGTCGTTTCGTTTTAGGGTCCGTCTCAGAAACCGGTCTCATTTGGGACATTACGGTCAAAAAATAAATTTTCTAATTTGACTTTTTTTTTTTTGCATTTACCTAACACTCAATGTTTCTTTTGTCATGCTGAATAAGAATAAAGATAGTATCTTGCTTTATGTGGCCTCCACTGTGGAAAATTATTTTGATTACAATTCAAATGCTTTTGTAAACTTGATTTCTATATAAAATAACTCCATCATGAAGAATTAAAGCCCCTCCTTCACAGATGAGTGAAAATATTGAATAAATTTCCTCTTTTTGATTGCTTGGGTTAAAAATGCTAAGTTATGATGACTGAATTGATTATTCACTTAAATATGAATAATATGATGCATTTTGGGTATTTGATATGGCGAAATAGGACACAATGGAAAAATCAAGAACACAACGGAAAGATGAGAATAACGGCGGTGGTAAAAGAACAGCGACTGTACTGGCTGAAGGTCGCGCGGGTCTCTGCTGCGGCGCGCGAGCAACGGGACATCACTACCGCACCGGACGGAACGCGAGGCGGGGGCGGGGCAAAATGACTGGCCGTAGATTCTATCAAAAGTTCGATCTAAATTGACCGTGGTTGAAAAATATTGGCCAAAAACACGCAAACACTACGAAATATGAAAGCAAGATGAAAAAGAAACAATTCTATTGCCTTATACTGTAAGACTAAAACCAAATAAAACTGTCAAAACTCACCTTTTCAGTGATAACGTCCGAACAGATCACCCGCGTAACAGAAAGACCGCAAATGGAAGCGCGATCAACTTCTAACTGTTGGAGTGGAAAATTCCATTCTACACATGCAAATTGTTAATGTGTGTCCTTCCCCACACACAAATAACACGCTACGGTAAAAAATAGACCACAACTCATTTTATAGCTCAGAAATTCATACAAGACCAGCTACCATCGTAACATATTCTGTAAGAAACATATTCTATACCAAACTTTCAGCTTTTATTTTAAAAAACAAAATCGCAGATTTATAATTACATTTTTATATGGCGTAGTGATTTTAAGTTACTACTTCTGGTGAGGTAGTGACCTTGAGGCTTTCCGTTTAGATCAAAACACACGATCGTATTGGTTTTGGGTACGCGGAAAATGGAGTTACAACGGTGATCAAATATTTTGCATGATATTTTATTACGGTTATGATTATTCTGTGAGCGCACCAATCCTTAGGTATATAAAGTTACGACTTAAAATACAATTAGTGATAACTGTAGACTTTTCAGTGGACTACAACCTTTTTAAGGGAATGCGATGTAGTCGACCATTTATCATGTCCCAGATCAAGCCGCCATTTTTCCACAAATTTGCAGAATTTTTGCCAAATTCTGAATAGAGTATTCACATCAAAGATTTAGTTTTATCTGTATTATTTTTCATCATTTTATTTCAAATTAAAACCAACATCACCATTCAAAACTGTATAGTTTATTGACGGAGTATATTTAGTGGGGGACCCCCACAGTACCCAGTTTCTGAGACAGACCCTTTAACTATGTATTGTACCAACTGTATATGGTTGAAATGACAAAAGAATGTTAGCCTTACACTTGATCCCAATGAAGCGTCTGGTTGAATATACATCATGATTATGTTTAAAACCGGAGTGATCCCTCCTCTAGTTAAACCAGGCTTACCTTCAGAATTCCATTCCCAACTCAAATTACTTACTTATTACCTTATACTCACTGGACATCTCCAAAATTAAAAACGATGCATTTTTCATTACTGCTTTACACTTATTGATTTATCCCGTGGGCAGCACGGTGGTGTATCACTGTCGCTTCACAGCAAGAAGGTCCGGGTTCGAGCCCCGTGGCCGGCGAGGGCCTTTCTGTGTGGAGTTTGCATGTTCTCCCCGTGTCCGCGTGGGTTTCCTCCGGGTGCTCCGGTTTCCCCCACAGTCCAAAGACATGCAGGTTAGGTTAACTGGTGACTCTAAATTGACCGTAGGTGTGAATGTGAGTGTGAATGGTTGTCTGTGTCTATGTGTCAGCCCTGTGATGACCTGGCGACTTGTCCAGGGTGTACCCCGCCTTTCGCCCGTAGTCAGCTGGGATAGGCTCCAGCTTGCCTGCGACCCTGTAGAAGGATAAAGCGGCTAGAGATAATGAGATGAGATAATTCCAATCCAAATCGGACAAAAATCAGAGTGCCAACGGTTTAAATGGATGTCGGCAAGAAATCAGCATGTTCATATTACTTCATAAATGTACAAAATTTCAACGCATTTAAGACTGACATGCGTCCTTGTACTTTGACACCAGGTTATTTACTGACTTCTAATCTGCTCCATTGTAAAATCTGCTGCGATTTAATATTCAAGGGATAAAAAAAAGAACATTTACGCAGGATTGACTGCTCTCTTTGAAGAGCCTTTCTTTCACAAAACCAATTACAAGCATGGCAAACTCATTTCCATACACAGCTAAATGACTATGATGCATTGCAGGAAAACACATTCCTTGTGTCATCATATAACAAATGCTGGACCCTGAGCTTTTCTAATACTGCCAAGTTCTGTGTGATTGCAGTGGTGTCTGAAAAACATATCAGACTTTCCTTTTCTGGAATCATTTGACCTTTAATTGCCCTTGGCAACAGCTACTGAGCAATCTGAAAGAAATTAGATGGGAAATTGCCATATGTGAGGTGGTAACCTCAGGACACGGGAACACTTGGCGGAGTAATTCTTGGCATATGGAAGGGCTTCTTGCTGTTAAGTTTGAATGTAGTGACTCGAGTGTGAAAGTCGACTGGCGGACCAGCCAGGCACGAACGCAAAAACGGTTCGGTAACTATTTAAAATCTGCAGATAAGGACGGGTAAAATGTCATATCAGATATTCCAACCACAATAAACAGACAACAATGCAACACTTAATACTATTATTTCTAAATAATACATTTATTAGCTGACACTTTTTTCGTGAGGCTCGTTGGTTCTGGCACGAATAGCCTTCGCGTGAATTTGTTTAAGGTGGATCACAGGTTGCACGCCTGAGACCCACGCACTTTGGGCACCCGCCTTCTCCAGCAGCACCATGGAGATGGAGACGTGCTAGTTCTGGTTGGGGTGCTTGCAGCGGGCTGACGGAAAACTTGATTACAGTCAAGGTCCGCCTTAAACCACGCCAGCCCGCCTGGCGCTGCTCTCATCCGCCAGTTACGAGGCAACTGCCGTTGTCCTGGGTATGACATTAAACTGCATTTAGGCGGAGTGGGGAGGTTGTCCGTGGGATCAGTGTATCTCAACCTGAAACCTATGAAAAGCGCACAGGTGGCCGTTACTACTCACTCTGTGACTGGCGAGTGCGGTCGGCGTCACAAAACCGAGCGGGCCCTTGGGTTACTAGGGTTTGGAACTTTGATTAGCTGACTATGACTATAATAAAAAGCTGTAGCTCACATAATGTAATAGTGCACGGTGAGTCAGTCAGTCGGATAAGTCCGTTAACATACAAAAACACTCACCGCTGACTTTAACAGAAACGTGTTCTTGATTCTAAGATCCCTGTTCTTGGCTGCAGGAGTGGAACCCAATGTGGTCTTCTGCTGTTGCATGCTGAGATGCTTTTCTGCTCACCATGGTTGTAAAGAGTGATGATGAAATGTGGGCATCATTATTATAATATGATGTATCTTGCTTGATATTTGGAGTAGAAAGACAATATTGTGATGCCTTTATTGTGTTTTGGGGTGAATGTGACTGAAAAAAAAAAAAAAAGGTACAAACGTTGACATTTTGTTAACCATTGTTTTGGGAAATTTGATTGAATAAATGACATTTTTTGTAAGGCAACCTTGTTTCTTCCATACTCTTACCAGTCTTAGCAGCTTGTAAAAACAATGTTATTTATTGCTTTATATAAAGAAATACAATTAATATTATGCAGAATTTAGTTCAGCCTTTTGGTCCGGCCCTCCACAAAATTTTCTGTTTCTCATGTGGCCCCATGGAAAAAATAATTGCCCACCCCTGTGCTAGTGAGTGCATACATGTGTTCACATTGATAAATATGTCAACATGCAGTGCACTGTGAGTACCCGGATGCAACGCTGGACACTTCTCACCCTCGATGGTCGACATTTTGGCTATTTAACAGAAGAGAAGGGGAGGGACCACCAATATCTTTCCAGCCACTTGGAGGAGGGCATATCGTCAGCACTGATGTCAATTTCCACGTCGCATACAAGCGAGGAAAATTAAAATCCCATCAATTTTTAAGAGATGAGGAAAAAAAAGCTGGCAGATAATTTTGACTGGTTATGTGACAATGTTGTGATCGTCATTTCCACCACGTTTCATCAGACACGTTTCAACATCACTCTGCTCAGAGTGCGAATTACCCCACCATAATTGGGGGGTACCATCATGGTCCACTATCATATCAATCGCCCCCCCCCAATCCTGTCCCGTCTCGTCTATGGAAGTCGGTGTCAGTAACTCAACACAATAACTCTGAACAATAATTTTTAATGTCATTAAGAAGCATGACAAACCATACAGTACTACCACAGAAGAAAAACAGCGGTACAACCTGATAACCTTCTTTGTCAGAACAAACTGGGTATCAACACTACAAATGAGTCACATACAGTATATACACACACATGCAGAACAGTCCTGCTGAATGTCTTGCTCTCTTTCGTCCTGCTGTGCCTCTCCTGTCTGCTGGGAACCCATTTTCTTTATTTACATGAACAGTGTATAAAACCTAACTGCACCTACACTTGTACTGTAATTGTCTGTAGATCTTAGTGCTAATATTTACTACTTTTTTAGCACCAAAAAAATGCCTGATGTCTGGCCCTTCTCTTTTCCTCATGTTTGGCCTACTGTCTCTGTGAATAAACTCAAACAGGGTACTCAGATGGAACTATGACTATCTTAAAAATAATACAAAAGGAATGTAAGTAAAAACAATAGAAAACATCCATGTACTAGGCTATTTTGCCTAGGCTCGCCTACTACCTGGCTCTTTTTATGTTGCCCCCAGTCCCCAGAGGTTCTGATTGTGATTTTACATAGGCTTAGCTAGGCCTACATCAGAACTTCTTGTGCCTAATCACACACACAGGATGGGCCTATGTGCCAAATGAATTTCAGAAGGGCACAATTTATTCATGATAAAATGAGAATGGAAACATATGGAGTTCTTCTCCTTTGAAATGAGAATCGTTTCTATACCACACTGTAATAAGCTTGATTTAAATAGAGACTTAGCTTATCTTGCTAACTAACGTTGGTAACTAACGTTAATGTCCGTCCATTGTAGCCTTCTGGCCTCAGTGAGTAAGTAATTCAATGTACGTATAAAGATGTGACATGAGCTGAAAGAACAAATCACTTTAATAAATGAAAGTTGTAAAATAACACATTTTCAACAGGCTAAAAGTTGGTTAGCAACTAACATTACCAATGCACGTCTTCTGCTGCAAACCACAGACTGTATAAATTGCTGCAAACCCATGGACTGTATCCGATGAATCAACTGAATACGGTGTGGACTAGAAGCTATTGCTTCTAGCGCAGGGCTTTTCAAAGTGTGGGGCGCGCCTCCCCTAGGGGGCGCCAGAGTTCTTCGCGGGGGGGGGGGGGGGGGGGGGGGGGGGGGGCAACGTGAGGAAAAATAAACCAGAATAAGTTACTATTGCGGACATTTAGCGAACTTCAGCTAGCCTTTGCCAGAGACAAAATGGATCGATTTTTAGTACCTAAAGCTACAGTGAGTGAGGAGACAGAGTCTGGGCCAAGCAAAAAAAGAAGGAAGTATGACCACGATTATTTAAAGTTTGGATTTTCATGGACTGGATCTGAAGATGCTCCACTGCCACAGTGTGTTGTCTGCCAAGAGGTGCTAGCTAACGATGCTATGAGATGTTTAAAATGTGTAAAACAAGATGTTTAAAAAAAAAGCACAGATGTTTAAAATATGTTAAAAAAAAAAGAGGTTTTCAAAAAGCACAGATGTTTAAAATGTGTAAAAAAAGATGTTTTAATAAAGCTCATATGTTTTAAATGTGTAAAAAAAAGATGCTTTCAAAAAGCACAGATGTTTAAAATGTGTAAAAGAAAAAAATTAAAATGTGTACAACACCCATTTTTTAAAATACGAATGGAACATTAATTATAGCAACAACAAAAATTGTAGGGGGGGGGGGGGGGGGGGGGGGGCTGTTGTTTATTTGCTCTCTGCGGGGGGGCGGGGCTGACTCTCCCACACTTTGAAAACCCCTGCTCTAGCGCGTTCTAGCGCTGCGGTGACTAAAAATGGTACGGTCCACAATAGGGGTGTCTGTCTGAAATCAATTTACATTAAAATGTTCCTACAATGGGTGGCATGGTGGTGTAGTGGTTAGCGCTGTCGCCTCACAGCAAGAAGGTCCTGGGTTCGAGCCCCGTGGCCGGCGAGGGCCTTTCTGTGTGGAGTTTGCATGTTCTCCCCGTGTCCGCGTGGGTTTCCTCCGGGTGCTCCGGTTTCCCCCACAGTCCAAAGACATGCAGGTTAGGTTAACTGGTGACTCTAAATTGAGCGTAGGTGTGAATGTGAGTGTGAATGGTTGTCTGTGTCTATGTGTCAGCCCTGTGATGACCTGGCGACTTGTCCAGGGTGTACCCCGCCTTTCGCCCGTAGTCAGCTGGGATAGGCTCCAGCTTGCCTGCGACCCTGTAGAAGCATAAAGCGGCTAGAGATAATGAGATGAATGTTCCTACAATAAGAATGCCGAATGGGAGTTGGTTTGAATTATATATTCCTTTTCACAATATCAGAAAAAATATCGGACCCCCCAAAACTTATATTTTTGTCTCTTTGGGGGGTACTGGGTCTTCATTGGGGGGTATAGTACCCCCCAGTACCCCCCGTAATTCGAACTATGACTCTGCTGAAATTCATGCACTACGCTAAAAGTACATAGTGTACTAATGGAAGTACGTGAATTGAGTGTGTTAGTCACCCCTCGGTCGCTAGAGACATGGTGCAAGACTGACTCCGTATCCTGTATATAGTCCAGGGTTACTTTATTAAAAGATAAGAGCGCTTGTTATTGTTGCTCCCCTTCAACTCCAGCATTTCTCAGGCGTAAAATGAAAAGTCAGTGATGAAGAGTTAGACTGTAAAAGATGCTGAAGGACGGCTTTAAAGCATTTGAACAGTAAACAGGGAAAGATGGTCCCTTTGGCTGAACCCCCTGCCATGTACACTTTGAAGTCAGAGATTAAGCCTCCTATATAATCCTGTACAAACTGGCATCTAAGAAGTAGAGCAGAAAACGGAGTCTCTGCCACGGGCCTGTACACAGGGGGTGGTTTCAGATCAAGAGAGAGACAGAAAAGACAGACAGATGTGTTAATGCGTCATGTCTCGAGCTATCGCATTTTCACTAAATGGCTGCTGCATATTTACTGCTTTACCTCTGCTCTCCATCACTCCATCAGCAGTTCTTTGTCTGTGTCTCTCTCTGACACATCTGTTCCTGTCCTTCACTCTTTGTCTCTCTCTCACTGTCTGTGTCTCTCTGTCTTTGTCTAGGTCTCTTTCACTCTGTCTCTCTCTCTCTGCTTCTCACCCTTAGTCTCTCTCTCTGTCTGTGTGTCTCTCCATCTCTCTGCCAGTCTTTCTGTCTTTGTCTAGGTCTCTTTCACTCTCTTTCTCGGTTTCTCACCCTTTCTCTCTCTGTGTCTCTCTGCCTAGGTCTCCTTCACGCTCTGTCTCTCTCGGTTTCTCGCCCTTAGTCTCTCTCTGTCTCTCTCCATCTCTCTGTCGGTCTCTGTCTAGATCTCTTTTCACTCACTGTCTCTGTTTCTCACCCTTTGTCTCGCGCTCTCTCTCCGTCTTTGTGTGTCTCTCTGTCCGTCTTTCCATCTCCGTCTAGGTCTCTTTCATTCTGTCTCTCTCAGTTTCTCTCTCTCTCCTCCCATCTCTCTGCTGGTCTCTCCGTCTTTGTCTAGATCTCCTTCACTCACTGTCTCTCTCTCTCTCTGTTTCTCACCCTTTGTCTCGGTCTCTCTGCCTGTCTTTCTGTCTCCGTCTAGGTCTCTTTCACTCTGTTTCTCTTTCTCTCTTTCTCTCTGTGTCTCTCCATGCCTCTCTCTTTGTCTAGGTCTCTTTCACTCTGTCTCTCGGCTTCTCGCCCTTAGTGTCTCTCTCTCTCTCCATCTTTCTACTGGTCTCTCTGTCTTTGTCTAGGTCTCTTTCACTCACTGTCTCTCTCTGTTTCTCACCCTTTGTCTCTCTCTCTGTCTGTGTCTCTCTCCGTCTCTGCCTGTCTTTCCTTCTAGGTCTCTTTCACTCTGTCTCTCTCAGTTTCTCTCTCTCTCTCCCTCTCTGTCTCTCCATCTCTCTGCCGGTCTCTCCGTCTTTGTCTAGATCTCTTTCACTCACTGTCTCCCTCTCTCTATTTCTCACCCTTTGTCTCCCTCTCTCTCTGTCTTTGTGTGTCTCTCTGCCTGTCTTTCCGTCTCCGTCTAGGTCTCTTTCACTCTCTGTTTCTCTCTCTTTCTCTGTGTCTCTCCACCTCTCTGCCAGTCTCTCGGTCTTTGTCTAGGTCTCTTTCACTCAGTCTCTCTGTTTCTCACCCTTTGTCTCTCTCTCTCTGTCTTTGTGTGTCTCTCCGTCTAGGTCTCTTTCACTCTCTCTCTCTGTTTCTCGCCCTTAGTCTCTCTCTCGCTCTCTCCCATCTCTCTGCCAGTTTCTCTGTCTTTGTCTAGATCTCTTTCACTCACTGTCTCTCTCTGTTCCTCACCCTTCATCTCTCTCACTGTCTTTGTGAGTCTCTGTCTCTCTACCGGTGTCTCCATCTCTGTCGAGGTCTCTTTTGCTCCCTGTCTCTCTCCGTTTCTCACCCTCTCTCTCTCTCTCTCTAAAACACAAACCCCTCGGAGGCAATTTAGTCTCTGAGAAACTGTAATATAGGTCAGACTATCTCAATGCTCTGTTTAATTTGCAGCCTGTTCAAAATCCTTGCCTGCCGTTATGGAGATGTAAGAAGTGTTACATTTGCCTTTTTATGGAGTCATATCCCATTTTCCTCTTGCGATGAGATGGACATAATAAGCTTGGCTTACATTTTCACACAGCAATCGTTTCTGCTGGACAGTTTTTCATATTCCTGGTGTTCAAAATAAGCAAACTCCTATAGTTATTACTCCATGATTGTAATAAATTGCATAACAGTTTGTATACATCATTTACTGGACTATTTTTGGACTATTCTTTCCTCATCAGCACCACATTTACACTTTCAATCCCTTTCTGTGAATGTATACAACACTAATTGTTATACAGCCACACTAACCTTCACACAGTCATATAATTAATACAGCATGCTCACACTGACCTCTACGTCCCTGTGTGTACTGCACCCGACCTTTGAACTGCCTGTCTTTCTATTCCCACTGGGACAGGAAATGGTTTAAGAGGCAAACAGCGTCGCCGACATCCTGACTTGCGTCAGGAGACAAGAGAGAGATGCAAGAGTAAACATTTAAAAAAAAAAGCTAAAATCATCCTCTTGGTGTGAGCTGCTAACGTCAGAGTCACGTTAGTCATCCACTGGGCACACAGATTTATAAATTAGATAAAAGGAGGGATGTTTTCCATCTTTCCCTGCTCTACCTACGGTACCTGACTGCACTCGATTTCAATAATAATAATAATAATAATAATAATAGGGCGACACGGGGGGCGGCACGGTGGTGTAGTGGTTAGCGCTGTCGCCTCACAGCAAGAAGGTCCTGGGTTCGAGCCCCGTGGCCGGCGAGGGCCTTTCTGTGCAGAGTTTGCATGTTCTCCCCGTGTCCGCGTGGGTTTCCTCCGGGTGCTCCGGTTTCCCCCACAGTCCAAAGACATGCAGGTTAGGTTAACTGGTGACTCTAAATTGACCGTAGGTGTGAATGTGAGTGTGAATGGTTGTCTGTGTCTATGTGTCAGCCCTGTGATGACCTGGCGACTTGTCCAGGGTGTACCCCGCCTTTCGCCCGTAGTCAGCTGGGATAGGCTCCAGCTTGCCTGCGACCCTGTAGAACAGGATAAAGCGGCTAGAGATAATGAGATGAGATGAGGTAATAATCAGGTGTGCTTGGAAGAAGGATAGACAGAAGATATGCAGGACACGTGGGCTCCAGGCGGAAGACTGAGAAACACTGGTATAATTCAATTTTGATCGAGCAGAATTGGAATTGTGCAAATTTAATGCCTCCTCACTGGATGTATTAATTTGCACTCACCATTAATTCGCACCATTGCTGAACTAACTTTCAGGCTGCAGTGATTCACTCTGAGTAAATCAGTGCGCACATGAAGACCATTTTTCAAAGACAAGCAAACCAGGGCACTGGGATATTATTCAGTTATTTCTCATAAAGAATATTATTCAGTAACTGTTACGAAACAGGGATGGTTTATGTTTGAGTTAGGATTGTTACCATGTTCAAAATCTATTGTTTAAAGCTAGACTGCCTTTCAGATTTTTCAAGTGTAGGTCATAAAAAGAATTTTCCCGACACTCAATTATTTTTGTTTAGTGGACCGAAAGTGACTGAATTCGAATCATGGACTTCCAATTTTATTCATTTTTTTTTTTTAAATAGAACAATTAATGAATTCAGGGCCGCATGGCCCTAAATTCTCCGCTATTTTTTCCTGCTTCACCATGACCCAATTCAAGATGCTACGTCATGCGTCACGTGGTGGGCTTTCCCCATTCGCGCAAGGCATTGTGGGATACAAATTTGAAACAGGAGAGAAAAACTGAGGGCGCGAGTGTGCGAATGAAACGTGGAAGACCGACTATAGTCACAGAAAGTGAGAAGAAAAGACGTTATGTTGCGAAGGAAAGGAAATGCAGGAACAAACTAATAAGTATCGGCGCTCAGCGAGCACCTCTGTGTGATCAGCTGTTCATTTAGCGGCAGAATGATGGAACTGTCAGTGCATCGTCAAGGTAAACCTGTAGATGGCAGTAATGCAACACTGTGGACGCCAGCTGCCGTAAAACCCAAAAGAAGAAGGTAAACCTGCGCATGCGCAAACGGACTTCCTCTGTCTGCTTGACTGCGCGAAGTGAGCGATTTCATGCACATTATTTGCTCAGGAATCCCTCAAATTAAATAACTTCCCAGCCACAGAATGGACTGATATTTTATAAGATATTACAGAAATAAACATATCACAATGATCAAATTTCAGAGGGAATGAAATTTCACTGATTTTATGAAATTGAAAGGCCGTCTAGCTTTAAGGTAAACGACCCATCAAAGCCTTAGAAATGCATTACAGCATATACAGTGGGGCAAAAAAGTATTTAGTCAGTCACCAATTGTGCAAGTTCTCCCACTTAAAAAGATGAGAAAGGCCTGTAATTTTCATCATAGGTACACTTCAACTATGAGAGACAAAATGAGAAAAAAAAAATCCAGAAAATCATTGTCTGATTTTTAAAGAATTTATTTGCAAATTATGGTGGAAAATAAGTATTTGGTCAATAACAAAAGTTCATCTCAATACTTTGTTATATACCCTTTGTTGGCAATGACAGAGGTCAAACATTTTCTGTAAGTCTTCACAAGGTTTTCACACACTGTTGCTGGTATTTTGGCCCATTCCTCCATGCAGATCTCCTCTAGAGCAGTGATGTTTTGGGGTTGTCGCTGGGCAACACGGACTTTCAACTCCCTCCAAAGATTTTCTATGGGGTTGAGATCTGGAGACTGGCTAGGCCACTCCAGGACCTTGAAATGCTTCTTACGAAGCCACTCCTTTGTTGCCCGGGTGGTGTGTTTGGGATCATTGTCATGCTGAAAGATCCAGCCACGTTTCATCTTCAATGCCCTTGCTAATGGAAGGAGGTTTTCACTCAAAATTTCACGATACATGGCCCCATTCATTCTTTCCTTTACACGGATCAGTCGTCCTGGTCCCTTTGCAGAAAAACAGCCCCAAAGCATGATGTTTCCACCCCCATGCTTCACAGTAGGTATGGTGTTCTTTGGATGCAACTCATCATTCTTTCTCCTCCAAACATGACAAGCTGAGTTTTTACCAAAAAGTTCTGTTTTGGTTTCATCTGACCATATGACATTCTCCCAATCCTCTTCTGGATCATGCAAATGCTCTCTAGCAAACTTCAGACGGGCCTGGACATGTACTGGCTTAAGCAGGGGGACACGTCTGGCACTGCAGGATTTGAGTCCCTGGCGGCGTAGTGTGTTACTGATGGTAGCCTTTGTTACTTTAGTCCCAGCTCTCTGCAGGTCATTCACTAGGTCCCCCCGTGTGGTTCTGGGATTTTTGCTCACCGTTCTTGTGATCATTTTGACCCCACGGGGTGAGATCTTGCGTGGAGCCCCAGATCAAGGGAGATTATCAGTGGTCTTGTATGTCTTCCATTTTCTAATAATTGCTCCCACAGTTGATTTCTTCACACCAAGCTGCTTACCTATTGCAGACTCAGTCTTCCCAGCCTGGTGCAGGTCTACAATTTTGTTTCTGGTGTCCTTTGACAGCTCTTTGGTCTTGGCCATAGTGGAGTTTGGAGTGTGACTGTTTGAGGTTGTGGACAGGTGTCTTTTATACTGATAACGAGTTCAAACAGGTGCCATTAATCCAGGTAACGAGTGGAGGACAGAGGAGCCTCTTAAAGAAGTTGTTACAGGTCTGTGAGAGCCAGAAATCTTGCTTGTTTGTAGGTGACCAAATACTTATTTTACCGAGGAATTTACCAATTAATTCATTAAAAATCCTACAATGTGATTTCCTGGATTCTTTCCCCCCATTCTGTCTCTCATAGTTGAAGTGTACCTATGATGAAAATTACAGGCCTCTCTCATCTTTTTAAGTGGGAGAACTTGCACAATTGGTGGCTGACTAAATACTTTTTTGCCCCACTGTAGCATGCATTAAGGTGCATCAAAACTGTCGCTGGTGATGTAGCTGAGGGTAACCTGTCCTGAAATAAAAGTACTTTCATGATTTTGCCAAAAGAAGACATGTTTCTGTTTTTATAAACAGAACCCTTTCGGAAACTTTGAGCAAGACTACATCCATCGCACATAAAGACAAATGTAAATATAAATAAATCCACAGACATCTCTCTGAATCTATGATGTATTTAGGAGTTGTTGCATGATGCTTGTTGGCACATATACATATGATATTACACTGTCGTGCAAAGATATGAAGTTTATCTTCAAGTGGGGAATATATTCACAAGTGAGCAAAGCAGGAAAATACCGAGAGTGACATCATCAGAGTGAAATTTCAGTGATTATTATCCACACAGGACACTTTTTCGACGGAATAAAAACGTGTTCTATTCCCTTCTAGCAGGTTTCATTCATTTGGTTTGATAGCATGCAATATTGTTCGCATATCGTATATCCGTGTATTACGTCACTATGCCCAATGAGTGTTAAATATGGTTTACGATATTGCACGTTGTCGAGACAACATGACATCACACATCAGAGCTCATGTGAATGTACAGTGGCAAAACTTTTCTGCTGCGCATGCGCAGAAGCATTTCTTTATCCGTTGGGAAAGAGAAGACGAAGCTAATCCAGTGCTACTGCTAGGATTAGCTATGCTATAATTAAGCACTAAATAAATAAACAAACCGAAAACTGAAACTAAACTAAAGACGCACTGAACACCTGAAAGGCTACCAAAACTTCATTAGATGTTCTTCACACATTTACAAGAGAAAAGCATACCAACAGACATCGAAGAACTGGAAGAGAGACACGGAGATGTAAAACTTCCATGCTAGCGAGTGACTGACAATTTGCAAACAAACACGGCCGTGGGGTTTGCGTCGTTAAAAGCGGAAGATTTTGAGAGAATTTTGGCTGCTAGGTCGCTCCGTTGTGTGCAGCTGTTGATGTTGATTTTAAAAAGTAAGCAAGTAAATTACATAAGGAAATGAATGCTTAAGTCTGAGTGAAAAATACCATGACGAGTGAGCGTGGAAGAAGAGTCTGGAGACAGAAATCCTAGTTTCTTGGTTGTTAGCCTGTGCTACTTGCTCTTGATAGCACTGACTTGACTGCTAGCATTGGCCTTCGCTAACACTACTGCTGAAGGCTACACCGGCTGGAAGGTGAGAATGCTGATATGAAGAAATCGTGTGTATGTATAATAATAATAATAATAATAATAATAATAATAATAATAATCAGCTGGCTTTTGTTCGTGGTCTATCAGATATATTCCATTCAACTAAGCATGATACTGAACTCATCTTCGACTCAATCAACATCATGCTAGCTGAATGGAATATACCTGCTATACCGCTCAACGCCAGCCAATATTATTTAAATATACGTCACTCGCATCTGTGATGGATTTCGTATGAAAAATGTGAGCTTTTTGACACAAGATAAACTTCAATATCTTCAAGCCAATATGTGATTTTCTTTTTATTATATCGACACATTAACAAACAAAAAGCACCAAATTTATCAAAACAATTCATCGATTTCTTTGCAAGTGACATATAGAGATTTATGTCACGGTTTTGGATCTCCATGTCCCAGATGTTGCTTGTATTTCCCAGTAAAACACTCATGTCCATATGCTATCCATCCCACGGGCAATTTTGCTTCTGTGGTTTCAAGCTACAAATGGCTGTATTCAAATTGTTGGTATTCGAATTCACCATCTCCCAGTGATTGCGCCAATTGGGAGGTGCTTTAAGACATTTGTTACCAACAATAATCTGATGTGGAAATGAAGTGGTATACTAATGTGTTTTTATCTTTGAAAGACACACAGCTGAGCCCTTGTAGTGCATTTATACCAGTCGTTACTGGTAATGAGAGTGTGAGTGTGGACGGAGGAACATGCAATAACCATGGTGGTTTGCAGGACCCAGGCTGGTAGAAGATGAAGAAATTTTTTTGTTTCCTCAACATCTGGTATGTCAGGTAGAGATATAAGAGATTCAGGTTGCACAGACATGGCAGATGGTCCACATGGCATGGGCTGCACACAAAGAATAAAGATTACCCTGAATAATCAGGTGTAGAGAAGAGTTCATCTGGAATTAATTAGATTAGACGTCCTGGAGAATCTGAACTCTGATAATCAGCACTGGATGCATTATGAGGTTTTCTTGAAAATAAAAATGAACATCTTTGAACGTTACGTGGAGAATGCTTGTTGTTCGAACCAGTGTTGTAGTCGAGTCACTAAACCTCAAATCTGAGTCCAGTCTCAAGTCCCCGGTGTTCAAGTCCGAGTCAAGTCCAAGTCATTGCAGAAAATTTCGAGTCGAGTCTGAGTCGCATCCGACACAAGCCCCGGTATCAACAGGGCAAATAACATGAGAGGGTTAACACTAGCGAGTTAATCGGTCAGCAAGCAAGCCCCGCCCACTATCAACAGAGCAATGAACATAGCGTGTCACTTCCTTTTCTTGGTGGAGTCTTGCTGAATGACGATTGAAGTTCGAGGTTATCCCCGTCGTCTCCTCGATAGTTCTTCTACATATGGAACACATAGCAGTGCATTTTTTCCCCCACTGCACAAGAAGTCTGTATAAGCAAAGCGGACAATCCTAGAGGTGTCCCTCCAGGCATTTTAGCGCCATTAACGTTAGTTTGTTCCTCAACATGACGTATGAACAGGTGAATGTGCATTCTCTTGCACAAAGTTAGAATAAAAATTAATGTAGATATAAATATCTTATGCCAAATTATTATGGCGTGATACAAAAAAATGAGGAAAAAATCCGAGTCCTCGTCTCCAATTTACGAGTCCGAATGCAGTTAATGCACAAGTCCAAATCAGCAGTGCTCGAGTCCAAGTCGAGTCATAAGTCCTTAAAATTAGGACACGAGTCGGATTTGAGTACTACGGTATAAGCCTGATTCTACGTGAGGCTGCTCTTCCTGGACTTTAGCTCGGCGTTCAACACGATCGACCCGCAGACTTTAGTCAACCAACTGCTGCCGCTTGGTTTACCACCATCCTTCTGCAACTGGGTGCTGGATTTCCTGACACACAGGCCACAGACAGTGAGGATCCACGGCGTCTCTTCTTGTACCATCATCCTCAACACCGGCTCCCCCCAGGGTTGCGTCCTTAGGCCCCTGGTCTACACTCTGCTCACATATGACTGCTCCGCTAAACATCCGCGCAGTCGTATTGTGAAGTTCGTGGATGACACGGCGGTGGTGGGACAGATATCCCACAGCGACGAGTCAGCGTACAGACAGGAGGTGGAGGACCTGGTGGACTGGTGCAGGGACAACAATCTCTGCATCAATGTGGGGAAAACAAAGGAGATGGTTGTGGACTTCAGGAGAGGTGACCATGCCTCCTCCCCTCTCTACATCGGAGGAGAAGCTGTAGAGATGGTCCACAGGTATCAAGTACCTGGGGGTCTACATCTCTAGCGACTCGAAGTGGACCACGGACACAGCCAGCATGGTCAAGAAGGCCCACCAATGCCTCTACTTTTTGAGGAGGCTAAGGCAGGCCGGACTGAGCCCTACAGTCCTGGGAGCCTTCTACAGGTGTGTGGTGGAGAGCACACTGACCTCCCCATCACCTCCTGGTATGGAAACTGCTCAGCTGTGGACAGGAAGGCTCTGC
The DNA here is from genome assembly GCF_027579695.1 of Neoarius graeffei. NCBI lineage: Eukaryota > Metazoa > Chordata > Actinopteri > Siluriformes > Ariidae > Neoarius > Neoarius graeffei. The sequence continues at coordinate 51,032,302 of NC_083587.1, read as the reverse complement.
AGAGGGTGGTGCGCACAGCACAGAAGATGATCACCCGTTGCAGCCTGCCATCCATAGAAGACATCTACAACAGCCAGTGCAGGAGCAGAGCGGCCTGCATCATGGGTGACTCCACCCACCCAGTACACAGACTATTCAGCCTCCTCCCCTCAGGAAACAGACTCCACAGCATCAGGGCCAAAACATCAAGGCTCCAGCGCAGCTTCTTCCCAGAAGCTGTGAGACTAATGAAGACCAAGCCTAAGCTCTGATGCTGCCCCCCCCCACTCCCCTCATTTTGCATTTTTGCACATATTGAAGGTTTTACTGTTCACCTGAACACTTTTTAAATCATGGTTGCACTATTTTTTTTTCCTATTCTATTTTTATATTTATTTTTAATTCTTCTATTTATATACGCTGCTGGCCCTGAGGCACAAATTTCGTTTACATGTGAAACATGAAAATGACAAAGAACCTTGATTCGAACATACCCACGATGTTTCAGAGTCTCAGAGGAGTACAGTGTTGCTGTTCATTTTATACACACACACACACACACACACACACACACTCTATGGTTGGTAGGTGTGATGTAATAGGTGAGAGTTAGCTAGTGAATGATTAAAGGGCATATTCTGGACTAATTTCGTTTTTGTTTTTTTTAAATACGAAAGTATGTCCCTTTACACACTCATGCAGAAGGGTAATTTTGCACAAGGCCATCTGTCTACAGCAGAAAAAAAAAATGCATCTAGAAAAATCCCAAGGGAGTCTGGAGCCAGATTCGTGACGTTACCTGCGGAAGCGCCAGCAGGCTGCGCGAGCTTTGCGCAGTTTCAGTGCACAGCCTGTGTAGACCAAGCGCTCCCATTTCTCTCTCATTGTCCGGTCTTTTGGGAAACGATGAGTACTAATCCCATCAAGATTGGTGTTGCTACACCCTCCTACGATACATCTGTTAACCATTTTAATAATTACGTGATAACGTTGAAGAAATTTGCAGAAAACCACCAGGTCGTTTTCTCAAACAAATCAGCGCTGACATAGGATTCAGAGGGAGGCGTCCCGCAGATGACGTCACGAAAATCAATGTTTCCCGGGAAATCCAAATGCCAAGTTTTTTCAGAGGCGGACCAATTCGCCTCAAATGGCTTGATTTCAACTGAATTTTTCTGGTATTGCGCAAGGTAAAAAAATTGCAGAGAATGCAGAATGTTACAGATATTTGACCAAAGTTTAATATAAAATAGAAGAATTACATTGATCTTGCTCCTGAATTTACCCATGATATGCACTTTAAGACCAAAAAAAAATTTTTTTGAGAAACCAAGCGCAACAGCACCACCAATGGTGATGAGGGGGGGAAAAAAATACTGAATGGTATATGAAGAAACCAGGCTTCTTCACTTTGCATTCTTCAACCAGCATTATCATCTTGAACCCTTTAGAATTTTATATTTCTGCATAAATATGACCTAAAACATCAGATTTTCACACAAGTCCTACAAGTAGATAAAGAGAACCCAGTTAAACAAATGAGACAAAAAATATTATACTTGGTCATTTATTTATTGAGGAAAATGATCCAATATTACATATCTGTGAGTGGCAAAAGTATGTGAACCTCTAGGATTAGCAGTGAATTTGAAGGTGAAATTAGAGTCAGATGTTTTCAATCAATGAGATGACAATCAGGTGTGAGTGGGCACCCTGTTTTATTTAAAGAACAGGGATCTATCAAAGTCCGATCTTCACAACACATGTTTGTGGAAGTGTATCATGGCATGAACAAAGGAGATTTCTGAGGACCTCAGAAAAAGTGTTGTTGATGCTCATCAGGCTGGAAAAGGTTACAAAACCATCTCTAAAGCGTTTGGACTCCACCAATCCACAGTCAGACAGATTGTGTACAAATGGAAGAAATTCAAGACCATTGTTACCCTCCCCAGGAGTGGTCGACCAACAAAGATCACTCCAAGAGTAAGGCGTGTAATAGTCAGCGAGGTCACAAAGGACCCCAGGGTAACTTCTACAGTGGGGCAAAAAAGTATTTAGTCAGCCACCAATTGTGCAAGTTCTCCCACTTAAAAAGATGAGAGAGGCCTGTAATTTTCATCATAGGTACACTTCAACTATGAGAGACAGAATGGGGGAAAGAATCCAGGCAGTTCACCGGGGCACAAGAACATACCCTACTGCTCTACTCTCAAGTGTCTTTACATGAATTCAAGAAGCATTGGTAAAAAGCAGAACGAGCTCCAAGCACTATCGATTGGAAACGACCTAGTGTTTTGTGTGGAATCGTGGCTAAATCCAAACTACTTGAACTGTGAGCTCCTTCCCTCTAGTTCTAGTACCATCCATAGACGGGATAGGAAAAATAGAAGAGGAGGTGGAGTGTTTTTAGCCGTAAAAAATCGATTACCGAACATTCGCCGCAGTGATCTAGAAACGGACGCTGAAATACTCGTTTGTGAGCTTCGACCGGATTTCAGGAGAAAAATTCTAGCAGTGGTCTTTTATAGACCACAAGACACGGACTTTGAATATCTTAAGCAACTCAAGAAAACTTTGTTATTGGTTTCAAAAGCAAAATTCGATCAGATACTCGTAATAGGGGATTTTAACCTTTCGGAAATTGATTGGCAAACTGGTACGGCAAAAACTGGGGACTGTCTTCACAATTATTTTACCAAGTTGGTGAAAGACAACTACTTGTGGCAGTTAGTCGATTTTCCGACTAGGGGCAAAAACATTTTAGATTTAATTCTCACTACTATTCCCACTAAAGTCCAACACATTCATGGATTTGATGATATAATTTGTACAGATCACAAATTAATTAGTTTCGATTTGGATCTAAAAGTCCCTAAAAGATTGAAAACAAAGCGCGATGTGTATAACTAAGCGCGCTGATTGGTCTGGACTCAAAGAGACACTCCAAAATACCCCGTGGGACGCATGCATTGTTTCCGATGATGTTGACGCCTCACTTGACAACTGGTATGATCTCTTTGTTGCAGCTGCTAATGATCACATTCCTAAATACAAAGCACGTAGCGTGAACGATCTGCCCTGGATAGACAATGAACTAAGATGGTGTTTACATTAGACCGTATCCGTATCGTTTTCGTTGCGGATGCACTGTCCGTGCACATTAAAACGCCGGGAAACGACTCCACAGGCGGAACAATTTGAATCCGCCAGGGCCCACGTATTCAACCCAGTACGTATCTGATCCGGTGCTGTGTAAACACTGAGGAACGAGGATACGCAGTGCTGAGCTCTAGCTGACGTCGTCATTGGACAACGTCACTGTGACATCCACCTTCCTGATTCGCTGGCGTTGGTCATGCCACGTTGGTCATGTGACGCGACTGCTGAAAAACAGCGCGGATTTCACTTCCTGGTATTTGTCGACGGAAATACAGCATGGAAAACAACATGGACAACGACGGTCACAGGCGAGGGGTAGTGGTCCAAAAAACGGCCCAGTATGTCCCCATATTTTGTTTGGACACTTTTCCAGTCCACACCCTGAGCCGACATCGTTGTTTTATAATCCAATGTTACATTTAGTAACAATTGGACCTCGTCGTCCGTCCATGAAAAAATGGTCTTTAGGCTTGCCATCCTTCCACTTGCAAGTGGTGAGTGACTTGCGCATGCCCGATATGCACTGGGATCATGTGACGTGCCGTCTAATTAGTCATGTGATTAGCGTATCCGTGTATTGGCGTTGCTGTGTGCACGGGGAACGGTTTTGTTGCGGGCACAGAAATTTTGTATGTACGCGAATCGTTTTAAAAACGTTAATCTGATGATCCGCTGATTCGAAATAATGTAAACAGGGCCTAAGATTATTGTTAAAGAAAAAGACGACGCAAGAAAAAAAAACTTAAACGTAAGTGCTCATCATCGACTGAAGCCAAGTTTATTGAGCTACGACGTTCTGCAAAGGAAATGCTTATGCGGAAAAAGAAAAGAGCATGCAGAAAAACTCAAGGCATCCATCTCAGAAAATCCTAAGCGCTTCTGGTCTTATATCAAGTCATCTACTTCTGATAGACCCCCCCCCCCCAACTTTCTTAGGGATGGACATAAACTTGTAACTGACAGTCGGGACAGAGCTAACATCCTAAATAAGTTTTTTAGTTCTGTGTTTAATCCGGCAAGTACGGCCTCGCTACCACCTAGTGCTCAGCTCCCTAGTGGTGTCGGAGAAGAATTGGACTCTATTGAACTTACAGTCTCTGAAGTGAGGGAGGTTCTTCTTAGTCTTGACCCTAATAAAGCATGTGGGCCTGATAATATCCCAGGATCCCTTCTGAAAAATATAGCAGCTGAGATGGCACCTTCCCTGTGCAAAATTTTTAACTTATCTTTATCACATGGGGTGGTACCTGCGCTGTGGAAACGTGCAAATGTCTCTTCCGTTTTCAAAAAGGATGACCCGACTTTGGCAGAGAATTATCGACCGATTTCCCTGCTCTGCATAGTCTCAAAAGTGTTGGAAAGGTGTGTCTTCAACCACTGCTATCCACACCTTGCACCTCTACTGTACAATCTGCAACATGGATTTTTACGAGGGAAATCAACAGTTACGCAGTTGTTGGAGGTATATCATGACATCCTGGACATGGTTGCTGGAGGTCAAGAGGTAGATGTTATACACCTCGATCTCTCTAAGGCATTTGACAAGGTGCCTCATGACCTCCTATTGACTAAACTTCACCGCCATGGTATTTCAGGTACTGCCCTCCAATGGTTTGCGAGCTATCTGTCAAATAGACAACAGCAGGTCGTTCTTGAGGATGCCTTTTCGGACTGGCAACCTGTAACATCTGGGGTACCTCAAGGCTCCATATTGGGGCCTCTGTTCTTGGTTTTTGCAAACGAAATGCCGTCCTACATACAGTATGGATCAAGTCTCGCCCTCTTTGCGGATGACAGCAAACTTTACCGGCCTATAGACTCCCAGTTCTCCGGCTTTGTTGCAGTCTGACCTAGATGGTTTGCATTTATGGAGCAGTGATCATAGGATGACATTTAACACCATTAAATGTAAAGTTTTGCGCATGTCCAAGCGAAGATCTCGTAGAAGGCCCCTCAACATATATCATCTTGGTGAGGAAGTATTATTGTACTCTCCTGAAACCTCTGATTTGGGTGTATTTGTCTCTGGCAACTGCACATGGAATAGTCATATCGAGCAGATATGTGTGAAGGCGAATAGGGTACTTGGGCTAGTGAAGAGGCTGTGTGGCAGGGATATTTGTGACATCCAGGCGAGAAAGTTATTATATACGGTGCTTGTCAGGCCGTTACTAGAATATTCATCAAGTGTGTGGCCACCCTATTCAGTAAAGCATCGCAGATTGATAGAGAACATTCAGAGGCGTGCCACTAAATTCATATTGAACTATCCTCCAAGAGAAGTCAGCTATGTTAATAGACTAGTCCAGCTTGACTTACTACCTCTTGATTTTCGTAGACAAATGCATGATTTAGTTCTCTTGTTTAAGTATAAAACTGGAACTGTTACTAGTAATTTTGGACGTTTCATTCAAACTGCCACTCGGCATTATAATACCCGTAATTTTCATCAAGCCAACTTTGACCTAATCTCTAGGCACAATCAGGAATATTATCATAACAGCTATTTTCCTAGGATTGTTAAGTTGTGGAACAGCTTACCTAATATACTTAAGTCTAGCCAGGATCTCTTGTGGTTTAGAATCCATCTAAACGACCACTTTAGAGATTTATTACAAACCTATAGCCCGCCATGATTTGTCAATTATTATGTATACTTTTTTTTTCTTAATTTATTATGCAAGTCAAATTCTAATTCCTGTATGATTTTTTTCCTTATATATACACACACACACACACACACTTTTTTGAACTTAGGGGATATGTTGCAATTGGGGCTCCGCCCTGTTTGTCTCTCCGGTCACGTTTTACCATTCTTTAAAAATAATATATGTTATTTTGTGTATATATTTTCTGTGACAAATTACAATAAACTAAACTAATCCAGGAAATCACATTGTAGGATTTTTAATGAATTAATTGGTAAATTCCTCGGTAAAATAAGTATTTGGTCACCTACAAACAAGCAAGATTTCTGGCTCTCACAGACCTGTAACAACTTCTTTAAGAGGCTCCTCTGTCCTCCACTCATTACCTGTATTAATGGCACCTGTTTGAACTCGTTATCAGTATAAAAGACACCTGTCCACAACCTCAAACAGTCACACTCCAAACTCCACTATGGCCAAGACCAAAGAGCTGTCAAAGGACACCAGAAACAAAATTGTAGACCTGCACCAGGCTGGGAAGACTGAATCTGCAATAGGTAAGCAGCTTGGTGTGAAGAAATCAACTGTGGGAGCAATTATTAGAAAATGGAAGACATACAAGACCACTGATAATCTCCCTCGATCTGGGGCTCCACGCAAGATCTCACCCCGTGGGGTCAAAATGATCACAAGAACGGTGAGCAAAAATCCCAGAACCACACGGGGGGACCTAGTGAATGACCTGCAGAGAGCTGGGACCAAAGTAACAAAGGCTACCATCAGTAACGCACTTCGCCGCCAGGGACTCAAATCCTGCAGTGCCAGACGTGTCCCCCTGCTTAAGCCAGTACATGTCCAGGTCCATCTGAAGTTTGCTAGAGAGCATTTGGATGATCCAGAAGAGGATTGGGAGAATGTCATATGGTCAGATGAAACCAAAATAGAACTTTTTGGTAAAAACTCAACTTGTGTTTGGAGGAGAAAGAATGCTGAGTTGCATCCAAAGAACACCATACCTACTGTGAAGCATGGGGGTGGAAACATCATATTTTGGGGCTATTTTTCTGCAGAGGGACCAGGATGACTGATCCGTGTAAAGGAAAGAATGAATGGGGCCGTGTATTGTGAGATTCTGAGTGAAAACCTCCTTCCATCAGCAAGGGCATTGAAGATGAAACGTGGCTGGGTCTTTCAGCATGACAGTGATCCCAAACACACTGCCCGGGCAACGGAGGAGTGGCTTCGTAAGAAGCATTTCAAGGTCCTGGAGTGGCCTAGCCAGTCTCCAGATCTCAACCCCATAGAAAATCTTTGGAGGGAGATGAAAGTCTGTGTTGCCCAGCGACAGCCCCAAAACATCACTGCTCTAGAGGAGATCTGCATGGAGGAATGGGCCAAAATACCAGCAATAGTGTGTGAAAACCTTGTGAAGACTTACAGAAAACGTTTGACCTCTGTCATTGCCAACAAAGTATTGAGATGAACTTTTGTTATTGACCAAATACTTATTTTCCACCATAATTTGCAGATAAATTCTTTAAAAAAAAATCAGACAAATGTGATTTTCTGGATTTTTTTTTCTCATTTTGTCTCTCATAGTTGAGGTATACCTATGATGAAAATTACAGGCCTCTCATCTTTTTAAGTGGGAGAACTTGCACAATTGGTGACTGACTAAATACTTTTTTGCCCCACTGTAAGCAACTGAAGGCCTCTCTCACATTGGCTAATGTTAATGTTCATGAGTCCATCATCAGGAGAACACTGAACAATAATGGTGTGCATGGCAGGGTTGCAAGGAGAAAGCCACTGCTCTCCAAAAAGAACTTTGCTGCTCAAGTTTGCTAAAGATCATGTGGACAAGCCAGAAGGTTACTGGAAAAATGTTTTGTGGATAGATAAGACCAAAATAGAACTTTTTGGTTTAAATGAGAAGCGTTATGTTTGGAGAAAGGAAAACACTGCATTCCAGCATAAGAACCTTATCCCATCTGTGAAACATGGTGGTGGTGGTAGTATCATGGTTTGGGCCTGTTTTGCTGCATCTGGGCCAGGACGGCTTGCCATCATTGATGGAACAATGAATTCTGAATTATACCAGCGAATTCTAAAGGAAACTGTCAGGACATCTGTCCATGAACTGAATCTCAAGAGAAGGTGGGTCATGCAGCAAGACAACGACCCTAAGCACATAAGTCGTTCTACCAAAGAATGGTTAAATAAGAATAAAAGTTAATGTTTTGGAATGGCCAAGTCAAAGTCCTGACCTTAATCCAATCGAAATGTTGTGGAAGGACCTGAAGTGAGCAGTTCATGTGAGGAAACCCACCAACATCCCAGAGTTGAAGCTGTTCTGTATGGAGGAATGGGCTAAAATTCCTCCAAGCCGGTGTGCAGGACTGATCAACAGTTACCGCAAACGTTTAGCGGCAGTTATTGCTGCACAAGGGGGTCACACCACATACTGAAAGCAAAGGTTCACATACTTTTGCCACTCACAGATATGTAATATTGGATCATCTTCCTCGATACATAAATGACCAAGTATAATATTTTTGTCTCATTTGTTTAACTGGGTTCTCTTTATCTACTTTTAGGACTTGTGTGAAAATCTGATGATGTTTTAGGCCACATTTATACAGAAATATAGAAAATTCTCAAGGGTTCGCAAACTTTCAAGCACCACTGTATTTAGTTGACTATCTGCCTTTAAAATTATGCAAATGTAACAGACTGACAAGGATAGTTTCACTGTCAATCTATTCACAGATATCACTTTTTATCCTCCCATCTAATGTCACGATCGGTGCTTACTACCAAACGCACAATTCGTTATGCAACAACACACGTGCACACGAGTCTGTACTTCCACAGTAAAGCCATGTCAAAGCCTAATAATCAGCTTCTTATTAAATTAGAGTGGTGCATTACCAAAAGTAAGCTCTTGAAACGCTCCCAGTCAGTTTCACCAAAAGCACACTCAAAAGTCCATTTATGTCCATCAACCCGGTCTCCACTGAGGCTTTTCGAAGCACCATGGGAACCTGAGAGCGAGACAGCGAGAAACAACTAATGGGAGAATGTTTATAAAGGATCTCATCTCTCAACTCTTCAAGGGTGCCGTCAAGGTCGTTGCCTAATTGAACCAGCATGTTTCTGTAGGGGGGTAAAATGCCAAACAAGTTTAGCAGGTCCTCAGGGGCTCACTAGCCTGCATACACACACAACCAAACGCAAGTGTACTTCTGTTTATGTCGATCTTCACGTGGATAAGGTCATTTACACATCCTGAAGATCAGAAACAGGAGGAGCTCTCGACATGTACATAACTTCTGGATGGAATATATCGCGTGTATATAAACGCTTATGGACCAGCCAGTTTTGAATAAACAGTTTATTAGGAAAATACAGTGGTATGCAAAAGTTTGGGCACCCCCTGGTCAAAATTACTGTTAACAGTTAAGCAAGTTGAAGATGAAATGATCTCCAAAAGGCATAAAGTTAAAGATGACTCATTCCCTTTATATTTGAAGCAAAAACTATTTATTTTCATATTTTACATTTTCAAAATGACAAAAAAGGAAAAGGGTCCGAAGCAAAAAAGTTTGGGCACCCTGCATGGTTAGTACCTAGTAGCACCCCCTTTGGCAAGTATCACAGCTTGTAAATGCTTTTTGTAGCCAGCCAAGAGTCTTTCAATTCTTGTTTGAGGAATTTCCATCCATTCGTTCTTGCAAAAATCTTCCAGTTCTGAGAGATTCCTGGGCCGTATTGCATGCACTACTCTTTTGAGGTCCATCCACAGATTTTCAATGATGTTCAGATCAGGGGGCTGTGAGGGCCATGGTAAAACCTGCAGCTTGTGCCTCCTGAGGTAGTCTATTGTGGATTTTGAGGTGTGTTTAGGATCATTATCCATTTGTAGAAGCCATCCTCTTTTCAACTTCAGCTTTTTTTTTTTTTTACAAATGGTGTGATGTTTCATCTCATCTCATTATCTCTAGCCGCTTTATCCTTCTACAGGGTTGCAGGCAAGCTGGAGCCTATCCCAGCTGACTATGGGCGAAAGGCGGGGTACACCCTGGACAAGTCGCCAGGTCATCACAGGGCTGACACATAGACACAGACAACCATTCACACTCACATTCACACCTACGGTCAATTTAGAGTCACCAGTTAACCTAACCTGCATGTCTTTGGACTGTGGGGGAAACCGGAGCACCCGGAGGAAACCCACGCGGAGAACATGCAAACTCCGCACAGAAAGGCCCTCGCCGGCCCCGGGGCTCGAACCCAGGACCTTCTTGCTGTGAGGCGACAGTGCTAACCACTACACCACCGTGCCGCCCGGTGTGATGTTTGCTTCCAGAATTTGCTGGAATTTCATTGAATCCATTCTTCCCTCTACCCGTGAAATGTTCCCCGTTCCATTGGCTGCAACACAACCCCAAAGCATGATTGATCCACCCCCATGCTTAACAGTTGGAGAGGTGTTCTTTTCATGAAATTCTGTGCCCTTTTTTCTCCAAACATACCTTTGCTTGTTGCTGCCAAAGAGTTCCATTTTAACCTCATCGGTCCACAGGACCTGTTTCCAAAATGCATCAGGCTTGTTTAGATGTTCTTTTGCAAACTTCTGATGCTGAATTTTGTGGTGAGAATGCAGGAGAGGTTTTCTTCTGATGACTCTTCCATGAAGGCCATATTTGTGCAGGTGTCGCTGAACAGTAGAACACAGTGCTTAATTTGTGAAGTGGGAGGTCCCGGAACGCAGGAGGTGGGTGGGTCCGGCGACTCAAAAAAAAAAAAAAAAGGCGGGGGGTGGTTTACTATAACTTTACGCACACACGCCTATTGCATAAGGCCATTATTAAAAAATGTTCTGTTTCCGGTCCACCGGCCGGGTGAGTGCCGTTTGTGCGGGTGAAATTTTTTTTTTTAACGCCGGTTTTTCGACATTTTTTTCGGGTTCGTAAATCTAAAATCGAACTTGACATTTCCGCATTCCCAGGGCTTTCCACTAAGGCTCATACTAGGCAGCCATGACAAATAAGTAGCCGGGGGAGTAAACACAAAATAAACTCCTGTGCATGCAGTTCCCAGGGTTAAATTTATTTTCCACAGACCATTTATTTATTCACTTTACTCAAATACAAAGTAAAATGGCAGTAAATCTTCTTTCTTTTCTTGCATATTGCATCATGAGGCGTTCCTGGCTTGTAAATCTCTTATTTTCGGTGCATGACACATTCACGCAGCTGAGTGCGCGCGCACACCGCATGTCGGGGCATGGATGAGTTACTCTCCCTTGATCAACGGTTCAGTTTGACATTGTCAGTCCGTTAGATAAACATTTAATTTTATTAAAATCGAAAATTAATATTTAGAGCCTGTGGGCTACAAAAATAGTCATTAAAGTAGCCGGCTGGACTTAATTGTGTGGCCGGCAGCCGGCGCTTGTGGAAAGCCCTGTCGAATCAGCTCTGCGCATGCGCCGTGCGGCACAAAAAAACGGCAGCCACCATGAAGGAAGGAGATCCGGAGTTTTCAAAAATTTGCTGAAGTGTGAAATCGCAAAATGGCATTCTAGCGAACAACAAAATAGTAAAGATTCAGAAAAACAAATCAGTCAGTGATCATTTTAATAGTGTAATTTCATCCGAACTAGGCCTAACGCTCGATTTAGAACTACAAAAAGTCCGTGTGTCGGACATTTTAAGTACCTTTGTAAAAGTTTTGCAAATGTTGCAGTCAGCATTTAAAATGCTAACTTAAAGTTTTTGTACACGTTTCAGTTGATTTAACTGTCATATTTTATTAAATGTGTCTGCTTTTGTAATAAAAAAAAAAGTACTGAAAGAAAAAGCAAACACAGCATTGCGATTTCTTATCCATCCATATATAATAATAAAAATAAATAAATAAAAATAAATCCCTCCCTCCCGACTGAAATTTTTTTTGCCCACCCGGTGGACAGGAAACGGATTTTTTTTTAAGGATGGCCTAACATGTATTGCAACAGCACCAGTTATCAAATCCTGGACAACAATGGACAACGCTCAGAATGTTCTCCAAGTCCAAACAGGCACTCAAGTTCACTCTCGCTCTCCACACATACGTTAAGGCAGGGGTCGGGAACCTTTTTGGCTGAGAGAGCCATGAAAGCCACATATTTTCAAATACATTTTCGTGAGAGCCATATATAAAAAGTGACGCTGAATACAACTAAAATGCATTTTTACGTATGACCAACAATTTGAGTGTAATATATTCTTTTTCATAATGAAGAGGCTCTTGACATGCCATCTTCCTCCTGTCCCCCGCTGAATATTTTGACGCAAACGTAGCTTGGCGTGTTTCGAAGTGCCGCTTTATTTCATTGTTTCATCGATGCAATCTTGTCATTGTATAGGCCTATTGGACACAAAGCAGAACCCTCTCACCCCACAAAGGCGAATTCCTCTGTCCATTCCTGTTGAAATGTACGGTAGCCTACCAGTCACCTTTTTTCCCTTTTCGCCATGTTCTTTGTCAAAAGGCTTTGCTTTACGGACAGCTAACTGACTTTTTCATTAAATGGAGGTGTACTTCTTGATCTCAATGTGAGCTGATTAATCTGCGAGCCAGACGCAGTCACCAAAAGAGCCACATCTGGCTCCCGAGCCATTGCAGACCCCTGCGTTAAGGCAACAACTGGATCAACAATTAACAAATCAAACACAGGTTACAATATATTGATGGCCATAATAAAACACAGCAGAGTAAAGACTTAATCTTGCTTGTGTATCTGACTGAAATTATAAAGAAAGTAAATAAATAAAACGGTCCTGGCACTTGCACCCACAACGCAGCCCCATAGACCATAGAACGCATTTGAACAATAGACCTACCACGTGTCGACCGACCCGGCAGTGGCCCCGCTTGGCAAAAAAAAAAAATAAATAAATAAAATAATATCAGACATTATGATCTTAGAAAACGCTTTAGTGATGAACAGTTACAGGCAGTAATATGTCGTGATCTCATCTCATCTCATCTCATTATCTCTAGCCGCTTTATCCTTCTACAGGGTCGCAGGCAAGCTGGAGCCTATCCCAGCTGACTACGGGCGAAAGGCGGGGTACACCCTGGACAAGTCGCCAGGTCATCACAGGGCTGACACATAGACACAGACAACCATTCACACTCACATTCACACCTACGGTCAATTTAGAGTCACCAGTTAACCTAACCTGCATGTCTTTGGACTGTGTGGGAAACCGGAGCACCCGGAGGAAACCCTCGCCGGCCACAGGGCTCGAACCCGGACCTTCTTGCTGTGAGGCGACAGCGCTAACCACTACACCACCGTGCCGCCCCATGTTATAAAATATTTTTTATTAGGCTATATATTAAATTATATATTAAATTTATCTTCTAAAATAACAGACTGTACTCATATCACAACCGGTTTATTTCACCACTGGAGATCAGATCACACAAGACAGGAGTTAAATGACTCATTTTAAGGATTTAAGTAGGGTATTTAAAAGCACAGCCTAGGATTTCAAGCATATTTCAAGTTTAAAAGCAGTGCCAGCAAACATAAGTGCAATCAATTCAAGTAATAGTTAAGAAATAAAGGGTTTACAAAACAAGTTGGAGACTGGTACACTTGCAGCAGGTGCTGGTGCAGTGTCACTGTGTCCAACGTCGTCCATTTTAGGTCGTTTAGGATCCGGCTGTCCTGGGACTTTGAAAAATTTTAGTAAGCTTTCTTGTTTTTTTGCCATTTTTTCCACAGCGCAAGCTAACAGCTACAAAAAAACCCGGTGTTCTATTGAGCGGAAGTATACACCCCATGCCCCCTCCTTCCCCTTTCGCATAGATTTTGTGGATGTCATAGGAGCGAAATCAACAACAGATATCAAAATTAAAACCGAACACTAAACAAATTTTTATTTACTTATTTATTTAATTTATTGTTTGATTTTTTTTTCCCTTTGTGATGGTCACGGAGGTGATCTGATCCATTTAAATAGCTGCCGGGACACCGAATGAAATGAAAATAGCTGCCGGATCCGACGACGGAGGTTCCGGATCTTGTTCCATCATGTTCCGGCTCAAATCAAGCCCTGGTAGAACAATGTACCACAACTCCAGAGTCTGCTAAATCTTCCTGAAGGTTTTTTGCAGTCAAGCGGGGGTTCTGATTTGCCTTTCTAGCAATCCTATGAGCAGCTCTCTCTGACATTTTTCCTGGTCTTGCAGACTTTATCTTGACCTCCACTGTTCCTGTTAACTGCCATTTCTTAATTACATTTCGAACTGAGGAAATGGCAACCTGAAAACGTTCTGCTATCTTCTTATAGCCTTCTCTTGCTTTGTGGGCCTCAACCATTTTTCATTTTCAGAGTGTTAGGCCAAATTAAAAAAAAAAAAGTGTGTTTCCGGTAACCCGACCGATCAAGAATTTCCGCGTCGAAATTGCCGACCGTAAAGTTATTACAAATTTCCCTCGATATTTTAGTGTAAGTGGCATTAGTTTGTCATAATTCTTTGTTTCAACGCATTCAAGTTGTGAAAGAAATGATAAAAAGTTAAATCTTTCGCCAGTTCTATCAGCCCCCCTGCATAAACATGGGTGCAGACATCTCGCGCAGAACATCTTAACTCAAACTCTCGCGATATTCACGTCGATCGCGTGAGTCGTCTGATAAACTAACGTCATGGCGGCCACCAACAGTGGATATCTGCAGCAACTGTGGAAATAGAGACGCAGAAACTGATCCTGACCTTAACCAAACGTTACAAAACTGTACGACCTTTATGTAGGGACTGTAAGGAAATGCAAATTGTGCCCGTTTGCCAGCGACCATTTGGCAAGGTGGCAAAGCGAAAATAATTCTACTTCTATGTTACCAGTTGTGTCTCATGTTGTGCCAAAGCGTTAACACGTTTAAAGATTTAAAACAATGATTTTTCTTAGTCACAGTCAGAATATTTTGATAACATCTCATATAATATATGACATGATGTATACTATTGAAAAAATTGTGCCAAAATGTTCTGTAAGATATTTAATGTTTTTATAGTTAAAAAAAGACTTTGAATTAAAAGACTAATTTTTACTACAGTAAAAATACATTGATTTAAAATGCTGAATGTCTCAGTATATTTTAATTAGTGACTAGTCACAATTTTTCAAGTTTTTTTTATTTGTTTAAAGATTTAAAAACACTTTTATTATGATGTGTGGTATAAAGGATTCTGTGCCAAAATACTATTTTGTAAGATGTTTACTTGTGTTAATTTTTCGAACAAAATAAAAAAAAAAAAGGAAAAAAAAAGAAAAACTTTTTCCTACCTACTGACCCTATTTTAGTATTTTGTGTTACCTGAAACACACTTTTTTTTTTTTTGGCCTTAGGAAGCTGCTTCGAAGAACCCATGGCTGCTGATTTTTGGGACTAGGTTAGAGGAGCCTGGGTATTTATAAAGCTTTGAAATTTGCATCACCTGGCCTTTCCTAACAATGAGTGTGAACAAGCCATAACCCTAACAAACATCTGAGATCTTGGTCAAAGTGATCTCATCTCATCTCATTATCTGTAGCCGCTTTATCCTGTTCTACAGGGTCGCAGGCAAGCTGGATCCTATCCCAGTTGACTACGGGCGAAAGGCGGGGTACACCCTGGACAAGTCGCCAGGTCATCACAGGGCTGACACATAGACACAGACAACCATTCACACTCACATTCACACCTACGCTCAATTTAGAGTCACCAGTTAACCTAACCTGCATGTCTTTGGACTGTGGGGGAAACCGGAGCACCCGGAGGAAACCCACGCGGACATGGGGAGAACATCCAAACTCTGCACAGAAAGGCCCTCGCCAGCCACGGGGCTCGAACCCGGACCTTCTTGCTGTGAGGCAACAGCGCTAACCACTACACAACCGTGCCGCCCTCAAATCGATCCGAGTGCTCAAATCTCCTAGGGTTCCCATACTTTTGCAAGTTACTCCTTTCCTTTTTTCACTCTAAAATTGGACAAAACCAAAATAATACACCGATATTGCTTAAAATGTTGAAGTGTGTTTCATCTTTAACTTTATGCCTTTTGGAGATCATTTCATCTTCAACTGCGGGCGGCACGGTGGTGTAGTGGTTAGCGCTGTCGCCTCACAGCAAGAAGGTCCTGGGTTCGAGCCCCATGGCCGGCGAGGGCCTTTCTGTGCGGAGTTTGCATGTTCTCCCCGTGTCCGCGTGGGTTTCCTCCGGGTGCTCCGGTTTCCCCCACAGTCCAAAGACATGCAGGTTAGGTTAACTGGTGACTCTAAATTGAGCGTAGGTGTGAATGTGAGTGTGAATGGTTGTCTGTGTCTATGTGTCAGCCCTGTGATGACCTGGCAACATGTCCAGGGTGTACCCCGCCTTTCGCCCGTAGTCAGCTGGGATAGGCTCCAGCTTGCCTGCGACCCTGTAGAAGGATAAAGCGGCTACAGATAATGAGATGAGATGAATGAGATTTCATCTTCAACTTGCTTAACTGTTCACAGCAACAGTAATTTTGACCAGGGGTGCCCAAACTTTTTCATACCACTGTATTTGTACAGTATGTAGACACGCGTGTCCATGACTCTCACTCAACAGCTCTAAGAGAAGGTAAATCACAGGTTTATATAAAACACACTAGCTCTAATACATTATACACACACACACACACACACACACCGGTCACTTTATTAGGAAAACCCATCCGCCTGCCGTTTGAAGCGGTTCTCTAATCAGCCAATCCCTTGCCAGCAGCACGATGCATCAGATCATACAGATGCAAATCAAGAGCTTCAGTTAATGTTCACAATGTTCAAACATCAGAATGGGAAATACTGTGATCTCAAAGTGTGACCGACTGTGGCATGGGCGTTGGTTTGAGCGCAATGGACTGGTTCGAGTATTTCAGAAACAGCTGATCTCCTGGGGTTTTCACACACAAGAGTCTCTAGAGTTTATACAGAATGTTGCACAAAACAAAAAACATCAACTGAGTGAGCGACAGTTCTGTGGGTGGAAACAAACGCCTTGTTAAGAGAGATCAGAGGAAAATGGCCTGGTTGGGTTGAGATTTTTTTTTTTCCAGGAAGGATATAGTAACTCTCAGCAACTCTCTACAGCTGTGTTGAGCAGAAAAGCATCAACATGCAGCAGCAGAAGACCACATTGGGTTCCACTCCTGCCAGCAGGCTTGTAGTACTCGAGTCCAGGACTCGTGACTTGACTTGGACTCGAGCACTGATGACTCGGACTCGTGCATTAACTGCATTCGGACTCGTAAATTGGAGACGAGAACTCTGATTTTTTTTTTTTCTTCATTTTTTGCAGCATGCCATAATAATTTGGCATAAGATATTTATATCTACATTAATTTTTATACTAATTTCGTGCAAGAGAATGCACATTCACCTGTTCATACGTCATGTTGAGGAACAAACGAACGTTAAATGGCGCTAAAATGCCTGGAGAGACGCCTCTAGGATTGTCCGCTTTGCTTATACAGACTTCTCATGCAGTGGGGGAAAAAATGCACTGCTGTGTGTTCCATATGTAGAAGAACTATCGAGGAGACGACAGGGACAACCTCGAACTTCAATCGTCATTCGGCAAGACTCCACCCGGCAAAGGAAGCGACACGCTATGTTCATTGCTCTGTTGATAGCAGGGCTTGCTTGCTGACTGATGAACTCGCTAGTTTTAACCCTCTCTCATGTTATTTGCCTTGCTGATAGTGGGCAGGGCTTGTGTCGGACGTGACTCGGATCAGTAGTGGACTCGACTCGAAATTTTCTTTAATGACTTGGACTTGAACACCGCGGACTCGAGACTGGACTCGGACTTGAGGTTTAGTGACTCGACTACAACACTGCCTGCCAGCCAAGAACAGGGATCTTAGAATCAAGTTCCTATTAAAGTCGCCAGTCAGTGTACAGCACCCTCCACAATTATTGGCACCCCTGGTTAAGATGTGTTAAAAACCTTAAAGGTCCCATGGTATGATGGTTTGTTGATGCTTTAAACGGGCTTGTGGAGGTTTCCGGATGTTATATCCGCAGCCTTTCTCAAAATGAACCCTCGGCACGTAGATATAGCTTCCTGGGAGAAAGCCCCATTTCAGCGCTTTTCCCAGTGTGTCGTTTTGCTAATGAGAAGCAGGAGGCAGGGAAGGGTAGAGGGTGGGGGCGGGTCTTATCATTAATATTCATGACATGTAAACGTGTTACCTCTGATTGGCTAACAGCACTGTGCCGCTACCTCCAGTGAGTCAGAACAAGCGGATGTGGGTGTCTTACTATGGCGAGAGAGAAGGAACAAACCGCGAAGGGAAAAATACCGCGCGCTGACGTCATTAAGGTGCGACGCGAGGAAATAAAATAAATTCAACAAATGTTTGGGCTTTTACTGAACAAACAAACAAATAAAATGAACGAGTGACTTAAAAAAAAAGAATGTGGGTGTCTTTTTAAAAACTGTTTTGATTGGCTATTATAACAGAGCATGCTGCATGCTTTTTGGTTTTGTAGCGCAGAGTACCTGGCTAACTGCAGGAAGCGGTTAGCTGCACAGCTAATGTAGCCATTGCAAGGCTAACGTGGCACCGATTTTAAAACACGGCAAAACATAAGCTCATAAGTTACAGTCAATTTCCAGACTAAACTCAGTTTAACAGAGCATGCTGCATGCTTTTTGGTTTTGTAGCGCAGAGTACCTGGCTAACTGCAGGAAGCGGTTAGCTGCACAGCTAATGTAGCCATTGCAAGGCTAATGTGGCACCGATTTTAAAACACGGCAAAACGACTTAACAGTTATACACTTACTTGTTCGGTGTTTGTTGCTGATGCGGCAGGGATGCTTGGTACGGACCCAGGCTTCAGTGACAGTTGATGTGCAAAACCTGCCCTGTACTGTCCCAAGTTGTGGAAACATTCATTAGGAAAATGCTTCCGACAAACATACACCGTCTTAGGTAGACTCGACGGCGTATTATTGGAGTAAATAAAATTAAGCCACTGCGTCTTCAGGGGCTCTCCCGTCGGCAGTAAAAACAGACTCCTTTCTGTGTTGTCACATCCATGTACAGCGCAACTTCCATGTTTGGTGGCAACTTTTGAGCTGGGCGGGCAATCCATACAGTGGGTGGGAATCCGGGGGGGGGGGGGGGGGGGGCGTGGGGATCATCTCCCTTGCTGACGTAGGCAAGGGAAGAGTTTATCAACGCGCCGTTTTGACGCGCCAATCTCAAATGTTGGGCATAGTTTGGTTTACATATTATGAAATTTCTAGCCACTGGGGTGACTTAAGAAGGTCAGAGGAACTCATTTTAACGTTAAAAAAGCTCAGAAAGTGAAAATTTCATGCCATGGGACCTTTAAAATAAATTCAATTTTTATTGCAGAAGCATAATCTCACACTGAAAATTGTAGTAAAATGTAACCCTTAACTCAAGTGAAAAAAAATCCCTGACTAAGAAATAACTCTTTTTCATAAAATCACCTGTTCCACAATTATTGGCACCCATAATTCCTAGAAAATAAATGTAATTGAAGCATTTCGGTCATTTCTACTGTAGTTTATAAAGTTGATCAGAGTATATAGGAACCTTTAATTAGTAATTCATCACATCCTGTTTCCCTGGGGTATAAATATGATGTGACACAGAGGCCTATTTCTCTTATCCACTCTTCAACATGGGAAAGACAAGAGAACACACCGTTCAAGTAAGGCAGATGTGTGTCGACCTTCATAAGTCAGGCAATGGCTACAAGAAAATAGCCACTCGCTTACACCTGCCCGTATCTACAGTCAGAGGAATCATCAAGAAGTTTAAAACAACTGGAACAGTGGCAAACAAGCCTGGACGAGGATGCAAGTTTATCTTGCCACCACGCACAGTGAGGAGGATGGTAAGAAAAGTAAAAAGTTCTCCAAAGCTCACTGTTAGAGAATTGCATCAAAGAGTAGCATCTTGGGGTCACAAAGTCTCCATAACAACCATCAGGCGCCATCTACATGCCAACAAGCTGTTTGGGAGGCATGCACGGAAAAAGCCTTTTCTCACTTATAAGCGCAAGCGTAAACGTAAACGTCTGGAGTTCACCAAGCGGTACTGGGACCGTGTGCTTTGGTCAGATGAGACCAAGATAGAGCTTAAACAAAACACTCGAATACATCACAAAAGATGAGTATGCGGAAAAGCACTTCATGCCCACTGTGAAGTATGGGGGAGGATCGGTGATGCTGTGGGCCTGTTTCTCTTCCAAAGGCCCTGGGAACCTTGTTAGGGTGCATAGCATCATGATCTCTTTGAAATACCAGGACATTTTAAATCAAAATCTGGTGGCCTCTGCCCGAAAGCTGAAGACGGGTCGTCAAAGACAACGACCCTAAACGTGTGGCCAAATCTGCACAAAAATGGTTCACCAGACACAAAATCAAGCTCCTCCCATGGCCATCTCACATACATATCAACCTTTGGTCAATCAAACCTGTATAACCAACCTCCAAAATCCGTATTTCCCTTATAAAATCCGTATAAGATGCAAATTAAAATAATTTACCTAAAATTTGAATGATAATTAACAATGATATATCCAAGTTACTTTTTATTCAATATTAATAACAATAAACCTTCAGAATGAATACAAAGCTCCAATGTTTGACAAAAACACAAAGTGTTATCAGCGTAGTTACGAAGGAAATACTTCGTTGTTTGGAGACAGGTTTCACCGAGCGGCTATTATGCACGAGACTTCACATTAGCCACAAAGTCAGGAAAATCTGTTCGTAAAATTACGTTATAATGACCAAATACAATGAAAAGTATTTTTCCAGTCTCACCTGTGAAAGGTAATCCCATGTGATCTCGTTTGGACGGTAAACCTGTTGGTACAGTTAAACGCAGCACATGAATGAGGCATCTTTATTCTCGGCTACTGTCTAGACGCTATACCAGAGACGGTTGAAGAATCTCCACTTTGCCACATCCAATATGGCGGCGAGGATGACGTATGATTCTACGCAGAAGGCGGCGTCTATGTTTATATGTCTATGACTTCACGGTTGGCGGGATTCTCGCAATGCGGTGTGCGCATGATCAAAAGTGGAACGAAGTCTCGCTACCACAAGATAACGCGCGATTTCATAAGACTCTTTACTGGCTGTCTGTGGTGTACAGTACGTTTGTAAATGTTATGCGCTCTTATCATTGTGGGAATTGATTATAGCTCTAAATAAATATTGAAGTTTTTTTAAAGAATCCGTATAACTATTTATACGCCCATATACCACGTTTATTGAATCAAATCCGTATAAAATACGGACATTCCGTATAGGTTGACATGTATGATCTCAGTCCCCAGACCTCAACCCAATTGAAAACCTGTGGGGTGAGCTAAAGAGGAGAGTGCATAGGAGAGGACCCAGGAGACTGGATGATTGAGAGATTGTGCAAGAAGAATGGTCGAAGATCCCCCTCTCTGTATTCTCCCATCTTGTGAATTGTTATAGGAGAAGATTAAGTGCTGTCTTGTTGGCAAAAGGGGGTTGTACAAAGTATTAACATCAGGGGTGCCAATAATTGTCGCACACATGATCTCATCTCATTATCTGTAGCCGCTTTATCCTGTTCTACAGGGTCGCAGGCAAGCTGGAGCCTATCCCAGCTGACTATGGGCGAAAGGTGGGGTACACCCTGGACAAGTCGCCAGGTCATCACAGGGCTGACACAGACACAGACAACCATTCACACTCACATTCACACCTACGCTCAATTTAGAGCCACCAGTTAACCTAACCTGCATATCTTTGGACTGTGGGGGAAACCGGAGCACCCGGAGGAAACCCACGCGGACACGGGGAGAACGTGCAAACTCCGCACAGAAAGGCCCTCGCCAGCCACGGGGCTCGAACCCGGACCTTCTTGCTGTGAGGCGACAGTGCTAACCACTACACCACCGTGCCGCCGCACACATGATTTCATGTAAAATAATTATTTCTTAATGTGGGATTTTTTTTCCCCCACTGAATAAATGCACTTGAATTAA
This sequence comes from Neoarius graeffei, assembly GCF_027579695.1. Taxonomy (NCBI): domain Eukaryota; kingdom Metazoa; phylum Chordata; class Actinopteri; order Siluriformes; family Ariidae; genus Neoarius; species Neoarius graeffei. The sequence continues at coordinate 51,010,438 of NC_083587.1, read as the reverse complement.
AGGTTGGATTTGTCTTTTTTTTTTGCACTGTTGTCCTATATTATTATTTTAATGAATTTATTAGAAGCCTAAGAACAGATCTTAACAAGGGGTGCCAATAATTATGGAGGGCACTGTATACCTATGTAAAGAGCGCTGCTATCAGAGCTGTGCTGTAATTAAAAAAAAAGAAGAAGAAATTCATCAAGAGCGGACAACAGTGCTGTGACGTGATATGTCCTGCGATACGTTTATCTTTCAACTTGTTCTCGTCGTCTTGCATGATAAATGACTCTTCATGCACAACAATTTCTACGAGTCGCAGACTTTCAAAATCCAGTCTTTTATTTCTGCATCAAGTCCACATACCTTTCCAAAACGTGCATTAAAAATCGTGACACAGACCTTCCGTGATGTCAAGAAAAAGTGTTCGGTACTTTTTTTTTTTTTTAAAAGTGCAATATCCTTAAAAAAATAAAATAAAACTAGACAGGGACACTCTAACGAGTGCAAACCCCGCCTTTTCCCTATTAAAATACATTGGGCGAAAATTTCGAAGTTCTGCCATGACCTTGACCTTTGACCTCCAAAATTTAATGGTTTCCTTCCTGGGTGATTGGCAACACATGTACAAAATTTGGTCCAAATCTATCCATTGGTTCTTGAGATATCTTGCAGACACACAGACAGACAGACAGATACACACACAGACTGACGCAGGTGAAAATAATAACCCCTCCGACTACTGTCGGCGGGGTTAATAAAAACCTTCCTCTGGCAGCACGGTGGTGTAGTGGTTAGCGCTGTCGCCTCACAGCAAGAAGGTCCGGGTTCGAGCCCCGTGGCCGGCGAGGGCCTTTCTGTGCGGAGTTTGCATGTTCTCCCCGTGTCCGCGTGGGTTTCCTCCGGGTGCTCCGGTTTCCCCCACAGTCCAAAGACATGCAGGTTAGGTTAACTGGTGACTCTAAATTGAGCGTAGGTGTGAATGTGAATGGTTGTCTGTGTCTATGTGTCAGCCCTGTGATGACCTGGCGACTTGTCCAGGGTGTACCCCGCCTTTCGCCCGTAGTCAGCTGGGATAGGCTCCAGCTTGCCTGTGACCCTGTAGAACAGGATAAAGCGGCTAGAGATAATGAGATGAGATAATAATAATAATGGGCAGCACGGTGGTGTAGTGCTTAGCGCTGTCGCCTCACAGCAAGAAGGTTCTGGGTTCGAGCCCCGGGGCCAGCGAAGGCCTTTCTGTGCGGTGTTTGCATGTTCTCCCCGTGTCCGCGTGGGTTTCCTCCGGGTGCTCCGGTTTCCCTCACAGTCCAAAGACATGCAGGTTAGGTTAATTGGTGACTCTAAATTGAGCATAGGTGTGAATGGTTGTCTGTGTCTGTGTGCAGCCCTGTGATGACCTGGCGACTTGTCCAGGGTGTACCCCGCCTTTCGCCCGTAGTCAGCTGGGATAGGCTCCAGCTTGCCTGTGACCCTGTAGAACAGGATAAAGCGGCTAGAGATAATGAGATGAGATGAGAAAAACCTTCCTTCTAGGATTCTCACAGTGTTTTTCTTGAACATATGTCATTTCATCTGTAACAATTCAGCACTGTGTATCATATGGTAATCTCCCACGGCCTGAGCCTGCAGCTAATGAGTGCTGCTCCAAGATCGTAACTGCTTCTCTGGTTGCAGCTTCTTCCAGGCGCTAGACAGCACAGTTGTCACACTAGCAAGGTCAAGTGACAGACACAGCGCGAGCTCAGCTTCGACATTCCCTCTTCTTGCCAGTTATAACTAGCATCCACTGCTGACATAATAGCTTGAGCATAACAAGAACATCCAGGAGGTGTCTTTGCCTCATTATGACTAAGCTGTGGAAGAAGCCAGCAGGTCACGTGATGCCGCAGGTGAGCTCAGAGATGGATTTCGGAGGCAGCCGAGTCTCAGTCTGCGTTTCAGAAGGGATAAAAGATAATGAGATGATAATAAGTGTAGCGTGTGGGGCTGCAGGGATGTAAACACTGGCGAGTCTGATTGAAGCTGAGCTTATCTCCAGCACAGTGACTATACAAACCCAAGAGAAATCAGGGTCTCTTATTATTAGTACTCAGGGAGAAGATTTCGAGGGAAAGCTGACGAGCGATTTAATTGAACACCGCTCTCGTTAACTTTTTAAGGAGCGTGCATGAGCATAAACAATTAACCTGGGTGACCAATATCCTTCCGTCCAGCGATACAAAACAGCAGACATTAAACTACTCGTTGGCAGTTCTGTAAGGCACAGCGGTTCAGGATTTATTGCGTCCCGTCTCAGATGCAGACTGCGTTCTGATATAATCGAAGGCATGGCGTCGTTGGCTGTTGATCTGATTAAAGTTTTATGAAGGAGCTTTAATTAAAGGTGCAGTTTGTGCGCTGAGGGACAGCTCTGGTAACACTCCGTGATGAAGTGGGGCACGAGGTGTAAGCCAATATTAACAGTAAACAACAAACCACCACCACAACAACAAAAAGTCAGTACTTTCTTGAGATTCCAGTAGGGCTTCTTCAGTAGTGCAGGCTTGAAATAAAAATATTCATCTAATACTTGGTGAAAAAATGTAAATGTTTAAAAGCTGTATCTTTGAAGTCGTAAGGAAGTATGTTCTTCTCCTCGAATAAATTTTTAAGGAAAAGTGCATGCATGTTAAAATTATTGACGCCAAGCTATTTAAAATGCATTTTTAAAAACTGTCATCCTTGGGGCGGAAAAAAAAAAATGAAAGTGCTCTCTGATGCATTGAGAAAATATGCAAAATGTGTCAAATCTCCATCAGCCATCACCAGGAGGAAAAGAAAAAGAGCTTTCAACACAAAAATAATTGCTGATGATTTGCACTAATAAGCTAATGGTAGGCTTGTGAGATACTCACCCCACCCACTTTTTTTTTTTTAAATACAACTGACCGTGGCGGCACGGTGGTGTAGTGGTTAGCGCTGTCGCCTCACAGCAAGAAGGTCCTGGGTTCGAGCCCCGTGGCCGGCGAGGGCCTTTCTGTGCGGAGTTTGCATGTTCTCCTCGTGTCCGCGTGGGTTTCCTCCGGGTGCTCCGGTTTCCTCCACAGTCCAAAGACATGCAGGTTAGGTTAACTGGTGACTCTAAATTGAGCGTAGGTGTGAATGTGAGTGTGAATGGTTGTCTGTGTCTATGTGTCAGCCCTGTGATGACCTGGCGACTTGTCCAGGGTGTACCCCGCCTTTCGCCCGTAGTCAGCTGGGATAGGCTCCAGCTTGCCTGCGACCCTGTAGAACAGGATAAAGCGGCTACAGATAATGAGATGAGATGAGACAACTGACCGTTTTTAAAAAATCATGATAAACAATTTTATTTATCTGTCCAAAATTGACCATGAAAAAGACAGGCTTTTTTTTTTTAAATCAGCTTTACAGCTGCCTTTCAGATTTTTCAAGCGTAGGTCATAAAAAGAATTTTCCCAGACACTCAATTATTTTTGTTTAGTGGACTGAAAGCGACTGAATTCGAATCACAGACTTCCAATTTTATTCGTTTTTTTTTAAATTGAACAATTACTGAATTCAGGTAGCCTAGTAAACTAGACCCACCCGCCTAGCGGCCAAAAATATTTTTTGCCTGAGAGTGGGTCTAGCCTCGCACCATATCAACAAAACACCCCGGGCATCAAATCGTGCCCGCCAATCACAACGCAAGGTTTTTGTTTGGATTCTTTGGGCGGGCTTTTGCAGGAGTGACGACAAAGCTGCGCGACGCTGGAGAAAGCACAACAGGAAAGATGGCTACCGCTAGAGAACAGCACACGTTTGACTCCGCTTTGGAATCAGTTTTAGAAGAATTAGACTTGGAGTTTTCGTTGAAACATGAGCAGGAAGAGGCTCTCCGCTCATTCCCTTTCAAGAAGGACGTTTTCGCTGTTTTGCCGACCGGCTATGGCAAAAGTCTGATCTACCAGCTGGCTCCGCTTGTAGCCAAAAGGATGGGGCTAGTTTATGCAGTACGAAGAATTAATAAACAGCTTTGAAACATTACTTTTTGATTGTTTTTCTTATTTTCCCGTTATTTTAAATTTAAGGGAAATTATTTCACCAAACACCACTAAATAAAAACTCTCAAAAACAGTTTAAGCAAACCCTTGAAAAAAATAAGTGTATGTTAAATATGTGGTACAGACTCCAAACTTGTGGTCATTATCTCCAAACTTCTTAATATCTAGAACCTGTTTATTAATTAATACGCATTTTGAAAAATTATTTATTTATTTCAAGGCCTCCCCCACTGCTTTCTGTCGCTCTGACTACGTCACAGTCACTGTTGCGCTGATTGGTCAGAGCGTTGGCCTATACGCACAGAGACAGTTTGAAAGACAGCGGGTTGTTCCTCCCACACCCTTCGGAAATGTCTACGAGCGAGGCCAGACTAAATATTCACATTTAGTCTGGCTTGCCAGGCTAGAATTCAGGGACACATGGCCCTAAATTCTCCGCTATTTTTTCCTGCTTCACCATGACCCAATTCAAGATACTATGTCATGCATGACGTGGTGGGCTTTCCCCGTTTGCGCAAGGCATTGTGGGATACAAATTTGAAACAGGAGAGAAAAACAGAGGACGTGAGTGTGCGAATGAAATGTGAAAGACCGACTACAGTAATGGAAAGCGAGAAGAAAAGGACGTTATACTGCGAAGGAAAGGAAATGCAGGACCAAACTAATAAATATCAGCGGTCAGCGAGCACCTCAGTGTGATCAGCTGTTCGTTTAACGACAGAATGATGGAACTGTCAGTGCACCATCAAGATAAACCTGTAGATGGCAGTAATGCAACACTGGATGCCAGCTGCCGTAAAACCCAAAAGAAGAAGGAAAACAAGAAGGTAAACCTGTGCATGCGCACACGGACTTCCTCTGTCTGCTTGACTGCGCGACGCGAGCGATTTCATGCACATTATTTGCTCAGGAATCCCCTCAAATTAAATAACTTCCCAGCCACAGAATGGCCTGATATTTTGTGAGATATTACAGAAATAAACATGCATCACAATAACCAAATTTCAGAGGGAACTAAATTTCACAGATTTTATGAAATCGAAAGGCCGTCTCGCTTTAAGAAGAGTACTGGAGGTATAATAATAATCATAATAACGAAAGGAAGGCTGAGTGGTCAGGAACTGCTTGTTGGCAGTGGCAACTGCAAAAAGAGTTTCTGCAGTAATTAGGAGATCATGTAATCTCAGAGGTGGGGGAGGGCTTCCAGGTGGTATCGGTTAATACTGGAAAGTTCAAAACCCCTGTGCAAATCATTCCAGAGTCATATGGCAATACACTTTTGGTGTATTTTTGAGCGATAATTCATACTAGCGGACTCTGATTTGAAATTGCAGGGATTCTACACAAACTGCTTTAAGGTTGGCAGGTCTGGTAATATAACAGAGCAAACCTCATTAGATATTTTGGCAGTGTAATACTATGTAGAGACGATTAAATTGTTCTATCGCAGCCTAGCTAATGGAAAAAAAAAGAACCAGCAGTTAAAAATACAAACGAGAAGGGCACTTGGTAGAGTGTATACCTCCGCCAAGCCACATATTCGGATTTACATCAGAATCTAATCCATTGTTCCTTGGACCATGGCTCACCATTCCTGAAAATTTCATTAAAATCAGTTCACTACTTTTTGAGTTACATTGGGAAAAGACAAACAAATGGAGGCAAAAATATAACCTCTTACACCAAAGTTGGTGGAGCTAAATCAAGGTCACACTAAAAACAGGTTTAAATCTTAATTCAGATTTTCCGAAAGATATGATAAAATAGTCTGCATTCCGTATTTCTCAAAATTGCAATTTCAAAAAACACAAAAAAAAGTCTTCTCGCTTTTCATTTTCAAATGGTCTTAGGTCCGTATTTTCTATCGCTGATTTTTTTTTTTAGCTTAAAGACAAGTGCTTTTTGTTAAAGGAACCTACTTATATACCTTGAAAATACATGCATGTTATTTACCAGCTGGGAGGTCCGTATTGCGAAATACCGTGACCGAGGTCTTGAAAGTACTGACCGAGAACTTCTGAGCCGAGGTCAGTATTCAAGGCCGAGGCCACGGTATTTCACCATACGGACCGACCTTAAAGTGCCATTCCGCCATTGGATGTATTCTTTGGCATAAAATACAATATATTTTGACAACATATATAAATGGTATCACTAGATAGAGAAATCTTTTAGCTTCAAAATGATATATCAAACATAATTTGACAACGACAAGTATATTAATTTTGCGACCAAAGTCACCTACCCTTTTAATTTCCGCGCGTGATGTCATCGGCAGGTTCCCCTTCTTGTGTACCATGTGACGTGTGACATGGCACATATTATCAGCAATGGCGGATAGAACGCGATAAAAATAATACCAATAAATCTAGCTAATACCAATAAATCTAGCTAACTGAAAGATTAACTCAATTTTTCGCAATTTTTTTGGCCCCCATATACGAGGAGAAATGACTCTCTCACTTTGGGGGTTTCCTGGTCTAAAAATAGACCGACACGTGGTACACAAGAAGGGGAACCTGCCGATGACATCACGTTTCACTACCGCGCGGAAATTAAAAGGGTAGGTGACTTTGGTCGCAAAATTAATATACTTGTTGTTGTCAAAAAATTATGTTTGATATATCATTTTGAAGCTAAAAGATTTCTCTGTCTAGTCATGTTGTCATAAAATATATTGTATTTTATGCCAAAGAATACATCCAATGGTGGAATGGCACTTTAAGCTGGTAAATAATTTTTTTTCTTTACCAAATTCTAACAGAAAACGAGAGCGTCCGAAAGGGAAAGCCGAGCCGAGCCGCCATTTTGAATCCTCATTCACGGCTGTAATGCAAATTGCTTCCTCCTCGGTATACAAGTGCACTTCCATGGCAGGAAAAAAAAAAAACTACATTTTGCCGCCTATGTAGTCCCCTATTTATACAAATAGGAGTCATTCAGGATTCAGCCATGTTTTTGCTCGGCGTTAGCAACAGTTACAGGTTTTTAGCTTTCTCCTGAAATGTTTTATTTTATTTCTTCTTCCTCAGGGTAGTAAAACTCGCTTTCACTGTGAACACTGTCGTTATCGCTATCCATGCTGTAAAATTAATGCTATTCTCCTGAGAAATGTGAAAATAAATGTTGACAAAAATTGCTACTATGTTTGTTGTTGTTGTTGTGAACGAGCGAGTCGCCAGAGGTCCGTAACCGGGGTCCGTACCGTAGGATACGGACCCACTCGCCAGCCAATCAGAGCACAGGATTTGGACTGCGAAAAAAAAAATCCTTTTATTCATTATTGCTCATCTATTCTACTAAAGGAAGGCTGTCTGTCTCTCGGCCTCTGTCTGTTCGCCTATGCAAATTGTCACGGCTGGACGCACATACTCCATACTTTGCACATGGATTGGTGACATCCCAGAGGGGCCCAAGACAACATTTTTGATTTCCCAAAACATGGAATTAGTGCTAATCCAACACACTACTCATTTCCCATGGGCTATATGCTTGTGTGAACACGCTGAGCGCAGCCTCGGCGGGGAATCCCGTCCCTGACTCGCCTGGGAGTTTTGATTGTATGGGACCTTACAATCAGCGCTCCTCACCGGAGACTTCCACGAGGGCCGAGTCTACGTCACTGAGGAGACACGGGGAGCGATTTAGCCCCTGTGAAGAGCACCACTCAGAGGAAATCAGGTTCATGAGCAACAACTACTAGTTTTAATGAAGACGTCCAACAATTCTTTAGGTGACTTCAGGTATGTTCAATTATTTGACCAAATATGTGACTAACATGATGTGTAAGAGTAACATGCTAGCATCCTTACAGAAAAGAGAAATGCGAGACTGGAGCAGTGTGTGAGGGCACGTTGTGCTGAATTATAATTTGATTTCTCATGAAAATCTACATCCTCCCACCAGGATTTTCTCCAAGCATGATGCATCCCTACAGGTTTAATTACCTCGTTGTGCTCGTCAGAACTTTAATGAATGTGTGTTATTTTGTTCGAAGAAGCACTTCAGTCTCAGGCACCACAGTTGGTGGTTTATTTGCCAAGTGATGACGATACTGATTTGTGTTCCGCTATCAAGAGTTTCAGGTTCAGCTGTTAATATGGATAGGTTTTTATGTTCAGACAGCTTTTATGTCAATGATGAAAACATGCACAGTTGTGGTCGGAAGTTTACATACACTCATCATGGACATGAATGTCATGGTAATTTTGGGCTGTTAATGATTTCCTGTTCTTTTCCCAGGGTAGAATGATTGTACAGCAGACATCTTTAATGACTTCAAAAAACAAGAATTGAGTGCACGAGTTTGCATTTATTTTGCATTTTCTCTAATCCACACAGGGTCAAAATTATACCTACAGGGTCAAACATATACATACATTCACTTAAATCTGTTAATAAGTGGTGCTGGAGGTTCGACAGTGTCTTTTAACTTGACAAGGCCAAGGCCGATTAACTTCTCATTAGTGATCGTGATTGACTACAACTGGTAGCTTCTCTTTGCCAGCATAAAAAGGATTTGTTTGACAGCACTCCTTGGACTGACCGATACTCAGAACCATGGGAAAGTCCAAGGAACTCAGTGAAGATCTAAGAAGGAGAATTGTAGATTTACACAAGTTGGGAAGGTCTCTTGGAGCCATTTCTAAACAAATTCAGATTCCAAGATCATCAATTCAAACAATTGTATGCAAGTACAAATTATTTGGAGGTGTCACCACTTTGGTAAGGTCTGGAAGAAGACCCAAATTGTCACCCTCAGATGAGAGGAAATTGGTTAGGATGTTCAGGAACAACCCAGGAACCGCCAAGGCTCAAGCCGGTCATGAACTGGAACATCAGCGTCACTGTCCACAATGAAGCAAGTTTTACATTGACATGGACTGAGAGGGTGCCGACCAAGAAAGAAGCCCCTGCTCCAAAATCAACACTCTTTCTCCAGCCTTCTGGAGAAAAGTTTTATGGTCAGATGAGACAAAGATTGAGCTATTTGGCCACGATGACCAGGTATGTTTGGAGGAATAAAGGTGAGGCTTTCAAACCTAAGAACACTGTACCAGCTGTCAAGCATGGTGGTGGTATCATCATGCTCTGCGGTTGCTTTGCTGCCAGTGGTACTGGTGCATCGCACAAAAGAAGAACAACTTGATTGATCACATGCTTGTGAAATTCCTCTCTGCATTTAACCCATCTGAAGCAGTGAACACGCACATGCACACACAAGTGAGCAATGAGCACACACACATACATACCCAGAGCAGTGGGCAGCCATGCTAACAGCACCCAGGGAGCAGTTGGGAATTGGGTGCCTCACTCAAGGGCACTTCAGCCCTAACCGCATGTCTTTGAACTGTGGGGGAAACCAGAGCACCCAGAGGAAACCCACGCAGACACAGGGAGAACATGCAAACTCCACACAGAAAGGCCCCTGCCGGCCACTGGGCTTGAACCCAGAACCTTCTCACTGTGAGGTGACCGTGCTAACCACTTACACCACTGTGCCGCCCACGGTTTCATTATTTCAAGTGGATGGAATAATGAAGGAGGACTACCTCCACATTCTTCAACTTCACCTCAAATCAACAGTGAGACAGTTGAAACTTGGACACAGTTGGGTGTTCCAACGGGACAATGATCCCAAACACACATCAAAACTAGTTTTGGAATGGATAAAGCAGGCTACCATTAAGCTTCTGGAATGGTCTTCCCAAAGCTCCGACCTCAACCCTATTGAAAATTTGTGGACTACTCTTAAAAGCCAGGTCCGTGCCAGGAAACTAACCAATTTAAATGAACTCTACCAATTCTGCCAAGAAGATTGGTCAAATATCCAGCAAGAATAATGCCAGAAGCTTGTTGATGGCTACCCAAAGCGTCTGGTCAAGGTGCAACTTGCTAAGGGACATTCAACCAAATATTAATGGAAGTGTATGTACACTACCATTCAAAAGTTTGGGGTCACTTTGAAATGTCCTTATTTTTGAAAGGAAAGCACTGTTCTTTTCAATGAAAATCACTTTAAACTAATCAGAAATCCACTCTATACATTGCTAATGTGGTAAATGACTATTCTAGCTGCAAATGTCTGGTTTTTGGTGCAATATCTCCATAGGTGTATAGAGGCCCATTTCCAGCAACTCTCACTCCAGTGTTCTAATGGTACAATGTGTTTGCTCATTGCCTCAGAAGGCTAATGGATGATTAGAAAACCCTTGTACAATCATGTTAGCACAGCTGAAAACAGTTGAGCTCTTTAGAGAAGCTATAAAACTGACCTTCCTTTGAGCAGATTGAGTTTCTGGAGCATCACATTTATGGGGTCGATTAAATGCTCAAAATGGCCAGAAAAATGTCTTGACTATATTTTCTGTTCATTTTACAACTTATGGTGGTAAATAAAAGTGTGATTTTTCATGGAAAACACAAAATTGTCTGGGTGACCCCAAACTTTTGAACGGTAGTGTATATACATTATTTGAGCTTGTGTATAATTTTGACCCTGTGTGGATTAGAGAAAGTCTGACTTTATTTTGGATTTGTGCACTCAATTCTTGTTTTTTGAAGGCATTAAAAGATGTATGCTGTACAATTATTCCACCCTGGAAAAAGAACAGTTGAAGGAAGCCATTAACAGCCCAAATTTACCATTCCATTCATGCCCATGAGGAGTGTATGTAAACTTCTCACCACAACTGTATGTTTCCTGACGAACCCATCTGCTTCTGTCTTTTCTCACAGTAAACAGATGCTACATGGGATGCGGGACGTTTGAACACGGATGACCTTTTAACGGCAATTCTGGACCTTCAGAAACCTACACAAATCCTCTTCTGACCTGAAATCAACTCCAACTGCCTTCCTTCTTCCTTCCAAACGCTGAATCACATCTGAAAATAAAACCTATGACACAAATGTCACTTCAAATCGGCTGCATTAGCCTTTCCAAATAACCTTCCCAAGAGGTTGGTGACATTTTCCTTCTTGCTTTCATGTATGTCCACAAGAAACAACACATAAACAGTGATGTCACCCTGACCTTTTGGTGCTGAACATGTTGCCGATGTCTCCTCTCTCCAGTACAGAAGCTTCCGGAAAGTCAGGACGAGAGGCTTTGCTTCAGGGAGCGGGTCTGAAAGCAAGGAGGAGGAGGAGGAGGAGAAGAGAAATTGCGAGGTGTTAAACATGGAAAGAGCATCTCTGACAGCTTTTGGGGTAACAACCACAGACAGGAAAAAGAAAACAACATTTGAGAATCAAATAGAAATCTGACTAAGTAACAAGAAAAGTAAACATCCATAAAGAGCTGGATGTGGGCTGTTCATTGCTAATTGTGATGTGTTAACATTGCTAACAAGAAAATCAAAGCAGGAAGAAAGAAAAAAAATTGAACAAAAGAAACCCTAGCATGTGTCAGTGGACGGGACGACGCAATCCTAACAACATAAATGTTTGGATTTACACACACCGGCCACTTTAACAGGAACTTGTTCTTGAGTCTAAGGGTGTATTCAGACCAGGACAGTTCGATAGTTCACTTGCTTTGGTCCGAACCAAATGTTTTTTTTATTTTTTCATTTTGGTGCGGTTCGCTTTCACACTGTACATTTTAGTAAGCGGACCAAAATCTGTCAACAAAGCCACGCGCCCTGAGGTCGTTCAGCTACTGGTCAGAGACGACACGCGCACAAAGCGTTAAGTTCAAAAGTAGTCATGGAGGCTTTCCGTGCTGTTATTCTTGTTAATGTCATCAAAGCGATATATGTTTTTTCCAGTTTTTACTGTTTTCACAATTGTGCAATTACTATGCTGTTGTACAAGTAATTTATCGACGACGACGACAAAGGGCAAGGCGGCTACGGAGGATAGCGCTGATGAGCGCACATCATGTTGTGACAGTTCTGGCTCTTCACGCAATAGATGAATTTCTTTTTTGGGTCGCTAGTACTGCCACTTTTTGAAAGAATGTCCCTGATTTTAATGTAGGTCTGACGGAGTTTCTTCACTTTTAGCCGACATTGTTCTGGGGAGCGCGTGAACCCCTTCTCCTTCATTTTCTCACTGAATACAGCAAACACATCGGCATTTTTGTGTGTTCTCTCCAAAAGCTCAGATATGTGGACATCTGCCCATATATCCACAAGGGTACGCGTTTCTTCCTCGGCCCACGTTTGCCCCTACTCATTTTTTGTACTCGCCTACCACTGGTGACTGAACGACCCTTGACAACCGAAACGGTGTTTGCACTTTGCGGTGGAGTGTCAAGACTCTGTTTCCCATAATGCTCGACAAACGACAGAAGCTCCCGAGGTACAAAAAAGCAAAACTGTCAGATTAGGTCCGGTCTGTTTTCACACCTCCAAAAGATCCGCACCAGGGTTCCTTTGGTCCGGACCGAGTCCGACCTTGCAGCTCGGTCTCGGTCCGCTTGTTTGGTCCGGACCAGAGTTCGGTGGTTTGTATTCAGACCAACCCAAAAGGTCCGGACCAAGGGAAATTTGGTTCGTTTGGTCCGGACCAAACAACGTAGGTGTGAATACGCCCTAAGATCCCTGTTCTTGGCTGCAGGAGTGGAACCCAGTGTGGTCTTCTGCTGTTGCATGCTGAGATGCTTTTCTGCTCACCACGGTTGTAAAGAGTTGCTATGAGTTACTATATCCTTCCTGGCAGCTCGAACCACCTCAGATCTGGCCATTTTCCTCTGACCTGTCTTATCAACAAGGCGTTTGTTTCCACCCACAGAACTGTCGCTCACTCACTCGATGTTTTTAGGTTTTCGCACCACCCTGTGTAAACTCTACAGACTGCTGTGTGTGAAAACCCCAGGAGATCAGCAGTTTCTGAAACACTCAAACCAGTCGATCTGGTTCAAACCAACACCCACACCACGGTGAAAGTCACGCACTGAGATCACAATTTTTCCCCATTCTGATGCTCTTGATTTGTATCTGCATGATCTGATGCATCGTGCTGCTGTCAAGGGATCGGCTCATTAGAGAACCGCAGAAAACAGCAGGTGGATGGGTATTCCTAATAAAAGTGGCCGGTGAGCGTATGAGTCTATAAACTTTACAATTATTATTATAACGCTAGCATGAATGCATGTCCATACTGCAGCCTGGTCCTCGTCCATATTATACTTCACATATTAACAGTTGTTCCACAAAATCGTCGTACATGCCAAGTCGGCTATAAGCCATGTACGACGAGATTGAGTGGAATAACTGTTTTATTCTATCCACATTCACTGGATTTTGAGAACCATAGCATTTTTATTTTTTGCGAATTTGATAAATGAAAACTTTGTATTTTTCAAGGTTTTGTTTTCGAGTTTTTATTTCATCCTCGGTTGGTTCAGCAACATGCTCCGCCATTTTGTTTTTCTCTACTCACGGTATATGAGCTGATATCCTAGTAGTAGAGTAGTCAACAGGGCTCGACATTAACTTTTAAACCCACTTGCCCTGGGGGGAAAGTGGGGGTTAATTTCCAACTGCCCCCCAATATTATCACTTATCCCCTATTTTGCGAGTACTACTTTTTTTTTTTTTTAGGAAAACCATAGAATAGTTGTGAGTTGCAACATAAAATGAAGATCACACATTGAGTTGAAGTTTGGTTATTTGGTTACTTTTACTTGTAACGGACAATAACAATTTTACCCAAAATAGTTTTTCCTGCTTTATTTGATTTATTTCCATTTCACATGCACGCAGCTGTTGTGAAGTTCAGTGTGTTTGTGTAGAACTCTGAGACTGTAGCTTCATTACTCGATAATGTAGAAATCATAAAACAGAAAATCTATAACAAAGTTTGTATGAAGGAAACAATAGGATGCCAAGACTTTTGAACAGTACTGTGTTTGAGAATATTTATACATCAGGGTTTGTTTGGTTTTTTTATATCATCCACCTCTAGGTTAAAAAAACAAACTCGTGCTGCATCATGACAGACAGGATAATGTTTGAGTTTAAAATTATTGTTTAGTGTGTAGGTTGTGGGAGTTTTATACAGACCTGGCAACCTGTAACTGAATCAGTGCAGCCGGTCTGCCATGAAGCAGCATGTTTGTTTGTTTTTTTTAAACCTAGAGGTGGATGATATAAACAAAGCTCCAGCTCTCTCTGCTCTTAATCTGTTCTGTTCTTTCAGGATTTATCGCGCATGTCGCTCCTTGTTGGGTTTTTTAAGCCCGAGTTGTCTGAAACCAATCTGGGTTTTCTGTGTCGAATAAGGAAGCGGCTTCACCTGTAAGAAAATCAAACACTTTCATGAAGGAGCTAACTCGAATGCGAGCAGGAAAAAAAAATAAAACGAGATTCTTAAGCAAACTCTTTCATCCTCACTTCCGACTCCCTGTTTTTGTAAAATAAATTTTAAATACAATCGTGAATTTCTCTGGAGTTTTCAGGCTGAGCTCCTCTCCTCGTATTCTTTAATGACTCATTTCCTCGTTGTTCTTGAAGCATTTGCTTCTATTTGTTAACATTTTTCTTGATAGCGGGGAGACGGTAATGCCTTTTATCGATTTCTCTGTTTGAACAAGCAAAAACAGCACAAAAATTAACCATATTGAAGACAGATTAAGCCTCGCTTGCATGAAAGACGGTGTCTGTCTGACTCCAGCTGTAATTATCACGTGATGCGTGACGTCATGCACAAGGGGTCTATAAACAGTACGCGTACCATACAACAGCAGAAGTATACAAAATAACTTGCAGAGCAGTAAATGAAAAAGAAAAAACAGCCAAGACATAATGGCAGATACGTAGTGAGGGATGCTTTTAGGAACTGAAATAAAAGATCAAAAAGCCTAATTTTTGTGATGCTAGTTCGTAATATATGCTCATTCCGACATATCCCACTTGCCCCGGGCAATCGGGCAGTGCTTAATGTCGAGCCCTGGCCAATCAGAGCACACAATTGCTCATATCCAGTGAACATGGATAGAATAATAATAAGTATATACAGTAAATATTTAATTTACTCAAAAGTGGTCTTTACTCCTTTATGCATCAAAACAAACAGGAACAGGAAAATACAATATTTGAATAAAAAAAACGAGGGAAAGTTATTTGTACATTCTAGAAAACACTAAAAATGGTACACATTATACCCAGCACTTTTATTATCAAACTTGTTAATCAACACAGAAATGCAAACTACTCGGCTTTTGGTCTTCTCCTGGATCCCGATTTGATAGTATGCGAAAAGCTAAACAATGTTTCCGATTCTGGCAGCCAACATCATGTCACTGTAAAAAATGATTTGTTGTTTTAACTTTTTTTTTTAAGTTAGTGCAAGGGCTGCCTTAAAATTTTGAGTTCACTGAAATTAATATCGTAAGATCACAACAATTTAACTTACTATGTGAATTTCAATGAACTCAAAATTTTAAGGCAGCCCTTGCACTAACTTAAGTTAAAACAACAAATTACTTTTCACAGTGCAATACAACATTTTAGAAAACAAATTTAGACTTGCTCTAAAATTTAAACGCTGTTACATTTTTGCAGCCAGGAGCTGTGTCACGGATACCACCAACATTTTTGAGCTCGGTCTTTTTGTGCGTTTTTGCGATGAATTTGAGGTGGAAGTTTTGGTGACATCTGGCAACCCGATCTTAAACGTCTAATGCTACGTTCACACTGCAAGGCTTAATGCTCAATTCCGATTTTTTTGTGAAATCCGATTTTTTTGTGAGGTCGTTCACATTAACAAATATATGCGACTTGTATGTGATCCTCAGTATGAACGAAAAGCGACCTAAAAGTGTTCCGCATGCACATTGCAGGATACGACGACGTCACACGCAGTGAGCATGGCCAGTGTTTACGGAAGTAAAACCGCCCAGTTGCGGTATGATCCATCCAATCTAGCTTGAATAGCTGTATCCCCCCAAATGGAAATCAGCTCCCTAACCTCTGCGTCCTTCCATTGAGAAGATTCAGAACCTTCACAGCCCGAAGCGTCCCTCGCATTGATGTCATGCGCAGGGGCGCAGATATGTTTTTTGAACTGGGGGGGACAAAAAATTGGGGGGGACAAAGCTGCCAGCAAACCAACCCCAACCCCGATATGCCTGTCAAACTTGTTGTGGGTTACCATAGCAACCAAGCTCGAGCTCGCAACCTGTGCAGTCTGCGCAGCTCAACCAACCGAATATCAGTCTTTGTTTTATGTGAGTTGTTGCAACTATGTATACACTGCTGTGCACCTCAATAAACCGAATGGTAATTAGTCTTTTGATTTTTCCGTGAGGTTTGCCTTATGCAAAGAAAGACAGCATAGACGTTTTTTCCTCCCTATAAGTGGGGGGACCGAACGAGGTGAATTTAAATCTGGGTGGGACGAATCCCACCCGTCCCCCCCTCTATCTGCGCCCGTGATTATGCGCCATGTTGTTGTAACTTTTTCTGAGAGACCCGCCGCCTACTTCAGCGCAGAATAGTGACGTTTGTGGCTTGTTGATGACGTGTAAGTCGGATGAATGCGACCTGGCGGTTCAGACTGAAGTCGCATATGAAAAGAGCGGATAGGAATCGGAATTAGGACCACATATCCAAACGGCCTGGGTCGGATTTGAAAAAAATCGGATCTGTGTCGTTCATATTGTCAATAAAAGATCGGATACAGGTCACATATGGGCGAAAAAATCGGATTTGAGTCACTTCAGCCTGCAGTGTGAACGTAGCCTAAGTGCACTTGAGTGTAACATGGCCACTTCATGAAGACCAGGAAAAACAAACTTCTCAAATTTGACCAAAGTTTGCTAGTTGAGCAATTCAGTTTAGTGCTTAATCATAATACAAATGCAAGCAATAATCTGGGGCAAAAATAGCAATTATCTGTCTCATCATTTAGTCATTCCTTATTTATTACCCGCAGCTTCATCAGTGTCATGTCTTTTTCCCCTCGTCACCTTTTTCTTCAGTGTATTGTTACTGAGTATGAATCTGCATTTATATGCCATGCAATGCGAGCAAATAAAGGTGTGTTAAAAGGTTATATCAGTTGCAGGGAGGAATGGCGTACATTATTAATGCGTGCATCCACGAGGTTTGAACCCCCCACAGAAAGGGTTGAGGTCAGAGCATAAAGGCAGCTTCAGCTTTCCGACTTGTTTAGAAAAAAAGAGCGAGAAAAACAGAAAAAAATATTTGATGGCAAAGAGTGACGGGATGAGGGGAGCGAGGATGAAACAGACAGCGTGAGATTAGGTGATGCTCTTTGTTTTCTGGAGACCTGCTGCACTTACACTCTCAGTCCTGATTACTGAGAGTATTCTCCTGACTCATCTCACAAAAATAAAATCGAGCTGCCTGTGCCATGCTTTTTTTTTGGGGGGACGTGCATGAAAAATGAACTGCGTCTGAGGCAGATGAGTCAGCATAGGTGGTGTTCAACTGTAACCTGCTTGGTATCTGATCTAACATTTATTTGGATTTGTAAATAAACTGGGGTCTAACATTTCACATGTAACTCAGTTGGGATCTGATCCAACATTCACATATAACCTGGCTTGAGTCTGATCTAATATCCTGGTATAACATGGTTGGGATCTGATCTAATATTCATATGTAGCCTGGTTTGAGTCTGATTGAACACCCTGATATAACTTGGTTGAGATCTGAGCTAATATCCTTGTTCAACCTGGTTGGGATCTGATCAAACATCATTGTTCAACCTAGTTGGGATCTGATCTAATATTCATATGTAGCCTGGTTTGAGTATGACCTAACATCCAAAGTATAACTTGGTTGGGATCTGAGCTAATGTCATTATTCAACCTGGATGGGATCTGATCTAACATTCATATACTGTATATCCTGACTGGGATCTGATCTAAAATCTGTGTATAAATTTGGCTGGGATGTGATCTAACATTCACATATAACCTGGACTGAGTCTGATCTGATATCCTGGTATAACTTAGTTGGGATCTGATCTAACATTGTTCAACTTGGTTGGGATCTGACCTAACATTCACATATAACCTGGTTTGAGTATGATCTAACATCCAAGTATAACTTGGTTGGGATCTGATCAAATGTCATTGTTTAACCTGGTTGGGATCTGATCAGACCTTCATGTACAGTGGGGCAAAAAAGTATTTAGTCAGCCACCAATTGTGCAAGTTCTCCCACTTAAAAAGATGAGAGAGGCCTGTAATTTTCATCATAGGTACACTTCAACTATGAGAGACAGAATGGGGGGAAAGAATCCAGGAAATCAGATTGTAGGATTTTTAATTAATTAATTGGTAAATTCCTCGGTAAAATAAGTATTTGGTCACCTACAAACAAGCAAGATTTCTGGCTCTCACAGACCTGTAACAACTTCTTTAAGAGGCTCCTCTGTCCTCCACTCGTTACCTGTATTAATGGCACCTGTTTGAACTCGTTATCAGTATAAAAGACACCTGTCCACAACCTCAAACAGTCACAATCCAAACTCCACTATGGCCAAGACCAAAGAGCTGTCAAAGGACACCAGAAACAAAATTGTAGACCTGCACCAGGCTGGGAAGACTGAATCTGCAATAGGTAAGCAGCTTGGTGTGAAGAAATCAACTGTGGGAGCAATTATTAGAAAATGGAAGACATACAAGACCACTGATAATCTCCCTCGATCTGGGGCTCCACGCAAGATCTCACCCTGTGGGGTCAAAATGATCACAAGAACGGTGAGCAAAAATCCCAGAACCACACGGGGGACCTAGTGAATGACCTGCAGAGAGCTGGGACCAAAGTAACAAAGGCTACCATCAGTAACACACTACGCTGCCAGGGACTCAAATCCTGCAGTGCCAGACGTGTCCCCCTGCTTAAGCCAGTACATGTCCAGGCCCGTCTGAAGTTTGCTAGAGAGCATTTGGATGATTCAGAAGAGGATTGGGAGAATGTCATATGGTCAGATGAAACCAAAATAGAACTTTTTGGTAAAAACTCAACTTGTCGTGTTTGGAGGAGAAAGAATGCCGAGTTGCATCCAAAGAACACCATACCTACTGTGAAGCATGGGGGTGGAAACATCATGCTTTGGGGCTGTTTTTCTGCAAAGGGACCAGGACGACTGATCCGTGTAAAGGAAAGAATGAATGGGGCCATGTATCGTGAGATTTTGAGTGAAAACCTCCTTCCATCAGCAAGGGCATTGAAGATGAAACGTGGCTGGGTCTTTCAGCATGACAATGATCCCAAACACACTGCCTGGGCAACGAAGGAGTGGCTTTGTAAGAAGCATTTCAAGGTCCTGGAGTGGCCTAGCCAGTCTCCAGATCTCAACCCCATAGAAAATCTTTGGAGGGAGATGAAAGTCCGTGTTGCCCAGCGACAGCCCCAAAACATCACTGCTCTAGAGGAGATCTGCATGGAGGAATGGGCCAAAATACCAGCAACAGTGTGTGAAAACCTTGTGAAGACTTACAGAAAACGTTTGACCTCTGTCATTGCCAACAAAGGGTATATAACAAAGTATTGAGATGAACTTTTGTTATTGACCAAATACTTATTTTCCACCATAATTTGCAAATAAATTCTTTAAAAATCAGACAATGATTTTCTGGATTTTTTTTCTCATTTTGTCTCTCATAGTTGAAGTGTACCTATGATGAAAATTACAAGCCTCTCTCATCTTTTTAAGTGGGAGAACTTGCACAATTGGTGACTGACTAAGTACTTTTTTGCCCCACTGTACATGAAGGTCTGATCAGATCCCAACCAGGTTAAACAATGACATTGTATATCCTGATTGGGAATGACACTGACATATACAATGACATTGTATATCCCCACTGTATATCCTGATTGGGAACTGATCTGACATAACCTGGTTGGGATCTGATCTAAAATCTGTGTATAAATCTGACTGGGATCTGACCTAACATTCACATATAACCTGGTTTGAGTACTATCTAACATCCAGGTATAACTTGGTTAGGATCTGATCTAATGTCATAGTTTAACCTGGTTGGGATCTGATCTAACCTTCATGTATATCCTGATTGGGAACTGATCTGACATAACCTGGTTGGGATCTGATCTAAAATCTGTGTATAAATCTGACTAACATTCACATACCAGTATAACCTGGACTGAGTCTGATCTAATATCCTGGTATAACTTGTTTGGGATCTGATCTAACGTCATTGTTCAACTTGGTTGGGATCTGATCTAACATTCATAAGACACTGATTCCTATTGTGACAATATTGTAAATGTTAGCGAAAGGTTCGGTCGTGTTCCTGTTTTATCGTGACAACGTCTACTGGACTCTTAGCTAAACCTGGCTGAAATTCAAAAACAACATCTATAATCACAACATATTTGACCAGAATGTTTTATCCTGAACACATTTAAAGGCTTAAACATTACATTTGATTCCATTTTCCCGTTTTTATCAAATTAACTAAACACACAGAAACTGAAAATTTCTCTGCACTGTGTGAATGTGACGTTTATGCAAAGATCCATAGATGGTGTGTCACTGTCCACACCTATTTTTAAACCAGTACATCAGAGATGTGTAGGAGGTTATGACGGAGGAAAAAATAAACAGTATGGAGAAATGGGAAGAAAATTAATCACAAAGGTTCTGGCAACCACTGGGTATTAAAAAAAAAAAAAAAGCCCAGAAGCTTATATAAAACAGGTTCGAATGAGAGGCTTTATTGCCTGTCATCTAATAAAACGATGACATCTCTCTCTCGCTCTTTCATTCATTTATTTATTACAGATACAAATCAAGAGCATCAGTTAATGTTCACTTCAAACATCAGAATGGGAAAGACTGATCTCTGTGACCGTGGCATGGGTGTTGGTTTGAGCCAGATGGACTGGTTTGGGTATTTCAGAAACTGCTGATCTGGGGTTTTCACACACAACAGTCTAGAGTTTACACAGAATGGTGCGAAAAACAAAAAACAGTGAGTGAGTGACAGTTCTGTGGGTGGAAACAAACACCTTGTTGATAAGAGAGGTCAGAGGAAAATGGCCAGATTTGAGGTGGTTCAAGCTGCCAGGAAGGATATAGTAACTCATATAATCACTCTTTACAACCGTGGTGAGCAGAAAAGCATCTCAACATGCAACAGCAGACGACCACATTGGGTTCCACTCCTGCAGCCAAGAACAGGGATCTCAGAATCAAGAACAGGTTCCTATTAAAGTGGCCGGTGAGTGTATATACAAATTGCACAACAAAACACCACACAGTTGATTTAAGCAAGATGTTCGAGAGGACAAAGGACATACATGTCAACCTATACGGAATGCCCGTATTTTATACGGATTTGATTCAATAAACGTAGTATACGGGCGTACAAATAAAGTTATACGGATTCTTTAAAAAAAACTTCAATATTTATTTAGAGCTATAATCAATTCCCATGATGATAAAAGAGCGCATAACATTTACAAACGTACTGTACACCACAGACGGCCAGTAAAGAGTCTTATGAAATCGCGCGTTATCTTGTGGTAGCGAGACTTCGTTCCACTTCTGATCATGCGCACACCGCATTGCGAGAATCCCGCCAACCGGGAAGTAACATTTTGTTTGAAACGCGTATTTCCACCCGAGCGACTTTCACTAGCGACTGAAAAGATTCTGAATGGGCACTCCGGCAAGATCAACACAGACACTTGCTGTGACATGCAGCCTCATGAGGTATTGGTGCAGACTGCTAAAAAAGCTGTCATGGAGTACAATTCAGAACATTAGAGTGACACTTTGTGTTTTTGTCGAACATTGGAGCTTTGTATTCATTCTGAAGGTTTATTGTTATTAATATTGAATAAAAAGTAACTTGGATGTATCATTGTTAATTATCATTCAAATTTTAGGTAAATTATTTTAATTTGCATCTTATGTGGATTTTATAAGGGAAATACGGATTTTGGAGGTTGGTTATACAGGTTTGATTGACCAAAGGTTGACATGTATGAAAGGAAAAGGAAACAACTTATTTGAAGTATAATGACCATATCTTCTAAAACTAACGAACTACATAAATAAATACGTTTTGAAGGTATATTTGCATACATCAAGGCATGACAGGCAAATCGGGTATTTTTTTTTAATATCAAAATCTATCCTTACCATTTGATCACTGATATTCTTACAAGAATTTGTCCCTACAGGATATTTATTTATGCAAATGAGGATTAATCTAATTTGCATACTTTACAAAACCGTAAAAACTTGTCTTCTAACGTTGTCAGAACTAAATGTTTGCGCTCACTATGAAGATGCTGTCATGTCAAAGCTGCTTACAGAAATTCATTTATTTATTCGAGGATTTTTTTTTTCCAGTAACATAAATAAAAGTAACATTTTGGGGAAATTCCTCAATAATATAATCCTGTAATCAGTGATGGGGCTGATCTTATAAAATTTCATCAATGCAGGTTATTTAAAAATTCAGAATTTTAGTTCTGAAAATTTCTCATCTCATTATCTCTCGCCGCTTTATCCTGTTCTACAGGGTCGCAGGCAAGCTGGAGCCTATCCCAGCTGACTACGGGTGAAAGGCGGGGTACACCCTGGACAAGTCGCCAGGTCATCACAGGGCTGACACATAGACACAGACAACCATTCACACTCACATTCACACCTACGCTCAATTTAGAGTCACCAGTTAACCTAACCTGCATGTCTTTGGACTGTGGGGGAAACCGGAGCACCCGGAGGAAACCCACGCGGACACGGGGAGAACGTGCAAACTCCGCACAGAAAGGCTCTCGCCGGCCACGGGGCTCGAACCCGGACCTTCTTGCTGTGAGGCGACAGCGCTAACCACTACACCACCGTGCTGCCCAGTTCTGAGAATTTAAAAAAGTTTTTTTTTTTTTTTTTTTTGGGGGGGGGGGGGGGGGGGTTGGGTTACATATACAAAATGTTTTCCACTCGTTAGTGTGGTTTATAATATTTATCAAGGAAATTCACATGTATATCATAATGACACAAATTAACGTCATGTTTTTTTTTCTCCCAAGCTACAGTCATTTGTGACGTTTTGCTACCAAAAGCTTCTTAGCGGAGCTCCGTACTTAAGAAAATATGGTAACCCGTCGAGTTGATTTTCCATGGACACGCAGGGATCCCAGCCATGTACGTCCGTCCATCCGTCCGTCCCTGCCCCTCGCAATTCTGATTGGCTGTTTGATTTTGGCAGGAACTAGACGTGCGAGCGCGCCTACATAACTTGCTTTTGTCTACAGATAATTTCATATTTATCGGGTTTTTCCACCAAGAACAACTCAAGCAGCGCAACAAAATAATTTCTCCAAACTTTAAAAAGATGTCAGAACAAGTTAACCAAGGAGAGAAAGATGAAGTCAAAACCGGGAAGAGAAAGAGTTTCGACAGAGGAAGAAAAGGAAAGAAGACGTGAAAGAGCGAGAGAAAGGCGAAGAAATCTTTCACAAGAAAAGCGACAAGCTGAAAGAGAAAGAAAACGTGTAAAAACTGAATTAATAGAAATGATGAGTTGTAGGAATTTAATTCTAAATAGTGATGTTGATTTTGAAATCACTGCGAAATCCTTCGGGATCTGACAAGCTGACCCGAATCCAGTCAGTGTTTTCATGAATCGTGTATCTTTTGCTTTCAAAACAGTTTGCTATAAATCCCTAAAGCACACTGTAGTTTATAGTAATGAAAAGAATAATATACATGCGAGTTTGGAGAAATTTATCTTCCCGTGATAAAATTGAAACACATCAAAATACATCATCTGTTGTAGGTTTGTTTTCATTTGAATGGAAGCTCCGCTATTAGGTAGGACCTCATTTTATATTATTACTGTGTAAGATTTGACCCAGATATCAACATGAATCCATTCTAATTTTGGGGAATGTACTTTTCATTGAAAATTTCAGTGTCTTTATTTTCTCTTGATACAGCCGGAGCTTTATAGGACAGTTTTGCACTGCACTTTTAATCCAGCCGGTAAAATTCATTCGACTGTCAGCCAGATCCTCGGCTGATGTGTGTAGTGCAGCAGGTCGTGAGAATCGGAACAAGTAGCACGCACTATGGTACGCAAGCTTGAATGTTGAAAATTTGCCTAATTTGGGTCGATTGTTCTACATAAAAAAAAAGGAAAGTAATCACAGAAAGTGTGACCACTGTTCTAGAAAGAAAACATTTACCCTTCTAAAATGTTATCACTTCTTAATCTTTGGACATTGCTCAATAAAATAAAAAGGAGGTACCAGGTCATTTAAAGGCCATGAAAATGGTGCCAACTAGTGTATTAATTAAATCACTAATTAATTAGTTAATTATTAACTAATTAATCACCAATAAATTAAAAACAGCAAGAAATATACATTGGCCATAACTTCTATACTACGTGTAATTTTTAAATGAAATTTTCACCATTCAATAGATGATCCTTGTCATAATCTTCAATCATCGTCTTATAATTTAATCGGTATCGTTTTTATAAATTTGACTCTAAATCAATAGTATACGACAAATCACCAGAAAAAAACAAAACAAAATAAATGCATGATATGAGGAATATAAATCATGATTGAGCTGTTTCAGTGGCAAACTCCAGCCAGATTTCTGTAACTTCCACCCAGACATCCAATTTGTATGAACCACAAAAACTGTCATGATGCTCCAAATGACTTGAAAATAAAAAGTGCTAGACAAGTGTATTAACTAACAAATAAAATGAGATTTGACTCTATTAAAACTTCTTCATATAACAACGTGTCCATGACTTTAGTGAACCAAAAGTTTTGAAAACTTTTCACACACTTCTATATCTGTTTACAAAAAAAAAAAAGAAAGATGAAGCGATGGAGGATTTTGTGGACGACGTTATCAATACAGGCGTAGTCCTAAAACACAGCTTCAAAACAAGACTCAAGTTAAGCCGTGGTAGCATAAGTTATAAGAAGGTATTTTTCTTGATTGGGAATTTCCCATAACATTCTGGCACGAAACCTGCCTCGAAACATCAGTAGGCATCTGTACTTTTGTCTGCCTTTATCTCTGGTGTATTTAGAAGTCTCAAATAGTAAATAGTTCAGGATGTCAGTGTCTCAAATCCGGTAGCTGGTTTGTCGTACACCAAGTGGAATAATTACATTTGTGGGTAAATTAAGAAGAAGAAGAATTTATTTTTGTCACATGTACACTCAAGCACAGCAAAATTCCTCCTCTGCATTTAACCCATCTAAAGCTGTGAACATGCGCGCGTGCACACACACACACACACACACAGAGGGAGAGAGAGTCAGAGAGCGCGCACGAGAGAGAGCACAGAATAAATAAATACATTTGTGAGTAAATTATATGGATCTGTGATGCCTGCATGTTTCAGCTTTTGGATGTAACGGGATCTACTGGTATAAAATATATTTTTAACTGTCACTGTTTCCTCACGTCTCCATCTTGGTGTGACGCAATTCCATGGTTATGCTAATTAGTTAAAGCTCCTTGCGTTCGGCTGTTTCCGTAGGGCCACATTGTTTACCGTACCTCAAGAGGTAGGAAAACGGTTCCAAAACAGAAAAGAAATGACCCTCAGCACATGAAAATGATCACATCTCGTCCACATCATATAGTTCTTGCAAGACACAGGAAAATGCCATGCGCAATAGAACATTTTTTTGAAAATTTCAGATGACTTTGCAGTCAGTACTTTAGTCAGACAGTGGGTGTGGTCTAAAAAACCTTGGAAGAAAAATTGAGGAAATGCAAACAAGAGGGTTCTGATGTTTCACAGAGTGTTTTGTCTTCAACAAAAGGGAGAAAGAAGTCCAACTCGTTATTGCTACTTTATTACACTTGATTATCTTCGCAAAAACGCCGCAAGTCAGCGCCCGTCTACCACTAACGCTCAGAAGTGAAGCTCCTAGAACGTTGGAGAAGGACTCAAAAAGCACAGAACACTTTCGGAATATCGATGGACTGGATTGTGGAGAAACAGAAAAACAACAAAAACCAACAGAGAAGCTGAAGCCCAGCCACAGCCACCTGCAGAGCTCAAGCTTTGATCAACTCGATCTACCCCAAATACATCTGAAGAAATGATCTCAAAAACAAACGCTAGCTTTGTCCAATTTAGTCTCAGCAGGGAGGATTTAACCACGGCTTGAATGACTACCCGCCGTATGAGTCATCTACAGAGTGTTCGCTCGCTTTCTCTGTGTGTCACTTATTCAGAGAATTATTTAGATTTCTGCAGGACTTTTGTTTTCATCTCCATTTCCCTCCGTCCTCTTGTAGTCCTTGGCCCATGATGAAGCAGTTCATATTTCCCATGACAAGAAGCCACATTAGCCCTACATAAAACAATTATGGAAATTCTTCCTTGATTACAGTACAGTAGATGTGTACTGTACAGCTTGTCTGCGATATGTATCTCAGGGCGTTCACAATTCTGTGACCCTCCACAGCATCAGCAAACATGTAAATTATCTGATAAACTACAACAGATCCAGATAAAGACATTAATCGTGAACAAATTGATGGTTGCTGTAGTAAGTAAGGAAACGTCTGGCAGCTATGTTGCTGTACGTGCATCTCAGTAAAACAACTCCGTAAGCAGATATTTCAAAATACTTAACAAGGATAATTTCTTGACTTGATGTTCCATAGAGGATATTACACAATGGCGCAAAGATATAAAAAGTTTATCTTCGAGTGGTGAACATATTCACAAGTGAGCGAAGCAAACGAGCGAAAATATGTTCAACACGAGAAGAGAAACTTCATATCTTCGCACCACCGTGTAACGTTCTTTATATTATCCGGACACATTCACGAAGAATACGCAAGTTAATCAAAAAGAACTTTAATTCTGAACCGGTTCGGCATTTTGACAACACGTGTCTAATCAGCGGGAAAACACTGGGAGTGATGTCATCAGAGTGAAATATCAGGAAATGTGTCACTCGGGTCCGATATGCATTTCGGATGAAAAATGTGAGTTTTTCGAACATGAGAAGATAAACTTTATATCTTCAAGACAACGTGTGATTTTTCTTTTAATTATATCGACACATTCACAGACAAAAAGTACCCAAATTTATCAAAACAATTCATCGATTTCCTCACAATTGACATTACATATATTATTTACCAGCTGGGAGGTCCGTATCGTGAAATACCGTGACCGAGGTCTTGAAAGTACTGAGCGAGGCCCTCTGAGCAGAGGTCAGTATTCAAGGCCGAGGTCACGGTATTTCACCATACGGCTCGACGTTAAGTTGGTAAATAATATATTTATTTTTTTCTTTACCAAATTCTAACAGAAAACGAGAGCGCCCGAAAGGGAAAACCGAGCCGAGCCGCCATTTTGAATCCTCATTCACGGCTGTAATGCAAATTGCTTCCTCCTCGGTATACAAGTGCACTTCCATGGCAGGAAAAAAAAAAAAATTTTGCTGCCTATGTAGTCCCCTATTTATACAAAATTGAGTCATTCAGGATTCAGCCATGTTTTTGCTCAGCGTTAGCAACAGTTACAGGTTTTTAGCTTTCTCCTGAAATGTTTTTTTTATTTCTCCTTTCTCGGGGTAGTAAAACTCGCTTTCGCTGTGAACACTGTCGTTATCGCTATCCATGCTGTAAAATTAATACTGGCAAAAATTTATAAGATTTTTAATAATCTTATAAATAAATCTTATAAAAAAGATAAATGTTGACAAAAATTGCTACCATGTTGTTTGTTGTTGTGAACGAGCGAGTCGCCAGAGGTCCGTAACTGGGGTCCGTACCGTAGGACACAGACCCGCTCGCCAGCCAATCAGAGCGCAGGATTTGATGGAAACCGGACCGCGAAAAAAATAAAGTGATTTATGTGTCACGGTTTTGAGTCTCCATGTCCCGGATGGAGCTCGTATGAAAAATACGAGTGATGTATTTCCCAGTAAAACACTTGTGTCAATATAATATATTCTAATATACATAAGGAGGGGATTATAGAAAATTGTGTGCTGATTGGTCAAGAAATTCGGACTATTTCTCAATCACCTAGAGTGACTCGGCAAAATGGCGGCCAATCACTGTCACCATGAGCGAGGAAGAATTACAAATGATGAAAGAAAATGCTGTTCCTAAAAGCACTAAAAATGCTACAAAGTTTGGTCTAAAACTATTCAAAGGTAAGGTGGAATTGTGATTTATTTTATCGATTTCAAAACAAAGTATTTGACGTGAGTCGGCATAGATAAGCGACACAACCTTGCACACACCCTTATTACATTTGCATAAACACTTGAAGTTTGAAATAATTTTTTTTAATGCAATTTTTTTTAATGATCACCTGTGTATTTATACTAAAACAATTATCCAGCTCAGGCTCAGTGAATATCGGTGAATAATAACCTCGACTTCGTCTCGTTTATTATTCATCGATATTCACGTCACCTTCAGAGAATAATTGTTAAATATTATGCACCTCTTGTGCAATATTGAAAACGTCAGTATTTCTGGATGCATCTCTGTCAGGCACCCAGGGACTTCACAAAGTGTCTGAAGGAGCTCGAAGATGACTCCCAGTGCCAGGGTCTGTGCACACTCCCTTATCTAGACAAGAGAGATCCTCACTGCAGAACCAAAAGTCCAGGGGTTGGAGTTAGACTTGACTCCAAGGCATAAGCCTAACCCCTAAACCTAACTGACAAGATGCTGTACAACACAACAATAAACAGACTAAAACACACTTCATCTCCTGAAGTTTTGGTTTGATTCTGCTTGGGTAGGGGAAGCTGGATCATGTCCAACTCCACCACCTGGATTTCCAAAAGGTATGAGGGATGACTGACTGCAGAGTGGACAGACTGAACAGCAGGTAACAAGCCAGACAAATGTCCTGATCTCACATGTGGACTGTTGTGATTCTCATCCTTGGTATCAGCATTTATTGTGAGCGCTGTCCTGTCAGGACGTGTTATGTATCCTCACGATGACCTCAATATACATATTCGACCAGTTCATAAAGCAAAGAAACAAAGTAGAATCAAGTCAATCAGTCACGTATTTACGGCAGAAATTTTGGACAAGTTGAAATTTACTTTGATATGAGAATTGGCTTCAAGAGAAATGCAGTCAAGATCTCAGAACAATAGTTAGGACATAGTAGATTAATCATGGGTAAGACTTTGATGGCAATGGATATGTGGTTTGTAAAGTAGGAATATCTACAAGTATTGTTAAAGATGCTCTGTGGTTGAAGAGCAACTTCAAAGGAGACAAACTAATTAATAAACCTGAGGAAGCTTTGAACCATGCAAGTGAGACGAGAAGCAAGGTCATGGCTAATTGGTTGAAGGGGTAGAAAAATACAAAGTTCAAGCTTTGGACTGGACTGAATTGAGTCCAACATGTCCAAAGTGAAGGAGATTTGGGAACCACGTTGAGGGGGTCCATGCAAAAGCAGGTTGGCAATGCCGCAGTTAAAAAAATAAATAAAAAATCAAGCTATGAGTTCAAGCTAGCTAAAGAGTCAGAACCATAGAAGTAACATCCTGGCTTCTTGGTTTAAGGGGGTACAAGAGTCAAAATGGACCATGCTCTCTGGGTAGTAAGGATTGCATTCTCTGTCTCTTATCAATCACAGTGACACTACCCAATCGTGGGCATCTGTGATTTCATGCATGCAGAAGATGCATCTTAGAACGATGCTGGTGCTGACAACAATTGGAATTCAAATCTAACTGATGATGGAGCTGGAAAAATCCCTTGAGCCCTAATTATCACCAAACTTGAAAACCCTGATGCAACTGTTGAGATTAAAAAAAAAAAGTAGCCAAAGGAAGAGAAAGAACACCATATCCACTTCAGCAATGAAGCATGTCTTTATAAATACACTATATCGCCAAACGTTGGACACCCACCCAACATGCCCAAATGTGCTTTTTGAACATCCCATTACAGATTTAGTTCCCCTTTGCTGTTCAAATAACCTCCACACTTTGGTGTTAAAATAGCCTCCGTATAGAGGCCTAGCATGTAGCCAGCATTCAAATTGATCCCAATGGTGTTCAGTGGGGTTGAGGTCAGTGCTATGTGAGGCCTTTCATGCCAACCTTGTAAGGTATCTTTATGAAGATACTGCTTTGTGCACAGGAGCATTGTCATGCTGGAACAAGTTTGGGCCCCTTAGTTCCAGTGAAGGGAAATTGTAATACTACAGCATACAAAGACAACTGTTTGCTTCCAACTTTGTGGAAACATTTTGGGGAATGGGAGTGATGGTAAGGTATCCACAAATATTTAGCCATATAGTGTATATTTCTTTACCACATAGTATTTACAAATGGTTCCATGAACTACGAAAGGTTTAACGGTCAACTTGTAAAACGAGATGCATCTACCGCCTACATTCACAGGATGGTGTGAATATTTGTTCTCTCATCCTGAGAAGTCAGTACAACTTAGACCTGACTGGAATGGTTAACCGGACTGTTAATGTTGGTGATGCTAATGCAAATGTAGCCCAGGAATATAGCAGTCCAAAACTCACTTTCAGAGAAGAAGAAAGTGGATGGAAGAGATATACATGGTACTGTAATCAAATAGATAAGATGGCAGTTTGGTGTTCTAGAACTTGCCTGGTAGATCTTGAGCACCTTGGCCCTGCACAAATGCACACTTGGATGGGACATAATAGGAGTAGCTAATATCATAATGTATTACTGTGTTGAAATTATACTATG
Organism: Neoarius graeffei; assembly: GCF_027579695.1. Taxonomy (NCBI): domain Eukaryota; kingdom Metazoa; phylum Chordata; class Actinopteri; order Siluriformes; family Ariidae; genus Neoarius; species Neoarius graeffei. Next base: position 50,979,726 of record NC_083587.1, on the reverse strand, counting down.
TCACAATGTATTTTTTTAACGCATTATGGAGATCATAATAAAGGAAAAATTATCTTTAAATAATTACAAGGGGGCGGCAAGGTGGTGTAGTGGTTAGCGCTGTTGCCTCACAGCAAGAAGGTCCAGGTTCGAGCCCCGTGGCCGACAAGGGCCTTTCTGTGCGGAGTTTGCACGTTCTCCCCGTGTCCACGTGGGTTTCCTCCGGGTACTCAGATCATCTCAGGACTGACACAAAGACAAACCACCATTCACACTCAGCCAATTTAGTGCCACCAATTAACCTAACCTGCGTGTCTTTGGCCTGTGGGAGGAAACCGGAGCACCCGGAGGAGACCCACATAGACACGGGGAGAAAATGCCAACTCCACACAGAAAGGCCCCTGTCGGTCACTGGGCTCGAACCCAGAACCTTCTTGTTACGAGGCGACAGTGCTAACCACTACACCACTGTGTCGCCCCCTTCAAGAATCATGATATGGCATTTTAGTCAGGGCAAAATCCACCACTGATTCAATCATGTAAAGTGAATTTTAACTTCCAAGCCAAGGCCAAATATGCAACAAGAATTCAACTTGCTGGAACAAAGGCTTTTCAAACCACCATAGCTTGATTTCCAGGCTGGTGTTCTTGGAGGCAGACTATAGAAATAAAGCAATGGCTATACGGCATAGAAGACATGATGAAAGAATCAACGTTGGATAGGTAACTGATTTTTGTGCAGCACACATCATTAAATACTATTGGTTGCTTGGCAATGTAATAAAACTAAGTTTGGCTATTTGCCAAAAGTACCAGTATAACCTGCTTTGTAATGATCTGGACCTCAGTGATGCTCCAGTGTATTGCTTTGCAGCCAACTTGCTCATTGATTTGCAAAAGACAACAGGCAAGATCGAGCTGTAAATGGATGGTTTTAGCCCACTGTTTATACATATCTCAGACTGTCAGCCATCAGGTCAAAGTCCTTCCTGTGCCAGGGCCTGATCCTCCCAGGCAGTCTTCTGTCCCAGTACTAAGCAGGCACTTGGCACACTGGGCAGCGCCAATCTCTAGTTCTGTAGTCCTCAGCCTCTCACATAGCTAGGATTACAGTGGGAGGCTGGTCCTCTGGGAACCGCAAGAGTTTGACTCCCTACTCACATCTGTATTGCGGCATGCCTCGCCAAATGGCAGTAGGTACCATTTTGATAATGGTCTTTGGTACAACCTGACTGCGAGTCGAACTTGCAATCTCCCAGTCGAGACGCGGACATGCTAACCACTAGGCCAGCTCATGGTGCATCGGGTCTACCATAAATTGATCTATAAACTATCATAATAGTGTAAAACTGTCAATTTTATTGACTAAAAAAAAAAAAATCAAGTAGATTTTGTTATTAAACGTTGTTCATCACTTATCTAACAAAGACTGTGCTCCAAGTACAGTGTAACATGATTCATAATAAGTACATACACTACCGTTCAAAAGTTTGGGGTCACCCAGACAATTTTGTGTTTTCCATGAAAAGTCACACTTTTATTGACCACCATAAGTTGTAAAATGAATAGAAAATATAGTCAAGACATTTTTCTGGCCACTTTGAGCATTTAATCGACCCCACAAATGTGATGCTCCAAAAACTCAATCTGCTCAAAGGAAGGTCAGTTTTATAGCTTCTCTAAAGAGCTCAACTGTTTTCAGCTGTGCTAACATGATTGTACAAGGGTTTTCTAATCATCCATTAGCCTTCTGAGGCAATGAGCAAACACATTGTACCATTAGAACACTGGAGTGAGAGTTGCTGGAAATGGGCCTCTATACACCTATGGAGATATTGCACCAAAAACCAGACATTTGCAGCTAGAATAGTCATTTACCACATTAGCAATGTATAGAGTGGATTTCTGATTAGTTTAAAGTGATCTTCATCGTAAAGAACAGTGCTTTTCTTTCAAAGATAAGGAAATTTCAAAGTGACCCCAAACTTTTGAACGGTAGTGTACATTTTAAAAGTTTTTGATTAAATCAAATATATACCAAGCTTCATATTACAATCAAGCTCTTCGCAACTAATTGCACACTTATTTTGTCAATTACCTTTCATCTCATCACAAATGATTCTTGCCTTGCAAAAATATGATAAAAAAAGAAAAAAAAAATCAATTGAAGGAAAGAAAAAAGGCTAATAGCATAGCACGTCAGTCTCAATCTATGTGAAGGACATTTTCATTGTAGTAAGATGCCAGACTACGTTTTCATTATATGCCATACCACCTTGTACTTAAAGCAAAATGACATGATGTCAGTTTATGGCTTGTTTCAAACAAGCCTCCAATTAAAGCAGAGTCTCTACCAAACTCTCAAAGTCACACCCGTTAAAAATGAATACAGCTTCATTTTCATCGTAATGGAATTATTCAGGAAGAATGAATGAGTGAAGCTGACAATAACTCAAAGATGACTGAAAACAATTGGCACAATCTTTATTCCTAACCATTTTATTTAATTACCGCCACAGGATGAATTAGACAACACACTCTTTGGATATGTTGTTAATTACATGTTGCATTTCTGACACATCGCTGTTGAATTCTTGAGTCTAATTGGTCAGAAAGTTGATTAATTTTCTATAACAGCACAGCTTGCACAGTAGTTATGGCCGCAAAGCAAATCAGATGTTTATAATAATACGCTCATTTTAATGTTTTATGTAAGCCTAATAATATACAAATTTAACAACAATGTTGTTTAACAAGGAAAAATCATAGTTATTGATATGCTGACGCTTTCTGTAAGATGTTTAATTCACATTTAAGGAAGGAGTTTCCACTGTCAGCACTTTGCACAGTCAAAATGTTTTCCGCCATGGGAAAATCTTCAGGACAGGGGACTTGAGTTTTCTGGTATATCTATAAAAACAAGAATGCTCTGAGAGCACAATATCCCCCACTGGCAACTATGCCATAACTCTGGCAACATGCGTATTACTGACTGTGGCAGTGGGGGCGTGGTCAAGTGCCGGTCTGTGACAGGAGGGCGGAGTCAGGGAAGGTAAGTGGCAGAATCACTACACCTGATGCCAATTAACCTGTGTTTGTGTGTGTCTTCCCAGTGACCGCGCCCTATTTAAAGAGGGAGAGCAGAGAGCAGAGGAGCTCATCCCCAAGCTAGACGCTGGTTGCGTGGGTGTGTCTGGGTTACGATATTGTTAGACTGAAAAGTGTGGCAATAAAGCCTTATTATAAACCTGATCTCTGTCCTGCCGTCCTCTGTGCTCCACCCACTCATACCAAACCGCTACAGTGGTGCCGAAACCCGGGACATAGTGGAGCACAGCAGCTGATCAGCCCCATGGAGTCCTCCCCGTTCGCCGACCTGGTCCACGCCCTCACCATGGCCCAGCAAAGCCAGCACCAGGCGCTAGTCACCCTCCGAAAGGAACAAGAACAGTGCTTCGAGGCCCTGGTGCTGGCCCAGCAAGAAGATCGAGAGGCGTTCAGGCACCTCCTCGCGTCGGCGGGGTCCACCAGCGTTCCCACCACGGGCCCGTCCCCCCTCACCGTAACCAAGATGGGTCCGAAGGACGACCCCGAGGCTTTTATCACGCTCTTCCAGCAAGTCGCAGAGGGGTGGCCGATGGAGCAGCGTGCGGCGCGCCTCCTCCCCCTGCTAATGGGAGAGGCACAGCTGGCCGCGCTACAGCTCCCCGCCGACCGCCGGCTGGCCTACGCGGACCGCCGCCGGGCCGTCCTCCAGCACGTGGGGCGCACCCCGGAGCAGCAGCACCAGCGCTTCCGCGCTTTGCGCTTGGAGGAAGTCAGCCGGCCGTTCGCGTTTGGCCAGCAGCTCCGGGACGCCTGCTGGCGGTGGCTGAGGGCCAACAACCACGACGCCGAGGAGATCGTCGATCAGGTGGTGCTGGAGCAGTTCATCACGCGCTTGCCGACAGGAACCGCAGAGTGGGTCCAGTGCCATCGCCCGGCGTCGCTGGATCAGGCCATCAAGCTGGCGGAAGACCATTTGGCGGCTGTTCCGGTGGCAGGACAGCAGACAGCCTCTTCTCTCCTCTTCTCTCTCTCTCTCTCTCTCTCCCTCCTCCTGTGTCCCGTCCTCACCCCATTCCCCCACCGCGGAGGCGGGGGCCGGCACCACCCCAGCCGGCCCGCCGCACCCGCGGTGCCCTCCCGTTTCTCCCTTCTGTGTCTGTCTCCCCCCCCCTCAGGTGAGTGAGCCCCCGAACACCGGTGCAGAGAGGAAGCCCGGGCCGGTTTGCTGGCGCTGCGGGGAACCGGGCCACCTCCAACAGCAGTGCACGGCAATGGAGGTGGGCACGGTGGTTCGGATCCCCGACGTGCCAGAAGCTGCCCTCGATCGGGCCGGAGCATATCGCATACCGGTGAGTATTCAAGGGGATACATATCAGGCGTTGGTGGATTCGGGTTGTAATCAGACCTCAATTCACCAAAGCCTGGCGCAAAACGAGGCATTGGGGGGAGCACAGGGGGTGAAGGTGTTGTGTGTGCACGGGGACATTCACAGCTACCCTTTGGTGTCGGTCCACATTTTTTTCCGAGGGGAAAAATTTATAGTGAAGGCGGCGGTTAATCCTCGCCTTACCCACTCTTTAATTTTGGGGACTGATTGGCCAGGATTTCGGGATTTAATGACACGCTTAGTAAAGAGTGGGTCCTGCCATTTAACAGGGGGAGGTCCCGGTGTCGCTTTGGCGGGAGCAGCTGTCACAGAGCCGTCTACGTCATCTCCGCGTCAGAGTGAGGAGCCGCTGGCCCCTCTTCTCTCTATTGGGGAATCCCTCGCAGATTTCCCATTAGAGCAGTCGCGAGACGAGACTCTGCGACATGCGTTTGACCAAGTGAGAGTAATCGATGGTCAAACGCTCCAGCCGAACGCCACCCCATCCTTCCCCTACTTCGCGATTATGAAGGATAGGTTATACCGAGTGACGCAGGACACTCAAACTAAAGATCGAGTCACGCAACTTTTAATTCCAAAGAGCCGCCGGGAATTGGTATTCCAGGCGGCTCACTTTAATCCCATGGCTGGACACTTAGGGCAGGATAAGACACTAGCCCGAATAATGGCCCGATTCTATTGGCCGGGGATTCGCGGCGATGTTCGTAGGTGGTGTACAGCATGCTGCGAATGCCAGTTAGTAAATCCAGCGGCCATTCCAAAAGCGCCTTTGCGCCCTCTACCGTTAATCGAGACCCCGTTTGAAAGGATTGGGATGGATCTCGTCGGGCCATTAGATCGGTCAGCACGAGGGTACCACTTTATATTAGTTCTGGTGGACTATGCAACGCGATACCCAGAAGCAGTGCCTCTGCGCAATATCTCAGCACGCAGTATTGCTGAGGCGCTCTTCCGCGTTATCTCCCGAGTTGGAATCCCGAAAGAGATTCTGACTGATCAAGGCAACACGTTTATGTCACAGACACTGCGCGAACTGTATGGGTTATTGGGGATTAAGCCGATCTGCACCAGCGTGTATCACCCACAAACGGACGGTTTAGTGGAACGGTTCAATCGCACCCTCAAGAATATCATTAAAAAATTCGTAAGTGAGGACGCACGCAATTGGGATAAGTGGCTCGAGCCCTTGTTGTTTTCAGTGCGAGAGGTCCCCCAAGCCTCCACGGGGTTCTCCCCGTTCAAATTATTATTATGGGCATAAGCTGCGCGGCATTCTAGACGTGCTGCGGGAAAATTGGGAGGAGGGACCTTCACACAGTAAGAACGAAATTCAATACGTTATGGACCTGCACGCAAAACTCCACACGCTCACCCACCTAACCCAGGAGAATTTGCGGCAGGCCCAAGAACGGCAAGCCCACCTGTACAACAAGGGTACGCACCTTAAGGAGTTCACACCGGGAGATAAGGTACTTGTACTGTTGCCCACGTCGAGCTCCAAATTGATCGCCAAGTGGCAAGGACCCTTTGAGGTCACACGGCGAGTCGGGGACGTCGACTATGAGGTGAGGCGAACGGACAGGGGTGGGGCGCTACAGATTTACCACCTCAATCTGCTTAAACTCTGGAATGAGGAGGTCCCCGTGGCATTGGTGTCAGTGGTTCCGGAGAAGGCGGAGCTGGGGCCGGAGGTTCAAAAAGGGGCATTGGCATCACGTACCTCTCCGGTCCCCTGTGGAGACCACCTCTCCCCGACCCAACTCACGGAGGTCGCCCAGTTGCAGACCGAGTTTTCGGATGTGTTGTGTTCTCACCCCTGCCCAGTCGCACTAACCTCATAGAGCACCACACAGAGACGCCCCCGGGGGTGGTAGTGCACAGCCGCCCTTACAGGCTCCCCGAACACAAAAAAAAAGGTGGTTCGGGAAGAACTTGAGACTATGCTCGAAATGGGCATCGTCGAGGAGTCCCACAGTGACTGGAGCAGCCCGGTGGTCTTGGTACCCAAGGCCGACGGGTCGGTCCGGTTCTGTGTGGACTATAGAAAAAAAGTCAACGCGGTGTCTAAATTCGACGCATACCCAATGCCTCGTATTGATGAGTTGCTCGATTGACTCGGCACGGCTCGCTTTTATTCGACACTGGATTTGACGAAGGGATATTGGCAGATCCCCTTGACTCCACTATCCTGAGAAAAAACGGCCTTTTCCACACCGTTTGGTTTACATCAATTCGTCACACTTCCGTTTGGGCTGTCTGGGGCACCCGCTACGTTTCAGCGGCTGATGGACAGGGTCCTCCGCCCCCACACCACCTATGCGGCCGCCTATCTCGATGACATCATCGTGTATAGTAATAACTGGCCGAGGCACCTCGAACATCTAAGGGCCGTCCTTAGGTCGCTGAGACAAGCGGCTCTCACAGCCAACCCAAAGAAGTGTGCAATTGGGCGGGTGGAAGTACGGTATCTGGGCTTCCACTTGGGCAACGGGCAGGTGCGTCCCCAAATTAACAAGACCGCAGCAATTGCGGCCTGCCCGAGGCCCAAGACCAAAAAGGGGGTGAGACAGTTCCTGGGGCTGGCTGGCTATTATCGTAGGTTTATACCTAATTATTCGGACGTCACCAGCCCGCTGACTGATCTCACTAAAAAGGGGGCACCAGATCTGGTCCAGTGGACGGAGCAATGCCAGTAGGCTTTTTCTGAGGTAAAGGCTGCACTGTGTGGGGGGCCACTTTTACACTCCCCTGACTTTTCTCTCCCCTTTATGTTGCAGACCGATGCGTCGGACAGGGGGCTGGGGGCGGTTTTGTCCCAGGAGGTGGAGGGGGAGGACCGCCCCATCCTGTACATCAGCAGGAAGCTGTCGGTGCGTGAGGGGCGCTACAGCACCATAGAGAAAGAGTGTCTGGCCATCAAGTGGGCGGTCCTCGCCCTTCGGTACTACCTGCTGGGGCGCCCTTTCACCCTCTGTTCGGACCACGCGCCCCTCCAGTGGCTCCACCGCATGAAGGATGCCAACGCGCGGATCACCCGTTGGTATCTGGCACTCCAACCCTTTAATTTCAAGGTGGTCCACAGGCCGGGGGCGCAGATGGTCGTGGCGGACTTCCTCTCCCGTCGGGGGGAGTCGGCTGCAGGCCGGACGGCCGCCCAGCCTGAGTCGGGCGGTGGGGGTATGTGGCAGTGGGGGCGTGGTCAAGCGCCGGTCTGTGACAGGAGGGCGGAGTCAGGGAAGGTAAGTGGCAGAATCACTACACCTGATGCCAATTAACCGGTGTTTGTGTGTGTCTTCCCAGTGACTGTGCCCTATTTAAAGAGGGAGAGCAGAGGAGCTCATCCCCAAGCTAGACGCCAGTTGCGTGAGTGTGTCTGGGTTACGATATTGTTAGACTGAAAAGTGTGGCAATAAAGCCTTATTATAAACCTGATCTCTGTCCTGCCGTCCTCTGTGCTCCACCCACTCATACCGAACTGCTACACTGACATAACAGAATCCTACCGAGTTTCATGAAATTCCTCCAAAAATTGTCAGAGGAGTTGATTTCAGAAGGTGAATACCCTTCCCGGGATGGATGGACAGACATCACCATGACATAATCCCCCTTCAGGCCTTTCGGGGGATAATGAAAAACTGTGGGGTTGTGTCTTAACTTCAAGACAGAAAGAAGAAAGGCTGGTGATGAGATACGTTGCTCTACAACTTAAAAATGTAACAAACAGATAAAAATTCTGAGTGGTTCTAAGAAATGTACAGTGTCTTGCAAAAGTATTCATCCCCCTTGGTGTTTGTCCTGTTTTGTTGCATTACAAGCTGGAATTAAAATGGATTGGGGGGGGGGGGTAGCACCATTTGATTTACACAACATGCCTACCACTTTAAAGGTGCAAGCTGTTTTTGTTTTTAATTGTGACACAAACAATAATTAAGATTAAAAAAAAAGAAATCTGGAGTGTGCATAGGTATTTAACCCCTAAAGTCAATACTTTGTAGACCCACCTTTTGCTGCAATTGCAGCAGTAAGTCTCTTGGGGTATGTCTCTATTAGCTTAGCACATCTAGCCACTGGGATTTTTGCCCATTCCTCAAGGCAAAACTGCTCCAAGGAGGATGAATACTTTTGCAAGACACTGTAATCACTGCCGATGTACAAATAAATGTACGCTGTTGTTTCACCAATCATTTTACTAACAGAAATCTCAAAGCCATTTTGACTACTTGGGGGGAAAAAATTAAACAATCAAAAAGTACTGAAACGCTGAAGAAGTGAAAGTCAAAACGAGATGCAATAAAGGGTTAATGGACTGGTTTTGAGTCTGAAACAATACAGCAAAAGAGCCAATGGATAATTACCTTCACCAACTGTGTTGGGGAAGGTTATGTTTTCACCTCCGTTTGTTTGTCTCAGCGTAACTCAAAAAGTAGTGAATGGATTTTGATGAATATTTGAGGAAAGGTCAGAATATATACAGATGTGCAAGAGTCCTAGGCGCCCTTTTTTTTTTAATACAAACTTTGTTATAGATTTCTATTTATGACTTCTACATTATCGAGTCGGTACAAACACATTTTACAGAATCCAAATGTTCATTTTCCAGTGCAAAATTAAATGTTACATTAGAGAGCACTTTTTAGATTAAAAAAGAAACCATAATTAAAGCTGCTAGCGGCCTTGACGGGCCCTCGCACGTGTGGTTCCGCAACCCAGGACATCCCGCCACCCAACAAAACAGTCACGTCATATATTCATCAAATGTTCGTCAGACAGGCCCATAACGGCTAAAGAGTATCAGAATCCGAATCAGAGTCATATTACAAGATATCGAGTTCAGCAATATCCTACAGATATCAAATTCAACATTCAGTAATATCTTGGCATATTATATATTTCAACATTACAATACATCAAAAATCATTGTGCATTTTGTCTGCAACAAAATGCACAATAAAATTGTTACATTGTAGCATACAGACTGCGTGGTCCGCGTTCACACATGCAAACGAACCAATGCACCAGAATCAGAATCATATTACAAGATATCAAGTTCAACATTCAGCAATATCTTGGCATATTATGTGTTATATTATTTCAACATATTACAACATGTCAAAAATCCCTTAGCAATTCAACTTCAGTAATATCTTGGCATCATGTTTGCCAAGTTTGACATGAATTTGATGAACTGTCCAGGAGGAGTACGTTAAAAATGACCACGTGTAATTTCAGTCCAAATGGCCTTATGACATCATTCCAAAGTTCTACCCATTCATTTCAATGGGAAATAAAAAAAGGGGCGCTATGAAGTCCCTGGGCCATGCCGGGGGCCAAACATCTGTGGCTGAGTAGCGAGGACAATGACTGATGTGTATATCAAATTTCATGAGTTTTCGTGCATGGGAAATGCCTCAAATAAGGCCAAACATAGCATAATAATAATAATAATAATAATAATAATAATCCTTCGAAAAACAATAGGGTCTTCGCACCGAACGGTACTCGGGCCCTAATGAAGGCTGCTGGGTTTTGGTGCAAAATGAAGCAAGTGTGACAGTCAAAGTGTCCAGAAGAACTCTGGCTGGTTCTGTAAGACGCTCAGTAAAACCTACAGCTCATTTCCTTATCAAACTGCACTCATGCAAACTAGAAGCTCAATTTTGCTCTAATTCGTCCTCTATATCTGCTCTTACATATTCTCCTCTTCCAGTCAAGATTTCAATGCATATTAAAAACCCTGCTGTGCTCAATACTTTTAAGATCTGGTTTCAATTTCGGAAATATTTTAAATTTTCTGCTGCATCTCTTCTGGGTCCGCTATGTAATCATCATTTGTTTTCCCCCTCATGTATAGATTCTGCTTTTTCAGTATGGCATTAAAAAGATATCCGTTGTTTTCGGGATATGTATTCTGATGGTATTTTCAATAGCTTTCCCAATTTGTCATCATTGTATGGATTACCTGCAAACCACCTGTTTCGGTATTTTCAAATGAGACATTTCGTCTCTAAATATTTCTCTTCTTTCCCCTCTCTACCCTCCCAGCAATCTTGGGAAGACTTGCTTACTCTCAAGATGCCGAGTAGGGGGTTTATTTCAGTGTTATATAACCGTATACTGGGGCTCAGTGATCACTCCAACTTGAAAATTAAGGCTGCATGGGAGGAGGAGATAGGTCTTCAAATCAAATGATGACTGGTGGAATGGAGTGGTGAGCAGGTTGGGCGCGGTCTCATCCTGTGCACGTTTGGCACTTGAATGAATGAATGAACGAACCCTTTATTGTCACTAGTCACAAGTACCAGCGAAATTAAACTTATTCAGTTTAAAGTGATACACCGGGTGCATTTTTCTAAACTGAGGTTCTCACATTTTCCCTGATGTACAGGACAAATGTGACCGTTGTTCAAATTCACAGTGTCATCTGAGTCATATGTTTTTCTTTTGCCCTCACCTACATAATTATTGGTCCAGTTATTTCAATATAATATCCACCATAATGGGAATTGACATACAGCCATGTCTTTTTATTGCCATTTTTGGAACTCCTGTTGACCCAAGGCTATTCAATTCTGTTCAACGAGAAATTATTAATTTCACCTCTTTGGTAGCCAAACACCGCCGCCTCCTCCAGTGGAAGTCTTCTAACCCCCCCTCCGTCTCTCAGTGGCTTAAGGACACCATGTTCTTTCTCAAACTTGAGAAAATTAAATACACAATGAGAGGGTGTACCCATAAGTTCTTTTCCAAGTGGCAACCCTTTATTTCGTATTTTAATGAGTTGCGGGTCCGGCCAGATTAGATGCTGGTTTGTTAAATATCCATGTTTGTGATTTCTGCCTCAGCCAGAGTGGGACGTGTGAACATTGGGATTAATTTCTTGATTTTTTTGTTTTATTCATTTTATTTTTGTGGCTGTTTTTGTTAATGATGTTTTCTTTATCTAGTTGTCTTTTTTTTAAAGAACAGCCAAAGTAGTATTTGGTAAGTCTGTACTGCAGTTTCATCATTCTTATTTTTGCCAATAAAAATATTTTGGAAAGAAAAAAAAAACTGCACTCATTGGACCGGAGACGATTTTTTTTTAAGCAAAAGGGTTGTCTCACATCAAATACTGACTTTGTTTCATTTATTATGGCTTACTGATTACTGTTTATAGTATTTTTTTTAACATTGAAACATTTCATTTCATTATTTTTAAGCCATTTTTGGTCGACAGCATTTCTTTACATGTACCTAAGACTTTTGCACAGTACTGTATGCAGAGCCAGGATTTTTTTTTGTCTGTTCTCAACGTAACTCAAAAAGTAGTGAACGGATTTTGATGAAAGGTGAGCCATGGGACAAGGAACAATTGATTTGATTTTGATGCAAATCCGAATACGTGGCTTGGCGGAGGTACGCGCTCTACCAAACGCCCTTCTAGTTAATGCTGCGCTGCCAGAAAAAACAAAACTCAAGTCCAGAGGAGTAGTAGAAGATGAAGCTCCTGGGTTTGGAGCTAACTGTCTGTGACAGCAACCAAGACAATCAGGCAGGAAGAAAAATTTCATTCTGCATTAGCTAAAGCCAGAATGTACATAATTGTCCCTAATTAAATTAGTGAGGTTCACAGAGTGTCCATGAATCTTATTCTACTGCATGGAGCATTAGGTTTGTCCAAATGAGGATGCAAAATCCTCTCTTTCCTGTCTTGGAGCCTGTCGATATTTCTTCTATTGTTTCGCAGCAATCATCTGGCAACATTTACAACAATTCCATGATACGAGTCAAGAATAAGATCTGAGAATAACACATAGCCCTTTTTATAGCCAAGTGTCATTTCTTATTTGGCATATCTATACAATGAAAGTCATATCTGGTAACAGTGTAAAATTTGCAGTGTAACATTTGAACATTTTAATCGGTACAAGCAACAAGGAAGAATATTTATTCTATCCACATTCACTGGATATGAGCAATCGCGTGCTCTGATTGGCTACTCTACTACTAGAATATCAGCTCATATACCGTGAGTAGAGAAAAACAAAATGGCGGAGCGTGTTGCTGAACCAACCAAGGATGAAATAAAAACTCTACTCAAAAACACAACTCCAAAAATGATCAAGTATTTAAAAGAAACAGAAAACAGCTAGAAGAATATTTTTTTTTCTTTGTTTCCCCCCCAATGTCTCCTGTTCCACACTCCAGCCCAGTCAGTGGGAGAAATGCTCCTTTAAGTTGGTTTGCCAACCACCAAAAAACCCTAAAGAAGAAGACGAAGAACCCCCCCCCCCCCCCCCAAAAAAAAGCAACAAAATATGGAATAAAGTTAAGAATGTATCTTTTTATTTTCAAGAATTATTATCTCATCTCATTATCTCTAGCCGCTTTATCCTTCTACAGGGTCGCAGGCAAGCTGGAGCCTATCCCAGCTGACTACGGGTGAAAGGCGGGGTACACCCTGGACAAGCCGCCAGGTCATCACAGGGCTGACACAGACACAGACAACCATTCACACTCACATTCACACCTACGGTCAATTTAGAGTCACCAGTTAACCTAACCTGCATGTCTTTGGACTGTGGGGGAAACCGGAGCACCCGGAGGAAACCCACGCGGACACGGGGAGAACATGCAAACTCCGCACAGAAAGGCCCTCGCCGGCCCCGGGGCTCGAACCCAGGACCTTCTTGCTGTGAGGCGACAGTGCTAACCACTACACCACCGTGCCGCCAGAATTATTATTATTATTATAGCACTTTTCACAAATTGCTCCTGTCATTTCGCCAGTTTGTTTACATTCTAAGCGGAAATGATTTTGTCAGACATTTTGTATAAAGTTTTTATTTATCGAATTTGCAAAAATCAAATAAAAATGTTCTGTTTCTCAAAATCCAGTGAACGTGGACAGAATAAAACAGTTACTCCACTCAATCTCGTCGTACATGGCTTATAGCCAACTCAGTGCTACGTGCCTCGTTGGCTATCAGCTCATGTACGACTCAATTTCAAGGAATAACAATTATACAAATACGGTACACAATATCAACAAAAATTCTGCAATCGTTTAATACCAATTCTATAGCTAACAAACAACATTATCATCTAAAGCTGTACTGCAGAAAAGCTTTTTTCCTGTTCATCCATTATCCGTAACCACTTATCCTGTGCAGGGTCACGGACAAGCTGGAGCCTATCCCAGCTGACTACGGGCGAAAGGTGGTGTACACCCTGGACAAGTTGCCAGGTCATCACAGGGCTGACACATAGACACAGACAACCATTCACACTCACATTCACACCTACGCTCAATTTAGAGTCACCAGTTAACCTAACCTGCATGTCTTTGGACTGTGGGGGAAACCGGAGCACCCGGAGGAAACCCACGCGGACACGGGGAGAACATGCAAACTCCACACAGAAAGGCCCTCGTCGGTCACTGGGCTTGAACCCAGAACCTTCTTGCTGTGAGGCGACAGCGCTAACCACTACACCACCGTGCCGCCCCCATAATATTACAAAAGATTATACTTCATATTTGGGGAAAGAAAATAATAAGATAATGCTATGTGCATATTTCTTATAACGTCAATGTTATTAGATTACATTTTGAGTATTAGGCTATCAGGGTACATTAGGAATCTCTTCATCTTATTTGTGAAACAGACATTAAAATAGTCTGTAACACACTATCTGCATACATTTCCATAGTTTTTATTTTTAATAATACAGCTTTTCAGTTTTTTTTAATATAACTTTCAACAATACAAATATACACCGACCAGACACTATTAGGAACACCCATACACCTGCAGCTTTTTTTAAATCAGCCGATCCCTTGAGAGCAGCACAATGCATCAAACCATGCAGATACAAATCAAGAGCTTCAGTTAAGGTTTACAATGTTCAAACATCAGAATGGAAAAAAAAAAAAATTGTGATCTCAAAGGCTACGTTCACACTGCAGGCTGAAGTGACTCAAATCCGATCTTTTCGCCCATATGTGACCTGTATCCGATCTTTTATTGACAATATGAATGACACAGATCCGATTTTTTCAAATCCGACCCAGGCCGTTTGGATATGTGGTCCTAATTCCGATTCCTATCCGCTCTTTTCATATGCGACTCCAGTCTGAACCGCCAGGTCGCATTCATCCGACTTACACGTCATCAACAAGCCACAAACGTCACTATTCTGTGCTGAAGCAGGCGGCGGGTCTCTCAGAAAAAGTTACAACAACATGGCGCATAATAACGGGCGCAGATAGAGGGTGGGACTCGTCCCACCCAGATTTAAATTCACCTCGTTCGGTCCCCCCCCCACTTATAGGGAGGAAAAAACATCTGTGCTGTCTTTCTTTGCATAAGGCAAACCTCACGGAAAAATCAAAAGACTAATTACCATTCGGTTTATTGAGGTGCACAGCAGTGTATACATAGTTGCAACAACTCACATAAAACAAAGACTGATATTCGGTTGGTTGAGCTGCGCAGACTGCACAGGTTGCGAGCTCGAGCATGGTTGCTATGGTTACTAACAACAAGTTTGACAGGCATATCGGGGTTGGGGTTGGTTTGCTGGCAGCTTTGTCCCCCCCAGTTTTTTGTCCCCCCCAGTTCAAAAAACGTATCTGCGCCCCTGCGCATGACATCAATGCGAGGGACGCTTCGGGCTGTGAAGGTTCTGAATCTTCTCAATGGAAGGACGCAGAGGTTAGGGAGCTGATTTCCATTTGGGGGGATACAGCTATTCAAGCTAGATTGGATGGGTCATACCGCAACCGGGCGGTTTTACTTCCGTAAACACTGGCCATGCTCACTGCGTGTGACGGCGTCGTATCCTGCAATGCGCATGCGGAACACTTTTAGGTCGCTTTTCGTTCATACTGAGGATCACATACAAGTCGCATATATTTGTTAATGTGAACGACCTCACAAAAAAAAATCAGATTTCACAAAAAAATCGGAATTGAGCATTAAGCCTTGCAGTGTGAACGTAGCGTAAGTGTGACTTTCACTGTGGCACGGGTGTTGGTTTGAGCCAGATGGACTGGTTTAAGTATTTCAGAAACCGCTGATCTCCTGGGCTTTTCACACACAACAGCCTACACAGAATGGTGCAAAAAACAAAAAACATTGAGCAAGTGACAGTTCTACAGGTGGAAACAAACGCCTTGTTGATCAGAGAGGTCAGAGGAAAATGGCCAGATTCGAGGTGGTTTGAGCTGCCAGGAAGGATACAGCAAATCATAGCAACTCTTTACAACCGTGGTGAGTAGAAAAGCATCTCAGCATGCAACAGCAGATGACCACATTGGGTTCCACTCCTGCAGCCAAGAACAGGGATCTTAGTATCAAGAACAAGTTCCTGTTAAAAGTGGCTAGCAGTGAGTGTGTATGATGTATCACAATTTTAATGCCAACATGCATTCTGGGGAAGCAGAGCTTTCGGGTATTGAGTCTAAAATGGCCACCGTACCAGCAATGTTCCAGTATGTCCTATGGGATTTGATGCTTTATATCGACATTTGATGGAAGTCTGCTTTAGAACTCCTAAGAACATTTTTCAATTAATCCAATGGTTATATGAGCAAGATCACTAATAGAACAACCTTGGTTTTAACCTTCCACTTTTGCTCGAGTTCCTCTTTCAGTCAGTGCTATAGCTTCTTGTATTTCTTTCTGTGGATGGTGTGGTCACTTGGGATTTCAACGTCTATGTTTACTCATTTGGCAGACTCTTTTATCCAAAGTGAAACTGGGCTAAGCAGGTGAAGTCTTGCAGTGTTTGGACATCCTGAAATCTAGTCCCATCAATAAATCCAGAGCCTTAACCACTAAGCCATCACTGCATAACTTTTAATAATCACACTACTGTTTTCTGCTTCTTCTCTGTTATTATTCTGTCTGTTTGGTTCACGAGTACTTATCCATGTGGAACTGGAAGCCTGACAGAATTATAGCTTTGTTGTTCTGTCTTACCCTTTGTAGTTCTTTATACTTGAACTTGCATCCAAGACATATTTTTCTGGTATTCCTATAAAGTATTTCAGCTGAACCGAGAAAAAAAAAAAAAACATAGCAGAACTACTAAGCATATGAAAAATAACTTTGGTTTCCAAAACAAGAACCAGCACAGCTTCTTGGCAAATCATATTCATTTATGTACATTTTTTTTAAGCTGAAGACAGCTTATTGGACTACAGTCTATCTAGTCTAGGAGAGGTCATCAAAAATAGGTGAGTTTTCATTGGCTTTTGTTGATGAAAAGAAAGTAGTAAAAAGCATGAAAATGTTTTAAAATGGACAAGGTTTCAGAGTGATGCAATGAAAGCATTCACCCTATCGTCAGGAGTGGCTGCTTGCCCAACCCACTGCTCTTCAGGATGCTAACGCATGACTGCACTGCCAGATCCAGTTTAAACCACCGTCAATTTCGCTGATGACCGCACAGAAGTCAGCCTCATCCGTCACAGTGACGAGACGTCATACAGAGAAGTGGAATGGCTCAATGGCTGGGGCAAGAACAACAATCTGTCTGAATTTTCACAAAACAAAAGCGATGAGTGTTGACTTCAGGACGTCCTGCACTGATCTCTGTCCCCGTTCATAAACAGTTCCACATTGGAGTACCACGTTCCTTGGCGTTTACATCATGGAAGACCAACCAACACCAGCTTCCCAGCCAAAGAGTCCAGCTGCGTCTGCACTTCCAGCAGCACCTGAAGGTGGTGAACATCTCTCCACCCATCCTCACCATATTCTACAGGGAAACTATAGGGAGTGTCCTGATCAACTGCATCACAGTCTGGTTTGGACATTGCAACTTTTCCAAATCGCAAGACCCTCCAGAGGATAGGTGACTTTACTTGACTTGGACTTGAGCACTGATGACTCGGACTTGTGCATTAACTGCATTCGGACTCGTAAATTGGAGACGAGGACTCGGATTTTTTCTTCATTTTTTGTAACATGACATAATAATTTGACATAAGATATTTATATCTGCATTAATTTTTATACTAATTTCGTGCAAGTGAATGCACATTCACCTGTTCATACATCATGCTCAGGAACAAACTAACATTTAATGGTGCTAAAATGCCTGGAGAGAAGCCACTAGGATTGTCCGCTTTGCTTATACAGACTTCTCGTGCGGTGTGAAAAAAAATGCACCGCTATGTGTTCCATATGCAGAAGAACTATTGGGTAGACGATGGGGACAACCTCGAACCTCAATCATCATTTGGCAAAACTCCACCCAGAGAAGGAAGTGATACATGTTCATTACTCTATTGATAGCATGGCTTGCTCGCTGACTGATGAACTAGCTTGTGTTAACCCTCTCTCATGTTATTTGCCCTGTTGATAGTGGGTGGGGCTTGCTGAGCGATGAACAAGCTTTTTATCTGTAGCCTATTAACTAAAATGGGGCAGTCAAGCAGAAACATTAGTCCAACACAGTAGTAGAGATGGTTTTACACAAAGGCAGCAACAGCCACCATCAAATGGTGCAGTTGGAGTCTTGTTCTCAGCCCATGTTTACATTAGACCGTATCAGCGGATCATCAGATTAACGTTTTTAAAACGATTAGTGTGCACACAGCAACACCAATACACGATTTGCGTGCACACAGCAACGCCAATACACGGATACGCTCGGCTCCGCAGGCATCCTGCGCTCCAAATCACTCCGCCCTGAACAGCGAGTGCCCTCTGGAGGGTGCGCACTCCGGCCCTGCACAGCTCACACAGCGCGCGAGTGAAGTGCACAAGCCACGATTCGGGACTGAGCCGCTATGTGTGTGATCCCAGCGCATATCACTTACTACTTGCAAGTGGAAGGATGGCAAGCCTAAAGACAATCATAACTACACAATGGGCAGTATTTGCATCAGTATTTGCAGTATTTTCATACTTTTATACTCTTTAATGAAAGGTGATACAAGGCGGAAGTCCGCGTCGTTTTTCAGCAGTCGCGTCACATGACCAACGCCAGCAAATCAGGAAGGTGGATGTCACAGTGACGTTGTCCAATGAGACGCCAGCTAGAGCTCAGCACAGCGTATCCGCGTATTCTCAATGTTTACACAGCACCGGATCAGACACGATCTGGATTGAATACGTGGACGCTGGCGGATTCCCGTTTCCCGGCGGTTTAATGTAAACGGACAGTGCATCCGCGAAGAAAACGAGACAGATACAGTCTAATGTAAACGTAGCCTCAGACTCGACTCAGATCAATAGTGGACTCGACTTGAACTCAACTCGAAATTTTCTTTAATGACTTGGACTTGTATCGGACTCGAACACTGGGGACTTGAGACTGGACTTGGACTCAAGGTTTAGTGACTCAACAATAACACTGTTCAGGGCATTTTCCACTCACTTAGCATCCGCAAGGCCTCCAGCCTCCCTCCCACCCCTACTTCAATCTCTTTGCCCCTACCATCTGGCACTGCAGGCTCTGCAGCATCCACTCAAAGACTGCCAGACTGAGTAACAGCTTCTACCCCCAAGCTGTCAGATTCTTGAACACTGTGTGACCCTGCTCTACACACATCACCCTGGGAACTAAGTAACACCCTCCACCCAAACCCTTTAAATCAATAATGATGTACACGCCACTTTGTTTATTTAGTGCACTGACTTACTTTTTACAGCACACAGACACTTTGGTTGCACTGATTCATTACCATACTGCACTGATGCATTTTAGTAAATTGATTCTAGTTGCAGCTTTGGACCTTGTTTACGGTGTTGCCTCACAGCAAGAAGGTTCTGGGTTCAAATCTCGCCCACAACTGGGGGCTTTCTGTGCAGAGTTTGCATGTTCTCCCCATGCCTGTGTGGGGTTTCCTCTGGGCATGCCAGTTTCCTCCAACAGTCAAGAGACATGCAGATCTGGTCAACTGGCTACTCTAAATTGCCCATAGATGTGAACGTTGGAGTGAATGGTTGTTCATCTCTGTGTTGGCCCTGCCATAGAGTGGTGACCTGCCCAGGGTGTACCCCGTCTCTTGCCCAAAGTCAGCTGGGATTGGATCCAGTTGCCCCCATGACCCTGACGGTTAAGCGGCATACATAATGGATGGATGGATGGATGGATGGAGTATTTATGCTCTACTCACTGTCTTTGTATGCACCCCCACTCTTCCCCATACCACCTCCCTGCATGCTTCCTATCCCTGTTGCACATTATTTATGTCTTATCAACACTGTGTAGGTCATACATGTAATGTATCTTGTACCTAGGGTCCAGGATGAATGTTATTTAATCTCACTGTGTACCGCGAGCTGCCTAGTGGTTAGCGTGTCCACTTCTCGATCGGGAGATTGTGAATTCTAGTTACAGGTCAGGTCATACCAAAGACCATCATAAAAATGGTACCTATTGTCATTTGGCAAGGCATGCTGCAATACAGATGAGAGTGGGGAGTCAAACTCTCATGGTTACCAGAGGATTAGCCCCCCACTGTGACCCTAGTTGTACTGTACAGGCAAGAGGCTGAGGGCTATAGAAACAGAGATCAGTGCTGCCCAATGCGCCTTAAGGGCCTTGTTAGTACCGGGGTGGGAGACTGCCTGGCACGGGAAGGACTTTGACTTTTGAATCTCACTGTGTACTGCAGACTGCATATGGCAGTGATGACAAAGATCTTCTTGACTTGACTTGAGAAGATTGAGAGTTCGAATCCTGTCGATTCTGTGGCTGGGAGCCAAGGTAGCAAAATTGGCTGTGCTCTCTGGGTAGGAGGAATGGCATATTCTCTTGCCCCATCAACGACGGTGACACTAGCCAATCATGAGCTCAGGCATGTGGAAGAGGGCTGTTAGTGGTTTCGTCCAAGTGTTTTGACGCTGCCCGTTGATGCAGCATGAGCAGCAGCACGAAAAGCTGTGGTTGACTGGCTCCACATGTCTCAGAAGGATGTGTTAGAATTGGCAGATGAGAATTGCCAGGTGACCAAATTGTGGCAAAAGAATGATCAGAGATGTGTGTATTTTAATAGATGATGACTAAAAGATACTGACTACTGGTAAACAGCTCACAAGAGTCGCCATGTCATACGAGAGCCACAACAGTAGGAGCGGAGTCTAAGAGCTGATCCAGATATTCATTACAATACATTGTTACTCCTGCGCAGACACACTTGTTGCAATTAATTATTAAGTGCACTTCTTAAGACTTTGAGGAGTGGGATTTCCACTAAGAAGCATATCGATGCCACTGCTGTCTTTGCAGAGGCTGTTCGGTTGACCATGGATAAAGTATTGTTGAGAGCTGTTCTCATGTTGTGCTCTTTACTCACAATGGATGTTGCGTTCACCCACATTTTATATCATCATTTTATGGCAAATCAGGTGTAAAATTAAATTTTACCAACCTCCATTTTTAGGTTATTTATTAGCAAGAGTATTGTTGCTGGAAATAGACCAATATAACCCCCTTCCTAAGCTTATGGGTATGTGCAACGTGACATTCACCATGTAGGCCTCATTCATCAAGCTTTATGAATATGTGGATGGACAGACAGACAGTTTTGTGGGCATCACTAAATGCAAATCAGCTGCGTTGTGAATGTCCTTGGTAAATTACAGTTGATTTATCAAAATACACATCTGAATACGAAGAAAAGAAGAAACCTTTGTCACAGGCACACTCAAGCACAGTGAGATTCATCCTCTGCATTTGACCCATCTGAAGCAGTGAACACACACCTACACACCCAGAGCAGTGGGCAGCCGTACTACAGCACCCGGGGAGCAGTTAGGGGTCAGGTATCTTGCTCAAGGGTACTTCAGCCCAAGGCCGCACCATGTTAACCTAACTGTATGTCTTTGAACTTAACAAAACTTTTGGAAATATGGCAAGAATATTTAATTCAGTTTGGCCTATGAAAATGTTTACACACAATTTTACAATAAGATTAATAAATTAGGCTCCTTGTTGCCTTGCTTTATTTATTTATTTTTTAAAATCCACTTCTTTCGGCTTCTCCCGTACGTTTGGGGTCACCACAGCAGATCTGTTCCACATATCTGATTTGGCATAGGTTTTACCCCCTTCCTGACGCAACCCTCCCCAATCAATCTGGGCTTGGGACCGGCGCCAAGTATGCACTGTCTTGTACAACCCCTGGGTATTTTACCTAATCTGCGTGTCTTTGAACTGTAAGAGGAAACCCACACAAACATTGGGAGAACATCTAAACTCCACACAGAAAGGCCTCCCTGTCTGCCATGAGGTTCAAACCTGGAACCTTCCTGCTGTGAGGCGACAGTGCTAACCACTACACCACCATGGCACCCCGCCCTTTTCTTTTTTTAATTCACTCTCAGGTATAAATTTGACCAACACACATTACAAGACTTCTTTCCCAACTTGTCTGCATGGAAAATCCTGATAAAGTACTCAGTAAATTCAGTGTTCCTAAGCTGGACATTCGGCAAGCAGAAGTGCTGTCCAAACAAGACAGTCGGCAGAGATGGAGTCAGCAAAACAGCAGTAAGGAGCCTACAGCGTTGAGAAACTCTGGACACTGTTGGCTTGACTGCAATACAAAGAGACAAGGGCAAGAATTCATTCTGCTGACTCGTTCCACAAAATAATATTTTGCTGACGGAGATAAATGCTTCTCGGAGCAGCATTCTCCAGCACGACTTTGTTCCAAGAGGCTTAATCTCATCTAGGGCTTTGTTGCTTGTCGAGCAGAAACCAGGTTCATGTCGGTAAAACTGACACACAGAGTAACGTGTATTTACCGTACACAGCAGTGTTTCAGACATCAAACTACAGAAAGGAAAGCTTCAGCCTAGCATACCAATACATCAAAAACAAAACAATTAGCCCTGATAAAATTCTTGAGTTTTCAAAAATATCCCACTCAAAATTTGGACTAAAAGTGATCCACTGTGAAACAGGGAACAGTATGTGTTCATGAAACATTATCTCTAATTTATGTTAGAAAATGACTTATGTAAATCCTCCATGTTTAGATTAACCCTTTGATGCAAAACATGGGTCAAAAGTGACCCGGCTGAGTTTTTATATTCTATATCGGGGTCACCAAACTACGGCCCGCGGGCCAGATCCGGCCCGCCACCCCCTTTTGACCGGCCCCCCAGCCCCTCTGCCCCCCATCACTTGAACCGGCCCTATGAGGCAATCCCCAAAAGTGGTCATGGCCTATTTTTTTTAAATTGCTTTTTGGCAAATAATAACATGTCTGCATCTTGTATTTTGTTGATTTTATCAATTAAAACTGATATTTAGTTATAAAATGAACTATTCATATTTTCCGAATTTTCGTCATATGCTCGCGATCAAGCAGTGACAGGCAGCGCACGCGCAGAGAACTGTCAGTGTTCAGGACAGCAAAATGGCTGGCGGTAAGCGAAAACCTGACAGAGAGTGCAGAGTTTTTAAAGAACAGTGGACCACCCGATTATTTTTTCGTTCAGTGTAAGGACCGTGCAGTTTATCTTGTATGTAAAGAAAGTGTGCCAGTTTTCAAAGAATATAATCTGCATCGTCACTATGAAACCCGCCACAAAGAGTATGCTAGTTTGCGAGGGCAAACAAGAGAAGACAGGATTCGGAGGATGAAATGCGGACTGGCTGCACAACAGAATGTATTCCTTCGCCAAACCCAGATTAACCAGGCTGCTGTCCGAGCTCGCTATAAGGTAGCTCACCTACTAGCTACCCATGGAAAGCCGTTTACTGATGGGGACTTTGTTAAAGTACGCATGCTTGCTGTGGCCAAGGAGGTGTGTCCCGACAAGAAGGATGCGCTCAACGCGGTGAGTCTCTCCGCACCTACTATGACCAGGCGAACCGAAGATTTGGGGGACAACGTGTATGACCAGCTGAATGAGAAAGTGTCAGAATTCGAGTTTTTTGCTTTGGCCATGGATGAGAGCAATGACGTGCAGGACACAGCACAACTGCTGTGATCTATTGATCTATTGCTCATATTATAATTTCACTGTTTTTTTAAATGTATTTATTTTATAGGCCTATTTATTTGACCTTTATTAAGTGCTGCATACAATTATTATTTATATTATTAATAATATCAACAGGCCTACCTACAATTTATAATTTTCCACTCACCTTTGCCAGTGTCAATCACCTCAAATAGGCAGATGTTTCTTACCTTGACAGCTTTGATATTATTTTTATTAGAAAATAAATAAATGGAATATCAGTGGTATTTCAAATTAAAACAAAGTGTGAAGACTCGATTACTACTTTTGCAAACCACTAGTAAAGATAAACAAATATGTGCCAGGAATCAAGTGTTGATATAGTAGTGGGGATATAGTAATGGGGATATAGTAGTATGGATATAGTAGTGGGGATGGCCGTGCCAGGCTAGTAATCTCTACTACACAATGAGGCCTGCTGGTGGTCATATTTGTCTGGGTCATACAATTCTATGTGATATAGCTGACCTGACCCCGGCCCCCCCATCACAGTCAGGAACGACAATGTGGCCCCCAGAGAAAAAAGTTTGGTGACCCCTGTTCTATATCTTTGCAATAAATTAATTCCATCATTCAGTATTCAATTAACTTGTTTTTGATCATCATACATCCTTATTTTATTTTTTCCTTTCTTACTTTTTGAATAAAAACCCTTTTTGTATCACTACCCTTCTAATGCACAACACGGGTCAAAAACGACCTGCATTCATTTTCCAGGTTATTTCATGTATGGCTGAGTGTTTCTATGATATACTTTTGAAATAAATTCATTTTGTCATTTACTTTTCCAAATATGCAGTGAATATCTTGTTTTTGTTGAGCACAAATCATTTTTATTTTTCCTTTCTTAAGTTATGAACAAGCACAGCTTTTGTAATTCTACATCAAGTTTACACACATGGGTCAGAACCGACCCGCATGCATTTACTGCAGCGTTTGGTGGGAACTGTGAATTGTGCTTGTGTCAGACATTTCACAGCTCAGCACAGCGCCCTTTGCCCATCTAATACATGCAAGTAATGTTTTTCAATTGTTCTAACATTACCTTAGAAAAAAATTGATTATGTTTAGGTTACCTTGAGAGTGAGTCGATTACTTGTCAGGAAGTTGCAAGTAATTACTATTAGCTACCGAGCTGTTGACATATTCTACTTTAGTTAGCCAATTTTATTGTAGTTGGCTTAGCTAACTACATAGTTAATAAATAAATAACTGGCCCCATTCACTGCTAAAGTAATTACTTGAAACAAATTATTAAGACATTTAATTTTAAATCACACTTGGATGACCCATGTGTAGTAATATAAAAAGTATTTTTGTTCATAAAGTAGGAAAGAAAAAAATTAAATTAATGATTTGTGGTAATTAAAAACAAGATATTTAAAGAATACTTGGACTATTCAATCATAAAATAAATTGATTTCAAAAGACAGAGCCAAGAAAAACTCAATCAGCATGAAATAACCTGGAAAATGAATGCGGGTCATTTTTGACCCATGTTGTGCATTAGAAGGAGTGTGCATGTGTTTTGCATCAAAGGGTTAAGGGTGGGTGATACGACAAAAAGCTCATATCATACCACGATATGTACAAACAGCATGTTACATTTTAAAAATACTTTTATTTTAGTTTGCAAAAGTAAATTACTCATCACTGAAATATAAACTTACATACAGTTGCGGTCATGAATTTACATACGCTCATCATGGACATGAATATCATGGCAACATTAGGCTTTCAATAATTTCTTTGAACTGTTCTTTATGTGGACGGCACGGTGGTGTAGTGGTTAGCGCTGTCGCCTCACAGCAAGAAGGTCCGGGTTCGAGCCCCGTGGCCGACGAGGGCCTTTCTGTGCGGAGTTTGCATGTTCTCCCCGTGTCCGCGTGGGTTTCCTCCGGGTGCTCCGGTTTCCCCCACACTCCAAAGACATGCAGGTTAGGTTAACTGGTGACTCTAAATTGACCGTAGGTGTGAATGTGAGTGTGAATGGTTGTCTGTGTCTATGTGTCAGCCCTGTGATGACCTGGCGACTTGTCCAGGGTGTACCCCGCCTTTCGCCCGTAGTCAGCTGGGATAGGCTCCAGCTTGCCTGCGACCCTGTAGGACAGGATAAGCGGCTACAGATGATGGATGGATGTTCTTTTTGTGTGGTAGAATGATTGTACATCTTTAACAGAAAAAAAACATAAGAACTTAGTGCAAAAGTTTTAAAATTTATTTTGGGTTTTCTGAAATCAATTCAAGGTCAAAATTATACATACAGCACACCTAATATTTGGTTAAAAATGTCCCTTAGGAAGTTTCTCCTTGATCAGATACTTTTGGTAGCCTTCAACAATCTTCTGGCAGAATTCTGGTTGGAGATTTCACCACTTTTCTTGGCAGAATTAGTAGAGTTTTGTTAAATTGTTTTTTTTTTTGTTTTTTTTTGGGGGGGGGGGGGGGGGGGGGGCTTTTTGCACCTTTTATTGGATAGGACAGCGTAGAGACAGGAAATGAGCGGGAGAGAGAGACGGGGAGGGACCGGGAAACGACCCCGGGCCGAAACCGAACCCGGGTCCCCGGACCCGAGCCACGACGCCCCCGAATTGGTTGTTTTTTTTGGCACAGTCCAGACATTTACAATAGGGTTGAGGTCAGGACTTTGGAAAGGCCATTCCAGAAGCTTCATGTTAGCCTGCTTTATCCATTCCACAACCATCTTTGATGTGTTTGGGGTCATTGTCCTGGTGGAACATCCAATGTGTCCAAGTTTCAGCCATCTAGTTGATGGTTTGAGGTTATGCTGATGAATTCTGAGGTAGTCCTCCTTCTTTATTCCATCCACTTTGTTTAACCATGCTTAACAGTTGCCTAACAGTGTTCTTAGGGTTGACTGCCTCACCTTTACTCCTCCAAACATACCTTTGGTCATTGCGGCCAAACAACTCAAAGCTTTCCTCCAGAAAGCTTTTCTTTGACCATTTGGTCAGCTGCAAACTTTAGTCGAGTTTGAAGGTGTCAATTTTGGGGCAGGGGCTTCTTTCTTGGACGGCAGCCTCTCAGTCCATGGCGATGTAAAACTTGCTTGACTGTATACAGTAACACTGGTGTTCCAGCAGCTTCAAGTTCATGGCATGCTTGTGCCTTGGTGGTTCCTGGGTTGTTCCTGACCATCTGTACCAATTTCCTCTGAGTTGAGGATGACAGTTCGGGTCTTCGTCCAGCAAAGTGGCTTGACAAAATGGCTACAGCTCCAAATAACTTGTACTTGTCAAACAAATCTTTTTATCTTGGCATAGAGAAGCTCCCAGCTGTAATCAATCATGATCACTAAGGCCAAGTTTACATTAGACCGTATCTGTCTCGTTTTCTTCACGGATGCACTGTCCGTTCACATTAAAACGCCGGGAAACGCCGGGAAACGGGAATCCGCCAGGGCCGACGTATTCAACCCAGTTCGTATTTGAACCGTTGCTGTGTAAACATTGAGGATACGCGGATACGCTGTGCTGAGCTCTAGCTGACGTCGTCATTGGACAACGTCACTGTGACATCCACCTTCCTGATTCGCTGGCGTTGGGATCACACACACAGTGGCTCAGTCCCGAATCACTGCTCGTGCGCTTCACTCGTGCGCTCTGTGAGCTGCGCAGGGCCAGAGTGCGCACCCTCCAGAGGGCACTCGCTGTTCAGGGCAGAGTGATTTGGAGCGCAGGAGGAAGCGCTGAGCCGCACTGAGGTTTATTTACACATTTCAACCTCCTTCAGGCACTTAAACTCAGTGAGAACATGAACATCACAGCCAGGTGTGTTTATCTGCTGGAGAAGGTGTTCGCTTGCCATCCTTCCACTTGCAAGTGGTGAGTGACTTGCGCATGCCCGATATGCACTGGGATCACGTGACGTGCCGTCTAATTAGTCATGTGATTAGCGTATCCGTGTATTGGCGTTGTTGTGTGCACGCGAATCGTTTTAAAAACGTTAATCTGATGATCCGCTAATTCGAAATAATGTAAACAGGGCCTAACAGGAAGTTAAGATGCCTTGGCAAGTAAACAGCCATTTTGGAACTTTCACCCCAGTGAACTCATAATCGAATGGGGTGTATGTATATTTGGCCCTGCATGTACAATTTTGACCCCGAGTTGAGTTCAGAAGCCCAAAATAAATTAAAACTTGTGCACCAAATTATTGTTTTTTTCCCTATTAAAGACGTATGTTGTCCAATCATTCAGGCACAGAAAAAGAGCAGTTCAAAGAATACATACACGATTAGTGTACGTAAACTTCTGGCCACAACAGTATACAGCAGGGCACAATTGATATAAAATAATTTTGCCATTATAAATATAGTAATTGGATTACGATAACGTCTAACTGAATATTCTTTAGCAGTGAGCAGAATTTAAGCGTTCATGAAAGTTTTGTGGTTTGTTCACAAAATGGCCGCCGCCAGCTTTCATTAGCAGGTCGAATGTCAGCATTTTTAGTTGGAGGCCAGGAAGTTGGAATGTTATATTGCAATCAATAAGTTAAATCAAGGACAAACATCCCATCAGGTTCAGACTCCCAGTATAAGACAAAGAAGCTTAGAAAAAAAACCCAAAAAAACTAGCTTTATCCTGATCGTACACATACTGAGGTAGGAAAGTGCTCATGGAATTGGCGGACACTCTTCCCTGCTCCGACCAAATGCATATTTTCCTATAGGCCTATTCTAGATGTAGGAGGCAATTAGGATGCAGTGACCCAGGGCATCAGAGGCTTGGGTGACTGAAGCTTAGCGTGCAAATCCCTCTCTAATCCTGATGCAACGCTGAAGTCATGTTCACTGTCCTGAAAAATGCTGCACTCAAACAAACTGTGCATTTCGGCTTCACTAGTTAAGGCTGCCTGAGGTGGAATAATGGTGATGCTAATAATCACAGACAGTTTGTCTATGGAATTGCCAGAAGCTACACAGTTAACATCCATGGGAGCATCGCTGTTTATAGCAGGAGAGCTTAGAAAAAAGAAAAAAAAAAGAAAGAAAGACCAAAAGGCAAGCTAGCTAAGTTGGAAGTGAAGGAACAGAAGGTTACGGAGTTCAGAAAGACAGGAAAGTTAGTAATCAACTACAGCAATGTCTCACAATCCTGCACCAGTTGTGGGTTGGGGTTTTGGGTTTTTTTTTTGTATTTTGGCTTACCAAGGGATCTCAGCAGCAATGCAGTGATAAACGGTACAAACACACCATACGGAAATGCAAAATTAAGATAAAGAAGATTCTTTAGCAAATGCTATAATAATAATAATTCTTTTAAAAAAAAAAAGATATGTTCTTACCGTCAAATACTTTTATTCCATATTTTATTGCTTTTTTTGTATTTTTGGGGGGTTGTTTTTTCAAGTAGAGTTTTTATTTTGTCCTCAGTTGCTTCAGCAACACACTCCGCCATTTCATTTTTCTCTCCTCACGGTATATGAACTGATAGCCTAGTAGTAGAGAAGCCAATCAGAGCACGTGATTGCTCATATCCAGTGAAGGTGGATATAATAATTCCATGTGTACTAGTTACCAACCTGAACTTGATTCTTTTCCAAAAAACACCACACCATATCAGTGATACACATATAACAATTCACAATACTGGGTTCATGATTCAATTTTCCCATGATATTTAAAAAAAAAAAAAGATATTCCCAAACAAATGCAACAATTATTTTCCTAATCTTTACCAACTTAAATTTTCTTTGTTAAAAAAAAAAAAACAACTCGTTTCATTTACTTAATAACCAACAATAATTACTTACTCACATTGTAAAACCTGGAGGAAAATATAATAGCCTATTAATGAAAATATTCCTTTTATTAAAAATGAAAAAAGTTAATCAATATTTTTCCGCTCTGATTGGCTGGCGAGCGGGTCTGTATCCTACGATACGGACCCCAGTTACGGACCTCTGGCGACTCGCTCGTTCACAACAACAAACATAGTAACATTTTTTGTCAACATTTATCTTTTTTTTTTATAAGATTTATTTATAAGATTATCAAAAATCTTATACATTTTTGCCAGTATTTCTCAGGAGAATAGCATTAATTTTATGTCATGGATAGCGATAACAACAGTATTCACAGCGAAAGCAAGTTTTACTACCCCGAGGAAGAAGAAATAAAAGAAAACATTTCAGGAGAAAGCTAAAACCTGCAACTGTTGCTAACGCCGAGCAAAAACATGGCTGAATCCTGAATGACTCAATTTTGTATAAATAGGGGACTACATAGGCGGCAAAATGTAGTTTTTTTCCTGCCACGGAAGTGCACTTGTATACCAAGGAGGAAGCAATTTGCATTACAGCCGTGAATGAGGATTCAAAATGGCGGCTGGGCTCGGTTTTCCCTTTCGGGCGCTCTCATTTTCTGTTAGAATTTGGTAAAGAAAAAAATTATTTACCAGCTTAAGGTCGGTCCGTATGGTGAAATACTGTGACCTCGGCCTTGAATACTGACCTCGGCCCAGAGGGTCTCGGTCACTACTTTCAAGACCTCGGTCACGGTATTTCACCATACGGGCCTCCCAGCTGGTAAATAATATACATGTCTTTTTCTTAATAAATTTTACAAACATTTGTACTTCCTCCATTTGTTTCCCTTTTCTTTAACTTTAGACAGTCTGTAAAAAGAGAGCTCCAAAATCTTTGTACAATCAATAACACAACAGCTGTTTCCCATTTCAGATCTGTTTTGTGTGTGTTTTCGCAGAGCTGTGTTACTTCCGCCTGTGGTGAAGTCACATGTATTTAAATAATATTGGCTGACATTGAGTGGTATATCAGATACATTCCATTCAGCTAGCATGATATTGAATGAATCGAAGATGAGTGAATGGAATATATCTGATATACCACAAAAAGCCAGCCAATATCATTATTATTATACATTCCTTTCAGGTGTTCAATGCGTCTTTGTCTTTCAAAATTGTCTCAAAATCTTCCGTATTTAAGGACACAAACCTGGCGGCCCTGTTTGTTTACAAATTGTCGTAGTCCCTCGCTAGTGCGGAAGTTTTATGTCTCCGATATGCGACATGTTGTCTTGACAACCATGCAATATCGTATGCCATATTCAACGCTCATTCTCCATTGGGTAGAGTGAAGTAATACACGTAGGATAAGCGATATGCTAACAATATTGCATGCTATCGAACCAAATGAATGAAACCCGCTAGAATGGAATAGAACACGTTTTTATTCCATCCAAAAAGGGTCCTGTCTGTATAATGATAAGCAATATTGTATGAGGAAGGGTGTGGTTATACTGGATATCGGCACAGCTGTGATTGGCTGAAGGTAATCTGCATTTTCCACAAGCATGGCTCTTCACCTGATATAAAAGCTAAATATACATAGTCTACTAATATTAAAAATCCTAAATACTAATTGTTAAACTTATAATACTAAATATAAAAGAGATAATAAAATTTCCTAGCCTGGGATAGAGATACAAAAAAAAAAAAAAAAAAAAACACTTTACTTATCATACTAAATATATGATACTGCTTTTATACAGCAGTTCTATAAACAAGAAATTAATATCGAGTAACTAATATTTCAGATATGGTAAATGTTCTGTTTGCTTTTGTTCTGATAACGGAAACAGATCCTATAGAAGCTACACTCTTTTTACAGCACATCAGCTAGCCAGCTAGCTAGCTCACATTGATTTGTACCTTATTGTCAAGGGTGCTTCTGGTAAAACTGGCAACCCTTTCTTTTCATCTTCATCGTCATACATGGCTTATAGCCAACTCAGTGCTACGCGCCTCGTTAGCTATCAGCTCATGTACGACTCGATTTCATGGAATAACTGTTCAATAGCCAATCCGCCTACTTGCAGGAACTGGGAGGAAACTGGAGAACCTGGAAGGAAACCCATGCAGTAATGGAACTTAACCACAAAATGGTTATCTCAGAGCAGCTTTCAGCTTTGCAAGGAATACGTTTTTCGGAGATCAATTTGAATAGAATGGACGGAATGAACAGATATGGACGAGCAGTGTGGACGTGCAAAGACTGCGTCTGGAAAGATCAAACAATTCATATCTTATCGACATTTGGCGCCCCGAGACAGCACCGGCCTTGGTTTAGGCCGTTGCTGAGACAACATTTCCCCCTGAAGGTCACTGCCGGGAGACACTCTCGCCCTCGCATTCCTTCTCTAACTCTCCGCGGTCGCCGTTTTTACCCCCAGTGTGACAAGCGGGTGCGTGACCAGCGCCGTCATGGCTGCAGGAGCGGACGGCTGCTTGCTTGCGCTGGATTACCTCCTCCCCTTACCCCTGATTCCCCCCCTCAAGTCACGTGTTTAAAGTGTACTTGCGTTGTTGTGTGCTTATGTGCAAAAGGTTTTTTAAATGTTCCCACACTGTACTCCTGACAGGAGCATAGTGTGTGTGTGGGGTGGGGTGGGGTGGGGGTGTTCTTTTTTTCCTCATCTCTCCTCATGTTGTGTTTCCTTTTTATCTTTATCCCTGTCTTCCTGTCCTGTCTACCCTATGTCAATTGTATGTTGTATATGTACGGACAGGTTGACGGCTAATTTCGCTGGTACATGTGACTAGTGACAATAAAGGGCATCATCATCATCAACCGGTAACCATTACCTTCATTACACTTCATAAAAATGTGTTTGAATTTCAGAATTGAACGTCCTGAATGTATTAAAGTCACGTACAGGATCCATTTGTGGCTTCTTCCATTTGTGGCTATCTTTCCTCATCCAGTATTTCCACCCGTAAATCAACATCTGCCTCAGGGGAAAGAGGCATTTTAATTAAGGCTCTCTCATGAAGTGAATCGGTTAGGTTGACTGTCCACATAAGCGAACAGATCAGGTTTACAAAGATCAGAATCTGGTTGGGCTTTACTGGTCACACGAGGTTCACTTATGACGTAGGTGCCTCGGCAGATGCTCATCCTGCTTCGACCGCGCCATACACAGACAACGTACAAAGTGAAAAATTATTTTTAGCACTGAACAGCAAGAGCCTCAGGCGCCAGTGACGTCATTATAAACCGCACCCACTTAAACATATGAATATCTAAGTCCTCCTTCTTTCACCTGCATATCAGGTGAAAATTCAAATTCAATCCAAATTGCTTGAACTTGCTCTCATTGAATTCAGAATTGAATGCAGAACATACTTTTTTACAGAATTAAAATGTTTATCCATTCTTGAGATATTACAAAATCAAAGATGGAAGAAACGGATTAATTTTTTTAGAAAACAGCCGTAATATTCCGTATGAGATTACATGGTCCAAAATGGGCCTCATTAACGAATTTTTTCTTAATAACCCCCCCCCAAGATATTTACATGGAAATTGGCAGACACATAGATGGTTGTATACCAAATACAAAGTTTTAAAAAATTAGTAAAAACGCATTATGCAAATTAGTATTTAATTCACATTAAATATGCTAATTAGGTAAAAACTGTTAAATCGGTATACTCTCTTCTTCAAAGTTTCACCAAATGGCTTTATTTGTGCAATATAACTGATCTTAACTCTCATTTATACATGACAAAGAAGGAATTATAATTATATAAAAATTAATTATAAAAACTGGAGCTTCAGATGAATGCAGTCAGGAATGTCATTCACGTCTACCATGCTCAATCAAAATAAAAAAAAAGCAATAAAAGATTATTTCTAAAACACTCTTTGCGGGGCAGCACGGTGGTGTAGTGGTTAGCGCTGTCGCCTTACAGCAAGAAGGTCCGGGTTCGAGCCCCGTGGCTGACGAGAGCCTTTCTGTGTGGAATTTGCATGTTCTCCCCGTTTCCTCCTGGTGCTCCGGTTTCCCCCAAAGACATGCAGGTTAGGTTAACTGGTGACTCTAAATTGACCGTAGGTGTGAGTGTGAATGGTTGTCTGTGTCTATGTGTCAGCCCAGTGATGACTTGGTGACTTGTCCAGGGTGTACCCCGCCTTTCGCCCGTAGTCAGCTGGGATAGGCTCCAGCTTGCCTGCGACCCTCTTTGTGCTCTGTAGGCCTTTATATTTCTCAAAAATAGGACCTACTAGTGTTTATATGAAAGAATATGTATGTTATTTACCAGCTGGGAGGTCCATATCGTGAAATACCGTGACCGAGGTCTTGAAAGTACTGACCGAGTCCCTCTGGGCCGAGGTCAATATTCAAGGCCGAGGTCACGGTATTTCACCATACGGACCGACCTTAAGCTGGTAAATAATATATATATTTTTTTTTCTTTACCAAATTCTAACAGAAAACGAGGGAACCCAAAAGGGAAAACCGAGCTGAGCCGCCATTTTGAATCCTCATTCACGGCTGTAATGCAAATTGCTTCCTCCTCGGTATGCAAGTGCACTTCCATGACAGGAAAAAAAAAAACTACATTTTGCCACCTATGTAGTCCCCTATTTATACAAATAGGAGTCATTCAGGATTCAGCCATGTTTTTGCTCGGTGTTAGCAAATTACAGGTTTTTAGCTTTCTCCTGAAATGTTTTCTTTTATTTCTTCTTCCTCAGGGTAGTAAAACTCGCTTTCGCTGTGAACACTGTCATCGCTATCCATGCTGTAAAATTAATGATATTCTCCTGAAAAATGCTGGCAAAAATTAAGATTTTTGATAATCTTATGAATAAATCTTATAAAAAAAAAATTGACAAAAAAAAACGCTACTATGTTTTTTGTTGTTGTGAACGAGCGAGTCGCCAGAGGTCAGTAACCGGGGTCCGTACCGTAGGATACGGACCTGCTCGCCAGCCAATCAGAGCGCAGGATTTGGGCCGCGAAAAAAATAATTATTATTTTGATTAATATTTACAGCTTTCAAGGCGAACCTCGAAAAAACTGTGAGAGCCATATCCAATAAACAATTCCAATTAATTGAATTGAAATTGACACTCGCGTTTCTGACTTCTGGTTTTTAAAATCTCATTCCAACCACTAAGATCTCAATATTTTTCATCAAAACAACTACAATTATATTCTAAAATAGTTATTTATTTACATGAATCAGTTTGATTTGAAAAAATAAGTAGGTAAAGCTATAAAACTCACTTCAAAATCTCCCGTGAAGCAAAACATCAAAACTATAAAAGTTATCCGATTGATATTTACGAGTAATCTAGTCGGAAACTGATCAGGAGAGAGAGAGAGAAAGCCTGATCACTTTCTTGTGACTCAAAAAGCACCGACAGTTTCCCGACGTCACGCAAGCAGAGTTTTTACTCTGTTGTACCAAATTCAACCTGCCGTTACTCCCAAAGTACTGAGCAGATCTTAACCAGAGACATTTCTTTGGAAAGCAGAAAATAATCTTTTTAATGCTAGTCTTCACGATAGAAAATATTCCAGAGTTAAGCAATGACAGGTTTGTAAACTTAGATGAGCGTCTTCATGCAGAATTTTCACAGCACGGCCAGCGAGCGTCAGATATGCCTTCTTTCCGATCATAATATTAAAGTGAATTCTCAGGGCACTAGTGGCACGATTTCTGTATTCATGCTAGTGTTTTTGCATCTGGTTCTATGGGACAAAGTGTCATGCAGTTGTTTATAATTATTTCACAACCTTGATTTAGTATATCATACTTCTATATTTTTTTATACTGCGCTCCAACAGTTTACCTAGAAGCTACGATATAAAAATATAAAATGCAAATTAATACAGGGGTGGCACGGTGGTGTAGTGGTTAACGCTGTCGCCTCACAGCAAGAAGGTCCGGGTTCAAGCCCCGTGGCCGGCGAGGGCCTTTCTGTGTAGAGTTTGCATGTTCTCCCCGTGTCCGCGTGGGTTTCCTCCGGGTGCTCCGGTTTCCCCCACAGTCCAAAGACATGCAGGTTAGGTTAACTGGTGACTCTAAATTGACCGTAGGTGTGAATGTAAGTGTGAATGGTTGTCTGTGTCTATGTGTCAGCCCTGTGATGACCTGGCGACTTGTCCAGGGTGTACCCCGCCTTTCGCCCATAGTCAGCTGGGATAGGCTCCAGCTTGCCTGCGACCCTGTAGAACAGGATAAAGCGGCTAGAGATAATGAGATGAGATGAAATAATACAATATGCTGGATCAAGTGCTATTTTATTTTTAAAAAATTGTGTTTTATTCAAATAGCTTGAACTTCCATATGGATACCACCATCCGTCGATCAAAGTCATTGCAAATGATCTCAAATCACTAACTATCCGTGCTGGTTGCTGGCCATGCCTCCAAACTGAGCACAACTGCATTGTATCACCGCATTCGTAGGTGAGTCCTACACTGTCAGCCTCCAAGATGTGCAGGGCCTCAGGAAAAGTGCTTACACAGCAGTGCAAAGTGAGACATGAGCCAACACAGCAGTGTGCTGAAGGATTACAGCAGAGCAAGCAAGGGTTTTGTTCTTTTACCTGCTACTCAGTCACATTGATCTGCACAGTAAAGTTTTTTTTTAATCATCATAATGTTTGTTATACTGAGGAAGAGGTGCAAAAACTTTTGCTACGTCCTGAAACTCATACTAATGTACTAAACAGTCTGTCAGTACTATTACTTAATGTGTTTATTTAGTTTGGAATATAGCTTTGACTTGACTTGGAATGTGCCTTCACTGATCTGCTTGCCCGCTCAGCTTTGTTTATTCCCAAATCTAATTAAAATACAACCCCAATTCCCCCAAAAAATTGGGATGCTGTGTAAACTGTAAATAAAAACAGAATGTGATAATTTGCAAATCATGGAAACCCAGTATTTCATCGAAAATAGGACAAAGACAACATATCAAATGTTGAAACTGACATGTTAAAACTGCATGGCTCAGTAGTAAGAGAGTCCGGGTGCTAAACTGGCCTGCCTGCAGTCCAGACCTGTCTCCCGTTTAAAACATTTGCCACATTATGAAGCGCAAAATATGACAAAGGAGACCCTGAACTGTTGAGGAGCTGAAACTGTATATCAGGTAAGAATGGGACAACATCCATCCATCCATTATCTGTAGCCGCTTATCCTGTCCTACAGGGTCACAGGCAAGCTGGAGCCTATCCCAGCTGACTATGGGCGAGAGGCAGGGTACACCCTGGACAAGTCACCAGGTCATCGCAGGGCTAACACGGACAACCATTCACATCTACGGTCAAATTAGAGCCACCAATTAGCCTAACCTGCATGCCTTTGGGGAAAACCGGAGCACCCAGAGGAAACCCACGCAGACACGGGGAGAACATACAAACTCCACACAGAAAGGCCCTCGCCGACCGCTGGGATCAAACCCAGGACCTTCTTGCTGTGAGGCGACAGTGCTAACCACTACACCACCGTGGAATGGAACAACATCTCTCTTTCAAAACTACAGCAATCGGTCTCCTCAGTTCCCAAACGGTTACAGAATGTTGTTAAAAGTAGAGGTGATGCAACACAGCGGTAAACATGCCCCTGTCCTAACTTTTCTGAAATGTGTTGCTGACATCAAATTCAAAATGAGCATACATTTTTCAAAAAACAAGAAAATTTCTCAGTTTCAACATTTGATATGTTGTCTTTGTACTATTTTCAATGAAATATTGGGTTTCCATGATTTGCAAATTATCGCATTCTGTTTTTATTTACAGTTTACACAGCGTCCCAACGTTTTTGGAATTGGGGTTGTAATATAAAATCTCCAATACATGGGTGTAATGCAACGACAGGACATATATCTGTATCTGGTTAAATGTAGAAATACCGGCATTATCATTATGGTCTGCAAATTCTATAACAGCTATGACAGTTCCTCAAACTCCGCTACGTCACTCGAGTTCATAACAGGTCTCAAGCAAAGATATGCGGAGTTATTATTTTCGTTTTTGACTGTCCCATAGTTTCTTTAAAAAAAAAAAAAACACAATAGCTGGTTCTCATCTCATCATCTCTAGCCGCTTTATCCTGTTCTACAGGGTCGCAGGCGAGCTGGATCCTATCCCAGCTGACTACAGGCGAAAGGTGGGGTACACCCTGGACAAGTCGCCAGGTCATCACAGGGCTGACACATAGACACAGACAACCATTCACACTCACATTCACACCTACGCTCAATTTAGAGTCACCAGTTAACCTAACCTGCATGTCTTTGGACTGTGGGGGAAACCGGAGCACCCGGAGGAAACCCACGCGGACACGGGGAGAACATGCAAACTCCGCACAGAAAGGTCCTTGCCGGCCATGGGGCTCGAACCCAGACCTTTTTGCTGTGAGGTGACAGTGCTAACCACTACACCGTGCCACCCATTGCTTATTACTATTTAACTCATTTTATTGCAACTTTAAGCAAAGTCTTCAAGGACTTTGACCTTATCATGTAGCCTTCACAGCGAGCCAGCTAGTATAAATAATCTGCACATGAACGCAAGACACTGTTAAACTCACCTCAACGTGTCTTTTACAGTTGTTTACCCCCCCATGGGCAATGCTAAACAGTATGTTACAAACAGTACAGCGTGCAACACCGTCATTATTTTTACCCCTATTAGGCAAGGGGTCACTTTCGTGTAGTCTGAGGTGAAGTGGGTTTTGTAGTTTCATTTTTTGAGGCACTCTGACATGGATACACTGAACTGGTGGACTCTTGGTCCGGGAGAGAAAACAAAGCCCACCCACACAGAAGACCGATTGGTCTACTTAGCAAGACAACAATCAGCACGCGCTCACACACACACTCTCTCTCTCTCTCTCTCTCTCTCTCTCAGAGAGTCGATATCAATATGCGGGAGACTCCCAGAACTTCTGAGAGAGCTAGGAATAATTCAACTTGTCCGGACCAAACATTTACTTGTCCCGGACAGTCGGACTACCATTAACATCGAGCCCTGTTATCCAGAATGATATACAACATACCCAGAGCAACCTGGGGAGTAGCTGGGGGTTATGTGCCTTGCTCCTGCTGGTCCAGGGACTCAGACCAGAAACCTTTTGGTCCCAAAGCTGCTTCTCTAACCTTTAGGCCATGGCTTCCTCTATGGTCTGTGTTTTTCTTGAGCTAGTAAGGTATTTGTTTTCTAACTTAGTGTCTCATTATCCAGTTGTGAGGCTGTTGAGTTTGAGAACCTGTGACTAATCGCAGGTGTCGGAGTTTCCTAGTACTTATGTATTTCAAACTTGATTATATCAGGCAGGACTGAGTCATCTGGGCCATCTGCTAGCCTCAGTGTATGATTATTTCTCTGTGCTGTAGCTAGTGTGCCAACAATATCCAGATATCTTCATGTTTTTAAAGGATAAAATGCACAAATTAGCTAAGACAAACCCACAGGGAACCGATCAAGTAATAAAGCCAAGGCAAAGTCGATGCTAGTAAATGCATCATAGTGCAGGTTCATGTTAATGTTAACGAATGTCTGATAAGCTTCATTCACGGCTGCACTGATGTAAAAACATCCTACTTGCATGAATTCAAATTGGATTTGCTACCACTTACCTATGACTGCGAGGTCAAAGATTTAGTTGTTCTTTATAAGGCATTATATGGCCATGTAGATATTGATACTAGTTTTATTAAGAGCGTAAGTCATGGGGGTGTCATGGCTCAGGTGGCTAAGGTGCCATACCATAAATCCAGGGACCCGGGTTCGATTACGACCCAAGGTCATTTCCCGATCCCCCCCGTCTCTCTCTCCCACTCATTTCCTGTCCTGTCTCTACACTGTCCTATCCAATAAAGGTGAAAAAAGCCCCAAAAAATGAGCCTAAGTCATGGTCGTACTCGACGATCAAATCTATCTCGTGATGTAAAATACTTAGAAACGCCCTTATGCAAATCAGTTACTTTTCAGGCCTCTTTCTTTAATCGTAGTATTAAATTAGGGAATTTAATTTGTAAATCAATACAACCAACTGATTTTCTAAGTATACAGACCTTTAAGACTGCTATCATTAAAGTCTATAAAGACGAACTGATTAATGTTTTTGATGCCAATGACGTTTGCACTTGGGGCTTGGCCCGCAATTGTGGTTGCCATTGGCAACAGTAGCTTATTGAATGCTTAGATTTTTTGTTTGTTTGTTTTATTTTTTTAAGGATTATTTTTAGGTTTTATCTGGAGGGTGCCTTGCATGGGACTTCATGTCCCGTTTGTACCTTTCCTTTTGGCCTGCTTTTTTTATTTTTTTTCTTTCCTTGTGACTTTCAAAGACAATCCAAAATTGTTCTGGAGTTACCATAGGTGATTTTCGTATCAATTTAGGTGATTGTTAAGTATATGATGTAGACCAATAAAGGTGATTCAAATAAAAAAATAAAAATATAAATTCATTTATTTTTGTGTCCAGTCTCGATGCGCACCTCTAGTCTTGACCAGATGCCACGAAAACATTCTGGTAATCGTTCTAATACCGTGCCTCCTATTTGGATCTCTATTTGTATTTGTTTTGGGTTAAGATCGTCCGACTTACAGACAACGCGTACTTAAGAACAGGCTGCCATAAAGCCTATTATATTTCAACATTTGAGTTACAGTGCTCAGCGTAAATGAGTCCACCCCCTTTGAAAAGTAACATTTTAAACAATATCTCAATGAACACAAACAATTTCCAAAATGTTGAAAAGACAAAGTTTAATATAACATCTGTTTAACTTATAACGGGAAAGTAAGGTTAATAATATAACTTAGATTACACATTTTTTCAGTTTTACTCAAATTAGGGTGGTGCAAAAATGAGTACACCCCACAACAAAAACTACTACATCTAGTACTTTGTATGGCCTCCATGATTTTTAATGACAGCACCAAGTCTTCTAGGCATGGAATGAACAAGTTGGCGACATTTTGCAACATCAATCTTTTTCCATTCTTCAACAATGACCTCTTTTAGTGACTGGATGCTGGATGGAGAGTGATGCTCAACTTGTCTCTTCAGAATTCCCCAAAGAAAATAATTTCTTTACACCACAAAGGTGAAGGCTGCAAGATAATCAGCAAAGCTTTACTTATCAGTCAGAATACTGTAGCAAAAGTGGTACAAAAATTTAAGAAAGATGGAACTGCAACCATCTCAGAGACGTGACTATTTCCCGTGACACAATACGGCGTACACTGCAGAGGAACGGCATGCATGGATGCCGTCCACGAAAGAAGCCTCTCCTAAAGCCCAGGCACAAAAAAGCCCACCTAGAGTTTGCCAGGGCCCATGCTGACAAAGATGAAGACTACTGGGACTCTATACTCTGGAGTGATGAGACAAAGATACATGTTTTTGGAACTGATGGCTTCAAAACTGTATGGCATCGCAAAGGTGAGGAATACAAAGAAAAATGCCTGGTGCCTACAGTGAAACATGGTGGTGGCAGTGTCCTTATGTGGGGCTGCATGAGTGCTGCTGGTGTCGGGGAGCTGCATTTCACTGATGGCATCATGAATTCACAGACGGCATCATGAATTCACAGACGTATTGCTCTATACTGAAAGAGAAGATGCTACCATCACTCCGTGCCCTTGGTTGTCATGCACTTTTCCAACATGACTAAACACACGTCTAAGGCCACTGTTGGATTTCTGAAGAAGAACAGGGTGAAAGTGATTCAGTGGCCGAGTATGTCTCCTGATCTGAAACCAATCGAACACCTATGGGGAATTCTGAAGAGACAAGTTGAGCATCACTCTCCATCCAGCATCCAGTCACTAAAAGAGGTCATTGTTGAAGAATGGAAAAAGATTGATGTTGCAAAATGTCGCCAACTTGTTCATTCCCTGCCTAGACGACTTGGTGCTGTCATTAAAAATCATGGAGGCCATACAAAGTACTAGATGTAGAAGTTTTTGTTGTGGGGTGCATTCATTTTTGCACCACCCTAATTTGAGTAAAACTGAAAAATGTGTAATCTAAGTTATATTATTAACCTTACTTTCACGTTATAAGTTACACAGATGTTATATTAAACTTTGTCTTGTCAACGTTTTGGAAATTGTTTGTGTTCATTGAGATATTGTTTAAAATGTTACTTTTCAAAGGGGGTGGACTCATTTATGCTCAGCACTGTAAATACAATGGTTTGTAATAATGAACATACTTTGAAATCATTGCACGGCTTCAGCGGTTCTTCGGCTCGAGGAATGATAACGTTGTCCGCTGTTTTAAGTTGGATCACGTTGCCGTTAACGCTGTGTTGAGCGTGTAACTTTATATTTGGGTTCATTTTTCTCTGATTTACCCTTGTAACTATGCCTCCAAAGCACAAATCTGATGCGAGTGCTGGTGATGCATCAAAGAAAAGGAAAACGATCACAACTGAAAACAAAGTGGAAATAATAAAGTGATCAGAAAGAGGTGAAACGCCATCAGTCATTGGAAATCACACACACAAGATTCTCGGTCTCTCTCTTCAGTACAGTACTGTATGTAGTTACTTTTATTATTGCTGTATTATTATTGTATTATGTTTATGATGTTTTAGTGTATTTGGAAGTGTTTTATATACATCAATAGGTAAACTATACAGTAAACAAACATTTGACTAACTGATGCTAAATAAGAACCCTATGAACCTATTTCAACTTGCCTACAAATTCAACTTAAAGACCAACTCAACAACGCAGCTTGTTCGTAACCCAGGGACTGCCTGTATGTATGTACAGTGGGGCAAAAAAGTATTTAGTCAGCCACCAATTGTGCAAATTCTCCCACTTAAAAAGATGAGAGAGGCCTGTAATTTTCCTCATAGGTACACTTCAACTATGAGAGACAGAATGGGGGGAAAGAATCCAGGAAATCACATTGTAGGATTTTTAATGAATTAATTGGTAAATTCCTCGGTAAAATAAGTATTTGGTCACCTACAAACAAGCAAGATTTCTGGCTCTCACAGACCTGTAACAACTTCTTTAAGAGGCTCCTCTGTCCTCCACTCGTTACCTGTATTAATGGCACCTGTTTGAACTCGTTATCAGTATAAAAGACACCTGTCCACAACCTCAAACAGTCACAATCCAAACTCCACTATGGCCAAGACCAAAGAGCTGTCAAAGGACACCAGAAACAAAATTGTAGACCTGCACCAGGCTGGGAAGACTGAATCTGCAATAGGTAAGCAGCTTGGTGTGAAGAAATCAACTGTGGGAGCAATTATTAGAAAATGGAAGACATACAAGACCACTGATAATCTCCCTCGATCTGGGGCTCCACGCAAG
Organism: Neoarius graeffei; assembly: GCF_027579695.1. Taxonomy (NCBI): domain Eukaryota; kingdom Metazoa; phylum Chordata; class Actinopteri; order Siluriformes; family Ariidae; genus Neoarius; species Neoarius graeffei. Next base: position 50,937,204 of record NC_083587.1, on the reverse strand, counting down.
ATCTCACCCCGTGGGGTCAAAATGATCACAAGAACAGTGAGCAAAAATCCCAGAACCACACGGGGGGACCTAGTGAATGACCTGCAGAGAGCTGGGACCAAAGTAACAAAGGCTACCATCAGTAACACACTACGCCGCCAGGGACTCAAATCCTGCAGTGCCAGACGTGTCCCCCTGCTTAAGCCAGTACATGTCCAGGCCCGTCTGAAGTTTGCTAGAGAGCATTTGGATGATCCAGAAGAGGACTGGGAGAATGTCATATGGTCAGATGAAACCAAAATAGAACTTTTTGGTAAAAACTCAACTTGTCGTGTTTGGAGGAGAAAGAATGCTGAGTTGCATCCAAAGAACACCATACCGACTGTGAAGCCTGGGGGTGGAAACATCATGCTTTGGGGCTGTTTTTCTGCAAAGGGACCAGGACGACTGATCCGTGTAAAGGAAAGAACGAGTGGGGCCATGTATCGTGAGATTTTGAGTGAAAACCTCCTTCCATCAGCAAGGGCATTGAAGATGAAACGTGGCTGGGTCTTTCAGCATGACAATGATCCCAAACACACCACCCGGGCAACGAAGGAGTGGCTTCGTAAGAAGCATTTCAAGGTCCTGGAGTGGCCTAGCCAGTCTCCAGATCTCAACCCCATAGGAAATCTTTGGAGGAAGTTGAAAGTCCGTGTTGCCCAGCGACAGCCCCAAAACATCACTGCTCTAGAGGAGATCTGCATGGAGGAATGGGCCAAAATACCAGCAACAGTGTGTGAAAACCTTGTGAAGACTTACAGAAAATGTTTGACCTCTGTCATTGCCAACAAAGGGTATATAACAAAGTATTGAGATGAACTTTTGTTATTGACCAAATACTTATTTTCCACCATAATTTGCAAATAAATTCTTTAAAAATCAGACAATGTGATGTTCTGGATTTTTTCTCATTCTGTCTCTCATAGTTGAAGTGTACCTATGATGAAAATTACAGGCCTCTCTCATCTTTTTAAGTGGGAGAACTTGCACAATTGGTGACTGACTAAATACTTTTTTGCCCCACTGTATGCATGTATGTACAGTGCCCTCTACAATTATTGGCACCCCTTGTACAGATTATTAAAAAAGGGTTAGAAAAAAAATCCACCTTTTGGTGAAGTTGCTTCATCTCGTACTGAAAAAAGGAGAAAAATCCAACTTTTAATCGAATTCAATTTATTCAGAGAAAAACAAATCCCTCATCAAGAAATCATTATTTTCAACAAAAATACATGTGCCACTATTACTGGCACCCCTGGAAATTATAGTGAACACAATATACAGTAACTGAAGCATGTTTCCCAATTGAATTGTACATTTTTGAGTTGACTGGAGTGTGGAGGAACTTTCAAGCTGTTATCCACGACTTCCTGATTAACTGGGGGACAAATATGAAGTGACACAGAGACCAAATTCCCTTTGTTATCCATCAACATGGGAAAGAGAAGAGAACACACAAACAAACCAAATGAGGGAGAAATGTGTTGAGCTTCATAAGTCAATGAATGGTTATAAAAAATAGCGACTCATATCAAAATTTCAATTTATACTGTTCGGGAAATAATAAAAAAGTGGACACCACCTGGAACTGTTACAAACTTGTCTGGAAGATGACCCAAGTTTATTTTGCCCCCGTGTACAGCGAAGAGGAGGGTAAGAGAGGCAAAAAAAAATCCCCAAGGACCACTGTTGGTAAAATTACAAGAAAAAGTAAAACCTTGGGGTTTTCCAAGTCTCCAAAACCACCATCAGATGCCACCTCCATGGGAACAGATTACTTGGAAGGTGCCAGAAAAAAGTATTTTCTGTCAGTTAACCAGAAACGTAAGCACCTGAAGTTTGTGAAACGCTACTACAGCTTTGGCTGGAACCGTGTTCTCTGGTCTGATGTAACAAAAATGGAGCTTTTTAGCAATAAACACTCAAGGTGGGTTTGGTGTCAAAAGAAGGATGGCTATAATGAAAAGAACCTGATCCCAACTGTAAAATATGGTGGAAGTTCTGTGATGTTTATTTTTCCTCTAAAGTCCCTGGAAACCTTGTTAGGGTACATGGCGTCATGGACTCCATGAAATACCAGGACATTTTAAATCCAAATCTGTCTGCCTCTGCCAGGAAACTAAACCTGGGTCATCACTGGATCTTCCAGCAGGACGATGATCCGAAGCATATGTCCAAATCAACATAAAAATGGTTCGCTGAGCCCAGAATCAAGCTTCTGCTCTGGCCATCTCAGTCCCCTGAGCTGAACCCCATTGTAAACCTGTGGGGTGAGCTGAAGAGGAGAGAGAGCACAAGAGAGGGCCGAGGACCCTGGATGATCTGGAGAGATTGTGTAAAGAGGAATGGGTTCAGTCAGATGCCCTGCTCTGTATCTCCATTATAAAATGTTATAGGAGACTCAGAGCTGTTTTACTGCCAAAGAGAGGTTGTACAGAGTATTAAACGCAGGGGTGCCAATAATAGTGTCAGGTACGGGGTTTTTTTTCAGAGAAAAACAAAAAAACTTTTCAATTAAAAGGTTGGATTTTTCTCATTTTTAGAAGAAAGAAGAAACTTTTGTCACATGCACACTTCAAGCACAGTGAGATTCCCATCTGAAGCAGTGAACACACACACCCAGGAAGCAGTTAGGGGTTAGGTACCTTGGTCAAGGGCACTTCAGCCCAAGGCCGCCCGATGTTCACCTAACCGCATGTCTTTGTACTGTCGGAGACCATGCAAACTCCACACAGAAAGGCCCTCGTCAGCCACTGGGCTCAAACCCAGGACCTTCTTGCTGTGAGGCGACAGTGCTAACCACTACACCACCGTGCCGCCCCAAAGGTGTATGCCTTGGCCAGGAATCGAACACAGGTCAACTGCTTGGAAGGCAGCTATGTTCACCACTATACCACCAACACACAGATTTTCAGTGTGAGATGAAGCAGCTTCAGGGCAGCACAGCGGTGTAGTAGCTAGCACTGTCGCCTCACACCAAGAAGGTCCCGGGTTTGAGCCCAGTGCCCGACGAGGGCCTTTCTGTGTGGAGTTTGCATGCTGTCCGCGTGGGTTTCCTCCTGTTTCCCCGACAGTCCAAAGACATGCAGGTTACACTAAAGCCAGTATCTCACTGGGCTGCAACAGCTTGCGACAAATTGCTAAGGTCATTCGTGAGAGAGTTTCAAAAGTGTCTTGAAACATTCACGGGGCTTCGCAAAGTGTCGCTCCTTCGTCACTGAAATTTTGAACATGTTCAAAAAATTAGTGCGACAAAATTTCTCTCAAAATAGCCACAAATGCGTCACTGGTGTCGCAAAGCCGTCACGAACCCTTCTCAAGTCAGTTTCCATGAGACAGGAAGTGTGAGTGTATCTCACTGGGCTGCGACAGCCTGCAACACAACAATTGCGATAAAATATGCGAATATCAATTCAGCGTGATTCCAAGTGAAAATTCGCATATTTTATCGCAATCATTGTGTCTCCAACTAGTCATAGGCTGTCGCCGCCCAGTGAGATACTACCCTAATTGGTGGCTCTAAATTGACCGTAGGTGTGGGTGTGAATGTGAAAAGTTGTTTGTCTCTGTGTCAGCCCTGTGATAACCTGGGTGGACCCCGCCTCTTGCCCATGGAAAAAAAAAAAAAGCACAACTTTATTCATTCATGAAATTTTCTCTCTGCATTTAACCCATCTGAAACACTGAATACACACATGCACACCCAGAGCAGTGGGCAGCCACGCTAACAACACCCGGGGAGTTGGGAGTTACGGTAGGTGCCTCGCTCAAGGGCAGCTCAGCCCAAGGTCGTCCCATATTAACCTAACCGCATGTCTTTGGACTGTGGGAGAACATGCAAACTCCACACAGAAAGGCCCTCGCCAGCTGCCGGGCTCGAACCCAGAACCTTCTTGCTGTGAGGCGACAGCGCTAACCACCACACCATCAGCTGGGATAGGCTCCAGCTTAAGCGGCTACAGATAACGGATGGCAAGGCAAGTTTATTTATATAGCGCATTTCATACACAGTGGCAGTTCAATGTGCTTTACAGAGGTAAAAGCAAAACAGTAAACAATAGAAAATAAAATTACATAAAATAAAGGGGGAAGAAGAGAGAAAAAAATAAGAATTAAACAATAGTAGAAATAAAATAATAAAATAAAAACAGCAGAATAAAATAGAATAAAAGTTAAGTAAATTTTAAAACATGCAGAGACTGTAAAAGTTAAGTAAAGTTTAAAACATGTAAAAGATGATATTTATCAGTTAGCAGAAAGCATCTGAGAACAGCTTGGTCTTTAGTCTAGATTTGAAGCTGCCAACAACAGGAGCATTTTTGATGTCCTCTGGGAGTTGGTTCCATAGCTGTACTGCATAGTAGCTAAAAGCTGCTTCAACACACCATACATGTCAACCTATACGGAATGTCCGTATTTTATACGGATTTGATTCAATAAACGTAGTATATGGGCGTAGAAATAAAGTTATACGGATTCTTTAAAAAAAACCTTCAATATTTATTTAGAGCTATAATCAATTCCCACGATGATAAAAGAGCGCATAACATTTACAAACGTACTGTACACCACAGACAGCCAGTAAAGAGTCTTATGAAATCGCGCGTTATCTTGTGGTAGCGAGACTTCGTTCCACTTTTGATAATGCGCACACCGCATTGCGAGAATCCCGCCAACCATGAAGTCATAGACATATAAACATAGACTTCTGCGTAGAATCATACGTCATCCTCGCCGCCATATTGGATGTGGCAAAGTGGAGATTCTTCACCCGTCTCTGGTATAGCGTCTAGACAGTAGGCGAGAATAAAGATGCCTCATTCATGTGCTGCGTTTAACTGTACCAACAGGTTTACCGTCCAAACGAGATCACATGGGATTACCTTTCACAGGTGAGACTGGAAAAATACTTTTCTTTGTATTTGGTCATTATAACGTAATTTTACGAACAGATTTTATTTTCCTGACTTTGTGGCTAATATGAAGTCTCGCGCATAATAGCCGCTCGGTGAAACCTGTCTCCAAACAACGAAGTATTTCCTTCGTAACTACGCTGATAACACTTTGTGTTTTTGTCAAACATTGGAGCTTTGTATTCATTCTGAAGGTTTATTGTTATTAATATTGAATAAAAAGTAACTGGGATATATCATTGTTAATTATCATTCGAATTTTAGGTAAATTATTTTAATTTGCATCTTGTACGGGGGGCGGCACGGTGGTGTAGTGGTTAGCGCTGTCGCCTCACAGCAAGAAGGTCCTGGGTTCGAGCCCCGGGGCCGGCGAGGGCCTTTCTGTGTGGAGTTTGCATGTTCTCCCCGTGTCTGCGTGGGTTTCCTCCGGGTGCTCCGGTTTCCCCCACAGTCCAAAGACATGCAGGTTAGGTTAACTGGTGACTCTAAATTGACCGTAGGTGTGAATGTGAGTGTGAATGGTTGTCTGTGTCTATGTGTCAGCCCTGCGATGACCTGGCGACTTGTCCAGGGTGTACCCCGCCTTTCGCCCGTAGTCAGCTGGGATAGGCTCCAGCTTGCCTGCGACCCTGTAGAAGGATAAAGCGGCTAGAGATAATGAGATGAGATGAGATGTTGTACGGATTTTATAAGGGAAATACGGATTTTGGAGGTTGGTTATACAGGTTTGATTGACCAAAGGTTGACATGTATGCCACACTTTGGATGGATGAAGCAACTTGACCAAAAGGTGCATTTTTTCCTAATCTTTACAAGGGGTGCCAATAATTATGGAAAGTTTATTAATAATAATTTTATATATACACACACACTAATATATATATATATATATATATATATATATATATATATATATACTACTGAATATTTATGAAGTTAAAGATGATCTTTAATAAAGAGAGTTAAATTAAGAAGCTCTTGTGGAAAGTTGAGGATGAAACCGAGCGCGAGCGCTGTGTGTTAATTTACCTGCACGTCATCCAGGTGCACAGGGCGCGCGCTGATCCGTTATGCTACCGTCCCACTGCGTGACTGTTCACGAGTTTCCGCAGCAGAACTTCCTGTCCGAGCTCAGCAGCGCTTTCCGGCGCAGAAGGAGAAAAAACCGGCGGAAAAACCGTCGCTCCTTCCGCTGAGCGCGCGCTGCAGGAAGCCGCCTGTCTCGCGCGGGTCACTCTGCCACGAGCGCTGCTTGACAGGACGCGCGCGCCGTGCACAGTAATTTGACCTTCTCGGTTTAGACTGTACCATCTCTGCAGGAAAAGGGGGAGGCTTGGAACATACCAGCATGAAGCACACTATACTACACACTCTCGACTTCTTTTTTTATGTCTTTCGTTTCATAAAGTAACTATTTAAGTACTTAAAAACTATTTTTTACTTATATATATATATATATATATATATATATATATATATATATATATATATATATATATATGAGTGATTCTACGCTTATGGGTACTGAAATGGGGACATGAACTTATTCACCTAAAACCATTTCTTTTTTTTACCATCAGGTCACAAAACATGTAATCTTTAATGCATGATATGTTAAAAGATAACTTTAATTTTCTGAGATGTAATAAAAACATATTTATATGCCAAAGTCGAGCCTATGAGTTCCAAAATGATGTCTGTTCCATTACTTCTGTTACGATTGTCCATCTCGCGTCTGTTACAAATTAATTACAATCTAGCTCTATACCATGTTAATCTTATTGAAAGAATGTGTATGTTTATTCTACTACACATGTTTATTAATTATATTTGCTAAAACATCACCTTCCTATGTTTCAAAAAGTAATTCTACATTGTTAAAATTGAGAATATATATGTCCACAACACTTCTGTTACGTTCTGACTTTGGCATATAAATATGTTTTTATTACATCTCAGAAAATTAAAGTTATCTTTTAACATCTCATTCATTAAAGATTACATGTTTTGTGACCTGATGGTAAAAAAAAGAAATGGTTTTAGGTGAATTTTTAAAAATAAGTTCATGTCCCCATTTCAGTACCCATAAGCGTGGAATCACTTATATATATATATATATATATATATATATATATATATATATATATATATATATATATATATATATATATTTATTTATTTATTTATTTATTTATTTATTTTTGCGAAATTCCGAAATGACTCATTAAACAGACTAATGTCTAATTGTTTTCTGTCAAAATGTGTCCTGGAATAGGTCTGGCATCAATCCTGAAGCCATTCATGTTTGTTTGTTTATTTATTTATTATTTAATCCTTTAAAACAGGGCGGCACGGTGGTGTAGTAGTTCACACTGTTGCCTCACAGCAAGAAGGTTCTGGGTTCGAGCCCCGTGGCCGGCGAGGGCCTTTCTGTGTGGAGTTTGCATGTTCTCCCCGTGTCCGCGTGGGTTTCCTCCGGGTGCTCCGGTTTCCCCCACAGTCCAAAGACATGCAGGTTAGGTTAACTGGTGACTCTAAATTGACCATAGGTGTGAATGTAAGTGTGAATGGTTGTCTGTGTCTATGTGTCAGCCCTGTGATGACCTGGCGACTTGTCCAGGGTGTACCCCGCCTTTCGCCCGTAGTCAGCTGGGATAGGCTCCAGCTTGCCTGCGACCCTGTAGAACAGGATAAAGCGGCTAGAGATAATGGATGGATTAAATATAGGAATGCATTTCTGACAGCTATTTTGTCACTGCTATAGCAAGTTATGAGTGTTTGAAATCCATCCATCCATGGATTTCAAACACTCATAAAAGTATTCATACCCCATGGGGTATGAATACTTTTGCAAGGCACTGTAGAACGTCTCATCTCATCTCATTATCTCTAGCCGCTTTATCCTTCTACAGGGTCGCAGGCAAGCTGGAGCCTATCCCAGCTGACTACGGGCGAAAGGCGGGGTACACCCTGGACAAGTCGCCAGGTCATCACAGGGCTGACACATAGACACAGACAACCATTCACACTCACATTCACACCTACGGTCAATTTAGAGTCACCAGTTAACCTAACCTGCATGTCTTTGGACTGTGGGGGGAAACTGGAGCACCCGGAGGAAACCCACGCGGACACGGGGAGAACATGCAAACTCCGCACAGAAAGGCCCTCGCCGGCCATGGGGCTCGAACCCGGACCTTCTTGCTGTGAGCCGACAGCGCTAACCACTACACCACCGTGCCGCCCTAACTAAAATTAAATAGCTAAAAACTATTTTAGCGCTGTCGCCTCACAGCAAGAAGGTCCTGGGTTCGAGCCCCGGGGCCGGCGAGGGCCTTTCTGTGTGGAGTTTGCATGTTCTCCCCGTGTCCGCGTGGGTTTCCTCCGGGTGCTCCGGTTTCCCCCACAGTCCAAAGACATGCAGGTTAGGTTAACTGGTGACTCTAAATTGACCGTAGGTGTGAATGTGAGTGTGAATGGTTGTCTGTGTCTATGTGTCAGCCCTGTGATGACCTGGCGACTTGTCCAGGGTGTACCCCGCCTTTCGCCCGTAGTCAGCTGGGATAGGCTCCAGCTTGCCTGCGACCCTGTAGAAGGATAAAGCGGCTAGAGATAATGAGATGTGATGTGTGTGAAAAACTATTTTTTTTTTTACTCATTTTAATTAATTGACTTCCTCTTGACCTCATAAACCTTCCTTCTTATCTTCAGACACCACACTTTATCTAACTGCACAGCTGCACCTGGTTGCTCTGGTGATCCAGTTGAGAAAATCTCCTCAGCTGTGATAACTAAACAGAGTACTTTACAAGGAGGAAGAATCTCTAACGGCAAGGTAGATGAAAATGTCTTTGAACATTCCTTAATCATTAACATGATTTTGAGCTTGGCATTTCACCTCGAGAGTTAAGCTTGTATCATCCATCCATCAATCCATCTATTATTCTCTATACTGGTTATCTGTCAGGATCGTGGAGGGAGCTTGAGCCAATCACAGCTGACCTTTGGCGAGAGGTGGGGTACACCCTGGGCAGGTCGGTAATCTATCTCAGGGCTAACACAGAAACGAACAACCATCCACACCAACATTCACACATATGGACAATGTCAAGTAGCCAGTTGACCTAATCCGGATGTTTTTGGACTGTAGGAGGAAACCAGAGCACCCGGAGGAAACCCACATAGACACGAGGAGAACATCGAAACACCACACAGAAAGACCCCAGTCGGCTGCGAAGTTCGAACCCAGAATCTTTTTTTTTTGTCTTACTAACTTCAAGAGAAACAAAAACAAGCGCTTAATGGGGGTTTTACTCTAGGTGACAACTTTTATGGACTTTCCACAACATTAAACGTAACGATGAATGGATAGAATCTATGCGTTTTTAGCAAGTTCTGTGGAATAAGTGGAATGATACACTTTGGGAATGTGCTGTTCATTTCAGGACGTTAACAGTAACTCTGCATCACATGACTTCATTTTTGTTCATTTTCCTATAACAGCCCCCTGTGCCATGTTTTATTCCTTACCGTATATATCCATCCATCCATCCATCCATCCATCCATCCATCCATCCAGGGGTTAAATTGGGCCGGGGCTGTCCGGGGCTGAGCCCCGGCACATAAGCTCGGAGTGGATGGCATATGATCACGCACACATCAAAAGCAACAAACCCTTTTCACGATTTTCAGTTCTGAATAATTAAATATCGTTTTATTAATCAATAAACCCATGACTTTTATGAGATAGATCATAGTTTTCCTGATAACAAGACGACCTGTCAAAGCTATTTAGAACAGAACTTGCGATCAGAGATTCTGGTTTCTGGAACACTGCGTGGGTTGCCAATTCCGCTTTTTATAAGCGACTTTGGGGTTTCTTTTTTTGTGAGCTCGCTTTAAAAAAAAATCAGAAGTCGTGGTTTGCGGGTTTTTGGGCTTGTGTTTCAGCGTTGTGACTTGTTTATAATTTTCTCCGTACACCGTCTCCCCTTTTACCTGCATACGATCCTAATCCATCAGAGGTGCTTGAACGAACTGTCTGTGCATTTGGCGAGTTCAATTTCCATAGTCCCCAGTTATCAACAGAAATTAGCCAGGGGGAAGGGGGAGATGTCAGTTAAAGTTAGCTACTGAGATTGACCAAAAGTTGAGCCTAACGTTGCCTCAAGTTAGCTACCTTTGGCAAACATAAACAAAACACTCGTCTTGTGCTCTAGCCTTAATTAACTGTCGATACAGTCAATTTCATTTTTATACAAGAAGGTTAATAAATTGTTTTGTTGTCTTGGATTTTTAGAGGTCAGCAGCTAAAGGTTAAAAATGAGGAAAGCAAAGAGGAGGAAGCTTACAGATTTCTTCAAAAGGTGGGCAGCAAACAACATATCTGTTAAAATGTTAATTATATTGCTCAACCTACCTCTGTAAAGTCAGCTAACAACTTATTAAAATGCACCAGAATTCAGCAAATAACATGCATGATAATAAAAAACTTCTGGGGGAGGACCCCCAGACCCCCCACTAATCATTTCCTTCAAACCAATGTACAACAACCTGTACAATCTGTTACATTGGCCAACCAATCTACATTCAAACTGCCATAATGTGTAGGGGGGCACTACAAGACACACATAGGCCTACAACACACAGATAAGGTGTATATCTCTGTGCAATATGATATGGTTATCAAATTAGAGGGTTATTTTCCAAAAAGTATATTGGGGCAGGGCGGCGGGGGCAGGGGCGGGTACGAGGCAGAGCCCCCCCACATAACCAATCCCAATTTAACCCCTGCATCCATCCATTATCTACACCACTTATCCATCAGGATCATGGAGGATATTGGAGCCAATCCCAGCTGACTTTGGGTGAGACGCGGATACACTCTGAACAGGTCACCAATCTATCACAGAGCGTCCCTTTTTTCCCCACATTTTAAACGTCAATAATATTTATATATCATTGTCAGCAACATTGCCGTGGGAATAGGAGTTTCATAGCAACTGCAATTTTTAAGCTAACTGCTGTATCATTTTGCTGCTTCGAGGTGCGGTTTGTAGTCTTTTAGAGTCCATGTAAAACTTTAAAAATCATAGTGATGCTGTATTAAATATTATCATTCTATGAATGAGAGGGTTTTTTTTCACCAATTCTGTACCTAATGTAGTCATAGTCATGGCAAATTCCCTCCCAAAAGACAACTCTCCCCATCACACAACAGCTACCATCCAGAGAGGGCAAAGGAGGGCCAAACTGCACTCTCTTGGGTTCCCAGATGGCTGTCGCAACATTGGAATTTGAACTCGTGAACTCTGGATGATAGGGTGAATGCTTTTCTGTTGCACCACTCAGGGACCTGCAATATTTAAATAACATTGGCTGGCTTTTTTTCATGGTATATCAGATATATTCCATTCAGCTAGCATGATATTGAACGAGTCGAAGACGAGCGAATTGAATATATCTGATATACCACGAAAAAAGCCAGCCAATATTATTATTATTATACATACATATTTCTTTCGGGTGTTCAACGCATTTTTGTCTTTCAAAATTCTCTCAAAATCTCCCGTATTTAACAAAGCAAACCTGGCGGCCATGTTTGTTTACAAATTGTCACAGTCGCTCGTTAGCGCGGAAGTTTTACGTCTCTGACGTGTGACGTCATGTTGTCTTGACAACCATGCAATATCGTAAACCATCTTCAACGCTCTTTCTCCATTGGGTAGAGTGGCGTAATACACGTAGGATAAGCGATATGCTAACAATATTGCATGCTATCAAACTAAATGAATGAAACCCGCTAGAAGGGAATAGAACACATTTTTATTCCATTGAAAAAGTGTCCTGTATGTATAATAACGTGGAATATTATTCCTGTTTTTTTTTAAACTTAATACAGTCTGCATTCCAGAAAAGTAGATCATTTCAATCCAACATTCTGGATAAATGAAATACCGTAGCTTCGATGAAATCTGTGGGGCAGCATATAGTGTTTCCATATCGTAGCTCCAGGTTCCCATCCTGAGTTCGAATTACTGTCTGACTGGAATTTTGCATGTTCTTCATGTCAGCATGGGTTCCCTCAGGGTTCTCTGGTTTCCTCCAACTTCCCAAAAAACATGCTGGTTGGTAGATTGGTTTTATTATACTTTATTACTGCATTCATGGTACAATGAACATGGTCATTTGTAAGTTGTCATAACATCACGTGGCACACAAATACACCCATTTCTTAGAAGCATCATACACTCTTAAAAAATAAAATACATTATTAAACATACAGGACACTTTTTTGATTAACTAAAAACACGTGTTCTATTCCCTTCTAGCAGGCTGCATTCATTTGGTTTGATAGCATGCAATGTAGTTAGCATATCGCTTATCCTATGTGTAATTACAGCACTACCCAATGGAGAAAGAGCGTTGAATATTGTTTACGATATTGCATGGTTGTCAAGACAACATAATGTCACACATCAGAGATGTAAAACTTCCGCGCTAGCGAGCGACTGTGATAATTAGTAAACAAACATGGCCACCAGGTTTGCTTTGTTAAATACAGAAGATTTTGAGAGAATTTTGAAAGACAAAGATGTGTTAAGAAAGAAAGCACAACTTTATTCATCACACACTTGTGAAATTTCCTCTCTGCATTTAACCCATCTGAAGCAGTGAACACACACACACACACACACATACCCAGAGCAGTGGGCAGCCATGCTAACAGCTCCCAGGGAGCAGTTGGGAGTTAGGTGCCTCGCTCAAGGGCACCTCAGCCCAAGGCCGTCCCATATTAACCTAACCGAATGTCTTTGGATTGTGGGGGAAACCGGAGCACCCGGAGGAAACCCACACAGACATGGGGAGAACATGCAAACTCCACACAGAATGGCCCTCGCTGGCCGCTGGGTTCAAACCCAGAACCTTCTTGCTGTAAGGCGACCGTGCTAACCACTACACCACCGTGCCGCCCAAACACCTGAAAGGATTATATCAGATATATTTCGTTCACTCGTCTTTGATTTGTTCAATATCATGCTGGATGAATGGACTATGTCTGATATACCACTCAACGCTAGCCAATATTATTTAATTATTATATCTTTAGGGGTACAATGGTTTGTCACTGGGGCAGTACCCTCTAAGGTACTTATTTGTACTCTTTATATACTGCTTGGGACCATATACGTACCTTTTGGCCCTAAAAAGGTCACATAGTTACCTTGAAGTCTAATCATGAGCCCTAGGGGGTACAATAGTGTAGATTGTACCTTGAGGGACAGAAATGGTCTCCTACTGCACCCCTATTTCTAACAGTGTAATACACCATGTATGAATGCACACACATATCTCAGTCATCAAGAAGTGGAAGTGTAGCTGAAAGTGCCACATTTTTCGGATCAGAGATGGAGACTTGTTCGCACATTGATTGATCGGGAGTGTCAGTGACCAGAGACAGAAATCGATGCGCGTTGTATGGAGTTCCTTGAGCGATGCTCCTGATGCTGTCATATGAACCTGCTGACAGGTTGCTTATTAAGTCACGGTGTACTGGATGGATGGAATTTAAAGAGACGTTTCACCCCAAAAGTGCTAATCAATGAGCACGAGCAATAGTTGAGCTTCTCATCTCATCTCATTTTCTTCCACTTATCCGGAGCCGGGTCGCGGAGGCAGCAGTCTGAGCATGGAAGCCCAAACTTCGCTCTCCCCAGACACCTCGGCCAGCTCCTCGGGAAGAACACCCAGGCCAGCTGAGAGACATAGTCCTTCCAGCATGTCCTGGGTCTTCCCCGGGGCCTCCTCCCGGGGGACATGCCTGGAACACCTCCCCAGGGAGGCGTCCAGGAGGCATCCGAAAGAGATGCCCGAGCCACCTCAGCTGATTCCTCTTGATGTGGAGGAGCAGCGTCTCTACTCCGAGCTCCTCCCGAGTGACTGTGCTTCTCACCCTATCTCTAAGGGAGCGCCCAGCCACCCTGCGAAGGAAACTCATTCCGGCCGCTTGTATCCGCAATCTTGTTCTTTCGGTCATTACCCAAAGCTCATGACCATAGGCCATAGTTGAGCTTGTATTAGTCAAATAACAAAGTCATACTAAACGTCATTCACTAGCGCATGCTTTTAGTTAGAAGTGTTAGCGTTTTAGAAAATGCCTTGCCTTTCACAGCTGATAGAAGACCTTTGAAAGAAACTTTTTTCAACCTCCTTGTCAAATAATTCCCTTATTATTTATTTAGATCCGAGCACCTCATCACACTGGCTGTGCTCGATCATGAGCAAGTGACATTTGCGTGTGAAACTATACAGGTGCAGCCGAGGTGTCCTTATTCTCCTTTATCTACATGAACCCTACGTTAACTCTACCCCATGAGAAGAAAATTATCAGTGACGGTACAGGAGAGATGAAGAAGCAACAGGACACCAACATTCGCCAAAAGAGATTACCTTCAGAGAGAGCAACACCTCAGCGTTTCACTGTTTCTGCCTCGGATTCATTGGACAGACATTGATGCTTGTCACTTCTCTTTATATTACATTTTTGAAAATGATTAAAAAACACAGATGGCATTTGAATCAGACAAGGAGCCTGTGCTCTCAAATGTCAGGCTGGGCAGGAATGGTACAATAAACCAGTAAATGATGTTCCTCTCTAAGCTGCTTAGAATAACTACAAAGCACAAGTGAAAAGTTTCCTCAAACACTGATTTTAGTTCCTGATGGTAATTTAGTGATCATTCAGCCAAAGGATATAGAAAACATGAGTGAAGTATAACTAACAGCATACAGTATGTTGTAGCAAATGATAGATTGCAGTGATTGGATATTAGGTCTAATTCTCACGATCTAGCATCCTTGAAGTTGTCTGATGCTAAAAAAGACACTTCGTGACTTTACAAATATATGATTATTGAGAAACATAGTGACGTTTGAAAATAGAGTGAATAGAACATATAGATTTCTCCTGGGCGGCACGGTGGTGTAGTGGTTAGCGCTGTCGCCTCACAGCAAGAAGGTCCTGGGTTTGAGCCCCTTGGCCGGCGAGGGCTTTTCTGTGCGGAGTTTGCATGTTCTCCCCGTGTCCGCGTGGGTTTCCTCCGGGTGCTCCGGTTTCCCCCACAGTCCAAAGACATGCAGGTTAGGTTAACTGGTGACTCTAAATTGACCGTAGGTGTGAATGGTTGTCTGTGTCTATGTGTCAGCCCTGTGATGACCTGGCGACTTGTCCAGGGTGAACCTCACCTTTTGCCCGTAGTCAGCTGGGATAGGCTCCAGCTTGCCTGCGACCCTGTAGAAGGATAAAGCGGCTAGAGAGAATGAGATTTCTCCTTTTGAAATGAAGTAAAAATCTAAAGTACGACATGAAAACAAAACTCAACCCCACGAATTTCATTTTCAACACAACTGGTACACAAGCAAATGTATTTCTAGTGTGGTCACAGAGTAACCCCTGGAGGATATAGTTGTACGACTTGATCTCCAATACACTGTCGGAAATAGGGGTACAGTAGGAGTCCATTTCAGTCCCCCAAGGTAATCTACACTAATGTACCCCCTAGAGCTCAATTTTGGACCTCAAGGTAACTATGTGTACCGTTTTAGGACCAAAAAGGTACATATATGTTCCCAAGCAGTATATAAAGGGTACAAATAAGTACCTTAGAGGGTACTGACCCAGTGACAAACCATTGCACCCGTAAAGGTACAATAATGTACTTTATTTTCTGAGAGTGTAGGTGGAAAAAAGATTATTTTTCACAGCATGCGTTAAATGGACCTTAGGATTCCACAGTCCACTAAATGAAAATAAATAAATAAGTAAATAAAAATCCAGTGACAATTAAATTTACCTTAAAACCCAACCACAGATTTTTTTTTTTTGTCTCAATCGAATTCAAATTGTTTGCCTTAGAATTTCACAAAACAGTAGACAACCGAAAAAGACCTCATGTTTTTAAAGTCTGTGCTATTAAATTCATTAAAAATTCAGGTTTGATGAATATGCATATCAAAAATTCCCCAAACCTGACACGCCCAACCTGCTTCTTTCTCCTGGTACTTAAGTGTCCATCCAGCCATTATCTGTAGCTGCTTTATCCTGTTCTACAGGGTCGCAGGCAAGCTGGATCCTATCCCAGATGACTACAGGTGAGAGGCGGGGTACACCCTGGACAAGTCGCCAAGTCAAGCAGGGCTGACACATAGACACAGACAACCATTCACACTCACATTCACACTTACGGTAAATTTAGAGTCACCAGTTAACCTAACCTGCATGTCTTTGGACTGTGGGGGAAACCGGAGCACCCGGAGGAAACCCACGCGGACACGGGGAGAACATGCAAACTCCACACAGAAAGGCCCCCGTCGGCCGCTGGGCTCGAACCCAGAACCTTCTTACTGTGAGGCGACAGTGCTAACCACTACACCACCGTGCCACCTAATTCAATGCCAATTATGGTAATTACAATCTTCCAAATTAAAAAAATCATTTACTTGAATCACTTGAATCTCCTTGTATTTGCAAACTGACTTAAATGGGATTACTTGTAATGAATCTACACATAATAACCCATAGATCTTGTGATAGCATAAATGTACATCCCGATTATTGTGGAATCTCTAAACCATATAGAGGATATTAAACAGTTGCGTGAAGATATGAAGTTTATTTTCAAATATTTTCAACACAAGAAGATAAACTTAATATCTTTGCGCCACCGTGTAATGTTCTTTACATTATATGGACACATTCACAAAAAATAAAATTACACAAGTTACACAAAAAATACATAAAAATACACTAAAAAAATTTAATTTTGAACTGGTTCGCCATTTTGACAACGCACATCCAGTCAGCAAGAAAACACTGGGAGTGACATCATCAGAATGAAATATCAGGAAATATGTCACTCAGGTCCATGATGTATTTCATATGAAAAATGCGGGTTTTGTAACACAAGAAGATAAACTTTATATAGTCAAGCCAACATGTGAGTTTCTTTTTGTTATATAGACACATTCACAAACAAAAAGTACCCAAATTTATCAAAACAATTCATCAATTTCCTCATTAATTTATAGGATTACCAGCAAAGGGGGTGAATACTTAAGCGATCACATTTTTTACATTATTTATTTGAAAAACAATTGCAAACTCTATTGATTTTTGGTCCCACTTCAATATTTTGTGTTTTTTTCTCCCCAAATTTTGTTACATACACTACCGTTCAAAAGTTTGGGGTCACCCAGACAATTTTGTGTTTTCCATGAAGTGTCACACTTTTATTTCCCACCATAAGTTGTAAAATGAATAGAAAATATAGTCGAGACATTTTTCTGGCCATTTTGAGCATTTAATCGACCCCACAAATGTGATGCTCCAGAAACTCAATCTGCTCAAAGGAAGGTCAGTTTTATAGCTTCTCTAAAGAGCTCAACTGTTTTCAGCTGTGCTAACATGATTGTACAAGGGTTTTCTAATCATCCATTAGCCTTCTGAGGCAATGAGCAAACACATTGTACCATTAGAACACTGGAGTGAGAGTTGCTGGAAATGGGCCTCTATACACCTATGGAGATATTGCACCAAAAACCAGACATTTGCAGCTAGAATAGTCATTTACCACATTAGCAATGTATAGAGTGCATTTCTGATTAGTTTAAAGTGATCTTCATTGAAAAGAACAGTGCTTTTCTTTCAAAAATAAGGACATTTCAAAGTGACCCCAAACTTTTGAACGGTAGTGTATAATCCCAATTAAAGTTAGACTGCCTTTCAGATTTTTCAAGTGTAGGTCATAAAAAGAATTTTCCCTGACACCCGATTATTTTTGTTTAGTGGACCGAAAGCTACTGAATTCGAATCACAGACTTCCAATTTTATTAGATTTTTAAAAATAGAACTATTAATGAATTCAGGTCCACATGGCCCTAAATTCTCCGCTATTTTTTCCTGCTTCACCATGACCCAATTTAAGATACTACGTCATGCATCACACGGTGGGCTTTCCCCGTTCGCTCAAGGCATTGTGGGATACAAATTTGAAGCAGGAGAGAAAAATGGAGGACATGAATGTGCGAATGAAACATGAAAGCCCAACTATAGTAACGGAAAGCGAGAAGAAAAGACGTTATGTTGTGAAGGAAAGGAAACACAGGATCAAACTAATTAATATTGGCGCTCAACGAGCACCTCGGTGTGATCAGCTGTTCGTTTAGCAACAGAATGATGGAACTGTCAGTGCACCGTCAAGATAAACCTGTAGATGGCAGTAATGCAACACTGTGGATGCCAGCTGCCGTAAAACCCAAAAGAAGAAGAAGAAGAAGATAACCTGTGCATGCATACACAGACTTCTTCTGTCTGCTTGACTGCATGAAGCGAGCGATTTCATGCACATTATTTGCTCAAGAATCCCCTCAAATTAAATAACTTCCCAGCCACAGAATGGCCTGGGGTTTTATAGATATTACAGAAATAAACATATATCACAATGACCAAGGGCGGCACGGTGGTGTGGTGCTTAGCGCTGTCGCCTCACAGCAAGAAGGTCCGGGTTCGAGCCCCATGGCCGGCGAGGGCCTTTCTGTGCGGAGTTTGCATGTTCTGCCCGTGTCCGCGTGGGTTTC
Organism: Neoarius graeffei; assembly: GCF_027579695.1. Taxonomy (NCBI): domain Eukaryota; kingdom Metazoa; phylum Chordata; class Actinopteri; order Siluriformes; family Ariidae; genus Neoarius; species Neoarius graeffei. Next base: position 50,918,635 of record NC_083587.1, on the reverse strand, counting down.
CTCCGGGTGCTCCGGTTTCCCCCACAGTCCAAAGACATGCAGGTTAGGTTAACTGGTGACTCTAAATTGACCGTAGGTGTGAATGTGAGTGTGAATGGTTGTCTGTGTCTATGTGTCAGCCCTGTGATGACCTGGCGACTTGTCCAGGGTGTACCCCGCCTTTCGCCCGTAGTCAGCTGGGATAGGCTCCAGCTTGCTTGTGACCCTGTAGAACAGGATAAAGCGGCTAGAGATAATGAGGTGAGATGAGACAATGACCAAATTTCAGAGGGAACTAAATTTCACAGATTTTATGAAATCGAAAGGCCGTCTAGCTTTAAGTCTATTTTACTTCCAGATATAACATATGGAAAAGTGCAAAGGGGTGAATACTTATGCAAGAGACAGACTAATTCTTCCAAAAATGTTGAAGCACATCTCAGATTAAGTGGAATCTGATATGTGTTTTATAACACAAAAAATGGAACTGTTCATCACTTTTGAAGAACTGATCCACTCATTGATTTTTGTTTAATCAGAAATTTTCCACATGACAAATTGGAGAAAGTGCTTCATTTTTTCTATGAGAAAAATTTCCACTCTCACGTCGAGGGCAAAATAATATTGGCAAGAAACCAGCTTGGGGCATATATTGATATCACTGACTGACGATGACATTCTGCGATAGAGTGCAAGCACTGTGGAGATGTTTTCCTGTTAAGCAGGCATATCTGATGAACAGGCATACGGACAGGAAATGGGTTTTCATGTGCTCTTATGTTATCTCAATTACTGCTACATCTCATCCTGTCACCTCGGAAAAGTGTGCAACACGACATGGTCTGGCATTGATTTGTTCTTGAAAGTTCTTCCTGTAGATTTTTTTTCATCAGTTCATTTTTTATCTATAAAAAAGAAGAATCTATTAAAGTTAGTTGACCGTGCATATTTGGTGATATACAGTCAAAATACTGCACATAATTATTGGAAGAATTGGAAAAACGGCTCATGTTAACATTATTAAAGTAATTTCTCTTTTAGGATAACAGTTTTTAGTATAAATAAGCAGGTGATCATAGCGCATGCTGATTGGTCAAGAAATTTGGACTATTTCTCGATAATCACCTCAAACGACTTGGCAAAATGGCAGCCAATCGCTTTGTCACCATAAGTGAGGAAGAATTACAAATTCATCTCATTATTTCTAGCCGCTTTATCCTGTTCTACAGGGTCGCAGGCAAGCTGGAGCCTATCCCAGCTGACTACGGGCAAAAGGTGGGGTACACCCTGGACAAGTCGCCAGGTCATCACAGGGCTGACACATAGACACAGACAACCATTCACACTCACGGTCAATTTAGAGTCACCAGTTAACCTAACCTGCATGTCTTTGGGGGAAACCGGAGCACCCAGAGGAAACCCACGCGGACAACATGCAAACTCTGCACAGAAAGGCCCTCACCGGCCACGGGGCTCGAACCCGGACCTTCTTGTTGTGAGGCGACAGTGCTAACCACTACACCAGCGTTTCTCAACCTTTTTTCAGTCACGGCACCCTTCAGAAGTATGCAAATTCTCAAGGCATCCCCATATAAAATATACGCAGTCATGCTGACCCCGGCAGTGACGTTGTGACATGGGAAAGGGGGCCGTGAGACAAATTTTGATGATGCATGAGGCGGCGATGTTCTGCATTAGTGTAACTATCATTTTTTGGAATTTTAATTCATTTTATTTCAATGTTAGAATATATAATTTTTTGATGGCACCCCTAACGAAGCCAGACAGCACCCCAGGGTGCCGCGGCACCCCGGTTGAGAAAGGCTGCACTACACCACCGTGCCGCCCCTTGAAATAAATCATTTTTTTGAAATACAATTTTTTTTTAAAAATCACCTGTGTATTTATACTAAAACAATTATCCACCTCAGGCTCAGTGAATATTGCTTATTATTATCCATACAGGATACTTTATTGATGGAATAAAAACATGCGTTCTATTCCCTTCTACCGGGTTTCATGCATTTGGTTTGATAGCATGCAATATTGTTAGCATATCGCTTATCCTACATGTATTACGTCACTCCCCTTAGCAAAAAGAAGTTTATTCAAGTGTACTATGAGTATACTTATTTTTTTACTAAAACTGAGGAAGTATATTTGAAGTTGACTTTTATAAACTATATTTTATATACTTAAGAATAGTATAGTGAAGTATACTTGGCTTATACTGAAAAGTATAAACAAAAGTCTAAGACTAAGTACATGAATACTAAGACTTACACTTATACTTTAATACTAAAACTTATACTTTAGTATACTTTTTATGTTTTTCTGCCACAAAGTACTAATACTTAGTATATCTTGCTCCAAGTGCATAATAAGGTCAAGTCATTGACTCATGCTTAACATTTAATTTATATATTAATATAATATAATGCTGGAGTTTAAAACTTTACAGTATACTGTATAGTATGTGTGCTCAACTGCATTATCTTTATGTACCTTAAAATCATACACAAAAACAGAAAAAACTTTTGATTTGACTTTATTGATCAATTTCTCCAGTAAGGAAGGACTTGATTTCATAGGTCTTTGTTTTTGAAATGTTTGAAATGTTTGAAAATATATCAAACTTATTTTCAACATTCTGTCTTGTGATTTTGTAAATGCATCACACTCTTGTGTACATACAGTATGAGTAAACTTTAAGAATACTTTAAGGAGTATATTTCCAGTATATAAATAGTAAGCTACAAGTAATATGCCAAGCAAACTTAAAGTATAACAAGTAAACTAGTGAAATAACCAACGTTCATAACAGTTTACTTAAAGTATACAATAATAAACTAAGAATAGGGACTCGAAGTATATAACTAAGGGGTGTCGTGGCTCAGTTGACTAAGGCGCCATACCATAAATCCGGGGACCCGGCTTCGATTCCAACCTGAGGTTATTTCCTGTCTCTACACTGTCCTATCCAATAAAGGTAAAAAAAAAAAAAAAGCCCAAAAAATATCTTTAAAAAAGGAGTATATAACTAGTACAATGGCAGTATATTGATAAGTGTACTTGTGGTATACTTTAAGCATACAAGAGGGATATACCAAGTACATTGATAGTATATAGATGAGTGTACTTGTTGTATACTTTAAAGTGTACTTTTGCAAACTTAAAATGAACTTTCAAGTATACTTTTATAAACTTGAAATGTTCCAATTTAGTCTGAAAAAGTATTAAATTTGTATACTTTCTAGTACACTAAAAGTACATGGTCTGTAGTATACTTGCTATACTTATACTGAAGCATACTTAATAAAATAAACTTTAAGTATACTACTTTTTGCTAAGGGTCTACCCAATGGAGAATGAGTGTTGAATATGGTTTACGATACTGCATGGTTGTCAAGACAACATGACTTCACATGTCAGAGATGGAAAACTTCCCTGCTTGCGAGCGACTGTGATAATTAGTAAATAAACATGGCTGCCAGAAATACAGAAGATTTTGAGAGAATTTTGAAAGAAAAAGATGCGTTGAACACCCGAAAGGAATGTGTATGTATAATAATATTGGCTGGCTTTTTTTGTGGTATATCAGACATACTCTGTTCAGCTAGCATGATATTGAACTCTTCTTCGACTTGTTCAGTATCGCGTTAGCTGAATGGAGTATATCTGATATACCACTCAACACCAGCCAATATTATTTAAATAAAAGTGACAGATCATTGATGATATGTATATTGGATCTAAAGCCAAGCAGCCAAGAAGCCTTTATTTGTCACACATACAAAATTAAACCTCTTCATTTAACCCATCTGAAGCAGTGAACACACACACATGCACACACAAGTGAGCAATGAGCACACACACATACCCAGAGCAGTGGGCAGCTATGCTACAGCACCTGGGGAGCAGTTGTAGGTTAGATGCCCTTGCTCAAGGGCACTTCAGCCCAACCTCAGGCCATGGCTGCCCCATGTTAACCTAACCGCATGTCTTTGGACTGTGGGGGAAACCGGAGCACCCAGAGGAAACCCATGCAGACACGGGAAGAACGTGCAAACTCCACACAGAAAGGCCCCCGTCGGCCACTGGGCTCGAACCCAGAACCTTCTTGCTGTGAGGCGACAGTGCTAATCACTACACCACCAAAAAATGCACAAGTTAAAAATCAATAAATATACTCAATTCCCAGGAAAAGTGACCAGAAAGAGTACGAGTGATTATACTATGTGATACAAGTATCTACAATTTTGTTTGACATTACTGTTTCCCAATGGAAGGCTTCACCAATGTCACGGTTTATCGCTCACCAAAGTCAGAGTTCCCATGGCAACAAGCACCAAATGCTTGCGTTTATCTTGTTTTGGTTCTAGTCTTGTTTCTGCTCTTGTCCTGTCATTGGTTTATCATCACATTGTGTTCACCTGTTCTGTGTTGCGTTCTCCTGACTAGTTTGTCTTCTCATACCCTGGTGTGTCTTTGTATCATTGTGAAGTCATGTCGAATGCATTGTGCATTTCTTAGTTGTCACTCCATGTTTTGTGTTCACACCCTCACATGTTACTGTTTTGACCACTGGTATGGACAATGACTATGATCGCCGGACTTGGGTCCTGCCTCATACAACCAAACATCGTTGGTCTTTGAAACTAGAAGAAATTGCTGTATGTTGGACAACTTTCAATTAAATCGTTAACCGTCGGGAACCAAATTACTCAATGTGCTGTCATGTGACCTGAAAACTTTGTACATGTGAGTGTAGGTACACAGTCACAGTCCGTCTAGAAACTACATTTCCCATCAACCAACTTCCGCGATGACCTACGTCACGCCTGGGCGGGATCACCTATGTCACTTCCTCCATGAGCCTATAAGTGACCCGGAAATCTGCCATTCTTCCTCTTTTGGCTCCGCGTGAGATCAGCACACGGACACAAAGAGATCCGCTCCTCCGAGCACCCAAGATAAAGACGTCTTTCTCCCGAGAAAAACGATTCAGCGAAGTTTTTGTTTACCATTGGCCACGGTAGAACTACTTAAATCGTGCTATCTCTCTCTCTCTCGGTTGAGCTACAGCCGGTTTGTTTGTCTATTATCAGTAACGTTACGACTGCCACCCAAGCAGTTTAATTAAAAGTTAGAAGCGACCGGATTCCTTCTAACTAAATCGCTGTGCACATTGTTGATCAGAGACTTTCCTTCACGAACGACAAGTGTCGGACCAAGAAATTCTCTGCGCCTTCCACGGAATCGACTCACGTGCTCCTGTGGACTCCAAAAGTCTTGGAACATTCTCTATAATCTTGCACTGGAAGCAAGATACTGAAGTAAGGCTGGCATTTTTGGGCAGAAACTAGTCTTAGGAATTAGCTTTATGAAGTAGTGTGAATTTAAACTCAGGAATTGTTTAATTGTGCACACTGGTTTTGTGTTCTACATTGTTCTATGTTCTCTCAGTTGTTTGTTTAATAGATAGGCTTTTGTATGCTCTCTATTCCTTCCTAACACCTTTAATTTCATTATTACACATATTTTGACCTCATCAAGACTTCAGTGGATTTAGTAATGTTATAAGCTAGTGGAGTTAGCTACCACAGCTAATCTGTTTTGTCTCATTAGCTAGCAACCCAGAGCTAATTCTTTTGTCCCCACCACGTGGTCACACACACACAAACACACTTTAGCTAGCAACCCAGAGCTAATTCTTTTGTTTTAGGCCACAGGCCTCACACACACACGCTCATCAAGTATATGACCATATCATATTTGAATGTATTCAACTGCTATTATTCATTTTTATCTTTGTTATAATAAATTCAATTAATTGTTAAACTGTGTCTGTGTTGCTTCCAAATATTCTTTGAAGTCATCCAATCTCAAAGAATTCCAAGGTGCATTAGCCTGGCAAGCCAGACTAAATGTGAATATTTAGTCTGGCCTCGATCCGTAGACATTTCCGAGGGGTGTGGGAGGAACAACCCGCTGTCTTTCAAACTGTCTCTGTGCGTATAGGCCAACGCTCTGACCAATCAGCGCAACAGTGACTGTGACATAGTCAGAGCGACAGAAAGCAGTGGGGGAGGCCTTGAAATAAATAATTTTTCAAAATGCGTATTAATTAATAAACAGGTTCTAGATATTAAGAAGTTTGGAGATAATGACCACAAGTTTGGAGTCTGTACCACATAACTTATTTTTTTCAAGGGTTTGCTTAAACTGTTTTTGAGAGTTTTTATTTAGTGGTGTTTGGTGAAATAATTTCCCCTTAAATTTAAAATAACGGGAAAATAAGAAACAATCAAAAAGTAATGTTTCAAAGGTGTTTATTAATTCTTCGTACTGCACAAACTAGCCCCATCCTTTTGGCTACCAGCGGAGCCAGCTGGTAGATCAGACTTTTGCCATAGCCGGTCGGCAAAACAGCGAAAACGTCCTTCTTGAAAAGGAATGAGCGGAGAGCCTCTTCCTGCTCATGTTTCAACTAAAACTCCAAGTCTAATTCTTCTAAAACTGATTCCAAAGTGGAGTCAAACGCACGCTGTTCACTAGCGGTAGCCATCTTTCCTGTTGTGCTTGCTCCAGCGTCACGCAGCTTTGTCATCACTCCTGCAAAAGCCCGCCCAAAGAATCCAAACAAAAACCTTGCGTTGTGATTGGCGGGCACGATTTGATGCCCGGGGTGTTTTTGTTTATATGGTGCGAGGCTAGACCCACTCGTAGGCAAAAATATTTTTGGCCACTAGGCGGGTGGGTCTAGTTTACTAGGCTAAAGGTGCATATGAGTTGTGTAATACGGTAAGTGATCCATTATTGTTGCATTGGTAGTGACCATAATAATTTGGAATATACTATAATTTAGCTGTTTGATAATTTATTATTAAGCACCAGAATTAAAGGTATTATTTAATGAGACTGATTTAATGATTTAATGAGACTGATTTAATGAGATTGATCACTTAATTACAAATTGCACCTACATGAGACTACAGCAATAAAAAGCCCCTATATGTTTAAGCTTCAAATATTACTCGTTAGCTGTTCTACTTATTTATAATCAGAGAAGTCCATATGCATGAAACAAGGATAAATTTGTCTAGAAATAGGAAACACACTCAACACCAGGTATTTACTGAGTGATTTTTACTTCTTTCACCTTTTTTTCACTGTAACATGTGTAAAATCCTTTAAAGAGATAAATTCTACCCTGAGTTTGCTACATTGCAGAGCAATAACTAAGTAAAGCAAAGGTTTTTTTTTTTAAACAAATGTCTCAACAGATGGCCTGGCTCAGTGGGGCATATATTGCTGAGTAGTGTACAGAATATGATTGATAATATTTTCTGAAATTGTGGTGGAATTGGAGCCCTGAATGCTTCATCCGCAATCTGTGCAAACGTCGGACAAATCCAACAACAAATGACAAGCATGGATGCCAATGACCGAGTGTGTCGAGGACATCTGACGTGTAAATAATGGAAACAGGCTACTCAAATCCTCTCATAAGGCACCGTGCATCTCCTTCAAACCTGTCCTTATAGATTCAGCTCAAAGTAAACAAGTGATGTGCTTTAAAAATTCAGTCTTTGTGTTACTTTACTTTGATATTGCTCTGCCTTGAGACATGTACAAATAGACTTCATCTCTGAGCAGCTATTGATCAGTATTGAGTCAGTAGCACTGTGCTCATAGTGGTCAAAGGCCAATGGGTTTTACTGAATTCTTGAGCAAAACCCTTAACACTCAACTGCTTAGATTTAGGCTGGGATTGGTTATTAGAGTTCCTGATTAACTTGTTTTAGATGAAAGCAAATTCCAGCTGAAAATGAAAATGGCAAATCCATCCATCCTGTGTAGGGTTGCGGGTAAGCTGGAGCCTATCCCAGCTGACTATGGGCAAAAGGCAGGGTACACCCTGGACAAGTTGCCAGATGATCGCATTGCTGACACATAGAGAGAAATAACCATTCACACCTAAGGTCAATTTAGAGCCACCAATTAGCTTAACCTGCATGTCTTTGGACTGTGGGGGAAACCGGAGCACCCAGAGGAGAACATGCAAACTCTACACAGAAAGGCCCCCGTCAGCCGCTGAGCTCAAACCCAGAACCTTCTTGCTGTAAGGCAACAGTGCTAACCACTACACCACCATGTCACCTGAAAATGGCAAATCTACTTCTCGAATAACCACCTGAATTACCATGAAAGGAAATGTTTCCAAAGTCACCAAAGAAAATAACTCAATGCCATAGTAGACAATACTCAACAATATCATGGCAAAAGTTTGGCTTTGACTTCACACCCTGTCAAGAAGAGCTCAAATTCACTTGATAAACCACCATATGGATGAGGCATGCCAATACTTCCAACTTGCTGTTGCTGTATTAGAACCAAATTCCACTTGGGATGTAGAATTCTTTAAATGTGGATAATGAATATGGCATCTGCCAGTGTTTGTACCCCATTGAATTATTCATGAAAATGTATCCACCATTCTCCTGAGCATGAGGCCTGACAGATTTATGTAGGTGGAGTATTGATGCCTTGAGTGGCACCCTGTTGTGTACCGTTCCTTTGTAGCCACTCACTATCTTTGTATCTGTTTCATGCTCCAATTACTTATATCTTTATTGAATTTAAACATTACATTAATAACATTTAACACTTATCCAGAGCAACATACAACATATCCAGAGTTGGGGGTTATGTGCCTTGCTCAAGGGCACTTCAGCCATTCCTGCTGGTCCAGGAATTCAATTCAAAAACCTTTTGGTCCCAAAGCTGCTTCTATAACCATTAGGCCATGGCATCCTTGGAAATATTTTTGCCTGAAGTAGGTTTAGCAAAATTTTTAACAAATTTACCAAACTATAAACAAACTAGTAGCCTAATTTAAACTGCCATAAAATTGAACACACACTTACTAAGGAAGTGTTAAACACATTGATCACCACAAGTTCATGTTAGTGAATTTGGTCTTTCTTTGTCCTCAAGCTTCATATCTGACAGTTCGCTTGCACCCACATGGAAGGAAAAACCTCCTGCTTGTGTGACTTCTTTACTGCAATCAGCAGAATCCCGGTCCTGATGCATCTCAACCAGATACCTAATGAACATTTATGGCAGGCTTTCTAAAAATATTCATCCATCACTGCTTATCTTGTTCAGGGTCACAGGCAAGCTGGAGCCTATCCTAGCTGACTATGGGCAAGCGGCAGGGTACACCCTGGACAAGTCACCAGATTATCACAGGGCTGACACATAGACACAGACAACCATTCACACTCACATTCACACCTACGGTCAATTTAGAGTCACCAGTTAACCTAACCTGCATGTCTTTGGACTGTGGGGGAAACCGGAGCACCCGAAGGAAACCCACGCGGACATGGGGAGAACATGCAAACTTCATACAGAAAGGCCCTCGCCAGCTGCTGGGCTCAAACCCAGAACCTTCTTGCTGTGAGGCAGCAGTGCTAACCACTACACCAGTGTGCTGCCCTTTCTAAAAAAAAATTAAATAAATAAATAAATAAATAAATAAAAATCATGTCTGTATTTGCATCCGTATAGAACACATTATCTGTTCACTCAAAATAAAGCATTTATGTTTGGTTACATCTCAGCTATCTACAAAATATCATAGGGGAGGTCATGTGCATATTTGAAGTGCTCATCAGGGCTTCAATCCTCAATCCAGCTGTACTAGGGAGATGGCATGCAATTTGGATGTTGGGCAAGCATTTTCCTGAGGTCAGTGTTGTGAACTTCATGACCCTTGCTGATGGTGTGGATTCAGTATAGATGGGAGTATCCTATAAACAACCAACCCATGTGCATTTCATCGACGGCGATTTGAATGCATACAGATACTGTAATAAGATCCTGGGGCTCATTGTCATACCTTTCATCCACCACCATCACCTCACCTTTCAGCACAACAATGTAGAGCCATGTGTCACAGGGATCTGTACACACTTCCTGACAGCTCAAAATGTCCTAGCTCTTGTGTCTTATCTGGCTTGTATCCTTACCATATATGCCACCCATTGAGCATCTTTGGGGTGCTCTTGATTGGTGCATATGCCATTGGTTTCCAACTAGATTGGAGTAAAGAGCTTTATTGTAATTCTAGCTATGTACCGTATATATACAAGTAGACTGAAAAGGTTTTCTCCAAGGCCTTGGCGCCATATACAGTATATAATAGAAACGTGTGAGCAATATGGTACAAGATCGTCACTGTGGAAAAGTAATAGTGCAACAAACAACAAGATACAAATAGAGTATAGAGTAACCCAGGGACTGGAATTGTGTGTGATGGAGTCTGTTCACCAACTATCAGCAGAAGTAACTGTCCTGTCCAGGTTTAACATTCCTTGAATGCCATGAATAAAGTGACCATTGCACCATTTCTTGTGTCTCCAATATTTGTTTTAACAAATCAATTCAAATGAATAGATAAAAGCCCGACGAATTCATTTCACTTGTCAGATTTCCATTGAGAAAATTACTTATAATAATATTTTTATTCAGTCTATCTATCTATCTATCTATCTATCTATCTATCTATCTATCTATCTATCTATCTATCTATCTATCTATCTATCTAATCACAATATTGAATTGGACTCTTGGTTCTTGGCAATTTATAGTGTCATTTACTTTCGATTAGGAAGAATGAACTCTTGGGTTTTGTTCCTCCATTTAATTTTACATTGCACTCTATTACTGCAAATGGTGACTATGTAGTGAAATTACAACTGTTACAGTAAAAGTAATTAAACTCAAATACCTCAAATAATTTCCTGATCCAGTCTAGTTCTTAACCAAATGCTGATTTGGATGAACAATCGCCACTCAAGGTGCTGTTTAAGACTACAGGTAACCAGTATCAATAAATGAACTCGAAACAAGCATTTGTATAGAAACCAGGGCTTTGAACCGGTTCAAGGAACGAAAACGAAAACCGGGAACTTTTTCTATTTCACATGGAACAGAAACGAAACCAGAAACTTAATTATTTTTTATGTTCTGGAACAGAAACGCTTATTAAAAATAATGGTAACCGGTTAATACAGGTTTTTATTTCGTTCCTCAAAGTTTCCGTAGCCTACAAATAAAAAAGCCATTCTTCTCCTGCGCAAGTTTCTATGACCCGCTGGGGTTCACTTTCTGTGTGACGTTCGCTGACTGAATGGAGAGAGCGGGAAGGTGGACTACTACCATGTCTCCATGTGATAAGTGAGTAAGTGCATTACTGAGTGTCTGAGCAAAGAAGAGCCTGAACGATGCAACCTCCCTATTGGCTGTTTGTAAAAATGTATCAGTTGTTGCCCTTCCCACGGGAATCATCGCGGGCTCGAGAGACGAGACCTGACGAGTTAGTTCGTTGGTAGCAGAACAAAATGTCTGGACACAAATCGGGTTTTCAGAAAAGGAAATAAAATAAACGGAGGGTTGAAAATACAAAAAAGGAGGCAGAAAATGCAAAACGAGTTTTAAGGTAGGACAAATGGTTACTTTTCTGAGGCAGCCCGCCGTGGCTGCAGGCTTTCAGTTGTGTCATTGAATGGTTACTTTTCTGAGGCAGCCCGCCGTGGCTGCCTGCAGGCTTATTTATTATAGCCCATTTAGTTAAAATAGTTGATATAAAATGTTTATAGTTATAGTTATGTGATGGTTGTCCTGATTTAGACTGGTGTTTTTTTTTTTTTTTTGGGGGGGGTTGCGCGATGTTGCACCCGGGTCCAGATTAGGGCAGAACCGGCCCTGGCTACATTTCAGATGTAGTTTGTTTTATGTATGTATGTACTTGCATAGATGTGTACTTGGTCTTCCAATATGGCGCCTAACAAAATCTCGCGGCGCGGTGACGTCATGCGGTAGCCCTCTATAGGGCCTGACTAGCCTTTGGTAACACACTAAACGAATTCTCTTTCATTTTTGGCACTTTTTCTGTTTGTGTAGATGGGAAGACATACTGAGAATCCAAATCGCCAACATTTGAAATAATAATTGTTTTGAATTATTTCTTGTCTTATTTAATGAAGGTTGTAATAGAATTAGCCTACATTTGGCTTAAGCTGGATGAGACAGAGACATAATTTTATAGCCATTTGTTAAACAGCTGACAGGGAACGTAATTAACTGTTCCGGGAACGAAATTTTTTTGTTCTAACCGGTTCGGGAACGTCTATTTAATGGTGGAACCCAAAACCGGAAACGTTAAAATTCCGTTTCTGTTCGGAACGAACCAATAGGAAAAAAATTCTGGTTCAAAGCCCTGATAGAAACCAAGTAATTTATCAAAGAACAAACAACTGGCTGACATGACCATTATACAGCAAACAACTGGCTGACATGACCATTTTACACTTCTGCCTTGCTCATTTCTCTCAAGCAGGTCTTGGAATTCATTTCTCAAGAGTAATTACTGCAAATCAATATCATATATGGAAACAGAGGAGCTCATGATTTCAACTCATCTACATCGTCTACCAGTGAGCCATTTCATGGCCATGAGGTACAGTATAAAAATAAAGCACAAGATTAATGCTCCAGTTCTTCAGGGAGCAGAAGAGTTTGCGACTTTGTGAATAATATGATTGTCCATATTGTCTGCAGTATGTAAACACAGTGCAAAATAGTAAGTTAGATGTTTCCTCTGTGATAATGATGTTTTCATGAGTGGGTTGAGGGGGTATGGGTAGGTTTTGTGAATGGGTAAGGGTAGGGTGGGTAAAGGTAGGTTTGGGAGTGGGTTTAAGGTGGGTAAGAGTAGGGTTGTGAGGGGGTTGAGGGGGTTATGGGGAGGTTTTGTGAGTGGGTTGAGGGGCGTATGAGTAAGTCTGAAAGTGGGTTTAAAGTGGGTATGGGTAGGCTTGTGGGTGGGTTCAGGGGGGTATGGGTAGGTTTTGTGAGTGGGTTGAAAGGGGTATGGGTAGGTTTGAGAGTGGGTTCGGGGGGTATGGGTTGGTTTTTTGAGTGGGTTGGGGGGGTATGGGTAGGTTTGGGAGTGGGTTTAAGGTGTGTAAGGGTAGGTTTTGTGACCAGGTTAAGGGGGTAAGGGTAGGTTTGTGGTTGGTTTGAGGGGGGTATGGGTAGGTTTTGGGAGTGGGTTGAGGGGAGTATGGGTAGGTTTGGGAGTGGGTTTAAAGTTTTTAAGCGTAGGTTTTGTGACCAGGTTGAGGGGGTAAGGGTAGGTTTGGGAGTGGGTTTAAGGTGGGTAAGGGTAGGTTTGTGGTTAGTTTGAGGGGGTATGGGTTGGTTTTTTGAGTGGGTTGAGGGGTGTATGGGTAGGTTCGGGAGTGGGTTTAAGGTGTGTAAGGGTAGGTTTTGTGACCAGGTTGAGGAGGTAAGGGTAGGTTTGGGAGTAAGTTTAAGGTGGGTAAGGGTAGGTTTTGGTTGGTTTGAGGGGGGTATGGGTAGGTTTTGGGAGTGGGTTAAGAGGGGGTATGGGCAGGTTCGGGAGTGGGTTTAAAGTGTGTAAGGGTAGGTTTTGGTTGGTTTGAGGGGGGTATGGGTAGGTTTTGGGAGTGGGTTGAGGGGGGTATGGGTAGGTTCAGGAGTGGGTTTAAGGTGTGTAAGGGTAGGTTTTGGTTGGTTTGAGGGGGTATGGGTAGGTTTTGGGAGTGGGTTGAGGGGGGTATGGGTAGGTTCGGAAGTGGGTTTAAGGTGTGTAAGCGTAGGTTTTGTGACCAAGTTTAGGGGGTAAGGGTAGGTTTGGGAGTGGGTTTAAGGTGTGTAAGGGTAGGTTGTGTTGTATGCAAGGGTGTATTTTATGGCTTGCTGGGTTGTTAAATGTGTGCCCCATATATTTTCAATTGAATTCCAACTCAACAATTTGTCATTTTCTCTTTCCTGTGAAAAACTGAATTAACAGAATATCATAAAAACTCCAATTATTCAACAAAGAAACATCATGATCAGTGAAACTGATGATATTAGAGATAATGGAGAAAAGCAAATAGGATCCTTGAGATATGCTTTAACATCTTTCCAAGCAGAATGTGTATTTACACGCTGTGGTAGCAATTCAGCTCCAAGGTCAGCACACCGAACAAAAACAAATGCATGTATATCCATGTGTGAGGCTGGAGGGCGCTAATTTCACAAAAACGAGCAACTGGCAGATCAGTCAGGATGGAAAAGAGTTGCATGCTGGGAAAACAAACAGACATGGTGTTTGAAAGCAGAATCTCTATTATACTAACTGTCTCTTTCACTTTGCCTTTCAGCACTTCATCAACAGACTTACGCAGGAGCACTACCTGCACATGCAGACTGACTAGACGATGTACCGTCTTTCTCTGGGTTTTCAGATTTCCTCTCACCTTCCAAAAAGGCTAGTGTTCCATTCAGGATGTAACTCTACCCCCCACCCACACACAAGTTCACATCTACAGGGAAATCCACCTTGAATTGGGAAAAAAAAAACAAGATCCCAGAAGAAACCTGGGAAAACATCTTACAGAAGCACAATAACTACAGCTCAGACTTGAACCCCAGACCCTGAAACTGCGAGGCAACAACACTACGTGCTGTACTACTGAACCAGTAATAAATAAATAACTAGAGATAGGAGAATGTTAATATTTCTTTCTTTTTTTGCCAAAATTTGAAATGATCAGTGAGAAATTGTCACAGATAAATTTTATGGTTTATTTATTTATAGAGAAAATGTGTAGGGCAGTGTTTAGTTGTAATTCCGTCAAACTGTCCAGTCCATTTTATTTATTTAGTGAATGTTTTTACTCTGGTTTAGAAAGAGAATTAATATTTTGCGTGCCTTTTCACTCTCTCTTAATTTATTTCCTTTTCATATTTCTCTCATCTATAGCTTTTCTCAAATTTTCTACTGGAGTTTCAGGTGGTGTAGTGGTTAGTGCTGTCGCCTCACAGCAAGAAGGTCTGGGTTCGAGCCCTGTGGCCGGTGAGGGCCTTTCTGTGTGGAGTTTGCATATTGTCCATGTGGGTTTCCTCCGGGTGCTCTAGTTTCCCTGACAGTCCAAAGACATGCAGGTTAGGTTAACTGGTGACTCTAAATTGACCGTAGGTGTGAATGGTTGTCTGTGTCTATGTGTCAGCCCTGTGATGACTTTTTTTTTTTGAGGTGTCAGATGGGCCGGCTTGAGCCTTTCAGGAACTGCTGATCTGAAGTGTCTAGAGTTTATACAGAATGGTGCAAAAAAAAAACCAAACATCCAGTGAGCAGCAATGGTTCTGTGGGCAGAAAGATAGAAAGAAAGCACAACTTAATTCATCACACACTTGTGAAATTTCCTCTCTGCATTTAACCCATCTGAAGCAGTGAACGCACACACACATGCTAACAGCGCCTGGGGAGCAGTAGGGAGTTAGGCGCCTCGCTCAAGGGCACCTCAGCCCAAGGCTGTCCCATATTAACCTAACCACAAGTCTTTGGACTGTGGGGGAAACTGGAACACCTGCAGGAAACCCACGCAGACACGGGGAGAACATGCAAACTCCACACAGAAAGGCCCTCGCTGGCCGCTGGGTTCGAACCCAGAACCTTCTTGCTGTGAGGCGACCGTGCTAACCACTACACCGCCCAAGGAAACACCTTGCTGATGAGAGAGGTCAGAAGAGAATGGTCAGACTGGTTCAAGGTGACAGGAGGGTTATGGTAACCTTCCAAATAAGCACTTTTTACATCCAAGGTGAGCTGAAAAGCATTTCAGAAGGTGAATGAGCTACAATGGCAGTGGCAGAAGCCCATATCAGGTTCCTGTCCTATCAGCCGGAAACAGGAATCTGATGGACACAGGCTCACTAAAACTAGACAGCTGAAGACTGGAAAAGGACCAAGATGTTTTCTTCAGCTTCAACAACCCCCCCCACCCCACACACACACACACACACACACACACACAGCATATATTTACAACTATAGTGAAAAATATTCAAGTTGAACAGCATAATTCAATTCGCCTGAACTGGAACAGCTGGAGGAGGATGAGCTCGCCACATTTCCTCCCATTTCAGGAAACCTAACTCTCC
This sequence comes from Neoarius graeffei, assembly GCF_027579695.1. Taxonomy (NCBI): domain Eukaryota; kingdom Metazoa; phylum Chordata; class Actinopteri; order Siluriformes; family Ariidae; genus Neoarius; species Neoarius graeffei. The sequence goes on along the minus strand of NC_083587.1, from coordinate 50,902,627 downwards.
ACTGGGTCTCAGCTCCCATGTTTAAAAATATCATACACCCACACTGCCTGACAGTTGAGTCAATAACTGCCATTCGTCACTCCTATCTGCCTGCCTCCTTTTAATTACAGCAATGAATTACTGTGCCGCTCCAGCCCCGTGGCCGTTTGATGTATTCACTTTGCACTTTTTGGAGTTCCTTTCAAAGCACCCGAAATGACTTACGCCGTGATATCAAAGACGGATGCGGCGATGTTGCTGCATGATCGACAAGCTGAGATTATCTTCTTCCACTCTGCAACGTTCTGGGTTTGCAGGGATTTTTGATCATATGTAATTACGCACCTTATTTCACACACAGTGAGGGGCTTTATCCTCCATGCCTGATTAACTTCTTTTTCTTCTTCTTTTTACATGATTACATGGACACACAGGATTTCATTTCAAAATTTCATTTCATTTCACAGGTTTAGGGTGGCTGTTATTAAAAGGTTTAATAATTTAACTCTCAGGCAGACAGGAAGAGATTGGAACAGACAATGGCAGGAATTCAGTGTGTATGTTCAAAGCATGGTAATACTACAGGCATGATTTTATAATATTGCAAATTTAGTTCAGTTATCAGGAACGAAAGAAACACTTTCTCTCTTGGATACGTTATTCGTAATGCATACATGATTAAAACTGCACCGGCACCCTATAGAGTCCCCATCCACGCCGATTTCCAATTTCACTCGTCCTTCAGCAGGTAAAGGAAAAGTCGTCCCTGAAGCATGTGCACATTAATCTTTCAAATAATCTTAAATTTTGGTTAAAAAAAGTTGTGTAAAGCAAATTAACCCTCACATCACGTCTGTCTAGTAGAGTGTAGAGTGATGCAGCAGTGCTTTAGTCTTGCAGTCTGTCCAGGTTTCCTGTCTCACCATGATGTCTAGGAAACATTTGCAATAGTGGATTCGATGACCGCATTCCATGGAGTGTTTTATTTCTTTTATAGCACTGGGATTTCTGAACTGCTGCATGTGCTGCATCACAGGGTAGTGTAACACACTCAGAGAAACACACTATCTGCCCTCTTCTGCATACATCACACTCACCATTGGCTATTGTCGCTGTGATTGACAAAGCAGAGAGAGTATGTCATCCCTCCCACCCAGTAAATGCTATAAATTTTGATGTCGATACCTAATAACATACTTTACTGTATGTAGCTAATGATGACTAGAGATAGGCTCTGAATTTAATACGCATCTGTAAAAGGAAGTAAGTACAATACAATACACACCTACTGTTGATATAATAACATTAACATTGTCCTTTAACTTTAATTTTCATTCACGTGGGAGATGGAAACAGGTTGGTGGTGGTTATGACCGAGTCCAGTGTTCTATCACAATAGTTCATTGTAAATACCATGATGATCAAAAAGAAGGTGCCTGCAAGTTCTGGTGTTTTGTTCTTCTGCGTTTTATTGATGGTGATATTCTGCTAGCGGTGTAGCACTCAACAGAGGATATGAGCTCTCCTGAGGAGCATGATCTTCTGTTTGTGTCTGATCTTTCCAGACGAGTCCTAGTTCTCCAATGACAGTCAGTGGAATCACTGTGGTCTTTATACTCCACATTCAGTAAATCTCTCTATTCTCCGCTAGTGCTATCTGAAGAGCTTCTCAGTGACTTTGGTGGAGGTTTTGGGGTCTGAGGGAATTGACATATCAGCAAATGTGCTCTTCTTCTTCTTTGAATATTTTTAATATAAAATCATAACAGACTACTACTACTAACAACAACAACGAACAATGAAAACAATAAACAACAACAACAATCAACAACAATAATCAAGAACAACAATGGCAACAACAACAACAGCAATTAACAGCAACAACAACAATCAAGAACAACAACAATAACAATCAAAAACAACAAAACAACAATAGTAATTAACAACACCAACAACAACAATAATTAACCACAGAAGCAGCAACAACAACAATTAACAACAACAATGATCAAGAGCAACAACAATACTCAAGAACAATAATGACAACAGTAATCAACAACAGCGACAACAATGACAGCAGCAGCAACAACAATAATAATTAATAACAACAATAACAGCAACAACAATTAACAACAGCAGCAGCAACAACAATTAACAACAACAATGATCAAGAACAAAAACAACACTCAAGAACAATAATGACAACAGTAATCAACAACAACAATAATCAAAAACAACAATGACAGCAGCAGCAACAACAATAATAAACAACAACAACAACAACAATTAACAGCAACAACAATGATCAAGAACAACAACAAAAATCAAGAACAACACCAATAATAATAATAGTAATAATAATAATTTATTCTGTCCTGGGAATATGCAACCCCGATTCCAAAAAAGTTGGGACAATGTACAAATTGTAAATAAAAATGATGTGTAATGCAATGATGTGGAACTTTCAAAATTCCATATTTTATTCAGAATAGAACATAGATGACATATCAAATGTTTAAACTGAGAAAATGTATCATTTAAAGAGAAAAATTAGGCGATTTTAAATTTCATGACAACAACACATCTCAAAAAAGTTGGGACAAGGCCATGTTTACCACTGTGAGACATCCCCTTTTCTCTTTACAACAGTCTGTAAACGTCTGGGGACTGAGGAGACAAGTTGCTCAAGTTTAGGGATAGGAATGTTAACCCATTCTTGTCTAATGTAGGATTCTAGTTGCTCAACTGTCTTAGGTCTTTTTTGTCGTATCTTCCGTTTTATGATGCGCCAAATGTTTTCTATGGGTGAAAGATCTGGACTGCAGGCTGGCCAGTTCAGTACCCGGACCCTTCTTCTACGCAGCCATGATGCTGTAATTGATGCAGTATGTGGTTTGGCATTGTCATGTTGGAAAATGCAAGGTCTTCCCTGAAAGAGACGTCGTCTGGATGGGAGCATATGTTGCTCTAGAACCTGGATATACCTTTCAGCATTGATGGTGTCTTTCCAGATGTGTAAGCTGCCCATGCCACACGCACTAATGCAACCCCATACCATCAGAGATGCAGGCTTCTGAACTGATCGCTGATAACAACTCGGGTCGTCCTTCTCCTCTTTAGTCTGAATGACACGGCGTCCCTGATTTCCATAAAGAACTTCAAATTTTGATTCGTCTGACCACAGAACAGTTTTCCACTTTGCCACAGTCCATTTTAAATGAGCCTTGGCCCAGAGAAGACGTCTGCGCTTCTGGATCATGTTTAGATACGGCTTCTTCTTTGAACTATAGAGTTTTAGCTGTCAACAGCGGATTGCACGGTGAATTGTGTTCACAGATAATGTTCTCTGGAAATATTCCTGAGCCCATTTTGTGATTTCCAATACAGAAGCATGCCTGTATGTGATGCAGTGCCGTCTAAGGGCCCGAAGATCACGGGCACCCAGTATGGTTTTCCGGCCTTGACCCTTACGCACAGAGATTCTTCCAGATTCTCTGAATCTTTTGATGATATTATGCACTGTAGATGATGATATGTTCAAACTCTTCGCAATTTTACACTGTTGAACTCCTTTCTGATATTGCTCCACTATTTGTCGGCGCAGAATTAGGGGGATTGGTGATCCTCTTCCCATCTTTACTTCTGAGAGCCGCTGCCACTCCAAGATGCTCTTTTTATACCCAGTCATGTTAATGACCTATTGCCAATTGACCTAATGAGTTGCAATTTGGTCCTCCAGCTGTTCCTTTTTTGTACCTTTAACTTTTCCAGCCTCTTATTGCCCCTGTCCCAACTTTTTTGAGATGTGTTGCTGTCATGAAATTTCAAATGAGCCAATATTTGGCATGAAATTTCAAAATGTCTCACTTTCGACATTTGATATGTTGTCTATGTTCTATTGTGAATACAATATCACTTCTTGAGATTTGTAAATTATTGCATTCCGTTTTTATTTACAATTTGTACTTTGGCCCAACTATTTTGGAATCGGGGTTGTAGTGCGGGCATCACAATGAACTCTCTCTCTCTCTCTCCTAGTTAAGATGCTCTTAAGCCAGTATCTCATCCAGTCGCAGGCTATCGCAGTGCAGTGAGATACACTCGCACTTCCTGTCTCACGGAACCTGACTTGAGAAGGGTTCGTGATGGCTTTGTGACACCAGCGACGCATTTGCGGCTATTTTGAGAGAAATTTTGTCGCACGGATCTTCTGAACATGTTCAAAATTTCAGCGATGAAGGAGCGACACTTTGCGACTCATGTGAGGAAATTGAGAAGCCCCGCGAATGTTTCAAGACACTAGTATCTCACTGGGCTGCGACAGCTTGCGACAAATTGCGAACGCCATTCGCGAGAGAGTTTCAAAAGTGTCTTGAAACATTCGCGGGGCTTCTCAATTTCCTCGCATGAGTCGCTCCTCCGTCGCTGAAATTTTGAACATGTTCAAAAAATTCGTGCGACAAAATTTCTCTCAAAATAGCCGCAAATGTGTCGCAAAGCCGTCGCGAACCCTTCTCAAGTCAGGTTCCGTGAGACAGGAAGAGCGAGCCAGTATCTCACTGGGCTGCGACAGCCTGCGACCAGTTGGAGACACGACAATTGCGGTAAAATATGCGAATATCAATTCAGTGTGATTCCAAGTGAAAATTGTCGCCAATTCGCATATTTTATCGCAATTGTTGTGTCTCCAACTAGTCGCAGCCCAGTGAGATCCTGGCTTTAGCGTTAAAAAGCTGTTGGGAAACCCACACTGGGCGCTTCTTCCCATAAAATCTGAATGCATTATAACAAAACGCGTTTTGTCCCTCGTCGGCTGCCGTGTGATGCTGTTTGACGAGGCGCCTCTGTTCTTCCGCATCACACTTTTTTTTTATTCTCAGCTGAATTTAAGTTTGTGTAGTTTAAATGGCGCGCAGAAGAGCAGCTGGCCATGAAACTGTTGGAAATGTTCAGTCTGAGAGAAAGAAGGTTGTACATTTTGACTTTCGTCTGTATTTTAATTCATCTTCCAGTCGCAGTGCTAATGCTAATGCTGCCCGGGTTAATAATCTGTATCGCATCCCAAATGTCTCCGTGCTCCCTATATAGGTGGCATTCTTAGGATATGAAATGAGCGCTTGTGCATCCTACCTAGTGCACTACGTGAATAATAATAAGGCATTTGCTATCAGACACTAGTCTATACAGAAACACCTTCTGAAGAGACTTCACTAATACTGGCTAGAAGCTGTTCTCACTGTTTCAGACCTAATACAAAGTCTAACTTATTTTCTTGTATGTAATGCCCAGTAATTCGCCATAAATCCTATATAATATTTGTTTTTGTTAATATTTATACCAGTTTACAGTTACAAGGAGCCCATTAAAGCAGTATTAAGTGAAAAAATATATATATATACACTAGTGCATCTCAAAAAATTAGAATACTATGAAAAAGTTCCTTTTTTCATAATTTAATTCAAAAAGGTAAACTTTCATGAAGGGCGGCAGGGTGGTGTAGTGGTTAGCGCTGTCGCCTCACAGCAAGAAGGTCCTGGGTTCGAGCCCCGGGGCCGGCGAGGGCCCTTCTGTGTGGAGTTTGCATGTTCTCCCCGTGTCCGCGTGGGTTTCCTCCGGGTGCTCCGGTTTCCCCCACAGTCCAAAGACATGCAGGTTAGGTTAACTGGTGGCTCTAAATTGACCGTAGGTGTGAATGTGAGTGTGAATGGTTGTCTGTGTCTATGTGTCAGCCCTGTGATGACCTGGCGACTTGTCCAGGGTGTACCCCGCCTTTCGCCCGTAGTCAGCTGGGATAGGCTCCAGCTTGTCTGCCACCCTGTAGAAGGATAAAGCGGCTAGAGATAATGAGATGAAAAGTTAAACCAGGCTCATCTCCACATCTGTTATTACATCCAAAAACACTACAGGTCTCTGGCATTGTTCTTTTAGGTGCAACTTCTACAAGTTTATCTGTAGATGTTTACTGAATTAGGCTTACAATCACTCGCATACACTTCTGCTCGTCACTGTCAAACACGAAACTTTCCAGGAGCTATGGCCACACAAACAAATTCACAGTTGCGATGACGTTATGTGAAAGTTCTCTATAGGTGTGAATATACTAGTGCATCTCAAAAAATTAGAATACCATGAAAAAGTTCCTTTTTTTCATAATTTAATTCAAAAAGGTAAACTTTCATGAAGGGCGGCATGGTGGTGTAGTGGTTAGCGCTGTCGCCTCACAGCAAGAAGGTCCTGGGTTTGAGCCCTGGGGCCTGCGAGGGCCTTTCTGTGTGGAGTTTGCATGTTCTCCCCGTGTCCGCGTGGGTTTCCTCCGGGTGCTCCGGTTTCCCCCACAGTCCAAAGACATGCAGGTTAGGTTAACTGGTGACTCTAAACTGACCGTAGGTGTGAATGTGAATGTGAGTGTGAATGGTTGTCTATATGTCAGCCCTGTGATGACCTGGCGACTTGTCCAGGGTGTACCCCGCCTTTCGCCCGTAGTCAGCTGGGATAGGCTCCAGCTTGCCTGCCACCCTGTAGAAGGATAAAGCGGCTAGAGATAATGAGATGAAAAGTTTCATGAAAAGTTAAACCAGGCTCATCTCCACATCTGTTATTACATCCAAAAACACTACAGGTCTCTGGCATTGTTCTTTTAGGTGCAACTTCTACAAGTTTATCTGTAGATGTTTACTGAATTAGGCTTACAATCACTCGCATACACTTCTGCTCGTCACTGTCAAACACAAAACTTTCCAGGAGCTATGGCCACACAAACAAATTCACAGTTGCGATGACGTTATGTGAAAGTTCTCTATAGGTGTGAATATACTAGTGCATCTCAAAAAATTAGAATACCATGAAAAAGTTCCTTTTTTTCATCATTTAATTCAAAAAGGTAAACTTTCATGTATTCTATATTCATTACATGTAAAGTGAAATATTTAAAGCCTTTTTTGTTTTAATTTTGATGATTATGGCTTATAGCTCATGAAAATCAGAAATCCAGTATCTCAAATGATTAGAATATTCCCTAAGATCAATCAAAAAAAGGATTTACAATACAGAAATGTCCAACTTCTGAAAAGTATATTCATTTGTACAATCAATACTTGGTTGGGGCTCCTTTACCATGAATTACTGTATCAATGCGGTGTGGCATGGAGGTGATCAGTCTGTGGCACTGCTGAGGTGTTATTGAAGCCCAGGTTGCTTTGATAGTGGCCTTCAGCGTGTCTGTATTTTTGGGTCGGATGTTTCTCATCTTCCTCTTGACAATACCCCATAGATTCTCTATGGGGTTCAGGTCAGGCAAGTTGGCTGGCCAATCAAACACAGTAATATCATGGTCAGCAAGCCATTTGGTAGTAGTTTTGGCACTGTGGGTAGGTGCTAAGTCCTGCTGGAAAAGGAAATCAGCATCTCCAAAAAGCTCGTCAGCAGATGGAAGCATGAAGTGCTCTAAAATCTCCTGGTAGATGGCTGTGTTGACTTTGGACTTGATAAAATACAGTGGACCAACAGCAGCAGATGACATGGCACCCCAAATCATCACAGACTGTGGGAACTTCACACTGGGCTTCAAACACCTTGGATTCTGTGCCTCTCCACTCTTCCTCCAGACTCTAGAACCGTGATTTCCAAAGTAAATGCAAAATGTACTTTCATCTGAAAAGAGGACTTTGCACCACTGAGCAACAGTCCATTTCTTTCTCTCCTTAGCCCAGATAAGACACTTCTGACATTGTCTCTGGCTCAGGAGTAGCTTGATATTAGGAATGTGAAAGTTGTATCCCCTTTCTTGAAGATGTCTGTTCGTGATGGGTCTTGATACACTGACACCAGCCTCAGTCCACTCCTTGGGAAGCTCTCCCAAGTTCCTGAATCAACTTTTCTTGACAATCCTCTCAAGACTGCGGCCATCCCTGTTGCTTGTGCACCTTTTCCAGCCACCCTTTTCAGCAATGACCTTTTGTGGCTTACCCTCCTTGTGGAGGACATCAGTGATCATCTTCTGGACAACAGTCAAGTCAGCAGTCTTCCCCATGATTGTGGTTGTGTGTACTGAACTAGACGGAGAGATGCACTGTGTTCATACTGTTTTACTCAAACTCAAAATGAAATATTCTAATATTTTGAGATGGTTTTTTTTAATGTTTTTGTACTGTATGCCATACTGATTAAAATTAAAATAGAAAAATGCTTGAAACATTTTAGTTTGTGTAATGAGTCTATAATATATAAAATTTTCACTTTCTTAAATAACTGATGGAAAATATTGAACTTTTTCACAATATTCTAATTTTTTGAGATGCACTAGTATATACTGTACAGTAGCAATAAGGTATCTCATCACTTCAGCTAGTTATGCCACCAGTTTACTTACCAACATGACATTAAAGGGAAATTTCACTCTGAAACACATGAATAATATTTATATAGAACGACTTTTTTTTTTTTTTTAAAGATATTTTTTGGGCTTTTTTCACCTTTATTGGATAGGACAGTGTAGAGACAGGAAATGAGCAGGAGAGAGAGACGGGGAAGGATCGGGAAATGACCTCGGGTCAGAATCGAACCCGGGTCCCCGGATTTATGGTATGGCGCCTTATCCACCTGAGCCACGACGCCCCCATATAGAACGACTTCTGATGTGTTTAGAGCTTCTGGTGCGAACTTGTTGGTTGGTGTTGTGTTTTTGTTATTCCTGTGAGAAGGTAGCAGTTATATACCGCTCTGACGTCACAGGGGGACATTGTTAGTGTGGTGTTTAATAGATTTCACTGATCTCGAACATAAAGCATAACGATCAGGTTTTGCTTTTATCGAGTGAAAAGAAGAGTGACGTTCATCGTTATATTAATGAGAAGGCAATCTAAATGAAAGTCTTCCGGATTTACCCGGAAATTTGACAAAACTCTTGAAAATCTCCGGTTTTCTGAATGGAGAAATTTATTTTTTGGATTTTTCGCGTTCCTAGACGCGGCGTAATACTTAGCATCGTCCTTGCATGGGCGCAGTCCTTAAATAGCCCAAATGTAGTTCATTGATTAAAGACAGGTGTTCTTTGTTAACGGCGCGCGTGCCGGAACTCGTGCTAAGGCGCGCAGGACTGACACTGTTCTGTGCAAGCGCAACACAATCGCACTAGAAAGCATGTTCAAGCTGCCAGTGTAGCTGCAGTCTTTTTAGTTGCGAATTACAAGTATTTCCTTGTGTTAATAATTCGCCATGTCAAAACAACCAAAACTTTCCTCCTTCTTTCGACGTGAAGAGAGGTAAGCAATTTATTATATATATTTTTTCCATCAAAGTTGCATTTTGTGGTTTCGAAGCTAAGTTTTACCCATACGAAAAAGAACAGTAAAGAACTTATAAGAGTTTACCACTGTCTTAGTAGTAAATCCTTATAAATATAAGGATAAATCCTTATAAGGATTTATAAATAAATATATATGCCATGTATGATTTACTCCTGAAAGTGGCCCATTTTGCATTTTCCTCATACAAATTTTTTATGAAAATCTAGTATGTATGAAGTGAACATTGTGCATGGTTTTTACAGATAATGTGTATGATGAATTACACCGTCTTTGTATGCTTCATGTAATGTTTGTAGTTTTAAATTATATTTTACAGTTTAAAATGTACATGCCTTTTATATGTAAATCCACATATGTTTGTGTTGGATTTACATATAAAAGGCATGTACATTTTAAACTGTAAAATATAATTTAAAACTACAAACATTACATGAAGCATACAAAGACGGTGTAATTCATCATACACATTATCTGTAAAAACCATGCACAATGTTCACTTCATTCACAGAGGAGATTCTAGAGTCTGTTGTGGCCCCAAGCAAAAATTTCCAGGGGGCCCTTCTGACCAGTGTTCATCACCAATATCTCATCTCATTATCTCTAGCTGCTTTATCCTGTTCTACAGGGTCGCAGGCAAGCTGGAGCCTATCCCAGCTGACTACGGGCGAAAGGCGGGGTACACCCTGGACAAGTCGCCAGGTCATCACAGGGCTGACACATAGACACAGACAACCATTCACACCCACATTCACACCTACGGTCAATTTAGAGTCACCAGTTAACCTAACCTGCATGTCTTTGGACTGTGGGGGAAACCGGAGCACCCGGAGGAAACCCACGCGGACACGGGGAGAACATGCAAACTCCACACAGAAAGGCCCTCGCCGGCCACGGGGCTCGAACCCGGACCTTCTTGCTGTGAGGCAACAGCGCTAACCACTACACCACCGTGCTGCCCGCCTTCTGGCCAGCGTTCATCAAAATAAATAAGCCCTTGGGCCCCGACTCTCGGGGGGCCCCTGGGCCAGGGGGCCCCAAGCAGTTGCTTGCCTTGCCTGTTCACAAGCTGCGCGTCTGTTCATACATACTAGATTTTCATAAAAATTTGTATGAGGAAAATGCAAAATGGGCCACTTTCAGGAGTAAATCATACATCTCATCTCATTATCTCTAGCCGCTTTATCCTTCTACAGGGTCGCAGGCAAGCTGGAGCCTATCCCAGCTGACTACGGGCGAAAGGCGGGGTACACCCTGGACAAGTCGCCAGGTCATCACAGGGCTGACACATAGACACAGACAACCATTCACACTCACATTCACACCTACGGTCAATTTAGAGTCACCAGTTAACCTAACCTGCATGTCTTTGGACTGTGGGGGAAACCGGAGCACCCGGAGGAAACCCACGCGGACACGGGGAGAACATGCAAACTCCACACAGAAAGGCCCTCGCCGGCCCCGGGGCTCGAACCCAGGACCTTCTTGCTGTGAGGCGACAGCGCTAACCACTACACCACCGTGCCACCCTAAATCATACATGGCATATATATTTATTTATAAATCCTTATAAGGATTTATCCTTATATTTATAAGGATTTACTACTAAGACAGTGGTAAATTCTTATAAATTCTTTACTGTTTCGTGCCGTTTCTAGAACGCAACATCAAGAAAACGTGGAAGAAACAGCGATAATGGAAGAGCCGGTTTCTAAGCTACCTAAAACTAGCAATGGTAATTTATTTTTTGTTACATAATGCACTCAGGCTGCCAGTCAGTGTGTGACACACACACGCGCACCCTGAAAAATCCTAGCTACGCCCCTGATTTACATGGGAAATTTGGTATTCATTGGGGTGTTTAAATTTACAGACAATACGAACTAATGTAAACAATTGGCTTCAACTCGCATAAATATGAATTGGAAATTTTTAGCTTATGCAAACGCACAACTCTACTAAAAGATTGATAAACGAGGCTCAACGTCCCCAACATTGAAACCTGAAAGCTTTAGAAACTCGAACAGGCCTTTACTTTTTAACAGTACTGTTTTGGGATTTTGCTGAGTCTAAGGGTGTATTCAGACCAGGATAGTTCGATAGTTCACTTGCTTTGGTCCGAACCAAAATGTTTTTTTTATTTTTTCATTTTGGTGCGGTTCGCTTTCACACTGTACATTTTAGTAAGCGGACCAAAATCTGTCAACAAAGCCACGCGCCCTGAGGTCGTTCAGCTATTGGTCAGAGATGACACGCGCACAAAGCGTTAAGTTCAAAAGTAGTCATGGAGGCTTTCCGTGCTGTTATTCTTTTTAATGTCATCAAAGCTATATGTTTTTTCCAGTTTTTACTGTTTTCACAATTGTGCGATTACTGTGCTGTTGTACAAGTAATTTATCAATTACGACGACAAAGGGCAAGGCGGCTACGGAGGATAGCGCTGATGAGCGCACATCATGTGACAGTTCTGGCTCTTCACGCAATAGATGAATTTCGTTTTTGCGTCGCTAGTACCGCCACTTTTTGAAAGAATGTCCCTGATTTTAATGTAGGTCTGACGGAGTTTCTTCACTTTTAGCTGACATTGTTCTGGGGAGCGCGTGAACCCCTTCTCCTTCATTTTCTCACTGAATACAGCAAAGACGTCGGCATTTTTGTGTGTTCTCTCCAAAAGCTCAGATATGTGGACATCTGCCCATATATCCACAAGGGTGCGCGTTTCTTCCTCGGCCCACGTTTGCCCCTACTCATTTTTTGTACTCGCCTACCACTGGTGACTGAACAACCCTTGACAACCGAAACAGTGTTTGCACTTTGCGGTGGAGTGTCAAGACTCTGTTTCCCATAATGCTCGACAAACGACGGAAGCTCCCGAGGTACAAAAAAGCAAAACTATCGGATTAGGTCCAGTCTGCTTTCACACCTCCAAAAGATCCGCACCAGGGTTCCTTTGGTCCGGACCGAGTCCGACCTTGCAGCTCGGTCTCGGTCTGCTTGTTTGGTCTGGACCAAATTTCAGTGGTTTGTATTCAGACCAACCCAAAAGGTCCGGACCAAGGGAAATTTGTGTCGTTTGGTCCGGACCAAACAACGTAGGTGTGAATACGCCCTAAGTAATGAACTGTGTAGCAGGAAAATCACCGCGTTTTCTAAATGCACTCCTGAAAATTACTCATTAACTAGGGGAATTAAATTTGATATTTTTGACATGTTAATGATTAATGTACATGAAAGAAAAAGGCTTAAAAGTTATAACTTGTTTTAGTGAAAATATGCACTAGAATGCAGGGTTTTGCGTGTTATGTTATTAAAATTTTTTTGGGGGACGTTCCCCCCCTCGTCTTAGTTTGACTTTCAAAAGTTCAGGATTTTTTTCTCTGCTCCACTTTCATCTCTGAGACAAGTGCCGGCGACTAGCGGTTTTCTCTGCCTACACAAACGGTCTGCGCCGGCCGTTCGATCCCAGGAAAAAAAAAACCTTTCAATGTTCAAGCGATTTATATCATCTCCACTGCCCATAATTTGCTGCAAATCACCATGAAATTGTCTTCGATTCAGGTCTAGCATGACCAGAAGCGACACCATGTTCGTTGATCGATTCTTGTGCTCTGATTGGCTGAGCTGGACCACGTGACCATGCCGCAGCGTATGTAGTTATGTTACAGAGCCAGGCAGCGAGAAAGCTAAGCGCACACATCTGGAGGGAAATTTCATACATATTTTCCAAGTATTTTACAGGGAAATGGTTAGTAATTTATTCGCTAAGAATGCACCAGAAGGCATGTACATTTCAAAATGTTCTCTGGGGGGGGTATGCCTTTGGCGCACCACAGTGGTTTCACCGTTGCTAATTCCAGAGCTGCCTACTACTTCTTTTTTTTTTTTTTAGCCAGCTACTTCAGATTTTCTGGAGAACCCTAAGTATAGAAGGACTGAGCAAATGTTGGACCAGAGCCGGTCCAAGGGACTCCAATCACCTTAGCACCGGCGGTAATATTGACTTTTGTTAATGCTTGATTAGTCGCAGACATTTATGCAACAGAAGCGTATTTTCTTTCCAAAAATATTTCCAAGCAGCAAGTTATTTTGAACTAGCTAGCTAAAGAAAACAGGAGGAATCTAGCTACTGTTATATTTTGTTCGCTAATATTAGATTCAAATAATATCTAGCTTGGCTGAACTGGACTTGACTGAATTTGATGCGTCTCTCTTTAGCCAGTGAGGATTTATGATAAAATACTGTAATTAGTCATGCAACCATACCTTTATCTGGCTGTTTATTTCTGATCTCACCTCTTCCATTACACAATTTAAGACCCATTTTAAATCTCACATTTTCTCTTGGTGATCGTGTGTCTGTCTAGCTCTGTTCTTATATAGTGTTTGATTTGAGTTAATTTGTTGCTTTTGTGAAAGGCGCTATATAAATTAAACATTTTTTTTTTCGCGGTCCGGTTTCCATCAAATCGTGCGCTCTGATTGGCTCGCAAGCGGTCCGGAATCCTACGATACAGACCCCGGTTACGGACCTTTGGCAACTTGCTCGTTCACAACAACAACAACAACAAACATAGTAGCAATTTTTTGTCAACATTTTATTAAGTAAAATGTTGAAAATAATTTTCTCATTTCTCAATATAATAGCATTAATTTTACAGCATGGATAGCGATAACGACAGTGTTCACAGCGAAAGCGAGTTTTACTGCCCTGATGAAGAAGAAATAAAAGAAAACATTTCAGGAGAAAGCTAAAAACCTGTAACTGTTGCTAACGCCGAGCAAAAACATGGCTGAATCCTGAATGACTCAATTTTGTATAAATAGAGGACTACATATATAGGTGGTGACATGTAGTTTTTTCCCTGCCATGGAAGTGCACTTGTATACCGAGGAGGAAGCCATTTGCATTACAGCCGTGAATGAGGATTCAAAATGGCGGCTCGCTTTGGCTTTGTTTTCCCTTTCGGGCGCTCTCGTTTTCTGTTAGAATTTGGTAAAGAAAAAAATAAATATATTATTTACCGGGCGGCACGGTGGTGTAGTGGTTAGCGCTGTCGCCTCACAGCAAGAAGGTCCTGGGTTCGAGCCCCGTGGCCGGCGAGGGCCTTTCTGTGCGGAGTTTGCATGTTCTCCCCGTGTCCGCGTGGGTTTCCTCCGGGTGCTCCGGTTTCCCCCACAGTCCAAAGACATGCAGGTTAGGTTAACTGGTGGCTCTAAATTGACCGTAGGTGTGAATGTGAGTGTGAATGGTTGTCTGTGTCTATGTGTCAGCCCTGTGATGACCTGGCGACTTGTCCAGGGTGTACCCCGCCTTTCGCCCGTAGTCAGCTGGGATAGACTCCAGCTTGCCTGCGACCCTGTAGAAGGATAAAGCGGCTACAGATAATGAGATGAGATATTATTTACCAGCTTAAGGTCGGTCCGAATCGTGAAATACCTCGGCCCAGAGGCCTCGGTCAGTATTTTCAAGACCTCGGTCACGGTATTTCACGATACAGACCTCCCAGCTGGTAAATAATATATATTTATTTTTTTCGCTGTCCGGTTTCCATCAAATCCTGTGCTCTGATTGGCTGGCGAGCCAACCCCAGTTACGGACCCCGGATACGGACCTCTGGCGACTTGTTCGTTCACAACAACAACAACAACAACAACAAACATAGTAGCAATTTTTGTCAACATTTTGCATTTCTCAGGAGAATAGCATTAATTTTACAGCATGGATAGTGATAACGACAGTGTTCACAGCAAAAGCGAGTTTTACAACCCTGAGGAAGAAGAAATAAAAGAAAAAACCTGTAACTGTTGCTAACGCCGAGCAAAAACATGGCTGAATCCTGAATGACTCCTATTTGTATAAATAGGGGACTACATAGGCGGCAAAATGTAGTTTTTTCCCTGCCATGGAAGTGCACTTGTATACCGAGGAGGAAGCAATTTGCATTGCAGCCGTGAATGAGGATTCAAAATGGCGGCTCGGCTCGGTTTTCCCTTTCGGGCACTCTCGTTTTCTGTTAGAATTTGGTAAAGAAAAAAATTAATATACTACTTACCAGCTTAAGGTCGGTCCGTATGGTGAAATACCGTGACCTCGGCCTTGAATATTGACCTCTGCTCAGAGGGCCTCGATCAGTACTTTCAAGACCTTGGTCACAGTATTTCACAATACGGACCGACCTTTAGCTGGTAAATAATGTATATTTTTTATTATTATTATTATTATTATTATTATTATTATTGTCTGTCTGTCTTCTTTCTTTTCTCTGCTGCAGAAGGATATGCTTTTTTTTTTTTGCGACATCATTACTTCCTTGCTGCTTTTTCCATCAACCCAGAGGAGAGGACTGTAGCCTTCGTGTAACGCCAGCCTGACTGATTATGTTGCATCAAAATGCGGTTGGCATCCATTACAGAAAGTGACACCAGCTCTGACAGAGGCAGCGAGAATTGGTTAAATAATGTAGTATTAGCTTCCCAGCCACTGAAAATAATATTGCATTTTTATATGATTCCCATTGACACCTCTCTCACTCTCTCTCTCTCTCACACACACACACACACACACACACACACACACACTTACTTTGTGGGACAATTCAAGTGCACTTGGGGGCCCTCTGGTGGCCACAGGGACCCTAAACAGGTGCTACTAAGTACAGTGTAACTTGTAACATTGCAGTTATCCTGAGTTACAGCAAAGACTTGGCTCAGCTAGTTTGCGATATACAAGATGACAAGCTTGATGGAGGTATAAGCATGAACGTTGAAGCTGGGAGATGACTGTTTGAGGAAGCTGGAAAGACTAAAGTGCTGCTGCATCAGCCTCTTGAGGTCGAGATTAGTGTTTCCCCTAAGTTCATTGGTTTGTAGGGTGGATGCTAGATGAGGATAGTCACCTGTAGGACCACTCCCCACGGCTCTTATTACAGAGCATTTGGACCTGAACAAACAGTTAAAGGAGTCATATTTAGGTCTTCACGTTTATTTTATAGAACAATTTTTACAGTAGAACTGCACTCCTGGTTTTTTCGGACCTTAAAATGTGTGCGCGCACATTTGGGGTGGACTTTCAGAGGGGCTGCAGGGTCTCTTGTGTGTGTGTGGGGGGGATATAATGGTTGGGGAAACATTGGAGATGAAACAAGGGATGAATCTCACTGCCACCACTATGAGCAGGTAGTCGAAAGGCATTGTGGGTAATATAGGAAACCGTAAACCAGCGTAGAAACAAGAAGGGAAGTCAGTAGAGTGCATTCCTGCTCCAAGCCACATAGCATCAACGTCAAAATCAGATCACTTGAATCTAGGATAATACTAAAGCTGTACACTGAATTTCATCAAAATCCGTTCACTATTTTTTGTGTTACGTTGGGAACAGAGAAAAAAATCCAGGATCCACGTACATATCTGGATTTGCATCAAAGTCTAATGAATTGTTCCTTGGCCCATGGTCACCTTTCCTCAAAATTTCATCAAAATCCGTTCATTACTTTTTGAGTTACGTTGGGAACAGAACAACAAACGGAGGCGAAAGCATAACCTCCTCCAAGAAAGTTGGCGGTGGTAATAACAAAATAAATCATGGAAGCTGTTAAAGATCTCATCTCATCTCATTATCTCTAGCCGCTTTATCCTTCTACAGGGTCGCAGGCAAGCTGGAGCCTATCCCAGCTGACTACGGGCGAAAGGCGGGGTACACCCTGGACAAGTCACCAGGTCATCACAGGGCTGACACATAGACACACAGCCATTCACACTCACATTCACACCTACGCTCAATTTATGGCCCTTTTCCACTACCCTTTTTCAGCTCACTTCAGCCCGACACGGCTCGCGTTTCGACTACCTCAGAGCGGCGCGACTCAGCTCGCTTCAGCCCTGCTTAGCACCCAAAACTCGCACAGTTTTGGAGTGGGGCTGAAGCGAGCCAAACCGAGCTGAGTGAGGCTGGGGGCGTGAGCAGACACTCCCCTGTGCGCTGACTGGTGAGGAGGCGTGTCCTCACATGCCCACACACGCCCCGCAAGCACGCTGGGATCTGTAAACACCGTAAACCCGGAAGAAGAATAATTACGAATTACGAGAATTTCTGAAGCCTTATGCGCCTCGCCTCATCTATACGCTCTTGCCAGTATCTGTTGGCGTTGTCAGTGACAACAAGCCACAGCACCAAGACCAGCCACACTAACGACTCCATGTCCTCCATGTTTATTGTTTACTATTCGGGTGGTGAGACTACCGCTTAAAAGCTCACTGATGTCACTGTTTGTGCCGCTGAACGACATCACGTGACGTCCACCCACTTTCGCTAACTCCACCCAATGTGTCCACCCACTTCCAGCCAGCACGGTTCAGCACGGTTGTAGTTGAAATGCAACTCCAACAGCCCCGCTCAGCTCGACTCAGCCCGACTCAGCACGGCACGGCTCAGCCCGACTCAGCCGCGTTTGTAGTGGAAAAGCGGCATTAGAGTCACCAGTTAACCTAACCTGCATGTCTTTGGACTGTGGGGGAAACCGGAGCACCCGGAGGAAACCCACGCGGACACGGGGAGAACATGCAAACTCCGCACAGAAAGGCCCTCGCCGGCCACGGGGCTCGAACCCGGACCTTCTTGCTGTGAGGCGACAGCGCTAACCACTACACCACCATGCCGCCGCTGTTAAAGATCACATGTTCATTTTAAAAATTGTCGTTCAGGGTGGATTTTTCCTTTAGCTAATATTCATTCTGTCTTTTCTGAGAGAGCTCCGAGTTTCACTTCATTTCTCTGTCAAACGAATTAAAAAAAAAAATTTAAAAATCTGTTAACTGTTACTGTTTTTTTCCTTCCAGGCAGCAGAAGAGTGTCTTTCTGTGAAACAGCAGCAGGAGAAGAGGAGCTGCTGGACGACGGTGTTATTTTTAGGGAAAATTCTCCTCCTTGTCATTTTCATCCCACCTTTCCTTAATTACGCCTCGCTTCAGAGAGAAGAGCAAGAGCTCAGACCAAGAGGTAATGTTTCACCTTCACAAATGAACAGAAAACAGGCTGTGTGTGTGTATGACTGGAAGAAGAATCGAAAAGAATTAAACTTGCACTCACCGGCCACTTTAGTAGGAACTTGTTCTTGATTTGAAGATCCCTGTTCTTGGCTGTAGGACTGGAACCCAGTGTGTTGTTCTGCTGTTGAGTGCTGAGATGCTTTTCTGCTCACCACGGTTGTAAAGAGTTGCTATGAGCTACTATATCCTTCCTGGCAGCTCGAACCACCTCAAGTCTGGCCACCTCTCTTATCAACAAGGCGTTTGCTTCCACCTACAGAACTGTCGCTCAGTCGATGTTTTTTGTTTTTCGCACCATTCTGTCTGTGCAAACTCTAGATCAGCGGTTTCTGAAATGCGCTGTGTGTATATATGGATACACAGTATATCCTGACACTGTAATGCAGTTAAGTATGCAAGACAAGATGTATATAAAACGTAGGATGCCCAGGATTTTACACAGTACTCTATATAGAATATTTATGCATGTTAATTATCTTGAAGCTTTCAGGTGGGGGGAAAAAACCATGCCTTTTTACCTACAGGTTGTTTCGTTCCCAATTAAGCGTCCCTATTTAATTAAGACCATCTGTACAGTATAATTATGCCATTAGTGTTCCAGCCATTAGTCTGAGTATGTCTAGACACTGGAAATGAAATTGCATTTGATCCGGATGCACTGAAGAATCTTCTTTTTAGTGCCTTCGCTGTAAACCTGATAGCATATCTTTTGGGATAGATAAAATAAATCATTTTGATTCCTTCGCTACCGAGCCTGCAGGAGTTTCATCTCCGTCACCGTCCTCGCTTTCAATATGTTCTTTTCTTCTAGATGCACAGTTGATAGATATAGGCTTGGGCCAGAAGATCAACCTCATCTGCAAAGGCCGAGGACATCCAGTTGGTAAAAACTCACTCACACATTGCTTATATTTTGACATTTCGAGTAGGACTTGACTGGAATTTTTGCTTTGTGCAATATGCAAATGAGCCCATTAACCAATCAGGGGTGGGTTTCCTGAAAACCTCTTGAAGCTAAGAGCGTCTTTAATTACCTCTTAAAATCCATCGTCAAGCTAACATGGTTTCCCTGAACAACATCGTAGCTAAAGTAGTACTTTAGTTCGCTCTGGACTTACGATGGACCTGGACCACTCTTTCACAACCAAGAGCGACTCGCTCGCAGCCGAAAACACAGAATGCGCATAATAATAATAATAATAAGTTAAATTTATATAGCGCCTTTCTAAAAACCCAAGGTCGCTTTACAGTTATACAGGGGAAAAAAAAAAGTCCACCAAATAGAGGTCAGGATGTCATGTCATTCCAGTGGTGTAGCAGCCACAGTCCCACGAAAAAAGGCGCACGGAAACAAGTCCCACACCGCCAGCACAGCTGCCGCAACATCACTCGGAACACCACGCCATGGATCCAGAAAGTGAGCACGGAAGCACCGCCACACAGAGCGCTGGTATGTCCCAAGCTAGCCGGTGCGACGCCACCAAGCAACGTTGCTCGGAACACCACGGCAAGCACTAAAGCACAGAGTGCTGGACAACCATGAGGTTAAAATGAGCAATGAGCTCACTGCAGTCCATAGCTAGGAGCACGGGCATCACACACGGCGAACCAAGGCCTGGAGGGAACCGACGCCCAAAACTGGGTCCGGAGCGACACCAAAACAAACATCAAACTACACAAACAAAAAAAAAAAACAAAAGGGAGAGAAAATAAAATAAAAAGCTCCTATGAGAAGCGGCGGCCAGAATGCATATGATGTACTCTCAACCGGAAATGGAAAAACAGAAAATGTATAATTTTATTAATTATTAAATAAATATATGCAAAACATTATGAATATATTTCAATATGTTTTATAGAATTATGTATGGAGGGGCGGCACGGTGGTGTAGTGGTTAGCGCTGTCGCCTCACAGCAAGAAGGTCCTGGGTTCGAGCCCCGTGGCCGGCGAGGGCCTTTCTGTGTGGAGTTTGCATGTTCTCCCCGTGTCCGCGTGGGTTTCCTCCGGGTGCTCCGGTTTCCCCCACAGTCCAAAGACATGCAGGTTAGGTTAACTGGTGACTCTAAATTGAGCGTAGGTGTGAATGTGAGTGTGAATGGTTGTCTGTGTCTATGTGTCAGCCCTGTGATGACCTGGCGACTTGTCCAGGGTGTACCCCGCCTTTCGCCCGTAGTCAGCTGGGATAGGCTCCAGCTTGCCTGCGACCCTGTAGAACAGGATAAAGCGGCTACAGATAATGAGATGAGATTATGTATGGATATTGTAGTGTCACACTTATATCCATCCATTCATTATCTCTAGCCGCTTATCCTGCGCAGGGTCGCGGACAAGCTGGAGCCTATCCCAGCTGACTACGGGCGAAAGGCGGGGTACACCCTGGACAAGTCGCCAGGTCATCACAGGGCTGACACATAGACACAGACAACCATTCACACTCACATTCACACCTACGCTCAATTTAGAGTCACCAGTTAACCTAACCTGCATGTCTTTGGACTGTGGGGGAAACCGGAGCACCCGGAGGAAACCCACGCGGACACGGGGAGAACATGCAAACTCCGCACAGAAAGGCCCTCACCGGCCACGGGGCTCGAACCCAGAACCTTCTTGCTGTGAGGCGACAGTACTAATAACAGTACTGATATCGCCAAATTTTAATCAAATTTAGTGTCACAGAGGAGACACATTTCTGCGCCTCTGTGTGTGTGTGGGGGAGGGAGGGAGGTTTTGCTCTGTGTGTACCAAAGGAGGTTGAATTGACGTCATATGGGTTCACATTTAATTAAAGAAAAAAGGCCACGCCTGCTTTGGGTTTAAATCTGGATATGAATACAGATATTTATAACACTAAACAAAGAGTGGCATTATGTTGCACTCCTGGAGCACATGAGCACGCCATCCATACATTTCAAATCCTCATAAGATTTAATGTCCGTTGCTGTTTCGTCTCCGTGACCTTAACCACCTTTATTTTGCTTTCCTTTCCAGTGCTGCTTGACGCTCCAACCGGAATGTCGTCTGATATTTGGCATGATGTGCAAGAGAGCGTTTCCCAAACCACAAAGGCGAGTTGAATCAGATGGCCGACTTTGAAAGGGTCGCCTACTGATGTGTGCAATTTGATAATTTGCGCAGAGAAGCTGGTTAGTCACCACAGCAAGCCTCATTACACATTGCTTGGGTGTGCATTCCTTCTTCATTAGAAATTCTGACTCAGAGTCGACGTGGCGTTCTGGAGAAGTGCTTATGTAACGAGCGATACTACCCTGTGGTTCTGAACATGAAGTCTTTTTGTTCTTGAGAATTGCATGTGGCATAGGGCAAGCTCGGAAAGCCAGAATGTTCTGCCTGCTTCGGCAGTGTGTGTAATGGGACCCCTGCTACACAGGAGGAAGCTGTAGAGAGTAAGAGCATCTACAGGGTAAAGTGTAGCGGCCTCGGGATAACGATGCGCTCCAAATTGGTGCAAGTATGCCTCGTTATATCTTAGCACTAATGTCGTTGCTTTCTATTTATTTCAGCAGCAAGGACATGCATCAACAGCTTCATTATACTCACCAAATCTAGTGCACCAATTCATACATGTCAACCTATACGGAATGTCCGTATTTTATACGGATTTGATTCAATAAACGTAGTATACGGGCGTATAAATAAAGTTATACGGATCCTTTAAAAAACCTTCAATATTTATTTAGAGCTATAATCAATTCCCACGATGATAAAAGAGCGCATAACATTTACAAACGTACTGTACACCACAGACAGCCAGTAAAGAGTCTTATGAAATCGCGCGTTATCTTGTGGTAGCGAGACTTCGTTCCACTTTTGATCATGCGCACACCGCATTGCGAGAATCCCGCCAACCGGGAAGTCATAGACATATAAACATAGACACCGCCTTCTGCGTAGAATCATACGTCATCCTCGCCGCCATATTGGATGTGGCAAAGTGGAGATTCTTCAGCCGTCTCTGGTATAGCGTCTAGACAGTAGCCGAGAATAAAGATGCCTCATTCATGTGCTGCGTTTAACTGTACCAACAGGTTTACCGTCCAAACGAGATCACATGGGATTACCTTTCACAGGTGAGACTGGAAAAATACTTTTCATTGTATTTGGTCATTATAACGTAATTTTACGAACAGATTTTCCTGACTTTGGGGCTAATATGAAGTCTCGCGCATAATAGCCGCTCGGTGAAACCTGTCTCCAAACAACGAAGTATTTCCTTCGTAACTACGCTGATAACACTTTGTGTTTTTGTCAAACATTGGAGCTTTGTATTCATTCTGAAGGTTTATTGTTATTAATATTGAATAAAAAGTAACTGGGCTAGATCATTGTTAATTATCATTCAAATTTTAGGTAAATTATTTTAATTTGCATCTTATACGGATTTTATAAGGGAAATACGGATTTTGGAGGTTGGTTATACAGGTTTGATTGACCAAAGGTTGACATGTATGCCAATTAAATGTGCAAAATATATTCTTGAATTCTTTATATGTATTTTTTTTAAACAATTTAACCACTATTGGAAATTAAATACACAACAAACATAAGCGCCATAAAATATCTAAATAACTAATACTGATAGGCGGCACGGTGGTGTAGTGGTTAGCGCTGTCGCCTCACAGCAAGAAGGTCCTGGGTTCGAGCCCCGTGCCCGGCGAGGGCCTTTCTGTGCGGAGTTTGCATGTTCTCCCCGTGTCCGCGTGGGTTTCCTCCGGGTGCTCCGGTTTCCCCCACAGTCCAAAGACATGCAGGTTAGGTTAACTGGTGACTCTAAATTGACCGTAGGTGTGAATGTAAGTGTGAATGGTTGTCTGTGTCTATGTGTCAGCCCTGTGATGACCTGGCGACTTGTCCAGGGTGTACCCCGCCTTTCGCCCGTAGTCAGCTGGGATAGGCTCCAGCTTGCCTGCGACCCTGTAGAAGGATAAAGCGGCTACAGATAATGAGATGAGATGAGACTAATACTGATGGGACTCTGGATAGATGAGTGTGGTGTTATTATTAAACGCGAGTGCGCTTGTTTGGTGAAGCAGGTGCTGGATGCTTGTATTTGTCATCCAGCTGACATCAGGAACGGATAATAAGGGTACGCTGAATTGCAAAAATGTGCCACTGTGGAAATATATCATATCAGCATTCTATTAATTATGCATCAAATGCGAATTCCACTGTTTGAACACTTAGACATCCTAATTTGTGCAACCCCTAAACTGAAAATATATCAAGCGCACTCTGGTCGCACAATCGCTTTCTTTCGTGGTGAGCCTGTGCCATTACCAAGATGGGAATCGTCTGCACTAGTGAAGTGACAAATATCCCATTAGCGCTGGATTGCAATAACTGACACGCACAGCGTCAAAACTTTTGTTAAAAAGAGGCAGACGGTCATTTTAGCCGACTTTAGAGCTCTGTTTTGTTAAAATGACACCTCAGCCACTACAAGAGCTCATTATGTTTCAGTTGTTTTCAACCAAGTCCTCAGTTCAGACTTTGTTTATTCAGTCAATCCTTTTTTGAGAATGTATAGGTTTTTTTAAATTTATTTATTTATATTTATTTTTCAGATACAGTGAACCCGCAGTATATTTTGTTTACAACATTAAACCTGTGTTCCTGTCACTTTTTAAATTTTACTTGCAGTTTTATGCAGGCAAAATGCACATGGTTTCGCACTGTTTATGATTCAGAAGTAAAAAGAGTCATTTCAGTCATAATTTTTCTTCATTTGAATTTTGTTCAAACTATATCAAATTGTAAACGCAGTATCATACTGTGACCGGCGTGTATCGTTACACCTCTGGTGGATAAATGTTATATTTCTTAGTTAGCGAGTGTTCTTCCCAGTTCTGTGTTTTGGTTGCTCAGAAAATGACTGGTTTAAAAAGCGGTAGCTAAAATAATACAAGAGTCATCAGGAGATGACGTATCGCCCCGGCCTCCACATGAAACCCCACTCCAAATTTTCCTAAGTTGAACTGGTTGCCATGGAAATACAGAAATCCCAAAATGTCAAAAGGCACAACTCCTCGAATCACTTAAAGGGGAACTGAAGGCAAATTTTTTTATCATCAAAATTCTATTTATCTAATTTTATTAGATATAGGAATGCATTTTTGATCGCTATTGTGTCACTGCTAGAGCAAGTTATGAGTGTTTGAAATATGCTCTGTAATATATCAGTCCATATGTCAAAGCAACGGCCGTAAACGAGATTCGTTGAGACCTGTGCGAGACATCGTAGGACGGAAGTAAAACGTACAGCGGAAATCAAAGCGACCGACATCTGCCAACATTGTCAAAAGACGCACGCGCCCTCTTTCGAATGCTGACGTAATCAAGCCGGAAGTTTTGTTTGTTTTGATAGCGATCAGGAAAGTTTGAAAAAAGTCGGCAGTAATCGTTATTTAAACTCGCTTTTGTGCAATGTTTCGTTTGGAAAACAGTTTTCAAAATGGCGGCGCTGACACTTGACGTTTTGAAGTCTCGCACAAGCCTCGTGAAGATCGCGCGGATAAGCGACGCCTGCCGTGGACCAAACGAACTAAATTCAACATGGCTAAAAACCGAATAGGCCGATAAGTATAATATTTAATTGCAGTTAGTTGCCAATGCGAGTCACGATATAAGGTTACTAAAACCGATAACGTAACTGAATAACACGTTAATTAAGAAATAAAGCAAGTTTAAAAATGACTTCAGTTCTCCTTTAACATGACTATCAGGTTTCATGAAAAAATTCCTTATAGTTTTTGGGTTATGCTCCGGAAACTAAAATGTTTAGACGGACAGATCGATAGCTGTATCCCCCCGCATTATATGCTGGGGGGGATAATAACAAAAAAGAATAGTGAGCTAGTTGGAAAGTTCAGCGCATTAATACCAATGACTGTATATTAATATATGATAACTGAGCATCGCAACCGGGAGTCAACTGTGAAGCTAAAATGTCTCTGAGGCCCTCTAGTGGCTGTCTGTAGTACAGTTTTTAACCCATGTCCATTCCTATGTAAGTGAAAGGGACAGACCATTTTTCCTAAGTTACATCTTCGGGAATAGTTTTCTGTTATGTTTACAAGTTCTGTCGACCTTGATATTTCCTTCAATATTTTTCCTTATCATAAATGTGTTTTTCTAGACGTTAGATAGCTCCTGATAGCTATCTGGAGGTATGTACTCGAGAGAAGGGGAATGAAAGTCAGTAGGAGCAAGATGTAGGGTGTTCACACGGCACATATTTGCATCGATGCTGCACCGATGTATTTTGTTGCGATATATCTTACACCGGTGTAAATTTTGCGCAGCGTTCACACGCCACAACTCTGCTTACTAGAGAGAAGTGTGTTAGCACCGGTGCAGCCCCACTTGCGGTCACACGGCAGTTTCTGCGACCGTGCAATAGTAGCAAAAACTTTATTACTATCATTTCCTTTGATAGTAATAAAGTTTTGATATCATTTCCTTTTATTACTATCATTTCCTATCATTATTACTATCATTTTCCCTTTCGGGCGCTCTCGTTTTCTGTTATGCAAGGCTGACACTTGCACGACTTTTGGCCACGATTTTGTCGTGGCAAGTCGTGCCATTTTGGGGCACGAACTGGGAGGCTCCCGCACTGTTCACGACTAGTTCACGCATAGTTCACGACAAGTTCACGAATGCGTGCCCGTCCACATTCACGAACTGGCACGACGAGTTCACGCATAGTTTGTGCATAGTTTACGCACTTCCCGCATTGGCACGACGAGTTTGCGCAATTCGGATGGTGTCGTGCCGACTTGGGCACGCCATATAAAAAGGGGGCCTCCCCAACCCCTGGTCATTTTTGAATTGGCTGTGGAAGAGACAACATGCTGAATACCAGAGACACAATCATTGCAGAGAAGAGAAGATGCCTGTACCTGGCCGCTGCTCTAGCCATTGTTGAAGAGCAGCAGAAAAGGCTGGAAGAGGCAGAAGAGCAAGAAAAGGCAACCCCACCTCGAAGAAAGACACAAAGGAAAGTGTGGGTCCAGGAATGGTTGACCAGAAGGCACGAGTTTGGACAGTATGACAGTCTACTGTAAGTTGTCTCCTCGCTGGTGATCTCTGGAATGGCGAGAAGTGTCCGGGAAGCCCTATATATATATCCCCGCACCGATGCAAGCGCCACTGTCGCGCAGTAGTCGTGAACTTGTCGTGAACTGCTCGTGAACTCGACGTGAGCTGTTCGTGAACTATTCGTGGCAGTTTGTGACAGTCGTGGCATGGCGCGCACTTCCACGCACTGGCACGCATCGTCCCGACGAGTTCACAACGAGATCACGAAGAGTTTGCGCATAGTTCACGACCCGGTCGCGAAATTTTGTCGTGACCAAAATTTTGAACCTTTCAAAATTCTCGTCCCGACATGGCACGCAGTCACGACGGGTTTACGCACACTTCACGCCAGTTTACGACTAGTTTGCGCACTGGCACGACTCGAGTCGTGCCAATGTGTGCCACGGAATCGTGCAAGTGTCAGCCTTGCATTAGAATTTGGTAAAGAAAAAAATAAATATATTATTTACCAGCTTAAGGTCGGTCTGTATGGTGAAATACCGCGACATCGGCCTTGAATACTGACCTCGGCCCAGAGGGCCTCGCTCAGTACTTTCAAGACCTCGGTCACGGTATTTCACGATACGGACCTCCCAGCTGGTAAATAACATGCATGTATTTTGTATCCTTTTTTATTAGATTTCCGTAGTCCGTGACCCATCCATATTTTATCAACCACCGGAGTGTGTACATGGGTTGTTTTGAAGTCCAAGCTGTACAGTATGATCCGGAATAATGTGCTACTACTTAGGAAAAAAAAAAAAAGACTTCCATGACTATTCCTAAGTTGAATGTATTTATTTCCCTGAGTGTCAGGACCAAGCGATATTATAAGGGGTGTTCACACGGCACATATTTGCATCGATGCTGCACCGATGTATTTTGTTGCGATATATCTTACACCGGTGTAAATTTTGCGCAGCGTTCACACGTCACAACCCTGCTTACTAGAGAGAAGCGTGTTAGCACCAGTGCAGCCCCACTTGCGGTCACACGGCAGTTTTTGCGATCGTGCTATACGATAGTAATAATGCGGAAATGAAATATGTGCATGCATGAAAATGTACTTTTCCCGGTTGTCATGGCATCACCAAGCGCCGGGAAAACAACGTGGATGAAGACACCAGTGTTGCCAGATATTGCTGATGTTTTCCATCCCAAAATATGTTCAAACTGCCAAAATGCACTTAAAACCGCCCAATCTGGCAACACTGGAAGACACGCAGTTCTGTTGTTGTTGATATTCGCCATTTTGGAAGCGCAAAATACCAGGATGCAAATTATGCAATGCCCGTATGTAATCAACTCTCGTCACGCGTAGCGAGTCTACCCCTGTAGCGTTCAGACGTCCCATTTTATATCGGTGCTGCCCCGCAAACTAGCATTTACTCCGGAGTAAATTTCTTAAACCGCCTCCCGAGCAGGGTTAGATTTGCACCGGTTTAAGCAGCTTTCAGGGGCTACACCGCTATAACTTTGTACTGTGTGAACGCTCTACCGGGGCAGCCCCGGTGCGACACCGGAGTAAAAGTTGCCGTGTGAACACCCCTATAGTGTACACGTGTGTGAATGAGGGTGGGGACAGTGGAATGGTACAGCTACAAGGAATAGAGATGGTCAAAGCAGATGAGTTCAAATATCTGGGGTCAACTGTACGAAGTAATGGCGAGTGAAGAAGAGAGTGTAAGCAGGTTGGAATGGATGGAGGAGAGGAGGATGACGGGAGTGATTTGTGACCGAAGGTTGCCAAAAAGAGTGAAAGGGAAAGTGTACAAGACAGTAGTAAGAGGAGCGATGATGTACGGTTTTGAAACAATGGCGCTGAAAAAGACGGGAGGCTGAACTGGAGGTAGCGGAGTTGAAGATGCTGAGATTTTCATTGGGAGAGACAAAGTTGGACAGGATTAGAAACATGAATATTAGAGGGACAGGACCTATAGGACGGTTGGTGTGGCAGAAAAAGATATGGAGGGACATTATCAGGGTTCCCCCTGGGTTCTGAAAAATATTCTCCACTTTTTTTCCTTGAAAAATCTGACTTATCAACGTGGACTTAATACTGGTTTATACCAACCAAACTGGCACAATTCAAATACTTGTCCAGATACAGCTAGGCCTCTCCATTGCGTATAAAATTTGGGCTCCACTCCAGCCTCTAATAAGAGAGACTTGATTTTGGGCTCCCTGTGCACCAATCAAGCTAAAATGCACCTCTTTAGTTTGAGCTTATTTCAGGTTATTTTAGGATTTAATTATTCTAAAGAGATATTAGCACTCCTTTGATCTTTTACTTCAACACAAAACTTGATTTACAATTGAACAGACTCGAGAAGAGGCTTGGACCAACCAACAGTGAAGGAATACGAATTTACCGTCGATTTACAAACCAAGCACACGTATTTTACATCGTACGTCCGCCGCGGGAACTCAACACGCCACGCCCACCGAAACACAGAGCCCTTCTGTTGCTTGCCGGCTGACAGCACTTTCACTTTAGCGGGGTTCTCATCTCATCTCATTATCTCTAGCCGCTTTATCCTGTTCTACAGGGTCGCAGGCAAGCTGGAGCCTATCCCAGCTGACTACGTGCGAAAGGGGGGGTACACCCTGGACAAGTCGCCAAGTCATCACAGGGCTGACACTTATGCTGCGTTCATGTGCTATGGGAATTATGGTAAATACCAAACGCCGACATGGAAAACACACATGAACGCCCCCTCTCGTGGTATTTTCCACTGGGCAACTCGTAGAAAATTTTGATACACGAGTTGCCGAGATGAGATGAACTTTAACCTTTTCAACATGGCGGCGAGCGGTACAAGACACTTGAATGCTAAGCATTGTACGCTACTAAAGTTTTTTTTTACTAGTACTAGTGGGTAGTTTTTGGTGTCTATGCAATGTTGCGTCATTAACAAGTGTAATATAATACATTAGAAATCCGTTTCCTTTAAAAATGCGTTGTTATGGTTTGTTTTTACCTATCCAGAGCAGACGCTATTGCTAACGATAGCTAACTAACTATTGCTAACTTGAATCTGGTCCACCATCTTTAATTTGTCAACCACAACAAAAGCATGTGAACACAACACACTGGTAAATACCACTTCCCAACTGGAAAATATCATCTTCCCAGAGCACATGAATGCAGGGATAGACACAGACAACCATTCACACTCACATTCACACCTACGGTCAATTTAGAGTCACCAGTTAACCTAACCTGCATGTCTTTGGACTGTGGGGGAAACCGGAGCACCCGGAGGAAACCCACGCGGACACGGGGAGAACATGCAAACTCCACACAGAAAGGCCCTCGCCGGCCACGGGGCTCGAACCCGGACCTTCTTGCTGTGAGGCGACAGCGCTAACCACTACACCACCGTGCCGCTGTCCGATGTGCTCGGGGACGGTTGGGGCTCTGAGTGTGCCTCCCCCATGACTGTTTCAGCCCTTAAATCATCTTCAGTGCTTGAAGAAGTCCAAAAAACTTCATCAAATTAGACTGCACCATTGTTGGGTTCACGCAGAGATGATTACACCACCATATCAGGCTGATTAAGACGCACTGTGATTGGTCAAAAGTTTGGCGCTCGTGCAGTCGATTTTTTTTCTTGGTCACAAACGTGCTCATTGTTTACACTCTGGCTTCGTGCCGTTTCTTCACTGGGGTTGGATTTCGGCAAACGGAGAGATTTCTGTAAAGATTGACTTACGATAAATATGACAAATATGTTAGTCACTGTGACAACTGCTAGTCATTTTCTCTTCGTCACTGATGGATTATGTTCGTCAGTGACCAGCGGGAACCCTGCGTTATCTGCTGTAGTGACCCCTAACGGTCGAAAGAAGAAGAGGAAGAAGATATACAGTAGCTACTGATAAATAAACGGGTGTGGTTGGCAGTTTGGGACATGACAGTCGAGCCTTATGAACATGGTATTTTCCAACATGCAGCTATGGCTCTTGATAGCTTTGTAACAAAGCCATGTCTTGTTCTGCTGTAAATTATTTTAACAGACCCTCAGCATGGAGTTCTTTGTTGTCTAAGCCAGCTCCATTATCATTTATTGACTGTATGACCTTCGAGAACGCTCTGGTACGGTTGAAATGAATTGCGCCAACACAAGTAGAGGACATAAGAGCACTTCTCTATTCAAATATGTTACTACTTTCATATCTCAGAGCTAGAAAATTATGGAGAGCAGCTGCTGACTGCTGTTTATATTTTCAGTTGGTGCTTTACATTAGCTACTTGCATTACCTTGATTTACAACCCCGATTCCAAAAATATTGGGACACTGTAAAT
Source organism: Neoarius graeffei (assembly GCF_027579695.1). Classification (NCBI taxonomy): domain Eukaryota; kingdom Metazoa; phylum Chordata; class Actinopteri; order Siluriformes; family Ariidae; genus Neoarius; species Neoarius graeffei. The sequence goes on along the minus strand of NC_083587.1, from coordinate 50,871,894 downwards.
AAAAGCAGAATGCAATAATTTGCAAATCACGGCAACCCTAGATTTCATTGAAAATAGCACAAAGACAACATATCAATTGTTGAAACTGAGAATTTTTATTGTTTTTAAAAAAATATATGCTCAATTTGAATTTGATGTCAGCAACACATTTCAGAAAAGTTGAGACAGGGGCATATTAGTGTTGCATCACCTCTGCTTTTAACAACACTCTGTAAACGTTTGGGAACTGAGGAGACCAATTGCTGTAGTTTTGAAAGAGAAATGCTGTCCCATTCTTGCTTGATCTACAATTTCAGTTGCTCAACAATTCGGGGTCTCCTTTGTCGTATTTTGCACTTCATAATATGCCAAATGTTTTAAAAGGGAGACAGGTCTGGACTGCAGGCAGGCCAGTTTAGCACCCGGACTCTTTTACGACGGAGCCATACAGTTTTGGTATGTGCAGAAAGCAGTTTGGCATTGTCTTGCTGAAAGAAGGAAGGACTTCCCTGAAAGATTTTGTCTGGATGGCAGCATATTGCTCTGAAACGTGTATATATCATTCAGCATTAATGAGGCCTTCCCAGATGTACAAGCTACCCATGTGTGGCAGCGGGGGTGTGGTCAAGCGTCAGTCTGTGAATGGAGGGCGGAGTTAGGGAAGGTAAGTGGCAGAATCACTACACTTGATGGGAATTAACCTGTTTGTGTGTCTTCCCCAGTGACCGTGCCCTATAAGGAAGAGAGGGAGAGCAGAGGAAGAGAGCTCTCCCCCAACCTGGACGCTTGTGTGCGTGCATGTGTGTATGTATGTGAGAGAGTGAATATAAAAGCTGAAAAGCTAAAATACAAGAGTTTTTGAGAACTCAGTTCTGGCCTGCCGTGCTTCTGTGCTCCACCCACCTAGAACTCTTGCTACAGTGGTGCCGAAACCCGGGACTCGGAGGATGGAAGAGAACAGTCCCATGGAGTCCTCCCCCTTCAAGAACCTGGTCCATGCCCTCGCCACGGCCCAACAGAGCCAGCACCAGGCGCTGGTCGCCCTCCGGAAGGAGCAAGAACAACGGTTCGAAGCCCTGGTGTTGGCGCAGCAGGAAGATCGCCAGGCGTTCCGGCACCTGCTTGCGTCGGCGAGGTCTGCCATCACCACCGGCGTGGACCCTCCCCACCTCACCCTAACGAACATGGGTCCGCAGGACGACCCCGAAGCCTTCCTCGCTCTTTTTGAGCAGGCAGCAGAGGTGTGGGGTTGGCCGGTGGAGCAGCGCGTGGCGTGCCTCCTCCCCCTGCTAACGGGCGAGGCGCAGCTGGCCATGCTACAGCTCCCTGCCGACAGCCAGCTGGTCTACGCTGACCTCGGCAGGGCCGTCCTCCAACGTGTGGGGCGCACACCGGAACAGCAGCGGCAGCGCTTCCGCGTGCTGTGCTTGGAGGAGGTCGGCCGGCCGTTCATGTTTGGCCAGCAGCTCCGGGACGCCTGCTGGCGGTGGCTGAGGGCCGACAACCGCGACGCCGAGGGAATCATTGACCTGGTGGCGCTGGAACAATTCGTCGCCCGACTTCCGGAAGGAACCGTGGAGTGGGTCCAGTGCCATCACCCGGCGTTGCTGGATCGGGCCATCGAGCTGGCGGAGGACCATATGGCGGCTGTTCCGACGGCAGGACGGCGTGTCCCCTCTTCCCTAACTCCGCCCTCCATTCACAGACTGACGCTTGACCACGTCCCTGCTGCCACACCATGTCATGTGCACTAATGCCCCCTCATACCATCACAGATGTTGACTTTTGAACTGTGCGCTGATAACAAACCGGATGGTTCCTCTCATCTTTAGCCTGGAGGACGTGGTGGCCATGATTTCTAAAAAGAATTTCTACTTTTGGCAGCACTGTGGTGTAGTGGTTAGCGCTGTCGCCTCACAGCAAGAAGGTCCGGGTTCGAGCCCTGTGGCCGGCGAGGGCCTTTCTGTGCAGAGTTTGCATGTTCTCCCCGTGTCCACGTGGGTTTCCTCCGGGTGCTCCGGTTTCCCCCACAGTCCAAAGACATGCAGGTTAGGTTAACTGGTGACTCTAAATTGACCGTAGGTGTGAATGTGGGTGTGAATGGTTGTCTGTGTCTATGTGTCAGCCCTGTGATGACCTGGCGACTTGTCCAGGGTGTACCCCGCCTTTCGCCCGTAGTCATCTGGGATAGGCTCCAGCTTGCCTGCGACCCTGTAGAACAGGATAAAGCGGCTAGAGATGATGAGATGAGATTTCTACTTTTGATTCATCAGACTTCAGGACAGTTTTCCACTTCGCCTCAGTCCATCGTAAAAGAGTTCAGGCCCAGAGAAGGTGGCGGTGTTTCTGGATATTGTTTATATCTGGTTTTAACTTGCATTTGTGGATGCAGTAATGAACTGTTTTCACAGATGATGGTTTTCTGAAGTGTTCCTGAGCCCATACAGTGATTTCCACTACAGACACATGTCTGCTTTTAATGCAGTGTCTCCTGAGGGCCTGAAGATCACAGGCATCCAATGTCAGTTTTCAGCCTTGTGTCTTGCATACAGAGATTTCCCCAGATTCTCTGAATCTTTTAATGATATTATGTACCATAGATGATGTGATCCCTAAATTCTTTGCAGTTTTACATTGAGGAACGTTATTCTTAAATTGTTGCACTGTTTGCCCATGCAGTCTTTCAGAGTGGTGAACCCCTCCCCATCTTTACTTCTGAGAGACTCCGCCTCTCTGGGATGCTCTTTTTATACCCAATCATGTTACTGACCTGTTGCCAATTAACCTAATTAGTTTTTTTTTTTTTAGTATGACACAACTGTCTTTTGTTGCCCCGTCCCAACTTTTCTGAAATGTGTTGCTGACATCAAATTCAAAATGAGCATGTATTTTTCCAAAAACAATAAAATTTCTCAGTTTCAACATTTGATATGTTGTCTTTGTACTATTCTCAATGAAATATAGGGTTTCCATGATTTGCAAATCTTCACATTCTGTTTTTATTTATGTTTTATACACCGTCCCAACTTTTTTGGAATTAGGGTTGTACATGATTAAGAATGTCAGCTAGCTAACAAATGGTAGCTTATGGCTCAAAAGCTCAAATATTTTCCTGACAACGATAAATCAATATTCCTGCGAGAATATGACGACATTTGCGTATTTTACATATTATTTAATAATCCTGTACTTGCCACTTTGAGTTAGATGACGCATCGTTTTACGTTGCACTTTAGGTAATATCAGCATGAGCATGCACACACTCACCGGCCACCTTAGTAGGAACTTGTTCTTGAGTCTAAGATTCCTGTTTTTGGCTGGCAATGTGCTCTTCTGCTGTTGCATGCTGAGATGCTCACCACAGTTGTAGAGTTGCGATATCCTTCCTGGCAGAAAAGCTCAAACTAATCTGGCCATTTTCCTCTGACCTCTCTTATCTACAAGGCGTTTGGTTCCACCTGCAGAACTGTCGCTCACTTACTCAATATACACTACCGTTCAAAAGTTTGGGGTCACTTTGAAATGTCCTTATTTTTGAAAGAAAAGCACTGTTCTTTTCAATGAAGATCACTTTAAACCAGTGGTTCTCAACCGGGGGGGCGCGCCCCCCTGGTGGGGCGCGGAGGTACTCCAGGGGGGTCGCGAGTAGGCTTCATGTATGGAGGAAAAAAAAAAATCTGGGGCTAACAGGCTATAGTAGCTAAGCAGATGCAACACATTTACCCATGTCAAAATGCAGGACATTGGACTATTACATACAAATCAATACTATTATAAAATCTATCATCAATCTATCATAAAATCTTGTGTGTAGGTTATTTTAAGCCCGTGACGCGAACATGACGCAACGTCACGTGAGTGAGTCTGCATACCGTGGCCACCGTGTGAGTGCTTGCCACACACACACTAGTCTGGTTTCTTGCCGAGTTAACTCGTGCCGACTCTCGCTAGTCTACTATCATCAATTCATCGATACAGCACAAAACCCAAACAGTCTTTTTAAATACTACTACCCCACACTGTATTTTTGCTTTCCCCATTTCAGCTCTACCCAAATAATTTGTTGTTTTTGTTGTTTTCTTACTGCTAGTCTACTACCCCTTTGCCTTTTTCACCCTGCGTGTGAAAAATCCAACTGTCCCACACACACACACACACACACACACTAACACACACACACACACACACTCACACGAGTAAGTACACCATTCACACCTCGTTAAAATTTGCAACTATAAAATCCCCGAATAAAGATATTGATCGTGTTTCTCACTGATAAGCCCCATACGTTCCCTCTGGTTAGCCCCCTTAGCCTACTACAGACTTAACCTACTACAGACTTATCGTTACAACTTTATTACACACGTTTATTCACAAATACTTTAACAAAATGGATAGATTTCTTGTCAAAAAACCCAAGACAACTGACGTAGGTCTACCACCAGCTGCGAGAAAGCTTCGGAGGTACGATGAATCATACCTGCAGTTTGGTTTTACTGTCACCTCTGATCTTCGTCCTCAGTGTGTCGTGTGTGCCGAGGTGCTGGCAAACGAAAGCATGAAGCCATGCAAACTTAAAAGGCACCTCGAAACGAAGCATGCTGGCCTGAAGGACAAACCGCTTGAATACTTTCAAAGAAAGCGTGATGGCCTGCATCAGCAACAGGCAACAATTTCCGTGCACAGCACTGTATCTAAGCAGTGCCTGGAGGCATCATATGTGGTGGCAAAAAGAATAGGTAAGCTAGGCAAACCGCACACTGATGCCGAGAAATTCGTTTTGCCAGCTGCGCAGGACATGTGCAGAATATTCTTCGGGGATAGTGCAGCAGACAAATTAGGCACCGTGCCACTTTCAAATGACACAGTTGCTCGGAGAATTGCTGATATGTCCAATGATATCAGAGAGCAATTAATACAGTTTATTAAAAATAGTCCATACTATGCCTTGCAGTTGGATGAGTCTACCGATATTGCTGGACAGGCACAGCTTCTTACATATGTCAGGTATGTCAGGGATAAATTAATTGAGGAGGATGTCCTTTTTTGCCACCCTCTTCAGTCACACACAACTGGAGAGGCCATCTTCAATGTCCTTGATTCATTTATTCGCGAGAATGGGTTGGCGTGGGACCGATGCGTTGGCTTGTGCATGGATGGCGCATGAGCAATGACAGGCCGTGAGCAAGGTCTAGCTGCTGGCGTTAAGCAGGTAGCTCCACTTGTAAAATGGACCCATTGCATGGTTCATCACGAAGCACTCGCTGCAAAAAAAATGCCGTCTCTGTTGGAATCCGTGCTGAACCAATCAGTAAAAATGATCAACCTCATCAAGTCACGGCCGCTAAACTCTCGCTTGTTTGAGGTCCTCTGTCAGGAGATGGGGTCAGAGCACGAACAGCTGCTTCTGCACACTGAGGTTCGCTGGCTGTCCAGGGGGCGGGTGTTACAACGTTTGTATGAGCTGCGAGATAAGGTGAAGCGGTTTTTGACACAAATCAATTCAGACCTGGCGAAAAATCTGGATGACCCTTTGTGGCTGGCGTGTCTCTCCTATTTGGTCGATATATTTGACCGCTTGAATGGCTTGAACCTGTCTTTGCAAGGCCGAGAAACTCACATTTTGCTTCTCGCAGAGAAAGTGGATGCCTTCAAGCAAAAACTTGACCTCTGGTGTGGCCGCATCAGTCGGGGGAACTGTGATATGTTCCCAAGCCTTGCAGACTTTATCAGTAATGCAGGCACTTCCCACGATTTCTCATCTGTCTTTCAAGCAGCGTCAGAGCACCTGTCGGTAATGAGAAAACAGTTTGCGGCATACTTCACAGAGGATTATCGCTCTTTTGCGTGGGTTCGAGATCCATTTGTGTGTACTGCTGACGAACTTCCAGTTGACATGCAGGAACAGCTTATTGAGCTGAAGAGTGACAGTAGACTTAAGGCAGTCTTCACCTCATGCCCTCTTTCGACATTCTGGGCAGCATTGATGCAGGAGTACCCGCAACTGTGTGACGTAGCCTTGAAACTGCTCATCCCATTCGCATCGACCTACTTGTGTGAGGCAGGATTTTCAAAAATGACTGCGCTCAAAACGAAATATCGCAATCGTGCGCAAATTGAGGATGACTTGAGACTGTGCTTGTCAAACATTTCGCCAAGAATTGAGGATCTTTGTAAGGCAAAGCAGGCTCAGGTCTCGCATTAACGCAAATGCAGATCACAAAGGCACAGTAAAAAGTAAAACCTAAATTCACGCCTGGTCCCAATTCCCAATGATATCAATAGCCAGCTAATGATAAGCCTAATAAAATACCTAATAAAAACACTAATAATAATAATAATAATAATAATGATGCTTATTAATAATAATAGCATAATAATAATAATATCAACAACCAACAACAGCAATAATAATAATAATAATAATAATAATAGGCCTAATAATAATAATAATGCCTGAAAGAACATAAGTCTTGTACTACTGCCAACAGCTTAGTAATGATAATAGGCCATAATAATAATAATAATTATAATAATTATAATAATGCCCGAAAGCAGATTAGAAATGTGGTGCTACTGCCAATTATAACAATAGCCTAATAATGATAATAGGCCTATGTATTTCTATGGAATGGATAATGCTACTACTGCTGCTACTGCTACTACTACTACTACTACTACTAATAATAATAATAATCTAGCCCAGGGCTAGCTATCTAGCTATCTATCTATCTATCTATCTATCTATCTATCTATCTATCTATCTATCTATCTATCTATCTATCTATCTATCTATCTATCTATCTATCTATCTATCTATCTATCGGTCGATATAAGGTGCTGTAGGTCGGGTGGTGTCACTGCGGGTGAGTGTGTTTGGGGGGGATGGGGGCGGGGCGAGAAGAGGGGCCCCCAACTGCAATGAACCAGCTTTGGTGGGGCCCAGGTTGCAAAAGGTTGAGAACTCCTGCTTTAAACTAATCAGAAATGCACTCTATACATTGCTAATGTGGTAAATGACTATTCCAGCTGCAAATGTCTGGTTTTTGGTGCAATATCTCCATAGGTGTATAGAGGCCCATTTCCAGCAACTCTCACTCCAGTGTTCTAATGGTACAATGTGTTTGCTCATTGCCTCAGAAGGCTAATGGATGATTAGAAAACCCTTGTACAATCATGTTAGCACAGCTGAAAACAGTTGAGCTCTTTAGAGAAGCTATAAAACTGACCTTCCTTTGAGCAGATTGAGTTTCTGGAGCATCACATTTGTGGGGTCGATTAAATGCTCAAAATGGCCAGAAAAGTGTCTCGACTATATTTTCTATTCGTTTTGCAACTTATGGTGGTAAATAAAAGGGTGACTTTTCATGGAAAACACAAAATTGTCTGGGTGACCCCAAACTTTTGAACGGTAGTGTGTATGTATATATTTTTTCGCACCATTCTGTGTAAACCCTAGAGACTGAACTCTAGAGACAGTTTCTGAAATACTCAAACCAGTCCATCGGGCTTTTGATTGATTGATTGATTGATTGATTTATTCGGTATAAACGTAAAAATTTTACATAAATAAATATATAAAATATTGACATAATCATACCAGGATAACACAATAAAGCGCACAGCGCTTGTTTCCATTGTGGTCCCAAACCAACACCCATGCCACGGTGAAAGAAAGTCACACTTTGTGATCACAATTTTTCCCATTCTGATGTTTAAACATTAACTGAAGCTCTTAATTTGTATCTGTATGATTTGATGCATTGGGCTGCTGGCAAGGCATCAAACAGCAGGTGGATAGGTGTTCCTAATACAGTGGCAGGTGAAAGATGGACTCAATGTCCACGTGGTCATATTTAGAGTGCATGTTCTGGTTTCAAGGGCTCTACTGCATAGACTTTGCCTCTAATTTTTTTTTTGCAAGATGGCAACTCCCATTTCAATCCATTAAACCCATTTCTGAAAGAAGATACGCAGAACCATAGCCTCACTTTTTGTTTATAAATGCCTTGAGACCTCAGGAATTGCACATGAATAGTTTTGTGTTTAACAATAAATCTAATATAATAATTTTTACGATTAAAGTGATTCATATAGGTAGCGGTCTGAGCAGCGCTCGAAACTAACGGTGTCCCGAGGACCATAAAAAATGTCATCGGGACACAAAATTATCATATCTGGGACAATCCCGGGACAATGGAAAAAAAATAGATCTAGAAAAAAAAAGTTCTACATTAATATTATTTACAAAGCCGTAACACGTACGTAGACATTCACCTAATTTGTCAATTTTAATTTTAAAACGTTAACAGCGAAAAATACATAGTAGCTACACTTTCGATGCACCTGCATCCGTAGGCTACAGAGCAGCGCATCCTGTTCTAGAATCTTCGGCCGGAGTCCGCATTATATGGACTCGGAATGGAATTGCTACCGCACACGCTGCGCCGACTCTTGCCAGAACAAAAATGCTGAAGTGGCTGAAGCGGACCGACCGCGGGGAAGAAACTGAAAGCCCAGACATAACGTCTCCGGGACCTTCAGGATCCAAAGTGTCCTCGCCTGGTCTGCAGGCAACGCTAGCAACTGAATGAACTTAATGAACACTGTTAGACACGTTATAAAATACAACAGGAATGATGTGGATGATATTGACGGAAGATACCGTTCAACAGAATAAGTGAGTTTTCTTGGTGTCTTTCTAGTTCAGAAAGTTTAGTCAGTCAGCAGCACAACTAGGCTCGGACCTGCCACTATGCTGATGTTGCTAACATTTGCACCCGGCAGCGAAAGTTCATAAAAATGGATAACGGAAAGTTCATAAAAATGGATAACGGTAATGGTGAAAATTATAAGTTGGCCTTATAAGTGCCAACAGATGTTCAAGGTATAAGTAGATGAAATGAACATAAAAGGGGTCTTATTTTCAACTAAAGTGTACTGCAGATGTAGGGAGTTGAAACATTTTCTGAATGAGCTAGATCTCATCTCATTATCTGTAGCCGCTTTATCCTGTTCTACAGGGTCGCAGGCAAGCTGGAGCCTATCCCAGCTGACTACGGGCGAAAGGCGGGGTACACCCTGGACAAGTCGCCAGGTCATCACAGGGCTGACACATAAAATCGCATAGTTACAAATATAATAGTAACTTCATATGATAATATTAACCACTGGTTATTTCAGAGAGGAAAAAAATGGGGACACTATTGCTTCCATTCGGGACAATACAACACAGAATTCGGGACCACTGGGGGACACAAAGGAAAAAAGTTAATTTCGAGCCCTGGGTCTGAGTGAATGGCCTTGACATCTGTGACGTCACCACAGGAAGTCTATCGGTCTCCTCGCCATTTCCGCTAGACTAAAACACAGAGCTGACTGCAACTCCGATCCTCCATTTTGAGCTAATTTATCACCATGCCACGTAGATGTGTTGCTGGCTGGTGCAGCAACATGACAGAAGGTGGATTTACGTTGCATTCATGGCCCAAGAATGTTCAAACTGCAAAGATTTGGATGTGTTTTGCGAGAAGTTCACGGGCACATTGGGCGCCTACGAAGTGGTCTCTCCTCTGCTCTGCACATTTTACTGAAGACTCGTACGAGACCTCTGATCTGTTGGAATGTTGGCTATAAGCCCGTATTGAAAGAGGGTGCAGTACCAACAATGAAAGGAAAAGAAAACTACAAGAAAAGGAAAGTAAGTTCAGGTGCACCAGTTCTCCCGGAGTGTGAGCTGAGGGTTGTTGATAAAACCTGGGACGGAAGGAACGTGACCTCACTCGGGCAGTGACCTCCCCGCGGTTGTTGCTAAAACCGGTGATGTCCCATCCCGAGTTTTAGTAATTGCCTGAGCCGAGCAGTAATGGCGGAGTACTCGGTATGAAGAAAATGGAGAATGAGTGAGTGGAGCAGCCGTGTGATTTCTCCGCTGGATATGCTCGCCTCAGCAGCAATATCTCGCCCTTACGTGGAAGAAGTGAATGAACGGAGAACCGAACGAACAACTGAAAGTCAGATTGTTTGTTTCAAAACAATCGGCCACAAGGTCGGCCTTCAAGAAGCGAGCACACAGACGAGTAAGCGCCGACTCTCATTTGGATACAAAACAACAAAAACAACACTCGTTGTTTACCTGCATTTAGATTAATACATGTAACTTGTATTGTGTGTTTAAGTTAGCGGTATAAGATTATTTAATTTGCTTCAGAATGTGATTGTCTCAGTTCATCTGATTACTTAATTCGCCTTTTACATTTTATCAGTGAAAAATGCGTGCATGTACATGTATGTTGCATAAGTTATAACACCCATCCTGTTTTAATGAGAGTCAACCCACAATCAGTGAAGTCAAATCAGTCTTAGCTGAGCAAGTCGGTAACGGGATTTCCTACTTTTACCAGAAATTTTTATTTATATGACTTTGGTCTATAGCTGTCAAAGGCCTCGGCCTTAAAACCGGTTACCGCTGTGACGTCACGCACTCAGGGCTGGCTGGCTCAGCGGGGCGGCTCCAATGCCAACTTTGCGCTCGATTTTAACTCTTAAAAATAATTTTTTTAAATTCCCATTTATGCAGCATACAAGAGTCAAGGATGGAGATACTATCCACTCAAAAATGTATTTAAAAATAAAGGTTCTGTGTATCTCCTTTAAAGTTTAACCAAAAACACCAGGTATCCAGAAACTTTTGACTGGCAGCGTATATAAATACTCTTTTGTAATTTGGGAATGATTTCTCAGTTTTCCTCCCGCACCAGACCAGGAGTCAGTATTTGTAAATTGACACATCATCACATCCCTGAGAAGGCTTAGAGGAGTTTCTATTTGATCACAGCAAACATCTCAGTTTTGCGAAGGATGCTTTCATCATCTTTGGTTCAAAAATCAGACAGCTTTCATCTTCAGCGCAGATAATTTCTTGATTCAGGCGATCAGCACGGGATTGCTTTAACAGGTTGAGTCATGGTGTGGGTGATTGGACATGCTGAATGATTACAGCCAATTCTTTTCATTAAATGGGGAGTGAATTTAAAAACAGAACTATTACAGGCTTATATTTAAGCAATATCACCAAACCAAGAGTGTGGTTATACTGAATATCGGCATGGCTGTGAATTAGCGTTAAGTAACCACAGCTGTGGTAATATTCAGTATATACACTACCGTTCAAAAGTTTGGGGTCACCCAGACAATTTTGTGTTTTCCATGAAAAGTCACACTTATGGTGGTAAATAAAAGTTGTAAAACGAATAGAAAATATAGTCAAGACATTTTTCTGGCCATTTTGAGCATTTAATCGACCCCACAAATGTGATGCTCCAGAAACTCAATCTGCTCAAAGGAAGCCCAGTTTTATAGCTTCTCTAAAGAGCTCAACTGTTTTCAGCTGTGCTAACATGATTGTACAAGGGTTTTCTAATCATCCATTAGCCTTCTGAGGCAATGAGCAAACACATTGTACCATTAGAACACTGGAGTGAGAGTTGCTGGAAATGGGCCTCTATACACCTATGGAGATATTGCACCAAAAACCACACATTTGCAGCTAGAATAGTCATTTACCACATTAGCAATGTATAGAGTGTATTTCTGATTAGTTTAAAGTGATCTTCATTGAAAAGAACAGTGCTTTTCTTTCAAAAATAAGGACATTTCAAAGTGACCCCAAACTTTTGAACGGTAGTGTATGTTACAGGTGATTTTTGAAATCGGGAATTCTAGAATGAATTAGTTCGACATTCTTAAAATCTTAAAAGCGATTTTTTTTTTGTTTGTTTGTTTGTTTGTTTTTTTTTGGGGGGGTCATAAAAGAATGACAGCACTTTGATAAGCACTGTCTAGTCATCTTTCTTACCAATATCTTCTAATACCTCTTTACCCAGAATTTCACTCATATACCTGTCTTTAAAACTTAATTTGCTTTTGTTCCCCAAATTTTTAGTCTCCTTGCTGGGAATCGAACTCAAGACCACTCAAGAGGATTCAGTTGCAACAAACAAATTAAATATTCCACTAGATCACCCAACTCTAACCCTAAATCCTAATTCACCTAGGTAAATCTAGAATCATCTTAGTGAATCCAGATTCACTTGGTTTCAAAAATCATCTGGAACATATACAACCCCAATTCCAAAAAAGTTGGGACAAAGTACAAATTGTAAATAAAAACAGAATGCAATGATGCGGAAGTTTCAAAATTCCATATTTTATTCAGAATAGAACATAGATGACATATCAAATGTTTAAACTGAGAAAATGTATCATTTAAAGAGAAAAATTAGGTGATTTTAAATTTCATGACAACAACACATCTCAAAAAAGTTGGGACAAGGCCATGTTTCCCACTGTGAGACATCCCCTTTTCTCTTTACAACAGTCTGTAAACGTCTGGGGACTGAGGAGACAAGTTGCTCACGTTTAGGGATAGGAATGTTAACCCATTCTTGTCTAATGTAGGATTCTAGTTGCTCAACCGTCTTAGGTCTTTTTTTTGTCATATCTTCTGTTTTATGATGCACCAAATGTTTTCTATGGGTGAAAGATCTGGACTGCAGGCTGGCCAGTTCAGTACCCGGACCCTTCTTCTACGCAGCCATGATGCTGTAATTGATGCAGTATGTGGTTTGGCATTGTCATGTTGGAAAATGCAAGGTCTTCCCTGAAAGAGACGTCGTCTGGATGGGAGCATATGTTGCTCTAGAACCTGGATATACCTTTCAGCATTGATGGTGTCTTTCCAGATGTGTAAGCTGCCCATGCCACACGCACTAATGCAACCCCATACCATCAGAGATGCAGGCTTCTGAACTGAGCGCCGATCACAACTTGGGTCGTCCTTCTCCTCTTTAGTCCGAATGACACGGCGTCCCTGATTTCCATGAAGAACTTCACATTTTGATTCGTCTGACCACAGAACAGTTTTCCACTTTGCCACAGTCCATTTTAAATGAGCCTTGGCCCAGAGAAGACGTCTGCGCTTCTGGATCATATTTAGATACGGCTTCTTCTTTGAACTATAGAGTTTTAGCTGGCAACGGCGGATGGCACAGTGAATTGTGTTCACAGATAATGTTCTCTGGAAATATTCCTGAGCCCATTTTGTGATTTCCAATACAGAAGCATGCCTGTATGTGATGCAGTGCCGTCTAAGGGCCCGAAGATCACGGGCACCCAGTATGGTTTTCCGGCCTTGACCCTTACGCACAGAGATTCTTCCAGATTCTCTGAATCTTTTGATGATATTATGCACTGTAGATGATGATATGTTCAAACTCTTTGCAATTTTACACTGTCGAACTCCTTTCTGATATTGCTCCACTATTTGTCGGCGCAGAATTAGGGGGATTGGTTATCCTCTTCCCATCTTTACTTCTGAGAGCCGCTGCCACTCCAAGATGCTCTTTTTATACCCAGTCATGTTAATGACCTATTGCCAATTGACCTAATGAGTTGCAATTTGGTCCTCCAGCTGTTCCTTTTTTGTACCTTTAACTTTTCCAGCCTCTTATTGCCCCTGTCCCAACTTTTTTGAGATGTGTTGCTGTCATGAAACTTCAAATGAGCCAATATTTGGCATGAAATTTCAAAATGTCTCACTTTCGACATTTGATATGTTGTCTATGTTCTATTGTGAATACAATATCAGTTTTTGAGATTTGTCAATTATTGCATTCCGTTTTTATTTACAATTTGTACTTTGTTCCAACTTTTTTGGAATTGGGGTTTTACTACTTTGCAGTAACTTATGTAATTCATCCATACATGCGCACAAGTATGAAGAAAATCAGTGGTAAGGCCCAGTCCCACAATACCGATAACTATAAATAAATCAGTCCGATGCAGTTTATGTGGTTGGTGGTCACACCAGACTGATAACGATACCTACAGCCCAGGCCTGGGTTTATCCGTATCAGTGAGATTTGCTTCTGCAGCGATTTTTCCCGGCCTGGACCTGATCCGATAAAACATCTGACCAATCAGGTTACTGTTTACATGTGACGTTGTCTGAGCGCGTGCTATTTTTACTGGGTATCTTTGTACATCCTTGTTGCATCCTGAAGTCACGGAATACAGATTCACAGAAAATAAAAAAATATACAAAGCACAGATCTTTTATTCATGGACGTGTGCTTTTCCATGAAATATTCCATCAATAGTCAATTAATAAAGTAAACATATAAACCCAGGCAAGATATTTTAATTATGAACTTCGGCAGTGCAAACATTTTAATTGTTTTAGACTTATTATTATTTTTTTTTATCCGGGATGCATCATCCGTATGAAATGCATAACCAACCTGTAATATATTGAAACGTCTGTGACCAATCCGTAAATTATTAGCATCCGTAACCACTCTGTTTTTTTCGCAGTCCAAATCCTGCGCTCTGATTGGCTGGCAAGCAGGTCCATATCCTACGGCACGGACCCTGGTTACGGACCCCGGTTATGGACCTCTGGTGACTTGCTCGTTCACAACAACAAAAAACATAGTAGCATTTTTTGTCAACATTTATCTTTATGAATTTATAAGATTATCAAAAATCTTATAAATTTTTGCCAGCATTTCTCAGGAGAATAGCATAAATTTTACAGCATGGATAGCGATAACGACAGTGTTCACAGCGAAAGCGAGTTTTACTACCCTGAGGAAGAAGAAATAAAAGAAAACATTTCAGGAGAAAGCTAAAAACCTCTAACTGTTGCTAACGCTGAGCAAAAACATGGCTGAATCCTGAATGACTCCTATTTGTATAAATAGGGGACTACACAGGCAGCAAAATGTAGTTTTTTTCCTGCCATGGAAGTGCACTTGTATACCGAGGAGGAAGCCATTTGCGTTACAGCCGTGAATGAGGATTCAAAATGGCATCAATTTTACAGCATGGACAGCGATAACGAGTGTTCACAGCGAAAGCGAGTTTTACTACCCTGAGGAAGACAAAATAAAAGAAAGCATTTCAGGAGAAAGCTAAAAACCTTTCACTTGCTAACAGTTTGATCTCATTAGTTAATGAGGCTCATTATGGACCATATTATCCTAAGACATAATATTACGTTAGGTAAAAACTTTAAACCAGTCCAATCGCTTCTTCAAAGTTTCACCAAACAGCTTTATTTAAGCAACATAAAGGTCAAAATACTGTATAACTTTGGTTGAGCAAAAACACTGAGCAAAAACATGGCTGAATCCTGAATGACTCAATTTTGTATAAATAGGGGACTACATAGGCAGCAAAATGTATTTTTTTTTTTTTTTTCCTGCCATGGAAGTGCACTTGTATACCGAGGAGGAAGCCATTTGCATTCCAGCCGTGAATGAGGATTCAACATGGCGGCTTGGCTCGATTTTCCCTTTCGGGCGCTCTCGTTGTCTGTTAGAATTTGGTAAAGAAAAAAATAAATATATTATTTACCAGCTTAAGGTCGGTCTGTATGGTGAAATACCGCGACATCGGCCTTGAATACTGACCTCGGCCCAGAGGGCCTCGCTCAGTACTTTCAAGACCTCGGTCACGGTATTTCACGATACGGACCTCCCAGCTGGTAAATAACATGCATGTATTTTGTATCCTTTTTTATTATATTTCCGTAGTCCGTGACCTATCCATATTTTATCAACCACCGGAGTGTGTACATGGGTTGTTTTGAAGTCCAAGCTGTACAGTATGATCCGGAATAATGTGCTACTACTTAGAAAAAAAAAAAAGACTTCCATGACTATTCCTAAGTTGAATGTATTTGTTTCCCTGAGTGTCAGGACCAAGCGATATTATAAGGGGTGTTCACACGGCACATATTTGCATCGATGCTGCACCGATGTATTTTGTTGCGATATATCTTACACCGGTGTAAATTTTGTGGAGCGCTCACACGTCACAACCCTGCTTAGTAGAGAGAAGCGTGTTAGCACCGGTGCAGCCCCACTTGCGGTCACACGGCAGTTTTTGCGACCGTGCTATACGATAGTAATAATGCGGAAATGGAATATGTGCATGCGTGAAAATGTACTTCCTTTTCCCGGTTGTCATGGCATCACCAAGCGCCAGGAAAACAACGTGGATAAAGACACCAGTGTTGCCAGATACTGCTGACGTTTTCCAGCCCAAAATATGTTCAAATCCGCCAAAATGCACTTAAAACCGCCCAATCTGGCAACACTGGAAGATACGCAGTTCTGTTGTTGATGTTCGCCATTTTGGAAGCGCAAAATACCAGGATGCAAATTATGCAATGCCCGTATGTAATCAACTCTCCTCACGCGTAGCGAGTCTACCCCTGTAGCGTTCAGATGTCCCCTTTTATATCGGTGCTGCCCCGCAAACTAGCATTTACTCCGGAGTAAATTTCTTAAACCACCTCCCGAGCAGGGTTAGATTTGCACCGGTTTAAGCAGCTTTCAGGGGCTACACCGGTATAACTTTGTACCGTGTGAACGCTCTACCGGGGCAGCCCCGGTGCTACACCGGAGTATAGTCAGGATTATAGTTGTGGTGTGACTGCTCCAGACTGGAACTAAATTCAGGTAGAGGTACGGTATAGTCAGAGTTGTAACTATAGGTATAGTTAGAGTTATCTGTGTTGTAGGACCAGGCCCTTATTACTGAAACGTGTGCAAACCTGGCAGGGATTGTTGTTAGGTTTTGGCTGTGAAAAACATTTGCATTATAGGTATTTTAGCTTGCCAGGGCTCATGAAACTCCAAATGATAACCAAAGAAATTCTTTCTTTCTCTCTTTTTAACCAGAGTATGTCAGAATTGACCACGACATGATACGGTCATAAAATGCTGAAGGAATCGTGTTCGTAAATGCTGATCCATCTTATTGCAGAGGAATGTCCAGGTTGTCCTCTGAGCCGCGAGTATTTCAGCCATAAGAACTCTTTCAGTCCAATATCAGTGATAACATGGCCCTGATGTACATCTGTGAAAGTGCTGAAAATACATCAGAAGATCTAAAACCTTCAGGCCAAGTGTTTAGCCTGTGCTACGACTCACTCAACCACATTAATCAGCACACTGCGCTGAAATAGTGCCATCTTTCTGTTAACGCTTGCCAACTCTTGGCATTCAGAGCTCATTACATCCCAGTATGGGAGTAAAGATGGTCCAGCTACCCAGAGTGCTCGGTTACATCACCTGATCCTGCTGGAGCTTCATTAAACAGCATTTGCACTCAAATGAACAGATCTAGTCATTTTGTTACAGCTTGAATATCAATCACTGACCTCAGGAAAAAAATATGAGCATGGGTCAGGTTTCAGTACAGACCTCTGTGCCCTTTTAAAGGTGCTGACTGCAAAGTCATCTGAAATTTTCATTTTTTAATTTTTTTTTTAAATTGTGCCTGGCATTTTCCTGCAAGAACAATATCATGTGGTCGCTTTTCTCCATTTCAGGACTGTTTTCCTCTCTCTTGAGGTAAACCGTACAGTGGTCGAACTACTTTTTTCCAGCGTTCTGCAATATTGCAGAATGTCAATTTTGTTCTGCAATTTGGAAATATTTTCTGCAAATACACAAGCTTCCATACTACACCCTTCTCAACCTAATAATGCCTATATTTACATCATATCTAGCTTTACAACTCATAGCATGACTGTAATTCTTTATTCTCTCACTCTATTTTTAATTTCAGTCTTCACAGATCCTTCTCTGCAGCAAAGTTATCATTCCATGATACCTCCACAGGTCTTTCATCCCCCTCGCCCTGACATTACGGGCTACTACAAATTGAAGTATACCAACTAATTCATAAATGTACTAGTTATCACACCCACACATTATCCTTCTACACAACATACTAATAAAGGGATCACCACAATACAAAAATAGAACACAACTGTTCAAGAAACAAAACATTCATTTTCATGTTACACGTCATGTTACATTTTGTCAAGATTAAATTTCTAGCTTGAACAATAGATTGTTACCCAAAATGTACTTCATTCAGTGTTTGCATCTGCAACCTGTAGTTTTAAATTGAAAGCAAGGTTTCAATTCTACACTCTGTTACAGCTTACGATGATGCAAAGAATTGATGCCATTAAGGAATAAAACTCAACTGGCAGATGGAAAGACGTTTGGGTTCATTGTGTTTGCCGGCTTCTAAAGTGCAAGGTCATGAACTGAACTGAGAACTACTGCAGGGGCTTCACTGCTCTAAACTAACAACAGGGAACTGGGTACAGACTAATCATGGCAGAATTGAGAGCTACAGAACTGAACCTATGAGCTTTGTCTTACAGGGCAACTGTTTTACTTTGTGCTAGTCTGCACCACAGGCAAGACAGCACTAGTAAATAAAAATAGAACATGTACACACAACACGTATTAGTGTACAACCCCAATTCCAAAAAAGTTGGGACAAAGTACAAATTGTAAATAAAAACGGAATGCAATAATTTACAAATCTCAAAAACTGATATTGTATTCACAACAGAACATAGACAACATATTAAATGTCGAAAGTGAGACATTTTGAAATTTCATGCCAAATATCGGCTCATTTGAAATTTCATGACAGCAACACATCTCAAAAAAGTTGGGACAGGGGCAATAAGAGGCTGGAAAAGTTAAAGGTACAAAAAAGGAACAGCTGGAGGACCAAATTGCAACTCATTAGGTCAATTGGCAATAGGTCATTAACATGACTGGGTATAAAAAGAGCATCTTGGAGTGGCAGCGGCTCTCAGAAGTAAAGATGGGAAGAGGATCACCAATCCCCCTAATTCTGCGCCGACAAATAGTGGCGCAATATCAGAAAGGAGTTCGACAGTGTAAAATTGCAAAGAGTTTGAACATATCATCATCTACAGTGCATAATATCATCAAAAGATTCAGAGAATCTGGAAGAATCTCTGTGCGTAAGGGTCAAGGCCGGAAAACCATACCGGGTGCCCGTGATCTTCGGGCCCTTAGACGGCACTGCATCACATACAGGCATGCTTCTGTATTGGAAATCACAAAATGGGCTCAGGAATATTTCCAGAGAACATTATCTGTGAACACAATTCACCGTGCCATCTGCCGTTGCCAGCTAAAACTCTATAGTTCAAAGAAGAAGCCGTATCTAAACACGATCCAGAAGCGCAGACGTCTTCTCTGGGCCAAGGCTCATTTAAAATGGACTGTGGCAAAGTGGAAAACTGTTCTGTGGTCAGATGAATCAAAATTTGAAGTTCTTTATGGAAATCAGGGACGCCGTGTCATTCGGACTAAAGAGGAGAAGGACGACCCAAGTTGTTATCAGCGCTCAGTTCAGAAGCCTGCATCTCTGATGGTATGGGGTTGCATTAGTGCGTGTGGCATGGGCAGCTTACACATCTGGAAAGACACCATCAATGCTGAAAGGTATATCCAGGTTCTAGAGCAACATATGCTCCCATCCAGACGACGTCTCTTTCAGGGAAGACCTTGCATTTTCCAACATGACAATGCCAAACCACATACTGCATCAATTACAGCATCATGGCTGCGTAGAAGAAGGGTCCGGGTACTGAACTGGCCAGCCTGCAGTCCAGATCTTTCACCCATAGAAAACATTTGGCGCATCATAAAACGGAAGATACGACAAAAAAGACCTAAGACGGTTGAGCAACTAGAATCCTACATTAGACAAGAATGGGTTAACATTCCTATCCCTAAACTTGAGCAACTTGTCTCCTCAGTCCCCAGACGTTTACAGACTGTTGTAAAGAGAAAAGGGGATGTCTCACAGTGGTAAACATGGCCTTGTCCCAACTTTTTTGAGATGTGGTGTTGTCATGAAATTTAAAATCACCTAATTTTTCTCTTTAAATGATACATTTTCTCAGTTTAAACATTTGATATGTCATCTATGTTCTATTCTGAATAAAATATGGAATTTTGAAACTTCCACATCATTGCATTCCGTTTTTATTTACAATTTGTACTTTGTCCCAACTTTTTTTGGAATCGGGGTTGTAGCTTGGTATGAGAAAACAAAATATTCAAAAGTATCTATGAATAAAGGTAAAATACTGTTGCTGTCTTCAAAAGGGATATAATATCAGTATAGTTTTGCATGATTCAACAATACAATATATACAAACCTATACAATTTACCTATATATATGTATGCAAGATAAGAACTAGTCAGAGTCTTCGCGTTTGCTTTTTTTTTTTTTTGTCCCCCTTGTGGACACGCAATCTGTCGCTGTTGTTGTTGGAGTCACTCTGGCTGCCAGTTTTGCCGAGATACGACAAAATCGTCCTTGTTTTCTTGGCGTTTTTGTCAGACTCTTGTCCCGAAGAAACAATCCTCGTCTTGGGAGCCATGTTTGTTGTGCCGCATTGAATTCTGGGAGATGCATGGCGGAAACTGCCGAACACTGCCGAGGTAGTTGTCGGGTCCTCCCGGCGGGTATTAAAAGTGACGAAATCTTACATCGGAAAATGGCAACTGCCCTTATTTGGTTGTCGTCGCCTTTCGTCAGTATTACGTAAATATTGCTCAACTTTGACCTGGAAAAAGCCGTCAGGTTCGCGCGGCGCAGCTTTCAGTTTATTTACAGCGCCGCTAGTTTGCTAACTTGAGAACCATTGAATCCCGAGCCTGATTTTTTTCATTCTGCAAAATTGCAGGTTGTTTAAAGGGGAACAGAGGGCAATATATAGAGTAAATATAACAATAAAACACACATTGATGAACCTTATTCAAGACTTACAAAAGTTTTTTGTTCTAAGGTTGGAAAGTTATAGTGTTTTGAAAGTAGCTTGAGCAAACTATTTCCGCAGTTTGAACAGCCCGCCATGATATTAATTTTATCCAATCAGAATGCACGTTCATTTTCTCTGCGTAACACTCATGACGTATGTATGTGCCCAGTTGTGTTGGCTCATTGAGGTTGGGAATAGCACGTGTGAAATACCTGTTTCTGCCTCTTGCGACGATTTCGCAAGTCCACGGGTGGCGCCTATCTCATTGCAGCAAATAAATTCTGCTGGACTCGTGAGCAACTCCACGTTACATTTTCCGCACGAGCACCACGCCGTATCACCTGCACACAGACGCTCTGCCCCACGCGCGCCATGCCCATGGTCGGCATCAGTCTCATCCTCGCCGTCATCTGAGCTTTCTTCTCTTCTTTCGTCATCACCGGAGTCGAGTGTACCTCTCCTAGGTTCAAACTGGTACCCTTCTAAGCCATAGCCTGCTTGCAGTGTGTCTTGCGGGATCTCTTCGTATGATTCGACAGAGCTGTCGCTTTCACTTGATGCGCCCGACGCCATGATTACACGCTTCTCTCCTAGTGCAGTGGGTAGGGCTGACGTCACGGTCTTTTAAAAATGGCGACTCTTGTGCCGTTTAGCGTACCGACTATTATATTTACAATTACCAAGATATTTCGTTGTTTTCTAGTATATAAATTTGATAGAATGCTTAAGAATATGTTACTTTGTCACATCGGCAACTGTATATATTTGGTACCCCTTTAATTTTTCTTCTGCAATCTTGAAAATCATTCTGCAAAATGCAGACTGCAGACGGGTATTTCGAACACTGCCGTATGTCCCTATGGATGGAAAACAGCCGAACGCAAGGCGCTTTAACTAATTAGCATAACCATGGAACTGCGTCACACCAAGATGGCGACGCGTGGAAAACATCGTGACTCTGCATCGCCCTCAGAGAGTTTTGAGTCACAGGGATGTCATTTGTAATTGGCATTCGCGAATAGATCTGTAAACAAAAGATGAATATATCTTTTCTCTCTTACTGCTTGTGTGTTCTCATTTCTTTCTCTGTAAGATCAAAACATTAGGTGCATAACTCTATACTCGCTACAGTGGAATCGAACCCATGCATTCATGCATCGAGCCCAAGTGCTAGCGAGAATGAAGAAGAAGAAGAACCCTTTATTCGTCACATGCACACTTCAAGCACGGTGAAATTCATCCTCTGCATTTAACCCATCTGAAGCAGTGAACACACGCACACACCCAGAGCAGTGGGCAGCCACACAAGAGCGCCCGGGGAGCAGTCAGGGGTTCGGTACCTTGCTCAAGGGCACCTCAGCCCAAGGCCGCCCCACGTCAACCTAACTACATGTCTTTGGATTGTGGGGGAAACCGGAGCACCCGGAGGAAACCCACGCAGACACGGGGAGAACATGCAAACTCCACACAGAAAGGCCCTCGCCGGCTGCTGGGTTCGAACCCGGAACCTTCTTGCTGTGAGGCGACCGTGCTAACCACTACACCACCGTGCCGCAATGCAATGCCGAATGATTTAGTTGCACTCACTAGGCAGGCTTTCCTTTTCTTTTCCGCTGGCAGGAGAGTCGAGTCCATCACGTTTGCCCATGCCGAGCTGTTTTGGTTAAAAGCAGGTCAAACACGCCCCACGGTGGTCACGTGATATTGTTGCTCACTTGCTTTGGCAGTCTCTGGAATCGTAAAATGCGGGACGTTTTTTATCTCGGCAAAACATTTACACACAGGATACACGATGTGTGCATCAGCGAAACGTCTCGAAACTCCAACAGCAATAGACATAACATTTTGCCCAGAATTCAACTTTGCAGTCAGAACCTTTAATTTATACTTTAGAAACATCAGGTGTACTTCAGGGACTTTGCAAAACTCGTATGTTGTTCAGACAAGATGCTGTATATTATTAGATTTTAGGACGGAACACAGGTTTTGATGTATGTAGTGATTTTATTTGACTTATTAAACAGACTGATTAACCAGGATTTGTACTGTTACGTATACTTTGTTATATATTAAACAAAAGTTAGTTCCGGTCCACTGATTTGATTGGTCAAGCAGTGCTCCATGAGTGCTTATAACCACACTGGGATGTTTCAGTGTGTGCATCACTCTACTCGTCACGTAATATTCCACTTTCTAGTCCAAAACGGTTACCATGTTAGCGTTAGCGACAGTGTTGTAGTCGAGTCACTAAACCTCAAATCCGGTCTCGAGTCCCCATTGTTCAAGTCCAAGTCATTAAAAAACATTTCGGGTCAAGGCCACTATTGATCCGAGTCGAGTCCGAGAACAAGACTCCAACTGCGCCATTTGACGGTGGCTGTTTCAGCGCCATTAGCATTAGTTTGTTTCTGAACATGATGTATGAACAGGTGAATGTGCTTCTCTTTGTCAGGAAGTGTGAAGTATTCGGTCAGAGATGGTTGGGAGACAGATGTAAGTGCAGAAGGTGTGTTTATTAATCCAAGTGAAGATGGGAAACAATCCAGAACGGCAGGCAAAATCGTAAAACAGGTCGAGCGAGGCACAATCAGGCTACCGTAGACTCGGCAGAATCAAAGACGAGAAACAGGAAATCAGATCAGGAACCCAAACAAGGAAATAAGGCTCGGTAATGTGTCAGCAATGCAACTCAATACTTCGCAAAGTAAGTGTGTTTTCACAGTTTTTATACAGGCGTGCTGATTGTGCCTTAATCCTGTGCATGTGTGAGTTGTTTACGGTGCGTACGAGAGTCCGCTTGGCGTGCACACTCTCCGGAGTGTGCCTGAGAGTCTATCTGATGCACGCGCCAAGGCGCGCAGGTGTGACACTCTTGCACAAAATTAGTATAAAAATTAATGTAGATATAAATATCTTAGGGCGGCACGGTGGTGTAGTGGTTAGCGCTGTCGCCTCACAGCAAGAAGGTCCGGGTTCGAGCCCCGTGGCCGGCAAGGGCCTTTCTGTGCGGAGTTTGCATGTTCTCCCCGTGTCCGCGTGGGTTTCCTCCGGGTGCTCCGGTTTCCCCCACAGTCCAAAGACATGCAGGTTAGGTTAACTGGTGACTCTAAATTGAGCGTAGGTGTGAATGTGAGTGTGAATGGTTGTCTGTGTCTATGTGTCAGCCCTGTGATGACCTGGCGACTTGTCCAGGGTGTACCCCGCCTTTCACCCGTAGTCAGCTGGGATAGGCTCCAGCTCGCCTGCGACCCTGTAGGACAGGATAAAGCGGCTACAGATAATGAGATGAAATGAGATAAATATCTTATGCCAAATTATTATGGCATGTTACAAAAAATAAAGAAAAAATCCAAGTCCTCGTCTCCAATTTACAAGTCTGAATCCAGTTAATGCACGAGTCCAAGTCATCGGTGCTCAAGTCCAAGTCAAATCACAAGTCCTTAAAATTAGGGTACGAGTCGGACTCGAGTCCAAGTCCTGGACTCGAGTCCTACAAGCCTGAAAGCAATATCACATTCACAATTGTGTGGTTATACAACCCCGATTCCAAAAAAGTTGGGACAAAATACAAATTGTAAATAAAAACGGAATGCAATAATTTACAAATCTCAAAAACTGATATTGTATTCACAATAGAACATAGACAACATATCAAATGTCGAAAGTGAGACATTTTGAAATTTCATGCCAAATATTGGCTCATTTGAAATTTCATGACAGCAACACATCTCAAAAAAGTTGGGACAGGGGCAATAAGACGCTGGAAAAGTTAAAGGTACAAAAAAGGAACAGCTGGAGGACCAAATTGCAACTCATTAGGTCAATTGGCAATAGGTCATTAACATGACTGGGTATAAAAAGAGCATCTTGGAGTGGCAGCGGCTCTCAGAAGTAAAGATGGGAAGAGGATCACCAATCCCCCTAATTCTGCGCCGACAAATAGTGGAGCAATATCAGAAAGGAGTTCGACAGTGTAAAATTGCAATGAGTTTGAACATATCATCATCTACAGTGCATAATATCATCAAAAGATTCAGAGAATCTGGAAGAATCTCTGTGCGTAAGGGTCAAGGCCGGAAAACCATACTGGGTGCCCGTGATTTTCGGGCCCTTAGACGGCACTGCATCACATACAGGCATGCTTCTGTATTGGAAATCACAAAATGGGCTCAGGAATATTTCCAGAGAACATTATCTGTGAACACAATTCACCGTGCCATCCGCCATTGCCAGCTAAAACTCTATAGTTCAAAGAAGAAGCAGTATCTAAACACGATCCAGAAGCGCAGACTTCTTCTCTGGGCCAAGGCTCATTTAAAATGGACTGTGGCAAAGTGGAAAACTGTTCTGTGGTCAGACGAATCAAAATGTGAAGTTCTTTATGGAAATCAGGGACGGCGTGTCATTCGGACTAAAGAGGAGAAGGACGACCCGAGTTGTTATCGGCGCTCAGTTCAGAAGCCTGCATCTCTGATGGTATGGGGTTGCATTAGTGCGTGTGGCATGGGCAGCTTACACATCTGGAAAGACACCATCAATGCTGAAAGGTATATCCAGGTTCTAGAGCAACATATGCTCCCATCCAGACGACGTCTCTTTCAGGGAAGACCTTGCATTTTCCAACATGACAATGCCAAACCACATACTGCATCAATTACAGCATCATGGCTGCGTAGAAGAAGGGTCCGGGTACTGAACTGGCCAGCCTGCAGTCCAGATCTTTCACCCATAGAAAACATTTGGCGCATCATAAAACGGAAGATACGACAAAAAAGACCTAAGACAGTTGAGCAACTCGAATCCTACATTAGACAAGAATGGGTTAACATTCCTATCCCTAAACTTGAGCAACTTGTCTCCTCAGTCCCCAGACGTTTACAGACTGTTGTAAAGAGAAAAGGGGATGTCTCACAGTGGTAAACATGGCCTTTTCCCAACTTTTTTGAGATGTGTTGTTGTCATGAAATTTAAAATCACCTAATTTTTCTCTTTAAACGATACATTTTCTCAGTTTAAACATTTGATATGTCATCTATGTTCTATTCTGAATAAAATATGGAATTTTGAAACTTCCACATCATTGTATTCCACATCATTTTTATTTACAATTTGTACTTTGTCTCAACTTTTTTGAAATCGGGGTTGTACATTGAAAGCACAACTGACTTGCATTGATGTGCACACAACTCCATATATAGACAACTAGACAGGGACACTCTAACGAGTGCAAACCCCGCCTTTTCCCTATTAAAATACATTGGGCGAAAATTTCGAAGTTCTGCCATGACCTTGACCTTTGACCTCCAAAATTTAATGGTTTCCTTCCTGGGTGATTGGCAACACATGTACAAAATTTGGTCCAAATCGATCCATTGGTTCTTGAGATATCTTGCAGACACACAGACAGACAGACAGACAGACAGACAGACAGATACACACACACACACACACACACACACACACAGACTGACGCAGGTGAAAATAATAACCCCTCCGACTGCTGTCGGCGGGGTTAACTAAACGGTGAAAGAGCACCTCCTAACTGTGGTATGTGCTCAATCTTCCAGTAATGCAACTCAGCCACTGCAGCGAGTCATCCACCATCAACACACACACACAAACTCCTTTTCTATGGCGCCATTACTTTTGCCCTAATTGAATGTCTTATCTTATTTCTCTTCATTTATTTTGGATTGCATTCTTTCTTTCAACTCATCAATACGAAGTGACCGAGCTTCACAAACTTTTCAGCTGAAATAAATAAACTTGTCCGTGTAATCTCGGGATAAATTTGCATCATGTGAACTTTCAGAACAACATGGTACAGTGAAGACAACAAACGGTGATCTCTAGTGCAGATCTTTCCTCGTGTGACGCTTTTGTGGTTTTGATGGAGTGTTTTTCCTGCTTCTCTTTCAGGTTTGTGCCTATGACAGAGTGGGCCTGGGCTTTAGCAGGAGAGCGCTGCAGAACGACACGACAGGCATGGAGAAAGTGTGGAGGTTATCAACTACTGGAAGGTATTCGGATTTATATTGCTTCATGTATTCCTCCGTCCCCCCCCTTTTTTTTTATCAATTCCATATCCTTTTTCATGTACACCACCTTTCTACATTATAATATTGTTATCAAGCAACAGATCAGAAGACGCCATTTATCATTAGGCAAGTAACGATTCACTTAGTGATTCGATTCAATTTGATTCACAGTATTGGATTCATGAATTGATTTTTCCCATAATATTTTTGTAAAGAAAATGAAATGAAAAATTTTATGATAAAAAAGTAGCATTTATTTTTCCATTATTTATCAGCTTAAGATATACGAAGGTAAGTCAAAAACTTCTCAGACAGATGTTATAATTTCAAAAGGAATTTAAAGAAAAGGAACACAAGAAGGAATTCTCCGATGGAAACATCGCTTGCAGAAGTCTTTAGACTTAAATGGAGGATATGTAGAGAAATCGCTGTTATTTTCATAAATAAAGATTTTTTTCAATTTGTCTCAAAATTTTTTGACTTCCCCTTGTATATTCCTTTTGTTTAAAAAAAACACATTTTGTTTCATTTTCTTCATAACCAACAATAATTATTTGCCCATATTTGTAAAGGTTGGCGTATTTACTAGTTGAGAGGTCCGTATCGTGAAATACCATGACCGAGGTCTTGAAAGTACTGACCGATGCCGAGGTGACGGTATTTCACCATACGAACCGACCTTCAACTGGTAAATAATATATTTATTTTTTTCTTTATCAAATTCTAACAGAAAACGAGAGCGCCCGAAAGGGAAAACTGAGCCGAGCCGCCATTTTGAATCTTCATTCACGGAGTCATTCAGGATTCAGCTATGTTTTTGCGCGGCGTTAGCAACAGTTAGAGGTTTTTAGCTTTCTCCTGAAATGTTTTCTTTTATTTCTTCTTCCTCAGGGTAGTAAAACTCGCTTTCGCTGTGAAGACTGTCGTTATCGCTATCCATGCTGTAAAATTAATGCCATATTGAATCCTCATTCATGGCTGTAATGCAAATGGCTTCCTCCTCGGTATACAAGTGCACTTCCATGGCAGGAAAAAACCTACATTTTGCCGCCTATGTAGTCGCCTATTTATACAAATAGGAGTCATTCAGGATTCAGCCATGTTTTTGCTCGGCGTTAGCAACAGTTACAGGTTTTTAGCTTTCTCCTGAAATGTTTTCTTTTATTTCTTCTTCCTCAGGGTAGTAAAACTCGCTTTCACTGTGAACACTGTCGTTATCGCTATCCATGCTGGAAAATTAATGCTATTCTCCTGAGAAATGCTGGAAAAAATTTATAAGATTTTTGATAATCTTATAAATAAATCTTATAAAAAAAAAGATAAATGTTGACAAAAAATAATACTCTGTTTGTTGTTGTTGTGAACGAGTGAGTCACCAGAGGTCCGTAACTGGGGTCCGTACCGTAGGATACGGACCCGCTCGCCAGCCAATCAAAGCGCAGGATTTGGACCGCGAAAAAAATAAATGTTATTTACCAGCTTAAGGTCGGTCTGTATGGTGAAATACCGTGACCGAGGTCTTGAAAGTACTGACGGAGGCCCTCTGGGCTGAGGTCGCGGTATTTCACCATACTGACCGACCTTAAGCTGGTAAATAATATATTTATTTTTTTCTTTACCAAATTCTAACAGAAAAGGAGAGCGCCCGAAAGGGAAAACCGAGCCGAGCCGCCATTTTGAATCCTCATTCACGGCTGTAATGCAAATGGCTTCCTCCTCGGTATACAAGTTCATTTCCATGGCAGGAAAAAACCTACATTTTGCCGCCTATGTAGTCCCCTATTTATACAAAATTGAGTCATTCAGGATTCAGCCATGTTTTTGCTCGGCGTTAGCAACAGTTAGAGGTTTTTAGCCTTCTCCTGAAATGTTTTCTTTTATTTCTTCTTCCTCACGGTAGTAAAACTCGCTTTCACTGTGAACACTGTCGTTATCGCTATCCATGATGTAAAATTAACGCTATTATGCTGAGAAATGCTGGCAAAAATTTATAAGATTTTTGATAAAAATCTTAGAAATAAATCTTATAAAAAAGATACATGTTGACAAAAATTGCTACCATGTTTGCTGTTGTTGTGAACAAGTGAGTCGCCAGAGGTCCGTAACTGGGGTCCGTACCGTAGGATACGGACTCACTCGCCAGCCAATCAGAGCGCGGGATTTGATGAAAACCGCACTGCGAAAAAAATAAAATAGCCTATTAACTAAAATACTCCTTTTATTAAAAATGAAAAAAGTTAATAACATAAGCTTTTTCTTAACAAACCTTTGTGAACATTTCTACTCCCTCCATTTGCTTCTCTTTTCTTTAGCTTTCAGCAGTCTGTAAAAACAGAGCTCTGATTTCTTGTTAAATCTGTTTATACAGTCAATCGCACAACAGCTCTTTCTCATTTTAGATATTTTTTATGTCTAAACAGTACAGTTACCACTGGGAGAACCTAAAGCTACGGTCACACTACAGCTTGTAATGGTTTGCGATGTGTTATCGATGAAAATGAGGCATTTTGGTGATGATGCATGGTGATTATACAAAAGCTGTGGTCACATAGCAGGTGATCACTTGACTTTTACGCCTTTGCACACTCAAGCGGCCACGCTCACTCACAGGACCCAGCCGTTATGGCCCTGGTCATGCGATTGGTCCCAATTATGTTGGACAAGGGGTAAAATTGAAACATCTTTGTATATACCCAGTACAGAGGTGGACAAAGTATCCAACTTCATGAGTTAAGTCAAAGTACAGATCCCACTGGTCAAATGTTACTCTGATACACGTGAAAGTTGTCCAGTCAAATTTTTACTTAAGTTAGAGTACCGAAGTACTTGCTTTTAAAAATACTTAAGTATTAAAAGTACATTTTCTGTCAACGCATCATTGTATTATTGCCACAACGCTTACAAAACCTAACGCCGTTACCAAGGACAGAAATGTGAATTCACAAAATGAACACATGCTGTGCCATCATGGTGGTTTAACGTTATGCTAGCTAGTCAGTGAAACGCCACCTGACATGCTAGCAAACTCTAGGACATGTTATAAAATGTTATAATATATGCAGGGCTTTTCACAAAGCGCAGATATGTCGTGTTCCACCGTGCTGTGCAATGTCAGCACCGCGCTGTCACTTGCACACCCCCCAAAAAAAAATCAATACCATAAATTGAACAATGCGGAGTACTTTCCACACCTAAATATCTCCTGTTCCCCTCTGAAAATGAGTAACAACTATAGAAATAGGAAGATATTGTAATATATAGGTCTAGACTCAACCCAGAAGTGAATATAAAGGGTTTTGCTGCGTGCACTGACTGCCATTCGCAACCGTACATAAAACCACATTCTAGGCGCTGGTCACTAGATGGCACTGTTGCGTGAGTTGACCTCGATTCTGTTCCTGGCATCCTGGAATTGGAAAATGAAGAGGCACGCTACGAAGCTGGTCAAACTCACTGAGCATTTCAACCAAGTACACAAGATGTTCTTCGTATCAGGGCTGTATTCGGTAGCCAAGACGTTGTCACATGTGTACGGACCCGTTTCATGCTAGATCCATTCATGATTGGGTGCAAAAAACGGCGCATGTTTGCTGCTACTATCAGTTCAGACGCACATGGGTGATAAAAATAGCACAGTACGTCTACGGCATTAGCATACATCAACATGGGGTACAGTCTCCCGTTGCCCAGCTGACGTGAGACAACCGTTTCCACTGTTTTCATTTCAAATCGAATTTTGCCCTTTAAATTTTGCCCCTTGCATATTTGACAAGGTAGAAAACAGCAAATTTAATACTGTCTAAATCAGCCCTAGATGTCACCTGAATGCACTATTTGAAGTTTCTAATTTCAAAATTTTCCAGGAGAGCCTGCCCCTGGCTCCACTACCAGCCAGTCTTGCAGTACAGGCCCCTTTGGGGCCCTCCAGGCCAGTCCTTACAGGCTGGGCTCAGCATCAGTAGCACCACTCTGCTATTTTTTTTTTTCTGGTTAAAGCCCTGATATGTATAATGATATAGCTTGTATACGTAGTTTTATATGTAAGAAATAAAAGAAAACGGTGACGTTTCAGGAAAATGTCTCATCTCATCATCTCATTATCTCTAGCCGCTTTATCCTTCTACAGGGTCGCAGGCAAGCTGGAGCCTATCCCAGCTGACTACGGGCGAAAGGTGGGGTACACCCTGGACAAGTCGCCAGGTCATCACAGGGCTGACACATAGACACAGACAACCATTCACACTCACACTCACACCTACGGTCAATTTAGAGTCACCAGTTAACCTAACCTGCATGTCTTTGGACTGTGGGGGAAACCGGAGCACCCGGAGGAAACCCACGCGGACACGGGGAGAACATGCAAACTCCGCACAGAAGGGCACTCGCCGGCCCCGGGGCTCGAACCCAGGACCTTCTTGCTGTGAGGTGACAGCGCTAACCACTACACCACCGTGCCGCCCAGGAAAATGTCTGTGATCATTATTTTCTAATAACAGTAAATCCCTCTGTGTTTTGTTCCTCTTATACCGCACCAACTGAATAAATGTTTCATTTGTTAAAGAATGACGTACCAGTTTATCTGTTTGTATTTACGTTTAATGCTGTGGAACGTCCTTGAAACAAGTCTTGCAAAAGTATTCATCCCCCTTGGTGTTTGTCCTGTTTTGTCGCATTACAAGCTGGAATTAAAATGGATTTTTGGAGGGTTAGCACTATTTGATTTACACAACATGCCTACCACTTTAAAGGTGCACTTATTTATTTATTATTATCTTTTTTTTTTTTTACTGTGACACAAACAATAATTAAGATGAAAAAACAGAAATCTAGAGTGTGCAGAGGTATTCACCCCCCTTTCGTATGAAACCCCTAAATAAGAGCTGGTCCAACCAATTCACTTCATAAGTCACATAATTAGTTGACTAAGATCCATCTGTGTGCAATCAAAGTGTCACATGATCTGTCACATGATGTCTGTATAAATCAATCTGTTCTGGAAGGACCCTGACTCTGCGACTCTACTAAGCAAGCAACATGAAAACCAAGGAGCCTCCAAACAGGTCAGAGACAAAGTTGTGGAGAAGTATAGATCAGGGTTGGGTTATAAAAAATATCCCAAACTTTGACTATCCCACAGAGCACCATTAAATCCATTATAGCAAAATGGAAAGAATATGGCACCACTACAAACCTGACAAGAGAAGGCCACTCACCAAAACTCACAGACCGGGCAAGGAGGGCATTAATCAGAGATGCAACAAAGACACCAAAGATAACACTGAAGGAGCTGCAGAGATCCACAGCGGAGAGGGGAGAATCTGTCCATAGGATCACTTTAAGCCGTACACTCCACAGAGCGGGGCTTTATGGAAGAGTGGCCAGAAAAAAAGTCATTGCTTAAGAAAACACGTTTGGAGTTTGCATAACAGCATGTGGCAGACTCCCTAAAACATGGAAGAAGATTCTCTGGTCAAATGAGACTAAAATTGAACTTTTTGGCCATGATGGGAAATGCCATGTGTGGCACAAACCCAACACCCTGAGAACACCATTCCTACAATGAAGCATGGTGGTGGCAGCATCATGCTGTGGGGATATTTTTTATCTGCAGAGACAGGAAAGCTGGTCAGGACTGAAGGAAAGATGGATGGCACTAAATACAGGGCAATTCTGGAGGAAAACCTGTTTGAGTCAGCCAGAGGTTTGAGACTGGGATGAAGGTTCACGTTCCAGCAGGACAATCACCCTAAACATACTGCTAAAGCTACACTGGAGTGGTTTAAAGGAAAACGTTTAAATGTTTTGGAATGGCCTAATCAAAGCCCAGACCTCAATCCATTTGAGAATCTGTGGCATGACTTGAAGATTGCTGTGCACCAACGCAACCCATCTAACTTGAAGGAGTTGGAGCAGTTTTGCCTTGAGGAATGGGCAAAAATCCCAGTGGCTAGATGTGCTAAGCTAATAGAGACACAACCCAAGAGACTTGCAGCTGTAATTGTAGCAAAAGGTGGCTCTATAAAGTATTGACTTTGGGGGGTGAATACCTATGCGCACACTAGATTTCTGTTTTTTCATCTTAATTATTGTTTGTGTCACAATAAAACAACAACAATGTGCACCTTTAGGCATGTTGTGTAAGTCAAATGGTGCTAACCCTCCAAAATCCATTTTAATTCCAGCTTGTAATGCGACAAAACAGGACAAACACCAAGGGGGGGGTGAATATTTTTGCAAGACACTGTACATCCACGAAATTGCATGTAACTTGTATTCATTTATAGTTACACAGTGAAACAAGTTATCACTTACATTATAGCAGCTATTAACATTTGTTGCCTTTTTAAGTTAATAAGACGAAAAAAATCCCCGCAGCTTATTCAGCCTTAACACTGACACTGGAGACTCCTTCTGTAAACACTGAAGTGTCCTCACTTCAGTTGTCATTTATGATCTGTATAGTTTTCAACACTGTTCTCAGGTTAATGCAGACAGCTGTTGTGCAGCTGTGTCCTTTTTCCTGGCACAGTCAGTCAGTGTGTCGGCACAGCGGAGGAACTCATTCGTGCTCTCATGCACACAGCCTTTCACCACCCACACAAGGGGATGTCCTCCTAGCTAGCCGCGATGAAGCTTGCGATCGTCCTACACGATTGCTTCCTCTTATCTCATAGCGGTACACATGATAACACTCGCATCTGGGCGGCAAACTTGCAGCTCCTGATGCGAGCAATCAATTTCCTTCCTAGAATTCAATAAGCGGCCAAAAGCAGGCACTTTGACGGATGCTTCCTCAAGCCGCCGCTGTGAGACTTCTTTATTTGGCCGCTGCTTTGATTTGTTGGCAGAGGAAACCCAGGTGAGCAGCCATAAAATAGACGACGCAGTTTGTCAACTTGTGCATCCCTCAGTTCTCATTTTAACATCAGGAGTCTTAAAAGTAGAACTTCTTTTAAGGGAAATGCACATAAGCAATGTGTACACTGCAAAAAATAAAAATCTTAGGAAGTTTATTTGTCTATTTTCAAGTCAAAACATCTAGCCACCCTTATTATAAGACATAATTGCCCGACAAGCAAAACCTCATTTAGCTAGAAAGGCTAGTTTTTAGACAGTCCATCTTGAAAATCTTGTATAGACAGAATGTCTTGAAAAAGTCTTATTTGGAGCACCTTTGAAAATAAAACAAGTTTTTTTTTTTTTTAAAACAAGTAAGTACATTTTGGACATTTGTCAAATGCGGTTCATCTTGTTTCAAGAAAAAAAAAAACTGTTTGTTTTGGGAATAAATGAACTTTACTGAAATCTTTGAATCTTGCCCCCAAAATGCACTGTTGCTTTGGCGTTGTGTAAGCACTGTAAGTCAAAATGCGTAGACGTTTTTTTTTTTTTTTTTGGTGCCTGAGGTCCTGGGGAAGTGGAATCTTGAGAGATGTTTTACTGTTTGAATGTTGAAATGGGAAAAACAATAAACTTGTTGCAATGCTACACGTGTCGTCAACTTGATTCAAGATCGTCTCTGGTCTCATATCTAGAGTATTTTACTAATTACAGGTCACAAAAGGAGAATCTTTTAAGCTAGCAATGCTTAGTTGTAGAATTGAACAATCCTGATATTAGTATATTTATCTTAAATTCAGTTTTTACTGCTAAGACTTTGTCATGAATTTAAGTGAAATACCCTTAAAGGAACAGTCCACCGTATTTCCATAATGAAATATGCTCTTACCTGAATTGAGACGAGCTGCTCCGTACCTGTCCGAGCTTTGCGCGACCTCCCAGTCAGTCAGACGCAGTCAGACGCGCTGTCACTCCTGTTAGCAATGTAGCTAGGCTCAGTATGGCCAATGGTATTTTTTGGGGCTGTAGTTAGATGCGACCAAACTCTTCCGCGTTTTTCCTGTTTACATAGGTTTATATGACCAGTGATATGAAACAAGTTCAGTTACACAGATTGAAATGTAGCGATTTTCTATGCTATGGAAAGTGCGCACTATAATGACAGGCGTACTAACACCTTCTGCGCGCTTCGACAGCGCATTGATACGGAGCTCAGATATCAATGCGCTGCCGAAGCGCGCAGAAGGTGTTAGTACGCCTGTCATTATAGTGCGCACTTTCCATAGCATAGAAAATCGCTACGTTTCAATTTTTTTAACTGAACTTGTTTCATGTCACTGGTCATATAAACCTATGTAAACAGGAAAAATGCGGAAGAGTTTGGTCGCATCTAACTACAGCCCCAAAAAATACCATTGGCCATGCTGAGCCTAGCTACATTGCTAACAGGAGTGACAGCGCGTCTGACTGCGTCTGACTGACTGGGAGGTCGCGCAAAGCTCGGATAGGTACGGAGCAGCTCGTCTCAATTCAGGTAAGAGCATATTTCATTATGGAAATACGGTGGACTGTTCCTTTAAAATGAAATAAATAAAAATGACTTGAATGGCTAAATGTAAGAAGTACGATCTTGTTGCTATAAGAACTATTTTGATTATTTTGAGTTAATCAGATCTCGCATAATAAGTTCCCCAATCTTATTTTGGAATTATTTCATCTAAAAACAGGTTAGATTTTTCATCTTACTTTAAGAAATCTTACCAAGTCAAATTTGACTAGTTCCATTGGCAGATTTTTTTTCACCTGATTCAAGCAAATATGCTTTGTTTTAATCTTTTATTTCTTATTTTTGAAAGGCCATTTTTTGCAGTGTAGCCTACCTTTCCGAGATCAGTGCGCTTGTGGGATTTCAGAGAAATGTCTTGCTTACTTGCTCTATGAGTTGGTCATGTGACCTGAATCAGGGATGTATTGAATAAAATGTATGAGTTGTTTTGTATGTGGTATAATACCACAGAGACGCACTGAAATTAGGATCACGGTTATGTGTAATACTTAAATAATATTGGCTGGCTTTGAGTGGTATATCAGATATATTCCATTCAGCTAGCATGATCTTGAACGAGTCTGAGACAAGTGAATGGAATATATCTGATCGACCATGAAGAAAAAGCCAGCCAATATTATTGCTGTACATACACAGTCTCTCTTCCAGTTTTTCGATGTCCATTGGTATGCTTTTCTCTTATAAGCAGATGGG
Source organism: Neoarius graeffei (assembly GCF_027579695.1). Taxonomy (NCBI): domain Eukaryota; kingdom Metazoa; phylum Chordata; class Actinopteri; order Siluriformes; family Ariidae; genus Neoarius; species Neoarius graeffei. The sequence goes on along the minus strand of NC_083587.1, from coordinate 50,836,093 downwards.
ATCCGTCAGGGCCTTCTAGGCCTTCAGAGAGACCCAAACATATCAGTATTTCAAATGTTATATTTAATTTCTTTCATTCTTTATTTGCCTTCATTCTTTCATGATAATTATTCTCTTCTGATTCTAATTTGGCCTTGTTTTCTATCAAATTTTCTACAGAAATAAAAGGGTTACTGTCCTGAAAACATTAAAATCAAGTTATCCAATGAAATTTTTTTTTTTTTTTGTCTCTCGACTGAGAAGAGTTTAGATCTGGCTCACTCATTGGTTAGGACTTCATTGCCGGGACAGAAGGCCATGGCAGTGTATGTTTTTATGTAGGAAGTGACAGATGAATTAACCAATCAGATTTTGATTTATAGTGGGAGGGACCAAAAATGTATCGCCCTCGGCCTTCTTGAAAGCCAACGCGAGCTTAACCACGAATCTGCACCGTCAGCGCAGCAGTGAAGTCACCTTCCAGCCGGTGTAGCGTTCATCAGTAGTGTTAGCAAATGCTAATAAAAAGGTCAAGCCAGTGCTATTGAGAGCAAATAGGACAGGCTAACGACCGAGAAACTAAGATTTCTGTCTCTAGACTCTTCTTCCATGCACACTCGCTATAGTATTTTTCACTCCGTCTTAAGTATTCATTTCCCTGTGTAATTTACTTAGTTACTTTTAAAATCAACATCGACAACTATACACAACGGAGCGACCTGGCAGCCTGCCGCTAATCCCTTGCAAAATCCTTTGCCCTGTTGCTTTTTTGGTGTCTGGCTAAGTTTTGGCTGAGTTCAAGTCCCAGCTTTAATAGGAACGGTTCACCACTGCTTGTAAATATGCCTGAAGAACATCTAATGAAGTCTTGGTAGCTTTTCACGTGTTCACCATGTCTTTCCTGGCGAACAAAGAAATGCTTGTGCGCATGCGCAGCAGAAAAGTTTCTCACTGAATATTCACATCAGCTCTGACGTATGACATCATGTCTTGACAACCATGCAATATCGTAAACCATATTCAACGCTCTTTCTCCATTGGGTAGAGTGACGTAATACACGTAGGATAAGCGATATGCTAACAATATTGCATGCTATCAAACCAAATGAATGAAACCCGCTAGAAGGGAATAGAGCACATGTTTTTATTCCATTGAAAAAGTGTCTTGTATCTATAATAATTACAGTGGATATAAAGCGTACACACCCCGTTAAAATGATAGATTTTACTGATGTAAAAAAAAAATGAGACCATGATAAATAATTTCAAAACTTTTCCCACCTTTAATGTGATTTATAACCTGTACAATTCCATTGAAAAACAAATCTGTTAGGGGGGAAAACATAAAAAATAAAAAACGTACAATAAGCTGGTTGCATAAGTGTGCGCACCCTTAAACTAATACTTTGTTGAAGCACCTTTGGATTTAATTACAGCATTCAGTCTTTTTGGGTTCACACCCGCCATCAATTAAAATGACTCTGATTAACCCCAAATAAAGTTCAGACATTTACTCCATTGCATCCTCCAGCAAAAGCCAGGGTTCAAAGAGAGCTTACAAAGCATCAGAGGGAGCTCATTGTTGAAAGGTATCAGTCAGGAGAAGGGGACAAAAACATTTCCACGGCATTAGATATACCATGGAGCACAGTGAAGACGGTCATCAAGAAGTGGAGAAAATATGGGACAACAGTGACATCACCGAGAACTGGACGTCCCTCCAAAATTGACGAAAAGACGAGATGAAAACTGGTCAGGGAGGCTGCCGAGAGGCCTACAGCAACACTGAAGGAGCTGCAGGAATTTCTGGCAAGTACTGGTTGTGTACTACATGTGACAACAATCTCCCGTATTCTCCATATGTCTGGACTATGAGGTAGGGTCAAAGAAAAACATCCATGCCCGGCTAAATTTTGCAAAAAAAAATTGCATCAACTCTCCCAGAAGCATGTGGGAAAATGTGTTATGGTCTGATGAAACCAAGGTTGAACTTTTTGGCTGTAATTCCAAAAGGTATGTTTGGCACAAAACCAACACTGCGCATCACCAAAAGAACACCATACCCACGGTGAAGCATGGTGGTGGCAGCATCATGTTTTGGGGTTGTTTTTCTTCAGCTGGAACAGGGGCTTTAGTCAAGGTGGAGGGAATTATGAAGAGTTCTAAATACCAGTCAATTTTGGCCCAAAACCTTCAGGTGTCTGCTAGAAAGCTGAAGACGAAGAGGCATTTCATCTTTCAGCATGACAGTGACCCCAAAAAATTTTTGGAACGGCCCAGTCAGAGCCCAGACCTAAATCCAATTGAAAATCTGTGGGGTGACCTGAAGAGGGCTGTGCACAAGAGACGCCCTCACAACCTGACAGATTTGGAGCACTTTTGCAAGGAAGAGTGGGCAAATATTGCCAAGTCTAGATGTGGGAGGCTGATAGACTCTGACCCAAAAAGACTGAATGCTGTAATTAAATCAAAAGGTGCTTCAACAAACTATTAGTTTAAGGGTGTGCACACTTATGCAACCAGCTTATTGTACATTTTTTTATGTTTTGTTTTCCCCCCTAACAGATTTGCTTGTTTTTCAATTGAATTGTACAGGTTCAGGGGCGTTAGAAGCATTTTTAATGTGGGGGGGGGGGGGCACACTGGCGGGGGGTCCTCATCTCATCTCATTATCTCTAGCCGCTTTATCCTTCTACAGGGTCGCAGGCAAGCTGGAGCCTATCCCAGCTGACTACGGGCGAAAGGCGAGGTACACCCTGGACAAGTCGCCAGGTCATCACAGGGCTGACACATAGACACAGACAACCATTCACACTCACATTCACACCTACGCTCAATTTAGAGTCACCAGTTAACCTAACCTGCATGTCTTTGGACTGTGGGGGAAACCGGAGCACCCGGAGGAAACCCACGCGGACACGGGGAGAACATGCAAACTCCGCACAGAAAGGCCCTCACCGGCCCCGGGGCTCAAACCCGGACCTTCTTGCTGTGAGACGACAGCGCTAACCACTACACCACCGTGCCACCCGGCGGGGGGTCCTCCGCCAGAAAATTTTTAATTAATTTTCAACAATAAGTCCTCATTCAACTAGTCCATATATTCATCAGCCTGTTTTTAAACCCACCGCTACGCCTAAGATAATGAGATGAATGTGACACGATTTATCACCAACAATGACTTTATGGGTGCATTTTACTTTTTATTTTGTGTTTTCTATTTAGTTTTAGATGTAACACAGCATGCCACTGGGCCAAGCAATAGTGACACTCAACTGTATGTTTAAAAATAAGAATATTCATAATCTCACACAATGAACAGGCATGACATGGCATCATGCAAACTTCATAACACAAAATCACACTGTGTCAAGCAACGGTGACACATAAAAAATAACTTCACACAATGAACAGGTGCAATTTTGTTCACCACCAACAGTGACTTTAGTGGGTGCGTTTGACTTTTTTCCGATTTAGCGATACTCATAACAAAAATGGCATGGCATCATGCAGTCTTCATAACACTAAATTACACTGTGTCAAGCAATGACACAAAAGAGAACTTCACACAATGAACAAGTGCAGTTTTGTCAACCTACATGCAATGGTGGTACTACAGTAGCATTTACAGATTAGTATAACAAATAGATTTATAGATAGAACTCCTTCTTATATTGGTGCCACCACAATTTCTACCACTTCATCACTTTTATCCCCCTTTCCTTCACAATCCACCTGGAATAACATCCATCTCTCTCCTCTCTACTATTCCTTCCCCATACACTGATTTCCCATCTTACTTTCCAGAAAACTGCCAAAGACCAGACAAAACAAGGAATCAATAAATATCATCAGAGCAGACTTGAGCTCATTCTTGGCATTACAGTAAGGCAGGCCTACTGGGTTTGAATTAAATGATAGCTAACGTTAAGCTAGCTGATACATCTCCTAACATTGACTAGCCAGCTAACTGCACTAACATTTCCATTGGGACAAAAAAACCCTGTCCTGTGGGGAAATTTTGACTGACTTTCCGCTTCTTTGTAAAGAATGTCCTTATGTCCATTGTGTCTGGGGAGGAGCAAATACTGCAAACAATTCATCATCAACCAAGAATACCCCATTAGGCTAAGCTTATTTCACTGTTTAGTTGAATATTAATTTAACGTGTCCTAGGGTTAATTTTGAGGGCATATAACAAAAGAATAAGGTTTTAGCAAAGGCTAGACATTGTGAGGTTGCAATGGGGATGACGTCACCCCCTCCACTTTCCAGCAGCTGCACCAACATTTCTGTGCTCACGCTGAGATTCACTTCACTCGCGCGCGGTGAGCTGTTGTCGGGAACGCCCGGAAAACCCGGAGTGGATTTTCAGTGGTCTGTGTATTCTCTTATCGATCAAGTGGAATGGATTCTTTCACGAAGGCAAGCACAGGGGTACTCAAATAGAAATGATGAGGGGCCACATTTTTTTTTTTCCCATTTACTCAAAGGGCCATTTATTGAGAATGTGTATGATACATGCCATAATAATGTAACGCATTTATTTTAACATTTCCTTGTCATTGAACACAACAGTAATTAGGGCCTACCTAAAATAAAAATATATTTTTCATTTGGGCACAAATAACTGAATAAAATAAAGAAAACAAATAAATAACTGAATAAAACATTACCCTGTTAATAATCCAAAACAAATACCCTTCAAGCTGCCCATTTTCTGTGCTTTGGTTAACAAACTCAAGAACTAACTCACACTCTCAATATTGCTTAATGGGAGAAATGGCCTCGTGTGTCTTGGGCCAATGTTTGGAACCTTGGTTTGAATGGATTTTTTATTCCATCACACAACTGCTCTGCTACATCACCAGCCAGCATTTCCGTGCGTCTGCATGCTGTGGAGTCAGACAGGGGGATTTGTTGAATTTTGCCTTTCATTTCCTCTTTTTCTTTGCCTTCAAACAACGTGTCCATCACGTCAACCATGCACTCTTTCATTATCTCTGCGTCCGTGAATGGTTTCACGTGCTTTGCCAAAACCCACGCTACTCTAAAGGAGCATTCTGTTGCCTTTTGTTGTTTTGTCAAAGAAGTGTGGAGGATTCTGTTGGATGTTTGATATGACGCCATCAGAGCATTTAATTTTGTTGTTCTGGTCTCGGAGTTTTGCGGAAATGTCTCTTAAATGCTTGTGTTTTGATTCATAGTGCCGTTTCACATTGGACATTTTTATTGCCGCGACACTTTCTTGGCAGATTAAACACAAAGGTCGAGTGCTGGACGGTGGAAGAAAGAACGCAAACCTTTCTGTCCATTCTGGTTGGAATTGGCGGTTCTCGCTGTACAGTTTTCTTTTTGGTGCAAACTTCGAGCATGCCATTGTGGCTACGGCCGGTAAACTGACTGTCTGGAGTTTTGCGAGGGCTTAGATTAGCCTTGCTATTTGTTTATCGTTGCCATGGAGGCAATCCTCACATCTCGTCGCAGCGCGAGGGGCGCTCTTTCAAAATAAGAGCGGACAGCGCGATTGAAAAAAAAAAAGAATTAAAAAAAACCACACAGAACAGCTCGCGGGCCAGAAATAGACCCCCCGGGGGCCTAAAATGGCCCGGGGGCCGCTATTTGAGTATGGGGGACATAGACGTCGCCAGACCCATTTTAGGGTAGCTCCAGCCACCCTATCTTATGGCAAAGCCACCCTATATTTTTTGCCCTTTTTAAAATTATTTATATTTTTATTTTTTTTCCCAAAAAAAAACAAAGGCAGTAAAGCACTGAACATGAGCCATCAAGAACGCAAGTTAATCTGAACAACAGTTTCTGCTTGCTTATTTATTGTTTAATGCAATATTATTAATATCGTTATGATTCCTCCTCATTGGCTCTGTGTCAAGCGTCACGTCGAGTGGTAGGCTAGTAGGACTTAAACTATGCGGGCATTCTGCAGCAGGCGCGGTGCGGGCTTCCATTGAGTTGGGTTTGTTAGCTGGTGAAGTTGCTTCAGCAAGCAATTAAATGATGAAAGCAATTTTAAAATAGAATAGAAATGGTGGGAAGTGTGTCCCCAAGGTGTGATGCTCTTGAAATAATGAATTGATTGACAGCCTTAGTAGGCGCTCTGAAAAATGTTCGGCGCGCGCTGCGCGCGCACAATACCTTTTCTCCTCTGGGTGCTAAGCTACCCCTGTCTCTCAAACCTAGTGACGTCCCTGATGGGGGATATAGCACATTTCATACACAATGGCAGTTCAATGTGCTTTACAGAAGTAAAAACAAAAACAGTCAACAATAGAGAAATAAAATTACATAATATAATTTTATTTTTATTCTAAAACAATTAATTAAAAGAATTAAAAGAATTAAAAGAAAATAATAAGAATTAAACAATAGTAGAAATAAAATAATAAAATGAAGTAGGGGCGGCACAGTGGTGTAGTGGTTAGCGCTGTCGCCTCACAGCAAGAAGGTCCTGGGTTCGAGCCCCGTGGCTGGCGAGGGCCTTTCTGTGCGGAGTTTGCATGTTCTCCCCGTGTCCGCGTGGGTTTCCTCCGGGTGCTCCGGTTTCCCCCACAGTCCAAAGACATGCAGGTTAGGTTAACTGGTGACTCTAAATTGACCGTAGGTGTGAATGTGAGTGTGAATGGTTGTCTGTGTCTATGTGTCAGCCCTGTGATGACCTGGCGACTTGTCCAGGGTGTACCCCGCCTTTCGCCTGTAGTCAGCTGGGATAGGCTCCAGCTTGCCTGCGACCCTGTAGAAGGATAAAGCGGCTAGAGATAATGAGATGAGATGAAAATGAAGTAGTAGTTCAAATAGGAGGAGAAAAAAGAAACCAGCAGAATAGAATAAAGAATAAAATAGAATTAAAGCCGCAAGCGGCCTCGACGGGCCCTCGCGCCAGCGTCCAAGGGGGGCGGGGGCATGCGTCCCCGCGAAATACCGTAAAGAGTTTGCTTGCCAAGTTTGACAAATCAGAAGCTGCAATATCATTTGTGCCATAACCAGCACCCCCAGGGGCGAAAGTGCACAAAATTTGGCGTATATGTCAGGTGAGCTATGAAGAGTTTGCGTATGAAGTTTGATGACAATTGAGTAAATAGAAGATGAGATATAGATTTTTGAAGAATAAATTTTTTGGTTTTTCCCATGTCAGTAGGTGGCGCTATGCTGTACATGAGCGATTATGAGTTGGAGAAATAAGTGTCTACAACAGCAACGCACTATCACAAGGTAGTGGTGTGAAGGAAAAGCATTATGGAATTATTTACCAAAAACCCGTTTTGGAGCAATTGCCTTGGCCAAAAACAGCACCCCCCATGGACGAAAATTCCCAAAATGTGGTATACATGACATGGGAGGTAGTAAGAGGGTGGCCGTGAAGTTTGACCAAATTTGCGGAAAGATTGGATTTTTTGCCCAAAAATAGCGCCCCCAGTGGCGAAATATCACAGAAATTGGGTAACATGTCAGAAGCCCAATGAGGGATTTGCATGTGAAGTATGAGCAATTTTGAGCAATTAGAAGATTTGTTATGAATTTTTAAGCATGTAAAATTTTGCATTGAAAATTGATTGACGTAGAACTTCTGAACGGTTTACGCCACGTGAAACTTATTTAGTAACTTTTGTCAGCCATGTCTGTAGATGATGTGTATCAATTTTGGTGACATTTCTATGAACGGTCTAGGAGGAGTTGCGCCGTCTTCGTGGCCATGCATTTCGCACAAAAGTGAAATTACCTCACTTCCTGTTGGGCGTGGCTAATGCATTGGCATTACATTTTTGTCCGGCTTAGTGAGATACATATGCGTACCAAATGGCATGCCACTACTACAAACTACATGGCAACCAGGCACCTTAAAGCGGGAGGCCAAAATCACAACGAGTTAGGGGGCGCTATAGAGGCCCTGAGGCCCGCCTGGATCTGGGCTTTTGGTTCTCAGTAGCGGTGGCAGTCTAAGAAAAAGGAGCCAAATTTCGTGCGTTGTCGACCATGGCAAGCGCCCCAATAAGGGTCTTGAAAAGAGTTGGCTTGCCAAGTTTGACAAATCAGAAGCTGCAATATCATTTCCGCCATAACCCGCACCCCCAGGGGCGAAAGTGCACAAAATTTGGCGTACATGTCAGGTGAGCTATGAAGAGTTTGCGTATGAAGTTTGATGACAATTGAGTAAAAAGAAGATGAGATATAGATTTTTGAAGAATAAATTTTTTGGCTTTTCCCATGTCAGAAGGTGGCGCTATGCTGTACATGAGCGATTATGAGTTGGAAAAATAAGTGTCTACAACAGGAACGCACTATCACAAGGTAGTGGTGTGAAGGAAAAGCATTATGGAATTATTTACCAAAAACCCGTTTTGGAGCAATTGCGTCGGCCAAAAACAGCGCCCCCCATGGACGAAAATTCCCAAAATGCGGTATACATGACATGGGAGGTAGTAAGAGGGTGGCCGTGAAGTTTGACCAAATTTGAGGAAAGATTGGATTTTTTGCCCAAAAATAGCGCCCCCAGTGGCGAAATATCACAGAAATTGGGTAACATGTCAGAAGCCCAATGAGTGATTTGCGTGTGAAGTATGAGCAGTTTTGAGCAATTAGAAGATTTGTTATGAATTTTTTAGCATGTAAAATTTTGAAGTGAAAATTGATTGACGTATAACTTCTGAACGGTTTATCCTACGTGAAACGTATTTAGTAACTTTTGTCAGCCATGTCTGTAGATGAAGTGTATCAATTTTGGTGACATTCCCATGAACGGTCTAGGAGGAGTTGCGCCGTCTTCGTGGCCATGCATTTCGCACAAAAGTGAAATTACCTCACTTCCTGTTGGGCGTGGCTAATGCATTGGCATGACATTTTTGTCCGGCTTAGTGAGATACATATGCATACCAAATGGCATGCCACTACTACAAACTATATGGCAACCAGGCGCCTTAATGCGGGAGGCCAAAATCACAACGACTTAGGGGGCGCTATAGAGGCCCTGAGCCCCGGCCAAGTTTGGGCTTTTGGTTCTGAGTAGCGGTGGCAATTCTCGGAACTGGTGCCAAATTTCGTGCGTTTTCGCCCATGGCAAGCGCCCCGAAAATGGCCCAACAGCGGAGAAAAATAAAGAAGAAGAAGAAGAAGAAGAAGACGGAAGAATAATTAAAGCCGCAAGCGGCCTCGACGGGCCCTCGCGCCAGCGGCCAAGGGGGGCGGGGGCAAGCGTCCCCGCGAAATACCTTCCACAGCTTCTTCGGCAAGAGACATTACCACAAGGTAGTGGTGTGAAGGAAAAGCATTATGGAATTATTTACCAAAAACCCGCGTTGGAGCAATTTCGTCGGCCAAAAACAGCGCCCCCCATGGACGAAAATTCCCAAAATGTGGTAGACATGACATGGGAGGTAGTAAGAGGATGGCCGTGAAGTTTGACCAAATTTGCGGAAAGATTGGATTTTTTGCCCAAAAATAGCGCCCCCAGTGGCAAAATATCACAGAAATTGGGGAACATGTCAGATGCCCAATGAGTGATTTGCGTGTGAAGTATGAGCAGTTTTGAGCAATTAGAAGATTTGTTATGAATTTTTAAGCATGTAAAATTTTGCAGTGAAAATTGATTGACGTATAACTTCTGAACGGTTTATGCTACGTGAAACGTATTTAGAAACTTTTGTCAGCCATGTCTGTAGATCATGTGTATCAATTTTGGTGACATTCCTATGAACGGGCTAGGAGGAGTTGCGCCGTGTTCGTGGCCATGCATTTCGCACAGAAGTGAAATTACCTCACTTCCTGTTGGGCGTGGCTAATGCATTGGCATTACATTTTTGTCCGGCTTAGTGAGATACATATGCGTACCAAATGGCATGCCACTACTACAAACTACATGGCAAACAGGCACCTTAATGCGGGAGGCCAAAATCACAACAAGTTAGGGGGCGCTATAGAGGCCCTGAGGCCCGCCTGGATCTGGGCTTCTGGTTCTCAGTAGCGGTGGGAGTCTAAGAAAAAGGAGCCAAATTTCGTGCGTTGTCGACCATGGCAAGCGCCCCAACAAGGGTCTTGTAAAGAGTTTGCTTGGCAAGTTTGACAGATCAGAAGCTGCAATATCATTTTTGCCATAACCAGCACCCCCAGGGGCGAAAGTGCACAAAATTTGGTGTAGATGTCAGGTGAGCTATGAAGAGTTTGCGTATGAAGTTTGATGACAATTGAGTAAATAGAAGATGAGATATAGATTTTTGAAGAATAATTTTTTTGGTTTTTCCCATGTCAGTAGGTGGCGCTATGCTGTACATGAGCGATTATGAGTTGGAAAAATAAGTGTCTACAACAGCAACGTACTATCACAAGGTAGTGGTGTGAAGGAAAAGCATTATGGAATTATTTACCAAAAACCCGTTTTGGAGCAAGTGCGTCGGCCAAAAACAGCGCCCCCCATGGACGAAAATTTCCAAAATGTGGTATACATGACATGGGAGGTAGTAAGAGGGTGGCCGTGAAGTTTGACCAAATTTGAGGAAAGATTGGAATTTTTGCCCAAAAATAGCGCCCCCAGTGGCGAAATATCACAGAAATTGGGTAACATGTCAGAAGCCCAATGAGTGATTTGCGTGTGAAGTATGAGCAGTTGTGAGCAATCAGAAGATTTATGAATTTTTAAGCATGTAAAATTTTGCATCGAAAATTGATTGACGTAAAACTTCTGAACGGTTTATCCTACGTCAAACGTATTTAGTAACTTTTGTCAGCCATGCCTGTAGATGATGTGTATCAATTTTGGTGACATTCCTATGAACGGTCTAGGAGGAGTTGCGCCGTCTTCGTGGCCATGCATTTCGCACAAAAGTGAAATTACCTCACTTCCTGTTGGGCGTGGCTAATGCATTGGCATAACATTTTTGTCCGGCTTAGTGAGATACATATGCGTACCAAAAGGCATGCCACTACTACAAACTACATGGCACCCAGGCACCTTAATGCGGGAGGCCAAAATAACAACGACTTAGGGGGCGCTATAGAGGCCTGGAGCCCCGGCCAAGTTTGGGCTTCTGGTTCTGAGTAGCGGTGGCAATTCTCGGAACTGGTGCCAAATTTCGTGCGTTTTCGCCCATGGCAAGCGCCCCGAAAATGGCCCAACAGCGGAGAAAAATAAAGAAGAAGAAGAAGACGGAAGAAGAAGAAGAAGAAGACGGAAGAAGAATAATAATAGTGAACTCTTACAAGAACAATAGGGCCTTCGCCCATAGGGCTCGGGCCCTAATAATAGTGAACTCTTACAAGAACAATAGGGCCTTCGCCCATAGGGCTCGGGCCCTAATAATAGTGAACTCTTACAAGAACAATAGGGCCTTCGCCCTATAGGGCTCGGGCCCTAATAAAGTTAAAGTAAATTTAAAACATGCAGAGAAAGTAAAGATTATAAAAAATGTAAAGAAGACAATATTAATTATTTAGCAGAAAGTATCTGAGAACAGCTTGGTCTTTAGTCTAGATTTGAAGCTGCCAACAGCAGGAGCATTTTTGATGTCCTCTGGCAGTTGGTTCCATAGCTGTACTGCATAGTAGCTAAAAGCTGCTTCACCACACTTTGTTTTAACAACTGGTTTTAATAGTAAATTTTTCTGTTTTGATCTGGTAGATCTGATTGGGTTCGGCCGCTGCAACATATCAGAGAGGTAATTGGGCCCTGTACCATTTAGAGATTTGTACACCAGCAGCAATGCTTTTAAAGTCAATTCTGTAGCTTACTGGAAGCCAGTGAAGGGACCTTAGAATTGGAGTAATGTGCTCTGTTCTTTTTGTTCGTGTGAGAACCCTCGCCGCTGCATTTTGAACCAGCTGAAGTCGTTTGATGGTCTTTTTTGGCAGGCCTGTGAAAAGGCCATTGCAGTAATCAACCCTACTAGAGATGAAGGCATGTATCAGTTTTTCCAGATCATTTTTTGACATAAGTCCTCTTAGTTTGGAAATGTTTTCCGAAGCAATAGAAATGGCGCTGGGCGAAACTCATATTTTATGTTAAATGTGGGGGGGGGGTCCAAACGAAGAATTATGAAATGTGAGGGGGACATGTCCCCTTCACATTCAATGGTGGTGACGCCCATGTACAGGTTATAGGTCACATTAAAGGTGGGAAAAATTTTGAAATTATTTATCGTGGTCTTTTTTTTTTTTTTAACATCAGAAAAACCGATCATTTTAACAGGGTGTGTATACTTTTTATATCCACTGTACTTTCATACCGCTGCGCCACTGAAGGTTGCCGAGAACCGCATGCCCTCTTGTGCTCTGTCAGTTACATTCCTACATTCTCCATATTTCCTCCATGCATCAGCTATAACTCTTCCTGACCCCCTGTCTTCTCATACATATTGTTCATTATTATAATTACATGCTCATACTCATGCTCGTTTTCAATCTCGCCGAAATCGTTCCATCTTCTGTCGAATGGACATGAACAGATATGAGCGCTGTGCTAATATCCGAAACGGTCAGGGGTCCACAGATCCACAGGCCGATGATGAATTTGTGTTTTGACTGTGAAACATTGACCTGCATGTCATTTCTTCTCGTCTTCTCTTTTTGTCATCAGGATGGTGGACGACCTCCACCGGTTGGTCAAGGCTGCTGAGATAGCCACGCCCTTCATTCTGGTCGGCTCCGAACTGGGTGCGCTGAACGGCAGGTTTTATACTCACATCTATGACGCGTAAGTTGTTGTCTTAAATCGGACACGCTTTTTTTGGCTGAAATCATTCACGTCCTGTCCTCTGTCTATTACTGAGTAATAAATATTCAGTAAGATTGGTTCAGTGCACACCAAAATACTTCATTTCTCATCTCTGTGGTGCAGAGTAAGCTTGTTTCTTCTGGTAATAAGACATTCAAAGCGTGCACTATCACGATCATTATCACCATCTGTGTGTTTCATTTATTTGGTACAGTCAGTGTAAACACTGTTTTTGGAAACTGGTGTCCTTGCAAGAATTTTGCAGACTTTAACGGTATTTGACAGCAGGCATCCTTCTCAGCGCCTTAATTCTCTTTATTGCGTGACAGTACTATAAACCATAAAGGTTTAAAAACATAATGGACAAAATAGTTGCACTGTGTGAGGGAACGTTTCTGCGTAACTGAATTCCCTGTCTTGCAGTTAAATTGTGTCACTTGAGTCTTATTTGTCAGAACAGAAGTCATTTCAGTGGTGAAACATCGCTTTCTATTAAACATGACCTTCGAGGCTGAATATGTACCAGAATATATTTCACAATCCAAACTGTGCTTTCAATCTGACCTCAAACACTAGCAGGCACTTGTGTGAGTGCAGTAGAGTTACATGATATTCTGGGTTTTTATGTATATATTACAAGTCAAAAAATTACAACCTATGTGTATTTTATTTTATTTTATTTTTTGATCTGGGTTAAATTTTTTAACCTAGTTTATAATTTCCAACCTAGGTAAAATTTTGGATTATTAGCTTACCGGACCGGCTGCAGACGATGAGCTATACCATCACGTGGTGTCCATCTGTCCGTCCACAATTCACAAAAATCACTACTCCTCCCTGAGTTTCTAATGGATTTTGATTCTGATTATTTTGTTGGGAAGAGCTAATCAGTCTGCACAAGTGATTTCTCAAGTGTTTTTGGGTGGCACGGTGGTGTAGTGGTTAGCACGGTCGCCTCACAGCAAGAAGGTTCTGGGTTCGAGCTCAGTGGCTGGCGAGGGCCTTTCTGTGTGGAGTTTGCATGTTCTCCCCGTGTCTGCGTGGGTTTCCTCCGGGTGCTCCGGTTTCCCCCACAGTCCAAAGACATGCTGTTAGGTTAATATGGGACGGACTTGGGCTGAGGTGCCTTTGAGCGAGGCACCTAAGGGCCTCTGCATGCTCTTGCGACAAGGCTTTCGCAGATAGCTTTTCGCAGACAGTTGTAATTTATCGTTGAGTGGGGAGTAATAGGCGTGCGCGATGTTATTCACCGCCACAACGCAAGGGGGCGCGAAGTCACGAAATCGCTAGGAGTAGTTGGTGGGTGTGGTTAGTGGAGTGTTTATCCTCTGGTTACTTATAATGACTAGAACTGGAGTCGTATAGATGTACGTACTTCCTCACTTCCTCGATCAACCGCTCTTCGTGCTGCTCCATCTTCGCTCGTGTTTTTAAAAATGGCGGTAGTGAAAACAAACCAAACTGGGAAATTAGGGAAGCGGAAGTGCGTGTACAGCGGATGTAGAGTGGACCAATCAGAGCCCTCTTGTCTGCGACGCTGTCTGCGAGGCTTCTGCGGTGGTCACAATTTTTGGGAGGTGCGCGCAGAGCGTCTGCGAAGGGGGGGGGGGCTACGCAGACGTCATCTGCGAGGCCATCTGCGAGGACTGGGTTGTCAGCATAAATTGGCCTTAACTCCCAACTGCTCCCCGGGCGCTGTTAGCATGGCTGCCCACTGCTCTGGGTGTGTGTGTGTGCTCATTGCTCACGTGTGTGCATGTGTGTGTTCACTGCTTCAGATGGGTTAAATGCAGAGAGGAAATTTCACAAGTGTGTGATGAATAAAGTTGTTCTTTCTTTCTTTCTTTCTTTCTTTCTTTCTTTCTTTCTTTCTTTCTTTCTTTCTTTCTTTCTTTCTTTCTTTCTTTCTTCTCCTTAGCAAGTTGCTAATAATTAGGCCGATTTAGCAAACTTTCAGAAAAATCGCCACTCCTTCCCGAGTTTTCAATAGATTTTGATTCTGATTGTTTTGTTTTGAAGATTAAATTGTTCTACTTGTTCTCATGAAGAGCAACTTAGCTAATTATAAACGAGTCTGGTTTCTCATGGTACGGCCGCGTGACCTACTGCATCACTGACGCTCAATATCCTGCCATCCAGACAAAATCTATTTCAGGGAAGGCCTTCCCTTTTTTTTTTAATGGTTTATTTCCAGCTTTCCAAATACAATTTTGGCTCTTCATCCAGAAAATCTAATCAATCAACATAACTATATATAAAAATACTATATAAAATACTATATAAAAATTATAGAAAACTATAATAGAAAATAAACAAAAAAACCCATTAAAACCCCCCATAAAGCAGTAAAGGCGTTACTGTCTATTCGAGGAAGCGTCGAGAAAGTACGCCTTGGTTTTCCTAAGGAAAGGTCCCCTCTCTACAGTGTTTCTCGTTTTGCTTGGTAAGGTATTAAAAACTTTGGCACAGGAATGCTGGAAAGTTCCTTCAGCCTTAGGAACACTTAAGCGTAGAGCACCTGATGATCTTAGTACTCTGTCGACATTGGAGTGGAAGATAGGATGGCCAGTCCAAAGAATACAGCGCTTTATTTGTGAGGCACATTAGATGATAGTCCCTTCGGTCTTCAGTAGGAAGCCATTTTAACTAGATTATGTCCCTGATGTTGGCATAATGTCGAAGAACAAATCCAGCCTTCTCTCAGCAAGACAATGTCAAACCGCTTTCTGCACATACAGTATTAAAACTGCATGGCTCTGTAGTAAGAGAGTCTGGGTGCTAAACTGGCCTGCCTGCAGTCCAGACCTGTCTCCCATTTAAAACATTTGGCGCAAAATATGACAAAGGAGACCCCGAACTGTTGAGCAACTAAAATTGTGTATCAGGCAAGAATGGGACAACATTTCACTTTCAAAGCTACAGCAGCTGGTTTCCTTAATTCCCAAACATTTACAGTGTTGTTAAAGGTCCCATGGCATGAAATTTTCACTTTCTGAGGTTTTTTAACGTTAAAATGAGTTCCTCTGACCTTCTTAAGTCACCCCAGTGGCTAGAAATTTCATAATGTGTAAACCAAACTATGCCCAACATTTGAGAATGGCGCGTCAAAACGGCGCGTTGAGAAGCTCTTCCCTTTACTACGTCAGCAAGGGAGATGATCCCCATGCCCCCCCTCTGGATTCCCACCCACTGTATGGATTGCCCGCCCAGTTGTAGTGAGGAGACCATAGAGGACACAACAACATGGCATCACCTAAGCGAGCGAAACATGGAAATTGCGCTGTACATGGATGTGACAACACAGAAAGGAGTCTGTTTTTACTGCCGATGGGAGAGCCCCTGAAGACGCAGTGGCTTAATTTTATTTACTTCAATAATACGCCGTCGAGTCTACCTAAGACGGTGTATGTTTGTCGGAAGCATTTTCCTGAGGAATGTTTCCACAACTTGGGACCGTACAGGGCAGGTTTTGCACATCAACCGTCACTGAAGCCTGGGTCCGTACCAAGCATCCCTGCCGCATCAGCCACGAACACCGAACAAGTAAGTGTATAACTGTTAAGTCGTTTTGCCGTGTTTTAAAATCGGTGCGTTTGCAATGGCTACATTAGCTGTGCAGCTAACCGCTTCCTGCAGTTAGCCAGGTACTCTGCGCTACCTCTGTTATAATAGCCAATCAAAACAGTTTTTACAAAGACACCCACATTCTTTTTTTTTAAGTCACTTGTTCATTTTATTTGTTTGTTTGTTCAGTAAAAACCCAAACATTTGTTGAATTTATTTTATTTCCTCGCGTCGCACCTTAATGACGTCAGCGCGCGGTATTTTTCCCTGATTCTGGGCCGGGGTGTCGTGAGTGGCAGAGCAGCTCCATCGCTGCGATCCATTGAAAGTCAGCCCTAGATCCAATCTTCTGTCGGGAGCCGAGGTCGTGCGGGCGGCCCTCCAGCGGCACCGGCTGCCCGTGGAGGCAGCGGTTCTCCCAGGGGCAAGTTGGGGGGAGGAAACGGCAAAGTTCCCACTCCTCCATGGTAAAACTGCTCAGTTTTACCATGGGCCTCAGGCTGAAAAAAACCCGACAAAGTCCCAGTTTTACCATGGGCTCGAGTTGTACCATTTTTTAGACAGGGCGGACGGACCAGGGCATTCGCCCGCCTGGCCGTGCCCGACGAGGAGCGCTCTCGGCCGGCTTGGGAGGCAGACGGCAGCCCCTCCCCCTCCCCCCATGGCACGCCCCCACCCTCTACCCTTCCCCGCCTCCTGCTTCTCATTAGCAAAACGACGCACTGGGAAAAGCGCTGAAATGGGGCTTTCTCCCAGGAGGCTATATTTACGTGCTGAGGGTTCATTTTGAGAAAGGCTGCGGATATAACATCCGGAAGCCTCCACGAGCCCGTTTAAAGCATCAACAAACCACCATGCCATGGGTCCTTTAAAAGTAGAGGTGATGCAACACAGTGGTAAACATGCCCATGTCCCAACTTTTCTGAAACGTGTTGCTGACATCAAATTCAAAATGAGCATATATTTTAAAAAATAAATAAATTAAATTAAATTTCTCAGTTTCAACATTTGATATGTTGTCTTTGTACTATTTTCAATGAAGTATAGGTTTCCATGATTTACAAATGATTGCATTCTGCTTATATGTACAGTTTATACAGCGTCCCAACTTTTTTGGAATCGGGGTTGTACGAATGTGTAAACATGAGAGAGGATGAATTTTGAAGTTTCAACGCTTGCTTTGAAAATCTCTTTGATGAAAGAAATCATGGAAATATTTTCAAAAAAAACAACGTTTATTGACAAGCCTTCATTTTCCACTGTAAATGAGTTTTAAATAAATTCAAGGGTATGCCGAGATGGGTGCCATCTTGGCGGCGAACATGTTTTCTGTTCTTTGTCTCGCATAGGGAATTGTGTTGTCGTTTTAGTCTGTGGTAATCGCACATACACTACAGATGTGGTAGATATAGACTGGATAGAGTATTCTGTTTAATGCTATTTACGTTGACCTGCCATGCTGAGGTCAGGTATCTACCAAGCTCTTACAGATCTTCGCTGTGGGATTAAGTGTTGCTCCATAAATCCTCTGATTATATCCCCACACCCTCCCTCTGACACATTTAACACTTCATCAGCGCCCATATAGAGCTGTTAATCCTGTAAATTAAGCTCTGACGGCTGTGTAGGATCCGCGAAACAAAAATATCGCACCCATGATGGTATCAATCACGTACGTATTAAAGGTGGAATGATGTGGACGTGGTCTGCGTCTCAGCCTTGGTACTCGGAGAGTGCTTGAGATTGAGCTTGAGCTTGTCGTTGTGCGTTTTGTTTTTTTGTTTTTTCCCCCCAGTTGTTGAGCACAAACACATTACCCAGGCTCTGTCTCTGTTTGTCCAGGCAAGTGTCGGACTTGGTGCTGATCAATCCCATTCCAGAGGACGTCTTTGAAGAGGAGATGTGGCAGCAGTACTGGTGAGTCATTTCGAGGGAGACAGAGAGCGGGGGGGAGTGGGAGAGATGGGAGACTGCACATTGACAGTGTTCTGCTGTTCATCACTTTAATCCAGGGCCCAATTAATCAAAGGTCAGTGTTCGAGAGTGTTCGAAGCTGTCCTTAATTCATATCCGAGTGCAAATCATTCTCGTATGAGTCAGCAGAACTCTACAGCACATTATTCACTCTGTTCTACACTTCTGCCTGTCATTATAAATTTAAAGCAGGCTGCCTTTAATTTTAATCCACCTATAAATTGATCATCTCAGTTAAAAAAAACTTTTTTCAAGGAGCATTCTTGAACGTTCAGCACCAGGAATAAAAAATACATTGCTTTCTGTTTCACTTCAACTAAAAAAGAGGCAGGACCGAGCAGCTCTGTTCTAACTCCAGGGCCAATTTCAGGGCCAATGAAGAAAAAAGACAAGTCTATTGCATGGTATTAGTACAAATCCCAATTTTTCTTAAGTGTCTTTGTAATTATAATGATTATTACCTTCGGCTGCCCTGATCACTTTGTAGCACTTATTCGACAACTGCATGATGGGATGATTGGGCAGGTATGCCATCAAAACGCCAACTTTCTGAATGAGTTTCCAATTACCAACGGACTCAAACAGGGGTGTGTACTTGCTCCAACACGTTTTTTCCATGTACCTCGCTGCAATGCTTTACGAAATCCCACCAGACAATCCGGGACTGGAGATTAGATACCGCTTTGATGGAGGACTCTTCAACCTTTCAAGACTCCGCTCGCAAAAACTGACCAAAGTCAACAAGATTACAGAACTTCAGTATGCTGATGACAGTGCTTCACCGGCCCGTACGCCAGAAGAATTACAAGAATCCGTTAATACCTTTAAATATGCATATGATCGTTTTGGACTGTCCATCAACACCCAGACGACAAAGGTTTTAATTCAACCTGCACCTGGATCGACTATTCCAGAATTTGATGTGTATGTATCTGACACACCACTTGAACAAGTGGACCATTTCTTGTACCTGGGAAGCATGCTCTCTAATCAGTGCAGTTCTGAGCGAGATGTTGAGAACAGGATCCGTGCTGCCCATGTAGCCTTTGGCAGACTATCTAAGCGTGTTTTCCAGAACAGAGATCTAAAGCAACAAACTAAGCTCATGGTGTATCAAGCTGTTGTTGTTTCACCATTACTCTACGGTTGTAAAACATGGACCCTGTACCTCCGAGATATGAAGAAGCTCAAACAATTCCATCAACAGAAGTTGAGATTAATTTTGAACGTTAAATGGAAGGACTATGTTACCAACCTTGCAGTCCTAGACAAAGCTCAAATGACCAGCACTGAAGCAATGATAGTCAAACATAGACTCAGATGGACAGGTCGCGTACTCCGCACGAGTGAATCCAGGTTACCCCGACAAGTTTTATTTAGTGAGATCAGTTCTGGGAAAAGGCCTCGTGGTTGCCCCTTACGAAGATATAAAGATCAGCTCAAACAGACATTGAAGAAGGCAAACATAGATCAGAAGTCCTTGGAAGACCTTGCTCAAGATCGCAAAATCTGGCGGCGGGCAACTGCTGCCGAGCTGTTTGACGCTGACTGACGCCACAATATAGAAGAGAAATGTAAGAGAAGAAAGATGAGACAGAATCTACCATGTTCACCACCAGAGATCCAGTGCAGACTGTGTGGGAGAATGTTTCATGCGAAAATTGGACTTGCCAGTCACCAGAGGCGTCGTCATAAGTTATCTGAAGGAATATGAATCTCGGAAACGAGGAACAGACGATACCTTTGGCAACTTCCGTTTGTTACTTGTGAAAATCTGAGATTTTTGCAAGTATGTTGATCTGTCCGTTTGTTTGTTTGTTTGTTTGTTTGTTTGTTTGTTTGTTTGTTTGTTGGTGCTCTAGCATCGTCATTTCTTGACCAATCTTCACCAAAATGCACAGGACAACTCACTAGGGTCACACAGAGGCATCATTAGTTTTTGATGGGTCAAAGGTCAAGGTCACCTAGGTCAAATCTTGTAAAAACACCTAATTGGCCATAACTTTCATTTCTTTGTGATTTTCGCAAGTATCGTGCTCTGCATGACTTCTTCATTTTTGTTTGTTTGTCTGTTCCCAACGTAACTCAAAAAGTAGTGAATGAATTTTGATGAAATTTTGAGGAAAGCTGAGCCATGAGCCAAGAAACAGTTGATTAGATTTTGATGCAACTCTGAATGTGGTTTGGCGGAGATATGAACTCCACCAAGTGCCCTTCTAATTAGCTGATCTGGCCATAAGGCCGATGAGCTGTTGCCATGGCGTCCGTCGTCTATCGTCCACAATTCAGTTAAATCGTATCTCCTCCGTCAGTTCTCCACGGATTTCCGTTCTGATTGTTTTGTTTGAAAGAACTCATCACTCTGCACAAAATTTGGTCGTTGTTTTGTCAAATTTTTTTTGCTAACGATTTCATAATTAGGCCAAATTAACAAATTTTCCAGGTCTCTCATTAGAATTGTATCTCTTCTCGCAGTTCTCACCCAATTCCAGTTCTGATCGATGTTTTGAGTAGATCTTCCCTTGAGGAACAAAATTTGTTTGTTTGTTTGTTGATTTTCCTGTTGGAAACAATTTCTTTACAACTTTGTTTACTTTCAGTTAAATCGTGTCTCCTCCCTCCTTCAGTTCTCAATGGATTTCAGTTCTGATTGTTTTATTTGAAAGAACGAGACCTTCTGCACAACACTTGGTCGTTGTATTGTCAATTTTTTGCTAACAAATTACAACCCTGATTCCCAAAAAGTTGGGACAAAGTACAAATTGTAAATAAAAATGGAATGCAATAATTTACAAATTTCAAAAACTGATATTGTATTCACAATAGAACATAGACAACATATCAAATGTCGAAAGTGAGACATTTTGAAATTTCATGCCAAATATTGGCTCATTTGAAATTTCATGACAGCAACACATCCCCAAAAAGTTGGGACGGGGCAATAAGAGGCTGGAAAAGTTAAAGGTACAAAAAAGGAACAGCTGGAGGACCAAATTGCAACTCATTAGGTCAATTGGCAATAGGTCATTAACATGACTGGGTATAAAAAGAGCATCTTGGAGTGGCAGCGGCTCTCAGAAGTAAAGATGGGAAGAGGATCACCAATCCCCCTAATTCTGCGCCGACAAATAGTGGAGCAATATCAGAAAGGAGTTCGACAGTGTAAAATTGCAAAGAGTTTGAACATATCATCATCTACAGTGCATAATATCATCAAAAGATTCAGAGAATCTGGAAGAATCTCTGTGCGTAAGGGTCAAGGCCGGAAAACCATACTGGGTGCCCATGATCTTCGGGCCCTTAGACGGCACTGCATCACATACAGGCATGCTTCTGTATTGGAAATCACAAAATGTGCTCGGGAATATTTCCAGAGAACATTATCTGTGAACACAATTCACCGTGCCATCCACCGTTGCCAGCTAAAACTCTATAGTTCAAAGAAGAAGCGTATCTAAACATGATCCAGAAGCGCAGACGTCTTCTCTGGGCCAAGGCTCATTTAAAATGGACTGTGGCAAAGTGGAAAACTGTTCTGTGGTCAGACGAATCAAAATTTGAAGTTCTTTATGGAAATCAGGGACACCGTGTCATTCGGACTAAAGAGGAGAAGGACGACCCAAGTTGTTATCAGCGCTCAGTTCAGAAGCCTGCATCTCTGATGGTATGGGGTTGCATTAGTGCATGTGGCATGGGCAGCTTGCACATCTGGAAAGACACCATCAATGCTGAAAGGTATATCCAGGTTCTAGAGCAACATATGCTCCCATCCAGATGACATCTCTTTCAGGGAAGACCTTGCATTTTCCAACATGATGATGCCAAACCACATACTGCATCAATTAGAGCATCATGGCTGCGTAGAAGAAGGGTCCGGGTACTGAACTGGCCAGCCTGCAGTCCAGATCTTTCACCCATAGAAAACATTTGGCGCATCATAAAACGGAAGATACGACAAAAAAAGACCTAAGACAGTTGAGCAACTAGAATCCTACATTAGACAAGAATGGGTTAACATTCCTATCCCTAAACTTGAGCAACTTGTCTCCTCAGTCCCCAGACGTTTACAGACTGTTGTAAAGAGAAAAGGGGATGTCTCACAGTGGTAAACATGGCCTTGTCCCAACTTTTTTGAGATGTGTTGCTGTCATGAAATTTAAAATCACCTAATTTTTCTCTTTAAATGATACATTTTCTCAGTTTAAACATTTGATATGTCATCTATGTTCTATTCTGAATAAAATGTGGAATTTTCAAACTTCCACATCATTGCATTCCGTTTTTATTTACAATTTGTACTTTGTCCCAACTTTTTTGGAATCGGGGTTGTAGTAATTAGGTCAACTTAACACATTTTTTTCTGGCTAGAATTGTATCTTCTTTCTCATTTATTATACGAATTCAGTTCTGATCGATGTTTTGGGTAGAGCTTCACTCGGGGGAACAAAATTTAGTCCTTTGTTGATTTTCCTGTTGTGAACAATTTGTCGTGGAGGTTGGTCCTCTCTCACGTTGTCGCATTTCAGTTCTGTTTGATGTTTCGGTAGTCCTGGTTGTTTTGATGGCAGGCCAGATGAGCTACTACGTCCTTGACGTTCTGGTTATATTTCAAATGGCACCAAATGGCTAATTCCACGTTCTATATTTTGGATATTAAATCGGTTAGCCAATGTGAACTGATGTAATATTCAAAATATGATTAACTGATTCCTTTCTGTTTGCTCGAGATACCTAGCTAGCAAAATTCTTTGTCTCAAGTAAGGTAAAGGCCAGGCTTGTGTAACTTCTTCCATTAATACTACACACACAGTTATCTATGAGGAAAATTAGGATTAGGAAGTCTGGAGATAATTGGTGCCTCGAGTAAACAGATTTTTTTAATTTTTATTTTTATTTTTTTCTAGTTAGAATTTTATTACAGTTCTGTTTTAACATGGTGCTGGACAAAGGCCACCATACTCCAACCTTCACCTGCAAAGCCCATAAATATACCCAATATTCAGTATTCAATAACTGAACACAGTTTATACAAGGAATAAAGCATGATTGGGTGTGCTGTTCTGGGAAAACAATAAACAATAATGTGGCGTGAGGTAAAATAGAGAACTCTTGCCTCTCTGAAGTTGATTATTTACCATTTGTATCATATTTTGGGGAAGCCATGGCCCAATGGTTAGAGAAACAGCTTTGGGTCCAAAAGGTTGCTGGTTTGATTCCCTGGACTAGCAGGACTGGCTTAAGTGCCCTTGAGCAAGGCACCTAACCCCCAACTGCTCCGGCAAGAGTGATGGCGTACCTTGTGTCTAATTAGCCAATGAAAAACTGTTGTTGTGAATATCAGTTCGGGCATTGAACCCGACCAACCGAACTGAACTGATCATATTTTAAACTGCCGAAGCGTTTTATTAACCTCACTGATTTGTTACAAAGAGACGACTGACACTGGAGACAATGGGAAATGTTAATTAAATGCTAATTTCCTCAGAGAAAATTCCCTCTGTATGTTGAGCATCCGCTGTCCACGTGCCCGTGTAAATTCATATACATTCGTATGCAATAATCATGCGATTTGCTTTAAAAACCTGACCAGTCAAGCAGTTTGCTGTGGGGTAAAACTAAATAATCCAAGCCCTATAGTTTCAACTGGTCACTATATTTCGGTTTCCTCTACACTTCTATAAAAAGAGCGTTCGCCGCTTTCCCAGCATGACTCTGAAATAATGAAGATGTATGAGAGATTTGCGCCGTGGCACCGTGCGAGTAATCTCATGTGAGCCATCTCTGCTTCATAACCTCCAGCCGCTGTTATTTTTCCTGCAGTTATGTAACACAATTGGGGTTCAGTCAGATAAAGGATGAATAATGCAGGATACTTTAATTTATATGTGACTGAAAGTGGAGCAGCAGCATTTAACTGCAATGTGTGTCCAATTACCCTGTGATTAATCGGCGCTCAGACCGAGAAGCCTAAAACGCCAGAGATGCAATTCAATTACTTAGGCATAGCAAAATAAATGTCGGGGATATTAACTTAAGTTGTAAGTTAATATAGCTTACATGGAGTTGCGTAACAGATTTTGTGACTTATGGAGGTGTTAAGTCGAGTTGGCTGGTTGCATTAAAGATGAATTAAGGAGACATTTGATCCCTGTCAGTCGTGCAGTGTGTAATGGAGCTTCAAGTGCAACTGAGATACCGCACACTGACTAATTTATTGATTTACATGACCTGTTTTTTTTTTAAATAAGAAAGCATTTACCTTTTTACATCTTCAAGGACAGTGTTTCAATAATTACAGTTGTGCTCATTAGTTTACATACGCTGACAGGGGCGCCACCAGAAATTTTGGGCCCCATGAAAGATTAGAATGTTGGGTCCCCCAACTTTGCCCACCCTCGTCACAATTGCACTATTGTCATTATTTGACTTTTGATAGCCCATGGACCTTGAGTTTGTGACTTTGTTATTACATTTTGTGTATTAACCTACCAGGGACTAGAAGAAATCTGGTCAGTGACTAATTCTGGTGCATTTACAATCACAAATGAAAATTCAAGATTTTGCCACATGCCTTCTTGTGCTAGGACAATTGGTAGTGAAATATGTGATGTGACTGCTAATAAATCATAGAACACGTAACCATGTCAAACACTTGACTGGTGTCCCTTATTAGCAACACTTTAATCTAGCAAACTGTATATGGCGCTCGCTCATTAAAAACTTCAATCCTAAAGCATTTATGGGTTGTATTGCTGCTTACCTCCTTCTCCAAAGGGGGGTTCAGTGGTTTGGTAGGGCGGAGGTCGCCCTGAGGCTGAATCTGTGCATATTTAGGGCACCCCATTAGTTATGAAACTGGTTATTAGCACTAGTTATTAGCACCAGCATAACGTAGTATTTCATCTTGTTTATTATCACACAAGTCAGTTCAGTTATTAAAATGGAAAAAATGTCACTGTACAAACTGTAAAAGTGTTCTGTTGATAGGCTAATCCAACCACGTTCATACTGTTCATTTACCATTCGCTAATATTTTGAACACACATGTGAGCGATAGCTACCTTTCTTTGGGAAAAACTGAGTGACCAGTTGCCTGCCTCTCCGGTCCCTCTCAGCTTTCAGCTGCCTTTCTTTACGTTTTTGACAGCCACTCTTCATATTTAGCGATCATAGACTGTACGCACTCCACTGCTGGCTGGCTGGCTGCTGCACCGCGACACAGCAGCAAGTAGCGTTGCACTGATCAGCGCACAGATTTAACGCATCGCGCTTCTACCAGAACTGGACCGTACCATTTCGCAAAAGGGGGAGGGTTAAATGACAATATGTTGAAGAACTCAAGAAATAGACAACCTTGTTCAATTAGCTCATTTTACCAGATGGAATATTGCATTGTTGTTATTTCAAAAGTCTTATTAAAATCATTAAAAGCATATTATCAGCCCCTTAAAGGGCCCCATGGCAGTGCTGGGCCCCTAGAATTGTTCTAACCTCTCCCCCCCCGGCGGTGCCCATGTACGCTGACCTGGGTATGACTTTAAACTGCAACCGGTGGTGAGTCTCAGGTCCAAGAGGACTTGAGTATTGGGGAAAGTGGAGTTACTTCTTAATCACCATTGCTCCCGGGTCCGCTCTGACCCGGAGTGGTAGCACCTGCCTGGGTTCCAGCTATGTGTTAAATAGTACATCGCCAATAAGGTGCTGGCAGCAGGGTGCTTTTTGGTGCAGTGTGGCAGATGAACCCAACAGGGTCGATGGCACGCAGAAGAGCCACTCAAATGGCCAACGGATGGTGTCACTCAACAAGTCAGTTGTCACTGCGTGGCAACTTCCATACCCGTCAGGTCTGTGGCACTTTTGTACACCACTTGGCATCAGGTCTGGAGGGCCAGAGAGACAACACGATGGGGGCACAACATTGTTTGTCTTACCTTACTGTGCAAGACGCTTCATTAGGAAAGGAGAATAGCATGCGCGAGCTCACAAGGCCAGACATTCCGTGGCGGCTCGGCCAGGCCGTTTATGCCCCCGCTGCGGTCAACTCTGTCGCTCTGGTGCAGGCCTCGCAGCCCATCTGCATTGCTGCACATCCTAATGAAGCAGTCATCATCGCTAGCAATGGACATTCGACGACAACGACGACATACACTGACCTGAACGTCATCATGGACACCATTGGGCTTTCGATGATTTCTTTGAACTGATGTTCAAAGGAAACTCCTGTTTCCTGAGTTGTTCGCGCTGAGTCTTTTTTCCCGCGAGTGCCGGCGTTAATTACTAATCCTTTTTTAACTTTTTTTCTATAAATAAATTTCCAGTATCGTCTTCATTTTTATCATACTGTCGCTTTCATTTTTGTACTTTTCACTTTCGCTTTCCTTTTTCCGTTTTTTTTTTTTTTTCCGGTTTTTTCTCTTTCTTTTTTCGGAAGAACCCCGAGACCGGAAGCTTTCTTTTTTTCTCCTCCACAAGCGGAGGCCATCTGATCTGCTTTAATATCAACAGATCTTCATTTAAGGTACGTGAATCTTTTCATCATGGCACACCTTCAGCCTGTTCAGTGTGCTGAGTGCAGGATGTTTAGTCATTCTTCCTCCGTCACTAGCGATAGCTCTATTAGCTTTACTTGTGATAAGTGCAGATTAGTTAGCTCTCTGACGGAGAAGATTTCAGTGCTAGAAGCGCGTGTCCAGGCTTTAGAGCAGGTTAGTGAGCGTCAGAACAGTGTAGTTTCTGTTAGGGAAAGTCTGGACGCCCTAGGTGGAGTTAGCAATCCCCCAACTCCGGCATTAGAGCCCTTACAGCGGGGCGAATGGGTGACGGCTCGGCGGCATAAGCGTAGAGCCAAAGCTACCGCTGAGGCTCGCCCACGGGAGCACGACTCCTCTCCGCGTCACGTGTCGAACAGGTTTGCTCTCCTTAGTGATGCACCCACTGAGAAACCTGAAAGAGCTCTGGTTATAGGGGACTCTATCATACGGCACGTGAAATTAGCTCAGCCTTTAGGGGCACCAGCAGCTTTAGTCAGGTGTATACCGGGAGCCAGGGCGCCGGACATAGCAGGTAATCTTAGGGTCCTAGGCAAGCATAGGTTCTCAAAGATAGTTATCCATGCAGGAGCTAATGATATACGCCTTCGTCAGTCTGAGGTTACTAAGAGTAACTTTGTAGAGGTGTTTAAATTAGCGAAGGCGATGTCCGATGCTGTAGTATGCTCTGGCCCCATCCCAATGCGGCGTGGCGATGTAGCTTACAGCAGGTTATGGTCGCTGAACTGCTGGCTGTCCAGGTGGTGCTCTGAAAACAGTGTGGGCTTTATAGATAATTGGGCTAATTTTGAGGGCACTGCTGGCCTGTTAGGGCGGGACGGTATCCATCCCACTCGGGAAGGTGCTGCTCTCATTTCCTGCAGCATAGGTCATAGTCTCAGAACAGGCCTAGTTAATTTCTGACAATCCAGAGCCAAGGCCAGGGAGCAGACGAACAGGCTAAACCGACTGTCTGCTAGCTGCACAGAGTCGTCACTCAGGGCCCACTACATCGAGACTGTGTCTGTTCCCCGAGCTCAACAAAAAGGTAGAAATTTTCAGAGAGTTTGTTCCAGTAACCTAATCAATATAAAATTAGATCAGACTGACTGTACAGCTGCTGCCAGCACCTTTGATCTAAAGGTGGGGCTATTAAATATTAGATCTCTTACATCTAAAGCGCTAATGGTTAATGAACTCATTACTGATCAGGAGTTTAATGTACTGTGTTTAACAGAAACATGGATTAAGCCAAATGAATATATAGCATTAAATGAAGCGAGTCCTCCTGGATACAGTTATATACACCAGCCTCGTCTAACTGGCAGAGGAGGAGGCGTCGCGGTTATTTATAACGATTATCTAGGTGTAACACACAAACCTGGTTATAAATTTAATACATTTGAAGTTCTTCATACTCATATAATGTATGTAGCCTCAAAAAATAAGTCTACCCAGTTAATTCCATTGCTTATTATTTACAGGCCCCCGGGGCCATATTCTGAGTTTCTTTCTGAATTTGCAGATTTTATCTCAGATTTGGTTATTTCCTTAGACAAAGCTTTAGTTGTCGGAGATTTTAATATTCACTTTGATAACCCAGAAGACCCTTTAAAAACAGCGTTTGTGTCCATCTTAGATTCAGTCGGGATTAAGCAGAATGTCATAGGACCGACCCATAATGGTGGTCACACCCTTGATCTAATACTAACATTCAGATTAAACGTAGACAGTATAGTCATACTTCCACAGTCTGAAGTTATCTCAGATCATTGTCTCATCTCATTCAAAATATGTCTGAGTAATAATATATGCACCTCACCACGCTACTGTATTAAACGTACTTTCACGTCAACTACTGCACAGAGCTTTGTGGATGATCTCCCGGGGCTGTCAACTTTGATTGGGTCACTGTCAGCCCCTGCAGAACTCGATCAGGCAACTGAATGCTTAGAGTCAACATTCCGCCATACTTTAGATAATGTAGCTCCTCTAAAAAGGAAAATGGTCAGAGACAAAAAATTAGCACCCTGGTATAATGATGACACTCGCACATTAAAACAGACCACTCGAAAATTGGAACGTAAATGGCGTCAGACAAAATTGGTAGTGTTCAAATTGGCGTGGAAGGAGAGCTTCCTGAAGTATAAAAAAGCTCTTAGTGCTGCGAGATCAACATATCTCTCCTCCCTAATAGAAGATAACAAAAATAATCCTAGATTCCTATTTAATACTGTAGCAAAATTAACCAGGAATAAGTCCACTATCAACACATGCACACCTGCAGTATGTAGTAGCAACGACTTCATGAATTTTTTTAATGACAAAATTGAGAATATCCGACAAAAAATTCAAACTACTAATTCAAGGTTAGACAATGAAAGTGACCTTGTAGTTAACAATATAACTGTATCAGATCATCAGTTAGAATGTTTTACTCCCCTAAAAGAAACTGAATTACTCTTATTAATCTCTACATCAAAAGCCTCAACTTGCGTACTAGATCCCTTACCGACACATCTATTCAAACAGATAATGCCTGGAGTAATTGAACCGCTTCTAAAAATAATAAATTCTTCTCTTATGATTGGCTATGTACCCAAATCCTTTAAACTAGCAGTTATCAAACCCCTGATTAAAAAACCTGACCTTGATCCCTGTCAGCTGTCCAATTATCGGCCAATATCAAACCTCCCCTTTATCTCCAAGATCCTTGAAAAAGCTGTGGCACAGCAGTTATGCTCATATTTACATAGGAATAACATCCATGAAATGTATCAGTCAGGATTTAGACCTCATCATAGCACAGAGACAGCACTGGTTAAAGTAGTAAACGACCTACTGTTGGCGTCTGATCAGGGCTGTGTCTCGCTACTTGTGTTGCTTGACCTTAGTGCAGCATTTGATACCATTGATCATTCTATTCTTCTGGATAGACTAGAAAATGTTGTGGGAGTTAAGGGAATGGCCCTCTCCTGGCTCAGGTCTTATCTAACTGATCGTTATCAGTATGTCGATATAAATGGTGATATTTCTAGACGTACCGAGGTAAAGTTTGGTGTTCCACAAGGTTCTGTCTTGGGTCCACTGCTTTTTTCTCTATATATGTTACCTCTGGGCGATATTATTCGTAAACATTGTATTAGTTTCCACTGTTATGCTGATGACACACAGTTGTATGTCTCTGCAAAACCTGATGAGAGACACCAGCTTAATAAAATTGAGGAATGTGTTAAGGACATTAGACACTGGATGCTTATTAACTTCCTTCTGCTTAACTCTGACAAGACTGAAGTACTTGTGCTAGGACCACATACAGCTAGAAGTAAGTTTTCTGATTACACAGTAACTCTGGATGGCCTTTCTGTTTCTTCACGTGCAGCAGTAAAAGACCTCGGAGTGATTATTGACCCCAGTCTTTCATTCGAAACTCACATTGATAACATCACCCGGATAGCTTTCTTTCATCTCAGAAATATTGCAAAGATAAGAAATTTAATGTCATTGCATGATGCAGAAAAACTAGTTCATGCTTTCGTTACCTCCAGGTTGGATTATTGTAATGCCTTACTGTCTGGATGTTCCAATAAGTGCATAAACAAGCTCCAGTTAGTTCAAAATGCCGCAGCAAGAGTCCTTACTAGAACTAGAAAATATGACCACATCATGCCTGTCTTATCCACACTGCATTGGCTCCCAATCAAATTTCGTATTGATTATAAAATACTACTATTGACCTTTAAAGCACTAAAAGGTCTCGCACCACAGTACCTGAGTGAACTTCTGCTCCTCTATGACCCGCCACGCCTACTTAGATCAAAAGGTGCAGGCTATCTGCTGGTACCTCGTATATTGAAGGCTACATCAGGGGGCAGAGCCTTTTCTTACAAAGCCCCACAGTTATGGAACAGCCTTCCAAGTAATGTTCGGGAATCAGACACAGTCTCAGCATTTAAGTCTAGGCTGAAAACATATCTGTTTAGTCAAGCCTTTTGTTAATGGTGTTTATGAGGTAAAGGAGTAGATCTGGAGGGTCCTCAGACATAGAGTGTTTTGGTAAACTGGGATGTATGGATGCTGTCAGTCCCCACTCGCTTGCTCACTCGAGTTTGTTGACGGTGCAGTGGCTGGCTGCTTTATGTCCCGGGGCTCCCTCATGCCTGTGTTACCTTCTGGCTCTCTCCTTTTAGTTATGCTGTCATAGTTAGTTGCCGGAGTCCCTGCTTGTACTCGGTGCAATATGTATACTGTTCCTACTTATTCAGGTGACATTGGGCATACCTAACCACCTGTGTTTTCTTTCTCTCCCCCCCCCCCCCCCCCCCAAATCTGTCCCTCTGAGTTACATGGAGTCAACAGGAAATCTTTTGGTGGAGACGGTGGGGACCTCGACTGGCTATCGTAGCCTGCAGGGAATCGGCCGTCAGACATTCTGTCGCATGTCCCAGACCCGGTGAAATGTAACTGAATTGTCTTGGCCAGGCCTAAGAGTCCCATCTGCATCTCATCATTGCTGAGGAGTGTGCTCCCATCACCCAATCAAGCATCCAGCCAGAGCAGGTCATGATATATTTTTTACCATATTAACATGCCATTGTGCGTCATGCCTGATGTAAAGACTCTCGTCTCTGCGAGCCTACCACACAGATTTAATACTTGTCATTTTTAGGGCATACCTAACAACGTGTTTTCTTCCCCCCCCCCCCCCCCCCATCTGTCCCTCTGAGTTACATGT
Source organism: Neoarius graeffei (assembly GCF_027579695.1). Classification (NCBI taxonomy): domain Eukaryota; kingdom Metazoa; phylum Chordata; class Actinopteri; order Siluriformes; family Ariidae; genus Neoarius; species Neoarius graeffei. The sequence continues at coordinate 50,804,595 of NC_083587.1, read as the reverse complement.
TGATCCTGGGATTGAGATGCTGGCCTCTTCTGCCCCTCGGACCTGCTTGATCCATCCTGGTGCCCTGTGTCTGGTCGGAGTTTTATCGCCCCACTCCTGTGAAGGACGGCCCCATGAGGACAGTTGAGGGTTATACCTGTTAAAACTGTTAATATTATAGTCAGGCTGTCTGTTGTTGCCCAAATGAGGATGGGTTCCCTTTTGAGTCTGGTTCCTCTCGAGGTTTCTTCCTCATGTCGTCTGAGGGAGTTTTTCCTTGCCACCGTCGCCACAGGCTTGCTCATTGGGGATAGATTAGGGATAAAATTAGCTCATGTTTTAAGTCGTTCAAATTCTGTAAAGCTGCTTTGCGACAATGTTTATTGTTAAAAGCGCTGTACAAATAAACTTGATTTGATTTGATTTGATGTTCTTCTGTGGTTGACTGATTGTACAGCACATCTTGAATAGAAGAAAACAAGAATTTGATAGGACAAGTTTTAATTTATTTTGAGTTTTCTGAAAAAAAAAAGATCCAGACAAGGTCAAAAATATACATACAGCACACCTAATGTTTGGTTAAGGGTGGCATGGTGGTGTAGTGGTTAGCACTGTCGCCTCACAGCAAGAAGGTTCTGGGTTTGAGCTCGGTGGCCGACGGGGCTCGAACCCAAAGACAACTGGCTACTCTACGTAAATTGTCCATGAATGTGTGTGTGAGTGCGCAGAAAGGACCTGGCCACCCTACTGCTGCGATTTTGGCCAAGTCAACCAAACATGGTTGGCCTCGAGCCCGGATCGGGTTCGGCAGTTACGACAATTGATAAGAGCTACGTTAGACCAGTATCTGTATTGATTCTGTCCTGATAAGAGCCACCAATTTGTCATTTTTAAAATATGCAACAGTAAACTACCACATGCTGTGCTTCTGTCATGCTTGAGCTTTTCCTGGTAATGCAACCATAGTGAAAAAAACAACAAAAATAGAATGACATTTATACTGAACTGACAACCACACACACACACTGCAAACATGACAGATGTTCTAGAGGATTCTGACTCGTATGTAAAGCTACCCCATAAAATCTCCCTTCTTTCCGTCTCCTCCCCTTTCATGCGTATGTGAGACATCTCCGGAGGTGACGTCTCATTTCAGCATGAGGCACACTTAGCGTGTCTTTCATGTGGAATTACTGTCTCAGCTGTCCTCCTCAGGTGCTCCCACCTTCCTCATATGGCATTTATCTCAGACACACCAAGCCCAATTAAAATGAAATCTGAAATTTGTAGCTGTTCCAGACTCCAGAGCTCGGCTAGACTCCAAAGTTAGGCTAACTGGCTACTCTAAATTGTCCATAGGTGTGTATGTGAATGGTTGTTTCCCAAGCCCAGAAATGGGAGGGTTGTGGCAGGAAGGGCATCTGGCGTAAAAAACAAAACAAAAACAACCCTGTGCTCCAATTAATATGACGTGTGGATCAATAGATTTTCCAATAAACATGACGTGGATCACATGGACCTCGACCTGGCAACAGTCGTCCTGGACAAGGGAGAAGAAAAAGATGATGATGATGATGACACCTAATATACTGTATGGTTAAATATCCCTTTGCAAGTTATATTTGAGTTCCTGTCAACTTGTACCAGTCTGGTGGTTCTCCTCTGACCTCTCTCATCAAGAAGGCATTTTCGCTGGCGCAACTCCCACTCACAGGATGTTTTTTGGTTTCCCCACCATTCTGGGTAAACTCTAACGACTCTTGTGTGAGACAATCCGAAGAGATCAACCATTTCTGAAGAAAATACTCAAGCCAGCTTTTCTGGCACAAAGGTTTTTTGGTCTCAATCTGATGTTTCCACAACAAATGCCAAGGCTATGGTTTCCACGGGGGCAGCCATTGTCTGAAGGTTAGAGAAGCAGCCTTGGCCCCAAAGGGTTGCCGGTTTGATTCCCAGGACCAGCAGGAAAAATGTGAGGGGAGTTGAGTGAACGAGCAGCACTTTCCCCTCCCTCTGTATCATGACTGAAGTGCCCTTGAGCAAGGCACCGAACCCCCAACTGCTCCCCGGGTGCTGTAGCATAGCTGCCCACTGCTCTGGGTATGTGTGTGTGCTCATTGCTCACTTGTGTGTGCATGTGTGTTCTCACTGTTTCAGATGGGTTAAATGCAGATGAGGAATTTCGCTGTGCTTGAGTGTACATGTGACAAATAAAGGCTTCTTCTTCTTCTAAAAATCACGACAAACCATCAAAAAAACTAAATATACGCCACATATTACCATGGGGGTAGTGCAGGGATGTTTTGATGGGTAGACTGTATCTCAACAGAGAAATTTAGGTCGAATGGTGGGAAGAAAAAAGTCAATTTTAACTGCGATTTTACGAAGCTGATGGTTGCCACCTCCCTTCCCCCAGGGAGGACAATCGAATGGAGCATTTCAGTCAGCTATCGATGGGCTTGGTTATAAAGTGCTTTAAAGGTCAGAAGAAGAATTTTGAATGGAGTGTGGGCTGTAACCAGGAGCCAACCCAGGTTATAAAGGACAGATTTGTTGTGTATGCGTACTCTTATCTGATGAAATTTGAACATACAGGACTGCGCAAAAGTCTTAGGCACCCTATTGTTTTTTTTTTTCGTACAAACTTTGTTATAGATTTCTATTTTATGACTTCTACATTATCGAGTCGGTACAAAAACATTTTGAAGTTACAAATGTTTGTTTTCCAGCACAAAATTAAATGTTAGAGAAAAAAAAAAGTTTGTATCTGAGCAGCATATTACACAAGAGATGACTTGAGATTAAAAAAGAAAACATAATGAAGGCTGCTGGGTTTTGGTGCAAAATGAAGAAGCGAGTGTGACAAAGTGTCCAGAAGAACTGGGGCTGGTTCTGGAAGATGCTCAGTAAAACCTACAGCTCATTTCCGCATAAAACTGCACTCACTGGACCTGAGACTACCTTTTTTAAGCAAAGGGTCGTCTCACACCAAATACTGACTTTGTTTCATTTATTATGGCTTACTGATTACTGTTTGTGTATGACGCGTGTGTGCTGAGCGCCCTTCTGTATGGATCAGAGATGTGGACTATGTACAAGGGTCAGGAGCAAAAACTCAACACCTTTCATCTTCGCTGTCTCCAGAAAATCCTTGGCATCAAGTGGCAGGACCGAGTGCCTAACACCGGAGCGCTCGAGATGTCTCACCAGTCGTCCATTGCAACCATCCTGAGGTGGCTGGGTCATGTCAGGCGGATGGAGGACTCCTGCAGCTCCTGTTTGGCGCTCTGGCTGGAGGCGAACGGCATCGAGGACGTCCCAAACTCCGTTTCAAGGATGTCTGCAAAGATACCATTAAGAACCTTCAGATAAACCCTGACACTTGGGAGAAAATAGTCACCGACTGAAGCAGATGGAGGGCAGCAATCTACAAGGGAGCCTCGGAATATGAGACAGCAGCACAGTGACCACGAGGCAAAGTGACAGCACAGAAAAGACAGAGTGTCATCATCCTCCGTGCCCGATGGACCGATCTTCCCCTGCCACAAATGCAATCGTCTGTGCCTGTCCAACATCGGCAGAATCAGTCATGAACGTGCTTATCGTGCATCCGCAAGCAGCTGCTAAGACCGTCTACAACAGACCTGGGCATTTTACAGCCCGCGGGCCGCATCTGGCCCTTTGGTTCGTTCTGACCGGCCCGCGTAAGGTTAATTAGAAATTACAAAATAAACGTATTTTCTAATTTTACCTCATGCATGAACTGAATGTGCATTGCTTTTATTTTGAAGTTGTGTTCAACAAGAACGCAATGCGCGCGACACGAACATGACATGAAATCCCCCGAAACCTAATCCCGCGATAACTACTTCCGTAATTTGTCCAGACCAACCACAAACTTGTACGTCATCCTTCAAACGGTCCAGCCAATCACGTAGTGTGACGTCACCAGCAGGCGCCGGAGCCCGAGCTGATCTGTAGATCTGATACCTACACCGAATCAGCGTTGTTGCGAACAGGTCACAAGAAGACTTTAGCCCCCAAAATGTCCACAAAAAGAAGAAAGGTAGATGCTGAATGCAGGGCTTTCAACAAAACATGGACTGCTAAGGGGCAATTCCATGTAAATGTCAACCTCACCATGCAAAAATAAAGCAACATGTAATACATCAAAACCACTCCCAGAGATCTCACCTAGGCCTGTATTTTACAGATGTGAATAAGTTGAACCAATTTGTAACCAACCTAATATGTCACAGTCAGTCTTTCTTTCTTATAATGTAAACCCCAAGCTAAAATCAACTTTGATCATGTACAATTCTATATTATTGCCACAAGCCACAGAAATGTATGCTAAAATCCACAAAACAGCAAAACAATAGCCATCCTAAATATTATTTAAGAACTTTGATAGTTTTAGCTGATATTTAGAGAGTTTTTCAAAGGGTTATGGTGGTTAAATTGCTGATTTTCTAAACATATGCCATGTCTATTTCAGACGCGTCACATCCATAACGCTGGCTTTTCCTTCCGAAGCTCTGCATGAAATACAAAATATTTTAAACAAAGATTTTTTAATATTCACCTTGGACCCCTCTATCAAATGGATATCTCCATTTCGACATTAGGTTTACACTTTCACAGAGTTTGATAAAAATGTACAGTCACCCAAGAAAAGTGATACTTTTTCTGTCACATCCATAACGCATCTTTTATTGGCATTTTCTGGCATGCCCTAGATGTACTATGGGAATTGTTCTTGTTTTATCACTTCTCCAGTATGGTACAGCCTTAAAATATGCAACACCTGTTTAAATACTGGGAGACAATAAAACATGCACTGGGTCATTTGTTGCCATTTTGAGTTCAAGTGTCACGTCCATAACGCTGGAATTGCTCTAAGTATGTTTATGTGAACAAACATTTTCAGTGATGAAGTTTAACAAATCCAGGTATAGATCCTCTCTCACCGATGATCATGTCAGCTGTGCTTCGCATCTCCACCTCAGACATTCAACCTGACTCTGATGCACTCGTTAAAGACCAACAGAGACGAGATTCCTCTCACTGAACAAATAAAAAACTGAAAAACACCAAATGAGGTGATTAGACTACAAATGTGGGCATCATTATTATAATATGATGTATCTTGCTTGATATTTGGAGTAGAAAGACAATATTGTGATGCCTTTATTGTGTTTTGGGGTGAACGTGACTGAAAAAAAAAAGGTACAAACGTTCACATTTTGTTAACCATTGTTTTGGGAAATTTGATTGAATAAATTAAATTTTTTGTAAGGCAACCTCGTTTTTTCCACACTCTTACCAGTCTTAGCAGCTTGTAAAAACAATGTTATTTACTGCTTTATATAAAGAAATACAATTAATATGCAGAATTTAGTTCAGCCTTTTGGTCCGGCCCTCCACAAAATTTTCTGTTTCTCATGTGGCCCCATAGAAAAAATAATTGCCCACCCCTGGTCTACAAAGACGCAAGAGCCAAAGAATGTTGAAACCTTTAATTTCATTATTTTTAAGCCATTTTTGGTCAACAGCATTTCTTTACATGTACCTAAGACTTTTGCACAGTACTATATTATTATCTTGAGTTTTGACCACTGCAGTAAAGAAGTATTTTCACTGTCCTTTACATAGAGACTTACAGAAGTGTTTATTTTGCCTTTTGAAATATACATTGTGACCAAAAAACTCTGCTATTTCTGTTTGTTTGCCTTGTGACGCATCTCTCTAAGAACACCAGCTGCTACGGCTCACTAAATATTTTTTTTTCTTTTGTGTGCTCTGGAGTCTGGAACAGCTACAAATTTCAGATTTCATTTTAATTGGGCTTGGTGTGTCTGAGATAAATGCCATATGAGGAAGGTGGGAGCACCTGAGGAGGACAGCTGAGACAGTAATTCCACATGAAAGACACGCTCGCTAAGTGTGCCTCATGCCGAAATGAGATGTCACCTCCGGAGATGTCTCATATACGCATGAAAGGGGAGGAGATGGAAAGAAGGGAGATTTTATAGGGTAGCTTTACATATGAGTCAGAATCCTCTAGAACATCTGTCATGTTCATTGTGTGTGTGTGTGTGGTTGTCAGTTCAGTATAAATGTAATTCTATTTTTGTTGGGTTTTTTTTTTGCCTATGGTTGCATTACCAGGAAAAGCTCAGGCATGACGGAAGCACAGCATGTGGTAGTTTACTGTTCCATATTTTAAAAATCGCAAATTGGTGGCTCTTATCAGGACAGAATCAATACAGATACTGATCTAATGTACATTACAGTATATGACGTTAATGGCATTTAGCAGACGCTCTTATCCAGAGTGATGTAAAACACACCCAGAGCAGCCTGGGGAGCAGTTGGGGGTCAGGTGCCTTGCTCAAGGGCACTTCAGCCATTCCTGCTGGTCCAGGGAACCTTTTGGTTCCAAAGTTGCTGCTCTAACCATTAGGCCATGGCTTCCCTTCTCAGTCGTCATTGCCAAACCTGATCCGGACTTGAGGATCAAGTTTGGTCCATGTTTGTTTTAGTTGGCCAGAATTGCAGCAGTAGGGTGGCCGGTTCCTTTCTGCGCACTCGCACACATTCACACCTATGGGCAATTTAGAGTAGCCAGTTATCATAACTGCATGTTTTTGCACCCATGCAGGCATGAGGAGAACATGCAAACTCCATACAGAAAGGCCCCCGTCGGCCACTGAACTCGAACCCAGAACCTTCTTGCTGTAAGGCAATAGTGCACCACCGTGCCACCCAGCCCTCATCAATGCTGATACTAATCAAATGTGGAGCACTGCAAGAATTAAGAACTTTAAATCAACTAGAGCTGTAATTAACCTTCCTGGAAGAGACATGAGTGTATTTTGCCCCATAAACAGTAAAGAGGATGATGAATTTCTACAGGGACCCTGGTTGGAGATTTGTAAGAAGGCAATATTTTGGGGTCGCCATGCCTACAATTTCAATCTACAGCCAAACTCCAGTGCAGTGCACCCATCTGTTTGGAAGTCATGTCTGGACAAAAGTCTTTTCCTTTCATCTAACCACAAACAGAAGTGCCTGGAGTTCACTATACACTACTGGAACTTTGAGCTGAACAAGGTTGGGTGGGCAAATAAGGGTTTTGTTTTGTCAAACACCCAAGGTAGGGTTGTTTATCCAGAAGAGAACCTAATCCTTGCTGTTACATATGGAGGAGTATCTGGGAACCTTGTTGGTGTCATGGACCCCAAGTACCATGGACGAAAATCTGGCTACCTCGGCCAAAAGGATAGAGCAAGCTTGTGATCAGATCTTCCAGCAGGACAACGATTCAGTACATATCTAGAGCCACACACAAATGGGTCAGTGACCACCATGTTTTTGACATGGCAATCTCAGGTCCCTGACTGAAGCTCCACTGGAAACTTGTGGAATGAGCTGAAAAGGAGTGTCCATAAGAGTGGGTCCTGCAGAGATTTGGTTTCTCTCAGGTTCCTTGATCTGTGTTCTCAAATCTCGTGCTCCATTGTAGGAAAAAAAACACTTTTGTTGGTCAAGGGGTTCACAAAATGCAGGAAAAATCCAGAACTAAATGATGCCAATTATTTTATTTTTTTGTAATAAATTTACTTCCATTCAAGGTTAGAGTTTTCTCACTGTGAGACGAAAGTTATGAATTACAAAAACATCATTTCAGAACCCTTTTTTAACCCCTCCTTTTCCAAGGGTTTCAACAATTATGCTGCTGACTGTATATAGTGTTCGTCCACCGAGTAGGAAAGGTCATATGGATTAGGTTACCAGTGTGGTTCTTTTCCTCTGGCCCAGTGTGTGAGCTAATAAACCTAGACCAAGGCCTTCAAAGCCATATTGATTCCTGAAGCTTCCTGTGTTTACCCAGCATGCTTTAGGACCTTACTTCATACCCATGGTATTGACTGGACCATTGAATCAGCTAAACTCAGTGTCCTATGCTGTCTTTGATCTGCAGCCTTTCACTTTACAAGTGACTTTACCTGATGACCTGGAAGGCAGCGAGTGGGAGGTTTCAAAAGCTTCTCATTCAAAAATCTATGCAGGCCTATGGAAGAGAAACGTAGCAAGTCTTTGTTTATTAACAGTAAATTTAATGTCACTGTTTTCTTCTTTTTTTTTTCCCAACGAGACAGATTATTTAGATGAACATTAGGTAATCTGTTTAAAGACTATATCTTAAGGAATTATCCAACATGCTAGCTAGGCATGTACTGATATATCATGTGACGATAAATCTCAATAGAAATTTATGATGATTCAAATCAATGTAATAAAAAAAATGAATTGTATTATCAGGCTGCATAATCTTAGTTTTTCCTAGCTGTATTTTGCATTGTTTAGACAGCAGAGGGTGCAATAAAGTACTTCATCGTAGTCGGAAGTAACACAGCTCTAATGCTGCAAAAACAGATCTAAAATGGGAAATGGCTGTTTTGACTGTACAAACAGATTTAACAAGAAATCTGAGCTCTGTTTTTACAGACTGCTGAAAGCTAAAGAAAAGAGAAGCGAATGGAGGTAGTATAAATTCATAAAGGTTTATTCAGAAAAAACCTATTTGTTATTAACCACTTCATTTTTAATAAAAGGAATATTTTAGTTAATAGGCTATCATATTTTACTCCAACCTTTACAAATATTTGTAAATTATTATTGGCTATTAAGAAAATTAAACACCTTTTTTATTTAACAAAAAGAATATTTATGTTGATAAAATAAATGTTGCATTTTTTTGGTAACAAAATTTTCTTCATTTAAATTTTTTTTCAAAAATATTGAAGGAAAATTTAAATCCAGTATCGTAAATTGAATTGAATCGTGAACTGGATGAATCGTTACATGCGATGCCTAATGCGAGCATTGAACAGGCATTTTGCAAAGAGAAAATAATTAAACTGCTTATACTTTCCTGTGATTTTAAAATTGGTGGCTGTAAATAAGCACTTGTACACTGTATATATTAAAGTAAATACATGGCGAATTTGAAGAGATGGGAGTCATAGTTCTCCTCAAAGGAACCTTCGTTTTTGGTAAAAATGTTGTGTATCTGATCTGAGAACCTCGAGAAATTATTTGAAAAAAATTGTGATTATTTCAACCATTTTTGTGTTTGTTAAAGCTAGACGGCCTTTCGATTTCATAAAATCAGTGAAATTCAGTTCCCTCTGGCATTTAGTCATTGTGATATTTATTTCTGTAATATCTCACAAAATATCAGACCATTCTGTGGCTGGGAAGTTATTTAATTTGAGGGATTCCCGAACAAATAATGTGCATGAAATCGCTCGCTTCGTGCAGTCAAGCAGACAGAGGAAGTCCGTGTGCGCATCTACAGCTTTACCTTCTTCTTTTGGGTTTTACGGCAGCTGGCATCCACAGTGTTGCATTACTGCCATCTACAGGTTTACCTTGACCGTGCACTGACAGTTCCATCATTCTGTCGCTAAACGAACAAACGTTTCCTTTCCTTCGCAAGATAACGTCTTTTCTTCTCACGTTCCGTTACTGTAGCCGGGGTTTCACGTTTCATTCACGTCCTCCAGTTTCCTCTCCTGTTTCAAATTTGTATCCCACAATGCCTTGCGCAAACGGGGAAAGCCCACCACGTGATGCATGATGTAGTATCTTGAATTGGGTCATGGTGAAGCAGGAAAAAATAGCGGAGAATTTAGGGCCACGTGGGCCTAAATTCATTAATTGTTCTATTTAAAAAAAAATCTAATAAAATTGGAAGTCTTTGATTCAAATTCAGTAGCTATCGATCCACTAAACAAAAATAATCGGGTGTCGGGGAAAATTCTTTTTATGACCTACACTTGAAAAATCTGAAAGGCAGTCTAGCTTTAAACTGAGACAATTTAGGCATCACGCTCTGATTTCTTTGACGTATCAAATCAGAAGAATATTACTTTATAAGATACCGTATTTATCCTTATAGAAGCGCCCTCCCTATTTGACGCGCCTCCACGATTTTCAGAGCTAGAATAGTATTTACCAACCATTTTCTTCATTTAACAAACTTTAAATCCAACAAACCACAACAGAGACGTTCAATTTCACCGCTGATTTTTTTTTTTACCGGAAATCGCGTTAGTAAACATGGACAGTATAAAATACGGACATTCACTCTGCTGCGGATATCAATACGGGTGGAGACGTACCTTTTGTTTGCACCACTCTTGTACACGTTTACGGTGAACATTAAATGTTTTTGCAGCTAAGTGTTTGCCTTTCTGCTCTGCCAGTTCTACAACCTTTAACTTAAAACTAGCGGGGAAGGATCGTTTTGAGGACGACATTTTGTTTTGTGAGCTCATAAACATTGACGATGACGTGAATTGTGACGTCACTACAAATAGTTTACTTACCAATGTTATCCTTATAAGCGAGCTGGACATTGTTTAATTGACTTTTTGGACATATAACTGTATTTTCATGTGTTTCAAAATAAATGTTTTAAATTCCGATGATTTTGTCATGTTCGATTTTTGTCATTTAAGGGTCGAAATTGACGCTCCCCCTTCATGTTTTGCATCGTGCCCGGGCGCGTTTATTAGGATAAATACGGTAAATAACATTCATGCAATACCACATTATGACTATATACTAATCCACCAGTCCTCTCCTATCTTTTCATTATATAACAAAAAAAATATTTTCAAAGCAGGGACCATATTTGCTTATAACTTGGGAAAGAAAGAAAGGAAAAATATATCTATAAAATGATAGCACATTTGCATTTTAGCATGTTGTTACTGTTAATTATAGCTTCTGTGCTAAACTTTGTCAACTAAACAAACAACGAAAAGAAGAAACTCCACCTGTCTAAAATCTTGGTCTTTTTCTATATATAATTTGTGGCATTTGATTAGACTGTACATTGTTTGTTTTTGCCACAGCATTGTTCAGTTCTCAAATAGTTTTGGCCAGAAGGTGTTTATTAATTTTCTGTAACAGCACTGTGGCTGAGAAGCAAATCCCAGGTTGATGTTAACGCACTTGTGCTAATATGTTAACGTTCCTATACTAACAGCTCATTCACATGATAATATTTCCTCATAATTGATGACTAATAATAAACAATAAATAATAATTGGTGTAATTATTCATACGGTGAAGTATCCTTTAAGGAGACGTTTAACATTTTGAATGGAGCGATTATATAGCTCATGTAATGTAATCGAAAACAGGAAGGCGCTTGTTTTGTGGACGTTCTGCAACATTAAATATAACTATAAACTGTTAAAAGTATGTGTCGTCATTTATTAATTAATAAATGTAATATAAAAAGTATGAAATCATTATGCTTTGAGAGGAATGAAACACTATGTAAAACAGAAATATTTAACTTTGAGATGGTAACAGTAATTGGGCCATTTCATGCTGCCTGGCGTATGATTGTTTTGTCTTGTTGTGTTTCTTTCCTTACGTAAGGAACAGAATTTTAGCATCGCAAAGACCTCTGACGGAGAGTTAAAGGGCTTACTATTAATTAATTTGAAGCATATTATTGAGTAACTACTATGAATTATTCAGTAACTACACTTGAACTAACAGGAAACTAACTAAACAAAGTCAAGTCCTGGTCCAAGTGTGTAAAGTCCATGTGAAGACCCAAATCATCAGTGAGAACTGGCTTGGATGATGATATCATATGCAAAGCATTAACATACACAGCTAATGACAGGATCTGACCGTTGATTTCCCGTGCGAAATCCGATTCTGATGCTAATGTTGCTAATTATAATAATTGAGATTTATGGGGTGTTTGCCATTGTTTAAAAAAAAAAAAAAAACCTGTGTAGTTTGATGTGAAGTAAAGTTATTGAGGTACCTCCTTAAGTGATTTTTTTTCTTCTCTCTATTATATCACAGTGATTTGTGACAAATGACAAATTTTCTCTTAATTAAAGTACTTCTATTAATTGTCTTTAAGTCAATTTTTAGTTACATTTTGGTTGTGGAATGTCTGAGATAAGGTAGTTCATGTTGTCCCTTACATTATAGCAACTATAAACAGTTGTTTATGAGCAAGCCTCTCTTTATTTCCTCTTTCTTGAATTAATTAAAAAAAAATGTGTTACTATAGAAACGATAACATGTTAGAACGAGCAAATTGATATAAACTTCATAGCTGGAACTACTTTCAGACACTAACAGCTTTAAGATTTTCTTTAAGATATCCTAAAAGTTTACAAAATGCTAAATTTCAGTGTATTTGCATATAACTTTAAGTGACTTTCCATGACTTCTTAAAGATAACGAAATGCTGTTAAAAAGAACGTTTAAGATGTCACTTAAGTTGCTAAATTTAACATTGAAATGTACTTAAAGTCACTAGTACTTTAAAGAATACCAATAAAGCGTCTTAAAGTAACTGGTATAGTTAATGAATTTAAAAAGTTCGCTGGCCGTGCTGTGAAAATTGTGCATGCAGACGCTCATCTAAGTTTACAATCCCGTCATTGCTTAACTCTTGAATATTTTCTGTCATGAATACCATCATTAAAAAGCTTATCTCGGCTTTCCAAAGAAATTAATCTCATTAAGATCTGTTCAGTACTTTGGGAGTAATGGCAGGTTGAAGTTGGTACAACAGAGTTCACACTCTGCTCGCGTGATGTCGGGAAACTGTTGGTGCTTTTTGAGTCACGGGAAAGCGGTCAGGCTCGCTCTCTCTCTCCTGATCAGTTTCCAACTGGATTAGTCGTGAATATCAATCAGATAACTTTTATATGGATGTTCTCTCGCTCTCACTGTTTCTGATGAAGTATTCAGCACAATTTTCCCTCAGCTAGTTTTGATGTTATGATTCACGGGAGACTTTGAAGTGAGTTTTCGTAGCTTTGCCTACTTATTTTTTCAAATCAAACTGATTCATGTAAATAACTAACTCTTTTAGAATATAACTGTAGTTGGTTTGATGAAAAATATCGAGATCTTAGTGGTCGAAATGATATTTAAAAAAAAAAAAACGGAAGTCAGAAACGCGAGTGTCAATTTCAATTCAGTTAATTGGAGTTGTTTATTGGATGTGGATCAGACAGTTTTTTTTTTTGAGGTTCACCTTGAAAGCTGTGAATATTAATTGAAATAATTATTAATATTCTTTAATATAAACACTAGTAGGCCCTACTTTTGAGAAGTACAAAGGCCTACAGAGCACAAAGAGGGGATTAGAGGTAATCTTTTATTACTCCTTTATTGAGTGTACTGATTTAATGTTTTACCTAATTAGCATAATTGATACTAATTTGCATAATTTGTTTTTATTAATTTTTAAAACTTTGTAGTCAGTATACAACCATCTATGTGCCTGCCAATTTCCGAGGCCCATTCTGGACCAAAAGTCAAAGTCTCTCTCACGCCAGAATCTGGTCTTCCCAGGCAGTCTCCCGTCCCAGTATTAACCAACTCCTTAGGTGTATGGGTGCGGCGCCGATCTCCGTTTCAGTAGCCCTCGGCCTCTCGCCTGTACAGCTAGGGTTACAGTGGGTGGCTCGTCCTCTGGTAACCATGAGAGTTTGACTTTCCCACTCGCATCTGTATTGCAGTGCACCTTGCCAGATGGTGGTAGGTACCATTTTTATGATGGCCTTTGGTATGACCCGACTGCAAGTAGAACTCGCGATCTCCCGGTTGAGAGGTGGACACGCTAAACGCTAGCCACTAGGCCAACTCGCAGTCATTTTGGACCAGGTGATCCTAATACATAATATTCCGGCAGTTTTCTAAAAATTAAGCCATTTCTTCAATCTTTGATTTGTAATATCTCCGAACGGATAAACACATTTTAATTCTGTAAAAAGTATGTTGTTCTGAATTCAGTGAGAGCAGGTTCAAGCAATTTGGATTGAATTTGAATTTTCACCTGATATGCCTAGTTAAAAGTAACTGAAATACACTACTAAATTTAAGGTTCCTTTCAGGTTTAGATTAAGTGCAATTAAATTCACATTTTCACCTAGTGAGAGCTGCTGGTTTATAGAAAATTAATCATCAGGATCAAGGATTCAACATGGAATTGTAGTGTTTTAGCTTTGAAAAGTTGATTCAACAGAAGGATTCATCAACCTGTGTGGAATAAATGCGAACGTTAATGCTGGCTCCATCCATCCATCCATCCATCCATCCATCCATCATCTCTAGCCGCTTTATCCTGTTCTACAGGGTCGCAGGCAAGCTGGAGCCTATCCCAGCTGACTATGGGCGAGAGGTGGGGTACACCCTGGACAAGTCGCCAGGTTATCGCAGGGCTGGCTTCTTTAATTTAATTAATTTAATTTTATTTGATTTGTCACATAAGGGGTGTTCACACGGCAACTTTTACTCCGGTGTAGCACCGGGGCTGCCCCGGTAGAGCGTTCACACGGTACAAAGTTATACCGGTGTCGCCCCTGAAAGCTGCTTAAACCGGTGCAAATCTAACCCTGCTCGGGAGGCGGTTTAAGAAATTTACTCCGGAGTAAATGCTAGTTTGCGGGGCAGCACCGATATAAAATGGGACGTCTGAACGCTACAGGGGTAGACTCGCTACGCGTGAGGAGAGTTGATTACATACGGGCATTGCATAATTTGCATCCTGGTATTTTGCGCTTCCAAAATGGCGAATATCAACAACAGATCTGCGTGTCTTCCAGTGTTGCCAGATTGGGCGGTTTTAAGTGCATTTTGGCGGATTTGAACATATTTTGGGCTGGAAAACGTCAGCAGTATCTGGCAACGCTGGTGTCTTCATCCACGTTGTTTTCCCGGCGCTTGGTGATGCCATGGCAACCGGGAAAAGGAAGTACATTTTCACGCATGCGCATATTTCATTTCCGCATTATTACTATCGTATAGCACGGTCGCAAAAACTGCCGTGTGAACGCAAGTGGGGCTGCACCGGTGCCAACACGCTTCTCTCTAGTAAGCAGGGTTGTGACGTGTGAACGCTCCACAAAATTTATTAAGATATATCGCAACAAAATACATCGGTGCAGCATCGATGCAAATATGTGCCGTGTGAACACCCCTATAGTGACGGGAAGAATACAGGGCAAAGCCCCAATTAATTTTCAACCCCTTTGGCATAGATTTTTACACCACATGGGCTTGGTACTGGCACTAAGTATGCACTGGCTTGTGCAACCCCAGTGGCTGGGTATTTTACCTAATCTGCATGTCTTTGGACTGTCGAGGAAACCCACACAGACACGGGGAGAACATGCAAACTCCGCACAGAAAGGCCCCTGTCAGCCGTGAGGTTCAAACCCAGAACTTTCTTGCTGTGAGGTGGCGGTGCTAACTTCTACACCACCGTGCTGGTTTTGCTCTGAACGTTAATGGTCAGTCTAAAATCTGATCGTGCACTATTGTAATACGTTTGTGAGTTTGAGGCTTTTTTTTTTTGGGTAACTAGCAATATAGTTGTGTGAAGCCAGTCAGACTGACACACACCCACACCTGAGCTGTTCTGTTCATGCCAGTGGCTGAAGTCCTCTGGGAAATCTGGGCTAAGATTGGACACTGACCAAGATTGCAGAGAGAAATAAACTTCTGCCACTCTAACAGAAAGGTGTATGTGTGTATGACAGAATAACTATGACACTTTGACACGGCTCACAGCAAATCGTATCTCTCTCTCTCTCTCTCTCTCGTTATTTTATTCACTTCACGCATTACAGCATTTAACCTAAACTCTCACTTCCTGTCTTTTTTTTTTTTTTTTGTCCTTTGCTCTTAAGAAGCTCATCAGAAGTCTTGCCATGTGTCGCATCACACGAATCCACATATTCATTAGCATAAATTATTAAGTGCAGGAAGTAAACGCTCCCTGAGGATTTCCCTGGGAATCTAGGATGCCAATTAATAGTAATTAGCACCACTAGAGCTGTAGCTACTCTTGCCAGTCTCGGCTAATAAAAGCAGGCCTGTAGCGGCCCTAGTGTATTTACCTCAGTCTAATCTATAGTATTGACACTGAGTCATTCGGGGAAGACTGAAGGCCTCTTTTAATGAAGGAATGATGTCAGGATCATGGGTAATGACTGCCCCCTGGTGTTGAAAGTGCAAAAGTATGGATTGCAATGGATTTTCAGTGCACTTAAAGGAGAACTGAAGGCAAATTTTTTTTTTTATTATTATCAAAATTCTATTTATTTCATTTTATAAAATATCGGAATGCATTTTTGATCGCTATTTTGTCACTGCTATAGCAAGTTATGAGTGTTTGAAATATGCTCTGTAATATATCAGTCCATATGTCAGAGCGATGGCCGTAAACGAGATTCGTTGAGACCTGTGCGAGACATCGTAGGACGGAAGTAAAACGTACAGCGGAAATCAAAGTGACCGACATCTGCCAATGTTGTCAAAAGACGCGCGCGCCCTCCTTCAAATGATGACGTAATCAAGTCGGAAGTTTTCCGTGTCCGAAATCGCTCCCTACTCACTATATAGGGCACTATATAGTGAGGGCGCCATTTTGTAGTGCTGTCCGAAACCTTAGTAAGGATTATGTGGGAAATGCGCTCAGTATAATATATATCTCATCTCATCTCATCTCATCTCACTATCTCTAGCCACTTTATCCTGTTCTACAGGGTCGCAGGCAAGCTGGAGCCTATCCCAGCTGACTACGGGCGAAAGGCGGGGTACACCCTGGACAAGTCACCAGGTCATCACAGGGCTGACACATAGACACAGGCAACCATTCACACTCACATTCACACCTACGCTCAATTTAGAGTCACCAGTTAACCTAACCTGCATGTCTTTGGACTGTGGGGGAAACCGGAGCACCCGGAGGAAACCCACGCGGACACGGGGAGAACATGCAAACTCCACACAGAAAGGCCCTCGCCGGCCACAGGGCTCGAACCCGGACCTTCTTGCTGTGAGGCGACAGCGCTAACCACTACACCACCGTGCCGCCCTGTATAATATATATGTATTTATTATTTTGAAAACCCACCAGCCGCTTGATCTGGCACATTTTAATTGTGTGACAGTAATGGCGTAAATACCAGTGCGACGGACTTGTCCTTATCCTGTCGTCTTTCCAACTCTTCTCTACTCCACGTTGGTTTGAAGTCGTATGGAATAATCTCCGTCACTGATGAAGCTGGCAAATCTCGAAATTAATCTAAATTGGAATGATATGGCGATCTGGCCGCTGTGTAAACAGTTTTCAAAATGGCGGCGCTAACACTTCACGTTTGAAGTCTCGCACAAGTCTTGTGAAGATCGCACGGATAAGTGCCACGTGCCGTGGACCAAACGAACTACGTTCAACATGGCTAAAAACCTGGGGGCGTCGTGGCTCAGGTGGATAAGGCGCCATACCATAAATCCAGGGACCCGGGTTCGATTCCGACCCGAGGTCATTTCCCGATCCCTCCCCATCTCTCTCTCCCACTCATTTCCTGTCTCTACACTGTCCTATCCAATAAAGGTGAGAAAAAAAAAAAGCCCCCCCAAAAAAACATGGCTAAAAACCAAAAAGGCTGATAAGTGTAATATAATACACCAATATGAATAATGATGTAAGGTTAATAAAACCGAAAATGTAATCGAATAACATGTTAATTAAGAAATAAAGCAAAGTTTAAAAATGACTTCTGGTGCTGGGCTCTGGCTCGATCCGAAAGAGTGACGCTACTACAAGGAGATGTGTTTATTCCAGAAACTGATGCCATTTTTGTAAATAACATTCTCACTCTTTTATAAAACGTTGATTTAATTAGGGTTAATGAAATTAATACAGTTAAGTGTCGCTGCAGCAGTTTTGCCTGACTCTTCGGCAAAAAGAACAAAGAACTGAAAATCCTCATTGAAGGTATTGGTGATGAAATATAAGAAC
Source organism: Neoarius graeffei (assembly GCF_027579695.1). Taxonomy (NCBI): domain Eukaryota; kingdom Metazoa; phylum Chordata; class Actinopteri; order Siluriformes; family Ariidae; genus Neoarius; species Neoarius graeffei. The sequence continues at coordinate 50,786,741 of NC_083587.1, read as the reverse complement.
CATCCAAATGCAGGCCGTCTGAAATCAAAGTTTTTAAAATCGAAAGTTTTGGTACTTCTGAAGCCTTTTACCGCCATCAAAAATGTTGTTTTTAGTGCGGTTTGCTTGACTATATACAGAATTGTGCAAAACCTACCGACCTGATTTCCATGAAATTTGGTGGAAGGGTGTAGCATGGGCCAAGGAGAAACCCTTATACTTTGTTGGGGATCTGAATCACAGGTTGGATCGACAAATTTATGTTCACTTTCACAAACATTGCAAGATATGGCATTTGACTTTCGCGGAAGTCTGTGATCAACATTGCCGTACATCTAAAAATCCAGTAGATATCACAGTCCACATTCACAGATCCCAGTAATCCTCTGGGATTCACATGTAGGCACATAATTCTCATAGTTTGGGAAATACACTGTATCCAGACGTAAAGTGATTGCGGTTGCCGATTTGCATGTCGTAGAAGAATCTACCGTTGTCCTTGGTGGAGGTCTGTGCTCTCCGAGTGCCCTTCTAGATCTGTTGTGTAATAAAACTCAAGAAATATTTAACGCATATTACAGAGGCTTTATCTCTCATTTCATCTCATTATCTGTAGCCGCTTTATCCTGTTCTACAGGGTCGCAGGCAAGCTGGAGCCTATCCCAGCTGACTACGGGCGAAAGGCGGGGTACACCCTGGACAAGTCGCCAGGTCATCACAGGGCTGACACATAGACACAGACAACCATTCACACTCACATTCACACCTACGCTCAATTTAGAGTCACCAGTTAACCTAACCTGCATGTCTTTGGACTGTGGGGGAAACCGGAGCACCCGGAGGAAACCCACGCGGACACGGGGAGAACATGCAAACTCCGCACAGAAAGGCCCTCGTCGGCCACGGGGCTCGAACCTGGACCTTCTTGCTGTGAGGCGACAGCGCTAACCACTACACCACCGTGCCGTACAGAGGCATTAGTGGTTCCTAATTTAGTACCCTGTCGCTTGAGTGCTGTCATAGTGTCAGCGTCAGACACTCTGCCCATGGCTCACTGTACTTTTTGCACACTTTTCTGGCCACAAGCTTCAGAATCTTCAAGGTTGCAATCTGGTTCTCTTTCTGCTCTTCATTCCTGTGCACTGATTTTCTGATAGGAAACCACGATTAACTTTTTTTGACCAGGATATTGTCCTGATGTTAGATGATGTTAGCCATTTGTATTGTCGGGTAAAATGCCAAATCTTGAGAAAAGTAGGAGGTTTTTGGCTAGGTTCAGAGACTCAAAGTATAGAAATCTGGCTCAGGAGAAGAGTATGTTATTTGTAATGTAGTTTTATGTGTATAAACTTGATTTAGAGTGCAAACATGAGATCTAGGTAAGTAAAAACATATAGAATATGGAGAAATTCCTCTTATATAACAGTTAGTTCTGGTCCACTAAGTTGATTGGTTGATCAGCGTTCCAAGAGTACTGATATTTATTAAATATACCGGGACACTGGGACATGTTACTGCGTGTATCATTCCACATGTCTATGTTCAACGCATAACATCCCACTTCCCAGGTCGAAACATTACTACAGTAGAGTTAGTGACATCATTAGCAGACTTGGCAATCGATACTTTCCTTTTCGGGAATTTAACTTTTTTTTTTTTTTAAGATATGAAATCTTGTCAGATGAAGAAGGGATGGCAGTTTTTACAGGAATGTCATTTCAATCAGTGTGAGCTAGCAAGCCAGCTAACCGACGGGTTATAAAGCGAGTGTGGCTTCTCCGGGATCTGTTTCTGCTAGCGACACAAAAAACCCCTAACCTGTCTGAAATGTCATTTGATATTCTTGTTTATAGAACTGTGCACTCGAGGACGTGTTGAATCACAGCTGATATTCGGTACAACAGCATGATTTTGAGTGCGATCTTGCTTAATTATTTCAAACATTTATTTCTGGAAAGAAATAAAACGATCCAGCTTTTGGAGGGCAATTTGAATTTCAGTTTTCAAGAATTTTAGTAAATGTCTCTAGAGAGAGGCTTAATTATAGGCTTTTATACTTGTGTATCTGTAACGTTTCTCTGATTACAGTGGACGCTGAATCACCGGCAGACGCGATCAGGTTCACTTTTTGGGTTTTATTCACAACCACAATTCAAACGAAAACGTGCATTTCAGCTCTCTTGAGTAAATTCTTGTGGCTTCAGCCCGGGGAAGACGACGAATCTCTGCTCTCCCTCACTGCACACAAACAGCACGTTAATTCACAACAAGTGCTTCTACTTTGCCACTCACCTTCCCAGCTTTGCTCTCCATTCACAAACCAGCCCTTGACCACGCCCCTGCTTCCACAGTATCATTATTTTATAATGGCAAATATTACATTACATTACATTAATGGCATTTAGCAGATGTTCTTATCCAGAGCGACGTACAGCATACCCAGAGCAACCTGAGGAGCAGATGGGGGTTAGGTGCCTTGCTCAAGGGCACTTCAGCCATTCCTGCTGGTCCAGGGAATCGAACCGGCAACCTTTTGGTCCCAAAGCTGCTTCTCTAACCACTGGACCATGATAAAATCTCATCTCATTATCTCTAGCCGCTTTATCCTGTTCTACAGGGTCGCAGGCAAGCTGGAGCCTATCCCAGCTGACTACGGGCGAAAGGCGGGGTACACCCTGGACAAGTCGCCAGGTCATCACAGGGCTGACACATAGACACAGACAACCATTCACACTCACATTCACACCTACGGTCAATTTAGAGTCACCAGTTAACCTAACCTGCATGTCTTTGGACTGTGGGGGAAACCGGAGCACCCGGAGGAAACCCACGCGGACACGGGGAGAACATGCAAACTCCACACAGAAAGGCCCTCGCCGGCCACGGGGCTCGAACCCGGACCTTCTTGCTGTGAGGCGACAGCGCTAACCACTACACCACCGTGCCGCACCATGATAAAATATTAGATTAATTTTCCTTTATTTAAGATACTTACACTTACTAAGATATCATTTTATGGTGTATGGAATATTTAATGATAACAGTCTTAGTTGGTATTATTATTATTATGAAATTTCATTAGCTTTCATTCAGTTTGGTGAAGCCCATTTTACACCAGACCACAGCAGCACAGCACAGTGACAGCTCAGAACAGTTTAAAATAAAAATAAGATTTAAAATTTTTTTTTATTATTTTTCTTCAAGATAGAAAAACGACAACGTGCAATATTCCTATTATATTTTTAGCGTACTCCCATAATCTGAACTTCAAGGGCAATATTTCTGTCATTTGCCTACAGCCTGAGCAACTTCATATAAGTTCTGCAGACCAAAGAACTGAGCATCTGATCAAATCAACAAACTTCTTGATCAAATATCGTAAGAATTTCAAGCCTGTAAAATAGTTGAGAACGCTGGAATTATTATCTACAAGTGAAAAGTATTGTGTTAAACTGGACTGTGTCCTGTTATCTCTCGTCTCTTCCTGTGAAGAGCGAGTGAGGAGGGAGGGAAGGAGCCCATGCAAATTTTGAAGGGTTCTTATCAGTTGTGAGGATGATCAGACTCGGTGTGTGTGAGCGAGAGAATGTGTGACATTCCGACAGTGGGTCATGCGCCTGCTCCCTACAAGAGCAACAGACTTCATTCATCCTGCACTAATCCAGATGGGAAAGTCAAAGAGCAGAAAGTGCACAGCCTCGACCTCATTTCATCACCTCCATCGCTACCGAAGGAGAGAGGGAGAGAGAAAAGAGGAGTAGCTCGGAAAATAACTGACATTGGCGAGGCGCTTTGCCGTTATCTGTTTAATTCATCCCACCAATCGGGCCTGTCTTTTCCCTCGCTAAATTGCCCTTTGACACGCATGCCTTCCCATGCATAATCCAGACCTCCTGGGCAGAATAAAAAAAAATAAAAATGAATGGAAGTGAACCGAAGACCTCGAAATAAAATGTCAATGCCGGCGGACCGATTTGACGCCAAATCAAAGCTCCGAGGTTTGACACAGAATGTGCTTTTTGGTGGCGAGGAAAGGAAAATGTGTCCGGGTGAAAAGGTGTCAAACGAGCAAAGGATTCTTTGAAGAAAGGTGAAGAGGAATCGAAATTGGGAGCAGAAATAGTTTTGGGAACGGATGGAGAGATGGCGAAGAAGGATGAATGTCAGAGTGAGCGGCTGTCTTTAATTCGCAGTGTGAATGTTTGTGCGTGAAAGGCAGAGGCCTATTTGGGTCAGAGAAGGAATTTGAAAGTATCAGGTTATCGCTGTGTCAGAAGTTTTTATGGAACTTTTTATGGAAAACTACTGAGAAGTTTTAACTTCTGATTCTAAAAACGTACAAGAACTGCCCTGTTACAAAGCTCTGACACTTCTAAAATATTAACCCTCTGGGGTCTGAGAGTATTTTCTGGTACTCTAATGATTTTGGTATGTTCTGATTTTGTCAATTTCAACAAATCTAAGCAGTATTTTCACAGTCATATGATTTTTTTTTTTGTATTCAGCACAAGTTCGGTTACAGTAATATCTCTGCAGCATATATGTCATGGCTGTACTTAAAAAAAAAAAAAAAAGGCAGATAAATTGAAGATGTTGTAAAAAGCAGTTTTAGAACTGTGTTGGAATGCATGAAAAAACTTGACCTTACCCATTCTGTCGAACTGTTTTGGTCACTTGATGTGATTCTGTTCAGTCTTAAGAGTGTATCAAGCATCAAAACTTAAATCTGCCCCATTGATTTGGAAAAGTAACTGGATCATCAAAAAAAATGCATGTCCTATTGTCTTGGGATAAAGGGTTAGCAGTGGGACGGGTATTCAATGAAAAGAGTAAAAAATTCCATTCCATTCAATGAGAAGAGTGAAAACCCCTCCTACTGCCAACTCCTAATCCCATCAGACCAAGTGATCAAAACGGTTCATCACAATGGGTAACGCTTGGTTCACACATTGGCGTTTCAGCCTTGCGTATGTACGGTGTACCAGGATAAGTGGCAGTAAGAAAGGAACGTCACAGCATCACCAGCTTACATAGCTAATACTCTAGGATGAGTAACACAATCTCCTTGTACGCCAAGGTGCGGCGTATTTTTAAGTCCGCACTTCTACAGTGCTCAGCGTAAATGAGTCCACCCCCTTTGAAAAGTAACATTTTAAACAATATCTCAATGAACACAAACAATTTCCAAAATGTTGAAAAGACAAAGTTTAATATAACATCTGTTTAACTTATAACGGGAAAGTAAGGTTAATAATATAAACTTGGATTACACATTTTTCAGTTTTACTCAAATTAGGGTGGTGCAAAAATGAGTACACGCCACAACAAAAACTACTACATCTAGTACTTTGTATGGCCTCCATGATTTTTAATGACAGCACCAAGTCTTCTAGGCATGGGATGAACAAGTTGGCGACATTTTGCAGCATCAATCTTTTTCCATTCTTCAACAACGACCTCTTTTAGTGACTGGATGCTGGATGGAGAGTGATGCTCAACTTGTCTCTTCAGAATTCCCCAAAGAAAATAATTTCTTTACACCACAAAGGTGAAGGCTACAAGAAGATCAGCAAAGCTTTACTTGTCAGTCAGAATACTGTAGCAAAAGTGGTACAAAAATTTAAGAAAGATGGAACTGCAACCATCTCACAGAGACGTCCAGGTCGTCCATGGAAGTTAACACCTCGACAGGAGCGTCTTCTGATGAGAAGGGTTGAAGAAAATCGGCATGCAAGTTCACTGCAGTTATCTAAAGAAGTAGAAAGCCAAACTGGGGTGACTATTTCCCGCGACACAATATGGCGTACACTGCAGAGGAACGGCATGCATGGATGCCGTCCACGAAAGAAGCCTCTCCTAAAGCCCAGGCACAAAAAAGCCCGCCTAGAGTTTGCCAGGGCCCATGCTGACAAAGATGAAGACTACTGGGACTCTATACTCTGGAGTGATGAGACCAAGATAAATGTTTTTGGAACTGATGGCTTCAAAACTGTATGGCGTCGCAAAGGTGAGGAATACAAAGAAAAATGCCTGGTGCCTACAGTGAAACATGGTGGTGGCAGTGTCCTTATGTGGGGCTGCATGAGTGCTGCTGGTGTCAGGGAGCTGCATTTCAGTGATGGCATCATGAATTCACAGATGTATTGCTCTATACTGAAAGAGAAGATGCTACCATCACTCCGTGCCCTTGGTCGTCATGCACTTTTCCAACATGACTAAACACACGTCTAAGGCCACTGTTGGATTTCTGAAGAAGAACAGGGTGAAAGTGATTCAGTGGCCAAGTACCGTATGTCTCCTGATCTGAACCCAATCGAACACCTATGGGGAATTCTGAAGAGATGAGTTGAGCATCACTCTCCATCCAGCATCCAGTCACTAAAAGAGGTCATTGTTGAAGAATGGAAAAAGATTGACGTTGCAAAATGTCGCCAACTTGTTCATTCCATGCCTAGAAGACTTGGTGCTGTCGTTAAAAATCATGGAGGCCATACAAAGTACTAGATGTAGTAGTTTTTGTTGTGGGGTGTACTCATTTTTGCACCACCCTAATTTGAGTAAAACTGAAAAATGTGTAATCTAAGTTTATATTATTAACCTTACTTTCACGTTATAAGTTAAACAGATGTTATATTAAACTTTGTCTTGTCAACGTTTTGGAAATTGTTTGTGTTCATTGAGATATTGTTTAAAATGTTACTTTTCAAAGGGGGTGCACTCATTTACGCTGAGCACTGTATGTAGCAGCTTTGACATATCAGACATATGTCACGTGTATGCTGTAAAAACGAAAGGTACGTGGCAGTGACGCAGCGGGACCGTTGCTCGAACACCTATTACGCCGTGTGAATGCTTTAGTTGACGTGTCTGATGAAGGTGGCTCCGGGGCTGGCTGGGTGGATGTGGCTGATGTCTTCCCGCTTTCCTTGCCCTTCTTGGGTCCTGCATGGGGCCCCCTTTTATACCCACCTGCGAACGCCGCAGATACACCGTAGGTACGCAGCAGCAACATCACACGTAAGAACGAAACGCCACGCCTATGAAAGCAATGAAACAGTTACGCCGTGGCAACGCATCATACGCCGTACATATGCCTCAGGACACCATAACTTTACATCCCTTGAACCCCATACAAACCCCAGGAACGCCACAGAAACATCACACATATGCCGTATACATCACAGGACTTTAATTTTGGACAAAAAACCGCCTCATTTCTTGGCATTTGACCCACATGCCGTGTACGTGGCAAGATACGAGACAGTGTGATAGTAGCCTAAGGTAATGTTTTTCCACACATTCCAGCCCAGTTCTAAAACTGCTTTTTACAGCATCTTCATTTATCTGGCATTTGACTATTCAGTGTGTCTTGGAATTAACTCTTGTACTATTTTACTCATATCAGAGCCACAACCGACTCTGTTACACAATTACCCTGTAATTTTGCTCCCACTCCAACTCTAAATTGTACTCTCTAAACTCAAAATAGAGCAAAATTAACTATTTTTAAGGAAAATACTTTTAACTCTGGAAAAATTGCTCATTCATTTTTTTTCTGTGTATGCACAACAGCGCGCACACATCAACTGATCTGCTCATAATAAATGGAAGAAATGTTTACACTTACTCAAGTTGATCTACGGCTGGATCAAGTCGAATTTAAAAAAGGCACCGTTCATCATCAGTGTCCCAGTTCTCAAGATTGAATTGAATCGCTGTCCTGAAATTGAATCGCTGTCCTGAATCATCCAAAGCGCATAAAATCCGCGCGCCATCTCGCAACAAGTTTTACCTCCAAATAGCCTAAACTACGTCTGGCATATTTTATCCTGTTTACGGTGGGCGTTCCCACGGCGAAAGAGTGAAAGTGATCATCATGCCGTTACCATGTGAATGGTCTTTTATGAATGCGTACTGTAAGTGGGCGCTCAGCGCTCCGACTCCGGTGTAACTGAGTAAGGTGACAAGTTTTATGTTTCATCTAATTTAAAACTATAATATTATCTGGGGGCGGCACGGTGGTGTAGTGGTTAGCGCTGTCGCCTCACAGTAAGAAGGTCCGGGTTTGAGCCCCGTGGCCGGCGAGGGCCTTTCTGTGCGGAGTTTGCATGTTCTCCCCGTGTCCGCGTGGGTTTCCTCCGGGTGCTCCGGTTTCCCCCACAGTCCAAAGACATGCAGGTTAGGTTAACTGGTGACTCTAAATTGACCGTAGGCGTGAATGCGAGTGTGAATGGTTGTCTGTGTCTATGTGTCAGCCCTGTGATGACCTGGCGACTTGTCCAGGGTGTACCCCGCTTTTCGCCCGTAGTCAGCTGGGATAGGCTCCAGCTTGCCCGCGACCCTGTAGAACAGGATAAAGCGGCTAGAGATAATGAGATCTGCTTTAGACATTCCTGGAACGAGGGACATATTGTTAAAAAGAAAAACCTCACTTTTTCAGTGTTTGTGCACATACGTTTAGGTATCTGGAGTGCTTTCCAAATCACAAACTCTGAAATAAGACACCAGTCGGTTTCTTTTGGGCTCCTGTTTCAGAAAACATGAGCTTCAACAAGCCGTTCAGATTCGCCTCCTCTTCCTATGTCACAAGGAGCTCATTAGAATGATCCCGCCCGCCTCCTCACCAAAGTACCTCCAGTCATGGCTTTAAAGCTGCCTTTTTGAAGAATATTCATGAAGAGAGTGCTACCTGATTGGCTAGCAGAAGAGGGGGTGGGGTGAACAGTGGCTCATTATCATTTAAAGGAACAGGCGCTCAAACGAGCCATTTTGAACAGGGCTGTTTAGACAGGGGCAGAAGGGAGCTGTGGTGTTTTATCCTTGTGCTATTTTGACCAAAACATGTCACAGACATTTCATTAAGACCTCAGGGAAGTGCGTCAACTTGGAAAAAAGGGGGATCATACATCTCCTTTAATGTAGCCCTTGCTGGTAGGACTGCTTCTGACCAATGCGTGGCATCAGTTAAAGCATCAAACATTGCCAGTTTAGTATTTTATTAATTTTTTTTTTCCTTTTGCGTGGAGTGTGTAATTATTTGGACATGCTTCCTGAATGATGTGGAGCTCGTAGCTGGTTCAGTACAACATGATCCTTGTAGCTTCAGTGCAAACTAAAAAAGAGGCAAAGTTTGTGAGCTGAGCTGCTTGTTTAACTTCATGACTGGCTTCGGATGTAGTTGTGTTGCATGTGTTCGAGCAGGAAGTCACTAACGGATCCTCCAGAACCAGCTGATTTCATCAGTACGCACTTCAGATGTAGCAACAAAGCACAAAGTCCACTGTTTTATGGTTTGTGATAAATCTTTTGTGTAATTCTTTCTCTAATGGTTCTCTCTCTGTAGTGTGTGTGTGTGTGTTATTGATGTGCCTTCTGTAGATTAGGATTAGCCAATACGTAGCACCAGTGAGCTGAGACCAGGGTTGACTCCTGAGCTTTCTTCTCATCACCTCTCTCTCTCTCCTTCTCCTCACGTGCTCTGTTTTTCGTCCGCCTCTGTGCTTTCTGGAGATGATTGAAAAGAGACCAAATTCATATACGGTGTCATATATTTATATCTTTTTTTATTCATTAAAAAAAATGGCACATTGTATATCGGAGGATAGAAGGTTCGAGAACCATGACCTGGCGACTTGTCCAGGGTGTACCCCGCCTTTCGCCCGTAGTCAGCTGGGATAGGCTCCAGCTTGCCTGCGACCCTGTAGAACAGGATAAAGCGGCTAGAGATAATGAGATGAGATGAGGTTCGAGAACCAGCCTTGAGCCCAAAAGGTCGCCAGTTTGATTCCTGGGACTGGCAGGAAAATGTGAATGGAGTTGAGTGGATGAACAGCACTTTCCTCTCCCTCTATATCATGGCCGAAGTGCCCTTGAGCGAGGCACCGAACCCCCAACTGCTCCCCGGGAGCTGTAGCGTAGCTGCCTGCTGCTCTGGGTACCGTATGTGTGTGTGCTCATTGCTCATTTGTATGTGTTCACTGCTTCAGAGGAGGAATTTCACTGTGCTTGAGTGTACATGTGACAAATATAGGCTTCTTCTTCGTCTCGTTGTTATTATTATTATTATTATTATCCATTTATAGTTAATTTTGTTGTTATGGAACATCCAAGAAAGAAGTTCGTTCTGGTTATCACTTGGATTATGACAGCTATATGCTGTAATTCCTTCACCAGGCTCTCTTGCTCTCTCGACGTTAAGAAGACAAAAATACAGCTGGGCACCGGAGACTTCTTCCATTTACACATTAGTGGGCATTAACGTAAACCATGTTACTGTTGCAAGAGCTGCTGACCAATCAGATGGGAGAATTAAACATCACTGTGGTATAAAGGTGATTAAAGCAGATACGCAGAACCATGGCCTCACTTTCGTTTATAAATGCCTTGAGACCTCAAGAATGGCACAGGAATAGTTTTAAGCGTTAACTAAATCTAATATAATAATTTTTATGAATATAGTGATTCATATAGGTAGCGGTCTGAGTGAATGACCTTGACGTCCATGACGTCACAGCAGGAAGTCTATCGGTCTCCTTGCCATTTCCGCTAGACTAAGGCCCAATCCCAATTCTAATTTCTACCCCTCCCCCTTCCCCTCCCCCTTCCCCTTGGCCCTTCCCCTTGAAACTGAGCTACAAGGGATAGGGCTTGAAATTCAACCCTTATGTATTGGGATAGCCCTTCAACGATCGCATACGTCATCGCGTACCTCCGTCAGCGTTTACGTTAGCAAAACGCGACCAAATGCGTCATTGGCTGCGACCAGCCGCTACAGTCAGAGCCAGAACCAGAAATCTCTGCTGGCAGGGTGTGATTTGTTAACTAACACCACTGAATGGGATATCTTTGGCGCTTCGTGCACCACATCCGACAGAATGAGGTGTCAGAACACTCATGTAAACAATAAAAGCGAGAATAACAGAACAAAACGTACGCAGTCAAGCAACCGAAAACAATACTCACTCCCAAAGCTTTTTAGCAGCAGCTTGGATTTCAGAAATCGCTGCTCATTCTCAGCTCGAAAGCGAATCAAGCGGCGTGTTTCCTCTGGATAACAACTTAAAACACGTAAATAATGGAGAAAATACATTTATGACAATCTTTCGCCGCGGGAACCGCCATCTTTCTGAAATCCGCATGAAATCTCGCTGAAATCCGCATGGCATTGTGGGAAATCACTCAAACCCCTTCGTTCGGAGTCAGCTCCAGGAAAATCTCCGTTTGGAGGGGTACAGAAGCCCTACCCCTTCCCCTACCCCTCCGCGTTAACTGGGATTGGGATACCCCTACCCCTTCACGTGAACGCGCAAAATGGAGGGGAAGGGCCAAGGGGTTGGTCCAAGGGGTGAAATGGGATTCGGCCTTAAACACAGAGCTGACTGCAACTCCGATCCTCCATTTTGAGGTAATTTATCACCATGCCACGTAGACGTGTTGCTGGCGGGTGTAGCAACACGACAGAAGGTGGATTTACGTTGCATTCATGGCCCAAGAATGTTCAAACTGCAAAGATTTGGACGCGTTTTGCGAGAAGTTCAAGAGCACATTGGGTGCCTATGAAGTGGTCTCTCCTCTGCTCTGCACATTTTACTGAAGACTCGTACGAGACCTCTGATCTGTTGAGGAATGTTGGCTATAAGCCCGTATTGAAAGAGGGTGCAGTACCAACAATTAAAGAAAAATAAAACTACAATAAAAGGAAAGTAAATTCAGTTACACCAGTTCTCCTGGAGTGTGAGCTGAGGGTTGTTGCTAAAACCCAGGACGGAACGTGACACATTATCGCTTGGGCAGTGACCTCCCCGCGGTTGTTGCTAAAACCGGTGATATCCCGTCCCAGGTTTTAGTAATTGCCTGAGCCGAGCAGTAATGGTGGAGTACTCAGTATGGAGAAAATGGAGAATGAGTGAGTGGAGCAGTCGTGTGATTTCTCTGCTGGATATGCTCGCCTCAGCAGCAATATCTCGCCCTTGCGTGGTAGAAGCGAATGAACGGAGAACTGAACGAACAACTGAAAGTCAGATTGTTTCAAAACAATCGGCCACAAGGTCGGCCTTCAAGAAGCGAGAACACAGACGGGTAAGCTCCGACTCTCATTTGGATACAAAACAACAAAAACAACACTCGTTGTTTACCTGCATTTAAATTAATACATGTAACTTGTATTGTGTGTTTAAGTTAGCGGTATAAGATTATTTAATTTGCTTCAGAATGTGATCGTCTCAGTTCATCTGATTATTTAATTAGCCTTTTACGTTTTATCAGTGAAAATGCATGCATGTACATGTATGTTGCATAAGTTATAGCACCCATCCTGTTTTAATGAGAGTCAACCCACAATCAGTGAAGTCAAATCAGTCTTCGTTGAGCAAGTCGGTAACGGGATTTCTTACTTTCACCATAATTTTTTTAAATTTATTTATATGACTTTGGTCTATAGCTGTCAAAGGCCTCGGCCTTAAAACCGGTTACCGCTGTGACGTCACGCACTCAGGGCTGGCTGGCTCAGCGGGGCAGCTCCAATGCCAACTTTGTGCTTGATTTTAACTCTCAAAATAAATAAATAAATAAATATTATATTATTGCCATTTATGCAGCATAAAGAGTCAAGGATGGAGATACTATCCACTCGGAAATGTATTTAAAAATAAAGGTTCTGCATATCTCCTTTAATATGGAAACTGGGGGGGGTGAGTTAATGGGATGGACAGTTCATTGAGTGTGTGTGTGTTTTCAGGTACACACACCTGGTGCCCTCATTACAGATGATTCAGCTCTCCGCAGCCACTGGTGTGAGTCGTCTTCTCCTCATCCTGCGGCTGATGGAGCCGAGTTTCAGTGGAGAGAGTGTCTCAGGAGATCTGCTTCAACGTCAGGTAAAGACACACACACACACACAGGGTTAGCTGAGTCATTTTGTCCGAGAACCTCTGAACTCCATATTGTCACAGTGCTGAGTGCATGCTATAATAATAATTTTATATATATATATATATATATATATGGCGGCACGGTGGTGTAGTGGTTAGCGCTGTCGCCTCACAGCAAGAAGGTCCTGGGTTCGAGCCCCGTGGCCGGCGAGGGCCTTTCTGTGCGGAGTTTGCATGTTCTCCCCGTGTCCACGTGGGTTTCCTCCGGGTGCTCTGGTTTCCCCCACAGTCCAAAGACATGCAGGTTAGGTTAACTGGTGACTCTAAATTGAGCGTAGGTGTGAATGTGAGTGTGAATGGTTGTCTGTGTCTATGTGTCAGCCCTGTGATGACCTGGCGACTTGTCCAGGGTGTACCCCGCCTTTCGCCCGTAGTCAGCTGGGATAGGCTCCAGCTTCCCTGCGACCCTGTAGAACAGGATAAAGCGGCTAGAGATAATGAGATGAGATGAGATATATATATATATATATATATATATATAAGCGAGAGAGAGAGAGCTACAAAAAAAAAGTCCTCCAAGAGTAGTCCAGTGGCTCTTCCTTTTTGTGCTTCACTAAAGTGACCACATGGTGGTGCTCTAGTTTCAATTATTTACAAAAAAAAAAAATCCTCCACAGTGCTGTGCTTTAATGACGTCTGGAGCACGGTGAGAAAAGCAGTTTAAAAAAAAAAAAAAAGAGCAGCCATCAAACTGAGTTTAACAACTTTGCTCTGATGCGATTGTGCGTGCACAGGGGACGGGCCCCGGCGCTGGATCCTATTTCCTTTCCTTTTTTCCCCCTTTTCCAGACGTCTTCAGACAGGGTCTCTGAGGTCAGGACGCGAAGCGAGCTCGTCTGTGCTCCAGCTCGACGCCTCCTCTCCGCTCTAGTTCCACCCAATTTCATGCAAGTTAACGTGTGGCCAGGAATATGCAAATCACTTATTAGATTTTTTTTCTTTTTTTTTTCTTTTTTTGCATAAGCCCCTTCCACCTCTCAAATGGCTGCTGGTTCCTATTTGTCACATGAATCGAAAGCTGACCTGAGTCGAATAATTTAAATTTTTTGAAGCAAGCTAAAAAAAAAAAAAAAAGTAATGCGTAACACCTGTGTAAGTGAAGCCATGTCATTTCCATCCATCAATCTCATTTGTTTTATCTACGCAAACACACTCTCTGTAATTTAAATGTCTTGTAAACAAACAAACAAACAAACAAACTAACAGTGTCGGAAAATTTTCTGATACGGATCAGAGAGGAAAGGGCGACCTGAAACTGCCACTGGATATCAAATGATGGTTGTAGTGAATTAATATCATAAATATAGCCAGCATCAGGACTCAAATGATTTTACTACATATTTATTTATAACGTTCAAGCTGCCACCCTGAGCCCCTGTCGTCCCCCCCCCTTTTTTTTTTTAATTAACCACATGTATGTGCTTACTACTTCTCCATGAGAAAGACACAGCGATGGAATTCCACTTCATGGTTACTTGATGGTTTAGTATGTGGACGAGGGACCCTTGAGACGCTCGTCAGTGCTTTTATTTGGCTTTGCCGTCAATTCAGTCGAACCCATTGTTAAGACCTCGCTTACAAATTGCTCATGGCACCCTGTCCTTTCAGCATTTACTGGGTAAACAATATACACAGGACACCCTTAATATACATCCCCTGGCAAAAATTATGCAATCGAAACACTTAGAGGATGTTCACTCAGATTTTTTTATTTTATTTTTTTTAAACTTCATAGGAAATAAACAAATCACAGATATGACGCAAAACGATTATTGTGCTTCATAGTTGAAGATTCTGGCTTCTTGAAATACACCTCAAACAAATTAAATTATTTTAATTTGTGACATTTGTCTAGCCTAGTAAACTAGACCCACCCGCCTAGCGGCCAAAAATATTTTTTGCCTAGCGAGTGGGTCTAGCCTTGCACCATATAAACAAAAACACCCCGGGCATCAAATCGTGCCCGCCAATCACAACGCAAGGTTTTTGTTTGGATTCTTTGGGCGGGCTTTTGCAGGAGTGACGACAAAGCTGCGCGACGCTGGAGAAAGCACAACAGGAAAGATGGCTACGGCTAGTGAACAGCGCGCGTTTGACTCCGCTTTGGAATCAGTTTTAGAAGAATTAGACTTGGAGTTTTCGTTGAAACATGAGCAGGAAGAGGCTCTCCGCTCATTCCTTTTCAAGAAGGACGTTTTCGCTGTTTTGCCGACCGGCTATGGCAAAAGTCTGATCTACCAGCTGGCTCCGCTCGTAGCCAAAAGGATGGGGCTAGTTTGTGCAGTACGAAGAATTAATAAACAGCTTTGAAACATTACTTTTTGATTGTTTCTTATTTTCCCGTTATTTTAAATTTAAGGGAAATTATTTCACCAAACACCACTAAATAAAAACTCTCAAAAACAGTTTAAGCAAACCCTCGAAAAACACTTGGGGAAAAAAATGTGTATGTGGTACAGACTCCAAACTTGTGGTCATTATCTCCAAACTTCTTAATATCTAGAACCTGTTTATTAATTAATACGCATTTTGAAAAATTATTTATTTCAAGGCCTCCCCCACTGCTTTCTGTCGCTCTGACTACGTCACAGTCACTGTTGCGCTGATTGGTCAGAGCGTTGGCCTATACGCACAGAGACAGTTTGAAAGACAGCGGTTTGTTCCTTCTACCCGCTTCGGAAATGTCTACGGATTGAGGCCAGACTAAATATTCACATTTAGTCTGGCTTGCCAGGCTAACATTTGTCCAGATCACGGAGAGGAAAAAAAAAAAAAATTATGGAATCACTCAGTATTGAGTAAAAAAAAAAAATTATGCAATCATCAAAAAACTAAATCTTTGAGGCCTGGACTTCACTAATGAAAAACAATCTTCCCCATCAGTCAGGTTCCAGTTTTCTCCAATAGCAGCTGAAAGATCAGCTTTGCAGGATGGAGCCTTGTCATGTACCCAGTTTTTTTAATTTTTATTTTCAAGATTCAAGATGTCTTTATTGAAATTCGCAGTGAAGTTGCCACTGAATTACTTTCAATTTACAGACTTAAAAGTTAAAAACTTATACGACTAACGATATTGCGCATCTCGTAATATTCGTAATTAAAAGTAACAAGATTCTTACACTATACCCCTTACACACAATGATTAACACATTCATAAAATCCACATAAATAAAATATGTATACATCGATTGCACTTAATTATTCGATCGTCTGAAAACAGAGAAGTGTTAACGACATGGAAAATATTTACGGCTTGCTACTGATGATAAATTATTCCCCAGGCTTATTGAGCAGGTTGGACATGTACGGAATAGGAGAGTTGCTATATCGCAGGGGTGGGCAATTATTTTTTCCATGGGGCCACATGAGAAACAGAAAATTTTGTGGAGGGCCGGACCAAAAGGCTGAACTAATTTCTGCATAATATTAATTGTATTTCTTTATATAAAGCAGAAAATAACATATTTTTTACGAGCTGCTAAGACTGGTAAGAGTCTGGAAAAAACGAGGTTGCCTTACAAAAAAATGTCATTTATTCAATCAAATTTCCCAAAACAATGGTTAACAAAATGTCAAAACACAATAAAGACACCACAATATTGTCTTTCTACTCCAAATATCAAGCAAGATACATCAGATTATAATAATGATGCCCACATTTGTAGTTTAATCACCTCATTTGGTGTTTTTCGGATCTGCTCTCCGCAAACTAAACACACGGCTTTATCTCTGACTTCAGTAAATAAATACTTAGCAGTCCATGTTTTGTTGAAAGCCCTGCATTCGGCATCTACCTTTCTTCCTTTTGTGGACATTTTAGGGGCTAAAGTCTTCTTGCGACCTGCTCGCAACAACGTCGATTCGGTCTAGGTATCAGATCTACAGATCGGCTCGGGCGCCTGCTGGTGACGTCACACTACGTGATTGGCTGGGCCGTTTGAAGGATGACGTACAAGTTTGTGGTTGGTCTGGACAAATTACGGAAGTAGTTACCGCGCGATTAGGTTTCATGGGATTTCATGTCATGTTCATGTCGCGCGCATTGCGTTTTTGTTGAACACAACTTCAAAATAAAAGCAATGCAGTCCATGCATGAGGTAAAATTAGAAAATACGTTTATTTTGTCATTTCTAATTAACCTTACGCGGGCCGGTCAGAATGAACCAAAGAGCCGGATGCGGCCCGCGGGCCGTAAAATGCCCAGGTCTGCTATATCGGTTTGTTCTTGTTTTGCGGCAGTTCAGTTTCTGACTGTTTCTCGTGACACGGCCTGAGACCTGAAGCCTGGTTGGTGGCAGCCGATCTCTGTATTCAGACTTCAGCAATGTCCTTGCGAACTTGAGGCAGAGCTGCTCCCTTCCCTCTGCTAATGTCACAAGACCAAAGCTTTGCAGTGCACAAGAGTAGCCTGTGTAAGCGTTCCCTAAAATAATACAGCACGCCCGCTTCTGGATTCTTTCCAGTTTGTCCGCTTGAGTCCTGATGACCATGCGGGTGCCGCATACTCAAGAATGGGCCTAACATAGTCCGTATAAATTTATTTTTTTATATCCCCGCAAACAAAGTTTGTGGGGGGTTATATAGGAATCACCCTGTCCGTCCATCCGTCCGTCTGTCCGTCTGTCTGTCTGTCTGTCTGTCCATGTGTCTTGTAAGCGCAACTCTTCCTAAACGGTTCGATGGATTTTGATGAAACTTTACCCAGCAGCACTATACCACCTGAAGATGTGCAAGAAGGAAAAATAATCCCAGCCCAATGTTTCACAGGGGAGATATTTCATTCAACTTATTCCCTGACAGATGACAGGCTCATGAGTGGGGGGAGGGGGGATTCTATAGTGAGGTTACTCACAGTTCTAGTTTTTTAAATTTCCACCATAAATTTTCAATCAGATTGAGATCCGGACTGTTTGCTGGCCGTGTCATGGAGTCTTTCCTGAGGAAAATCTTTAACAAGCTGTATTATCATCCTGAAAAACCACTTCATGGTTATTTATTTCTATCAACGGAATAAGAAAAATGTCCAAAATTTCAGGGCACACCTCGGCACACTGATTGCTGGATCAATGTAATCTCTCTGAATGTTGGATTGTGATTGTGTGTGTGTGTGGGTGGTGGTGGGGAAGCTTTGTAATCTTTACAAAAGTCAGGACATGGGATCTCTGGACTTAAATGTCCGAGTAGGGATGAGGAGTCAGTTTGGCCGGCAGGAAACTGCTGCACAGTTTTCATTCAGTTTATTAAAGGAGAACTGAAGTCATTTTTAAACTTGCTTTATTTCTTAATTAACGTGTTATTCAGTTACGTTTTCGGTTTTAGTAACCTTATATCGTGACTCATATTGGCAAGTAATTGCAATTAAATATTACACTTATCGGCCTATTCGGTTTTTAGCCGTGTTGAATTTAGTTCGTCTGGTCCACGGCAGGCGTCGCTTATCTGTGCGATCTTCACGAGACTTCGAAACGTGAAGCGTCAGCCAGGTGTCAGTGCCGCCATTTTGAAAACTGTTTTCCAAACGATATATTGCACAAAAACGAGTTTAAATGACGATTACTGCCTACTTTTTTCAAACTTTCCTGGTTGTTATCAAAACAAACAAAACTTCCGGCTTGATTACGTCAGCATTCGAAAGAGGGCGCGCGCGCGTCTTTTGACAACGTCGGCAGATGTCGGTCACTTTGATTTCCGCTGTACGTTTTACTTCCGTCATACAATGTCTCGCACAGGTCTCAACGAATCTCGTTTACGGCCGTCGCTTTGACATACGGATTGATCTATTACGTAGCATATTTCAAACACTCATAACTTGCTATAGCAGCGACACAATAGCGATCAAAAATGCGTTCCTATATTTAATAAAATGAGAGAAATAGAATTTTGATAATAAAAATTTGCCTTCAGTTCCCCTTTAATGTGTAATTTACTGAGTGTTAATGTTAGATACTTTACTGTTTCTGCATTATGTACAGCAGTTTTCTTCTCCTGTGAAGTTTTAATTTTTGCAACATCAGTGTTTTCCATGACTTGAATTTTTACAATATGCATAAATGGAGAAACGGGGCTTTTCAGAGCTCAGAAGACAAGAAAAACATGATTGTGTATAATAAATATTACAGTCAGTAATTCATACTTTCCATCAACAAGGTGTTCCTGCCTGCAGAACTATCGCTTGCTGGATGTTTTTTGTTTTTCGCGCCATTCTCTGTAAACTCTACAGAGGTTGTTGTGAGTGGAAATCCCACTAGAATCCCCAGTTTCTGAAATATCCAAACCGTCCCATCAGTACGACACCAACAAACATGTCATGATTCATCACATTCTTCACCATTCTGATGTTTGATGTGAACATTAACTGAAGCTCTTGACTTGTATTGGTATCATTTTATGCATCGAGCTGCTGCGACCGGATTGGCTGAGTGGACAGTTGCATGAATATGAAGGAGTGAACTGTACCAGTTAAAAGTTTGTGCACCCCTACTCATTCATAGGTTATTTTGTATTTTCTACAATGTAGAACAATAGTGAAGACATCAAAGCTATGAAATAACATCTGAAACGTATATGGAAGTATGTGGTAAACAAAAAAGTGTTAAACAAAACTAAACGTTTCCTAGTTTAGATTCTTCAAAGTAGCCAGCGTTTATCTTGATGACGCTTTACACACTACTGGCATTATCTTAACCAGCTTCATGAGGTCATCACCCGGAACGCTTTCCAATTAACAGCTGTGCCTCGTCAAAAGTTAATTTGGGGATGAGTTTCTTGCCTTTTTAATGTATTTGAGATCGAACAGTAAATAGTAAATAATAAAAATACAGTAAACAGCCCTGTTACTCCTAACAACTGTAGGAATCCTGATTGTCAAGAACTGCTCAACTAAGTAAAGAGAAACAACATTCATCATTCCTTTAAGACAGGAAGTGACTTTTAATGAATAAAATTAAAGAAAAAACATTGAATTAGAAGGTGTGTCCAAACATTTGACTGGTATTGTGGGGCAAGGATCACTGGAGGAGTAGTACCTTTCTGATGGCCTATGTCACCTTAGCATCCCAGACTGGTCTCCCAATATCCAGCTTCATGTGATGCGTAACATATGGCCAAATCATCAGGAAGTGGCCTTTCTATCTAGCCTCTCACATGTTTGAAGACTGTCCGTAGTGGCTCCAAGCACTGCCCCTGGTATTGCAGAACGCGGCAGATCTAGGGGAGAAAACCCCGAAAACCCCCCACTGTGAAACGATATGAGTATGGATAACCTAGAACCTGTGAACGACGTTAATGGGTCCCAGACCAATGGAAAGGGAACCTCGTCTGGCAGAGATGGTGTGAAAAGCCAGGCCCATCTAGTTCGTCATCATGCGACTGGCATGCAGCATTATAGCGAAGTAGCCTCTTCCGGCTGTCTTGCTAATCGTTTCAAAAAAGGCAAAGAACCTTTTTTGTCCTGCACCTCCAGGAAAAGATCACATTTTGTTGTTGGTTCTATAAACACCTTAACTTGTAAAGACGAGATGAAGCTTTTCCAGATTGTATGTCAATGTAAAATGTTGGGACAGGATTTTACCTTCATTCAAGAAACCCATATGACTGGTACCCAGGCTATATATTTCCAACATAGAGAGATCGCCAAATGGTCATTTATTAATTCTGGTTTCCAAAGAAAAGCAGCCGCTGGAGTTGGAATGGTACTATCTCCTCATGCAAAGCTTCTTGAGAGTGAAGTGGTTTTGGAAGGTAGGATTTTGGTTGCAAGACTGAAGGTAAAGGGTACAAAAGTTACAGCGATATGTACATATGCCCCTACCGATACTAGTGCTGAGTCTAGCAAAGAGCGCTTCTACCACCTTCTAGATGGTACCATTAAGAACGTGAAAAAGACCTTTCCGAGTTTTAAGATAGTTATCAGTGGAGATATGAATGCCACCATCGGAAATGATTCTGTAGGCATGTGGAATTGCCTTGGTCCGAACAATGATGATCTTATTACAAATGGTAACGGTAGACGTTTATTAACATTGTGAGAATAACAACTTATTCATCATGAACTCAATGTTCCCAGCAAAAATCATCCGTACTGCCACATGGTACATGAGGACTGGTTTTAAGAAAAGAACTGATTATATCCTGACAGAAGAATATGTTAGGAAGAGATCAACTCAATGCCGTGTCTACCGTCAGGCAAGTATTCCTTTCGAGTCTGATCACCGAATGCTGGTACTGTTTTCTAAACCAGTGGTTTTCAAAGTGGGGGGCGCTAGGGGGGCCTCAGAAAGTTGGAGGGACGCTAACAAAAAAATTGCGAAAAATAATATATACTTTTAAAAAATAATAATTATTAAATATATTGTAATTAGTTTTTTAATCATTATTATAAAATATAATTATTAATAATAATACATCATATCGAAACGTTGTTTGTCATGCTCATCTCTCCGATTGCCTGTGACGTTGCGGTTTGCGCCATTTATCAAGCTGCTTTGCTCCTCAAGCTAGCGTATTGCTAGCGCAAAATGGACAGGTTTTTGAAGAAGAGACCGAAGGAACAAACCAACAGCCCTGCTGTGGAGGACACTGCTGCGAAAAAAACTAAGAAGTCCTGGCCAACTAAAATCCGAAAATATGAGGCATTAAGTATGGCTTTACAGCCATACAGAAAAATGGCCATGATTGCCTGAAATGCGTCCTCTGTCTGGAGACCCTGTCAAACGAGTGCTTAAAACCTTCGAAACTTCAGCGTCACTTGGTACAAAAACATCAGACAGATGCCGAAAAAACAGTAGATTTCCTCAGACGCAACGAAGAGCAATTGGTCAGGCAATCTGCTGCATTCACCCAGCAAGCTACTGTCCCCGAGCGGGCCCTGAAGGCATCATTTTTAGCCTCGTACCACATTGCTCGTGCTAAAAAACCTCACTCAATTGGAGAAGATTTGATTTTACCAGCCACCAAAGACATTGTCCGAGAATTGCTTGGTGAGGATGCTGCCAAAAAAATCGATGCTGTCTCACTCTCTGATAACACCGTGAGCTGACGGATTGGTGACATGGCTCAAGACGTATCTGCTCAGCTGTTGGAGCAGGTGAGAGCCAGCGAATACTTCGCACTTCAGCTGGATGAGAGCACAGATTTATCCAATGAGGCCCAACTGCTTGTGTACATCAGATTTATTTCACAGGAAAGATTTGTGGAGGAAATACTATTTTGTAAAGCACTTGAAAGAAGAACTACTGGGAAAGACATTTTTCAAGTTTTGGATGATTACATCGAGTCTAGCGGATTGGACTGGACCCGTTGTGTGGGGGTGTGTTCGGACGGAGCCGCGGCAATGACCGGGAAGATCAGTGGAGTGACCGCTCTCATTAAGCAGAAGGCCCCGCATGTAGTGGCCACACACTGCATGCTCCATCGCGAGGCACTGGTCGCAAAAAGGATGGATAACGAGTTGAATCGGGTACTACAGGAGGTTATACAGTTTATTGTTCAGTGCGAAAATATTTGTGTTGAAAACATGTTAGTTAATAATATTCTTATGCTAAACAAATGTGGCAGATCACAGAATCCAGGGACACATGTCTGCCCGGGGGTATTTTGAGTTATTGACAGATTCAGAAAGTACAGTTTCTAAGCTTTCCAATGATGCCTTCCATGTGGAGATCTGACAATATTTGAAGAATGTGTGGCCTTTTGAAAGTGTACTTCTTAAAACAGGAAAGGGAGAAAATCGCCCTCAAAGTTTTCCATCTCAGCTACTCTGGGTGTAGGGCGGGCACATAATGGTGCTCATTTGCATGACATTAAGGAAAGCTCTACCCCCTACCAGCTAGCACGATACTACTTTCATGTAAACAAAGATCACCATGTCAATTTTCCTTCCATGCAAAGTATGCCCCAAACAATTATGAAGTACAAAAATAAGTCCTAAAGTATACTTTAACGTTTTGTGGTTGAAAAATTACTCACACCGTAAGAAAGAAAGATAGCACGATGATGACACAACTAACACAACACTAGTTTCATGTAAAGCCTCGGTCACAACCGGCCGTACAGTACGCGCTCCTACAGCCGGTCTACACGCAAAAAACGCAAGAAACGCACGGAGAGCGCGCATGAAACGCACGAGAGCGCGCGTGTGACGTGCTGATTTTTGAGCCGCAGACCGGCTGCAGAGGTTCTTTGTCATGTCAAACAAACTCTACGGGCGCTTACGTTTTTTTCAGGTTGCAAGACAAACTTACGGCCAACGCGCGTCTTTCTCCGTGAACAAAAAAAACCGCAGCTATTTGGGAAACGCCAAAAATTGCACGGCCAAAAAATCGTACGTCCGGTTGTGACCTAGGCTTAACCAAACCACAACACTCTCCGTTACATGCAAAAATAACCACACAGCCTTAGATTAATAAACTTACCCCATCAGAAAGAGAAACGGCGCCTTGCACACACCAATGCCTCCGATGGAATGTAATCCTAGAACGGTCCGTGTATCATCCGATCATTCAAGTATTCCATTCAATCTGGAAAACGAGGTTGCGTTTTTTTTGCTAGAAATGGTGATCTCCGATGTAAATACCGAGTGTCTGTTTGCTTCGCGATGTGTCGGCTCCTCTGCGCTCTGTTTAGTAACTCATTCCATAGTGAAATCACACGCCTGTATGCAGGTTAAGTAGCCATGCACTCAGCCCGGATCATACAGCTGATTCACGGAAAAAAAAAACAAAAGACTTAAATCATCATGTGAATGGCCCATATGGTAATTTACCCACACCCCCCAGCAGGCTACAGTCCTGACAAAAACGAGACAATTTGCAACAAAAAATGTATGCTTTTCCAACAAAACAATCTATTGTCTGAAATACTGATTGCATTCTTCAAGATCTCAACTTGCACATGATGGAAAAAAACAAAAATCACAAATTTCGAAAAAAAATGCTTCTTTTGCGATTATCTCGGATTCGTTTCGGCCGACGTGTCCCTGGATCCGGTGAGGGGTCACAAATGTAACAATTATTGAATATTGAATAAAAGTAAGAGAAAACATTCTAAAAGTTGATGTTTCTTTACATATTTTGTAGCATTGTCTGTGGGTTTGCAAAGGGGGTCCCCGGCCAGAAGCTAATGCTGTTTGGGGGGCCTTGGCATGGAAAAGTTTGGGAACCCCTGGTATAAACTACCAACTAAAGCTGAAAGGAAAGAACAACGGCGGAGGCATTCAACAGTGAAGAAGAAAAAAAGCTGTGAACTGGAGATTGGTTGTCCAAGATAAACAGATAGCAGATAATTTCAGTCTTGCGTCTGAAGAAGTACTTTTAAGAAAGGCAGATAACGTTAACATGCTAGATGTGGACGACATTGAAAAACTTATCATACAGTAGATTCTCTTTGTGAAGCAACTGCTAGAGTTGTGCCTGAAAAATCTTTTGCTAAACAAGAGTGGGTAAATGATGAATTTCTCTTGTTTATTAAAGAACGCAGTACCTGCAAGAATCCCACAAGACTCAAAGAACTGCGATGCCAGATCAAAAAAAAACCTCAAGAAGTCTGAAAAATGATTTTTATACCAGAAAAGCAAACACTCTGAATGGAGCTAGTGAGGCAAAAGATGCTGAAGAGGAGTTCAAATTGTTGAAAGATTATAGTGTCACCAAGAAATTAAGTCAATCTACAATACCAGCCAAGAAACTTGAAAAACACTTCAGTGAACATTTTGGCCGTTTGTCAGGTGATCGGCCTGATGAAGTCAGTAACCCACAAGATTATCCGCATGTACTACCAACGTTTGAGTATGAATCGTTGGATATTGATGAAGGCCCCCCTACGGTGAAAGAGGCCGTTGGAGCTGTGAAGAGTCTAAAAAATGGAAAGTGTATGGGATCTGACGGACTGGTTGCTGAACAAATCAAGTACAATTTTTCAACAAAGCTGGTCTCTTTACTGTATGCTCTGATACAGTAGCTCTCATTTGGTCAACATATACCCGTACATGTCAACCTATACGGAATGTCCGTATTTTATACGGATTTGATTCAATAAACGTAGTATACGGGCGTATAAATAAAGTTATACGGATTCTTTAAAAAAACTTCAATATTTATTTAGAGCTATAATCAATTCCCACGATGATAAACGTACTGTACACCACAGACAGCCAGTAAAGAGTCTTATGAAATCGCGCGTTATCTTGTGGTAGCGAGACTTCGTTCCACTTTTGATCATGCACACACCGCATTGCGAGAATCCCGCCAACCGTGAAGTCATAGACATATAAACATAGACGCCGCCTTCTGCGTAGAATCATGCGTCATCCTCGCCGCCATATTGGATGTGGCAAAGTGGAGATTCTTCAGCCGTCTCTGGTATAGCGTCTAGACAGTAGCCGAGAATAAAGATGCCTCATTCATGTGCTGCGTTTAACTGTACCAACAGGTTTACCGTCCAAACGAGATCGCATGGGATTACCTTTCACAGGTGAGACTGGAAAAATACTTTTCTTTGTATTTGGTCATTATAACGTAATTTTACGAACCGATTTTCCTGACTTTGTGGCTTTGAAGTCTCGCGCATAATAGCCGCTCGGTGAAACCTGTCTCCAAACAACGAAGTATTTCCTTCGTAACTACGCTGATAACACTTTGTGTTTTTGTCAAACATTGGAGCTTTGTATTCATTCTGAAGGTTTATTGTTATTAATATTGAATAAAAAGTAACTGGGATATATCATTGTTAATTATCATTCAAATTTTCGGTAAATTATTTTAATTTGCATCTTATACGGATTTTATAAGGGAAATACGGATTTTGGAGGTTGGTTATACAGGTTTGATTGACCAAAGGTTGACATGTATGTATACCGTACGAAAATCGTGGCTCCACTCTTTTTGATAACATGCCTATACAAGAACAAAGGAGATAAGATGGATCCCAGTAATTATCATGGTCTTTCTATTACTGCTACATGCGCTAAAATCTTTATTGCAATAATAATCGAATGATTAAGACCATTGTAGGAATATTTGCTTCTTACAACTCAGTTTGGTTTTAGAGCAAATAAGTCTACAAATGATGCGATTTTTGTAGTCAAGGATGTTATTGATAATCATCAGGGTGAACTTTTCTGCTGTTTTATCGACCTGAAAGCAGCATAGGGGTTGTTTTACAATCAGGGTACGCAAGCTAAAACTCACATTTAACACTTATTATCTTCAATATCAAAAGGCTTGACTAAATAAACTTGGTTTTTTATTGTAGCCCTGTGATAGCTCTATTTACCATGCAAAAAAAAATTGTGATAACGTTATTTTTGGTGACTGTATGGCAATATATGTCATATTTAGCAAAATTACTCGTGTCATTTAGAAAAAGTGCTTTTTTGACCACAGGTAGCTCCAAAAGGGATGCACTTACATCATTCTTTATACCATAAAACAAATATTTTGTTCCATATCATTGGAAACATAGTTAAGTTTTAATGTTGAATGCCAGTAAGTTTTCAGACTATTTTGATCAAATTAGTATGTAATTGTGTCAAAAAAATGTCCTCTCCGAGACAGCTAATTTTTCAATATAAAATAACATATCTAAAATGATTATTTTCATCCAAAAATGTGGTCAAGATATTGGGACATAAATATTAGAGACAACTAACACAAAGCTTACAGCCTTATATTTAAAAGCACTATGGAAGTAGTGGATTCTGAATTGTCAAAAAAAAAAAAGTCCTCTCCGAGAATCACTTCATTTGTTTCTCCCAGCCCTGCTTAAAGCTCCACTTAATCTTGTTATAATACGAACTATTACACATGCCTATGTTCATATGTGTATTAATTTCCAAAAGTGCAGATTTGATAGTTTTTTTTTTTTTTAAATTTGAATTTTGGACCCCTGTGACACAAACTTTGTACCCTGATTGTAAAACAACCCATATGATTGGATTGATAGAGACATTCTTTTCAAGATCCTAGAGATACGTACCGGATCAAGAACACTAGTAAAATTACTGAAATGCATTTATAATGGGACGACTGCGGCAGGGCGGCACGGTGGTGTAGTGGTTAGCGCTGTCGCCTCACAGCAAGAAGGTCCGGGTTCGAGCCCCGGGGCCGGCGAGGGCCTTTCTGTGCGGAGTTTGCATGTTCTCCCCGTGTCCGCGTGGGTTTCCTCCGGGTGCTCCGGTTTCCCCCACAGTCCAAAGACATGCAGGTTAGGTTAACTGGTGACTCTAAATTGAGCGTAGGTGTGAATGTGAGTGTGAATGGTTGTCTGTGTCTATGTGTCAGCCCTGTGATGACCTGGCGACTTGTCCAGGGTGTACCCCGCCTTTCGCCCGTAGTCAGCTGGGATAGGCTCCAGCTTGCCTGCGACCCTGTAGAACAGGATAAAGCGGCTAGAGATAATGAGATGAGATGAGACGAGACGACTGCGGCAATTAAACACTTAATAACATCATTTGAAACAATCTCTGGCTGCAGACAGGGAGGCAGAGAATCCCCATGCATTTTCAGCATTTTTCTTGACTTCGTTCTTAGATGTATTCTCCATCGAATTAATAAAGAGATATGTAATCCTGGAGTACTTTTAAAGTATAACATCCCATATACTTGTACCAACCGAAGCCGGCGTAAAGAACATCCTTGTAACGGAGAACCTCGACTTATTCAAGTTAGTTATGCAGATGACATCGTTCTCTTCTGTAAAAGTGTATCTGAGTTGAGCGAAATGCTTAAAGTATTTGATGAGGAGTTCACAAGATTTGGTTTAACCATTTCGACAGAAAAATCAAAGACAATGTGTTCTTCCTGAAATCAAGGCATCCAGATCTCTTATTAAAATAAGAGACACATGTATTGAGAATGTAACCAGTTTCACCTATCTTGGACAAACCATCTCCAATGTAGAAGAACGTTCAGCATTTACCATTCAACGCATCATCTCAGCCCACAAGAAGTGGAACGAGATTAAGACAGTACTTACAGATCGTCGAGTTAAACTGCTGACACGAGTACAATTTTTTTAACTACTTGTGTTCGCAGTCGTCTTACCTACAGTATCCAAGCCTGTTTTCTTAATGAGGGTCAGCTAAAGAAACTGGAGACTACGTGGATGAATTTTCTGAGAAAACTTGTACGTAAAGGGTTTGAGCGTGTAAATGTACCAGTAAGATACAGTAGGAGTAGTTGTAGAGACGTACCTGCAACAGATGAAGAGGATGTGGACTGGCGTTATAGGTATTCTAACAGTGACGTACTCTGTCTCACTCATTCTACGCCAATCCGTAACTTCTACCTATCTCAACACCGAAAGTATATAGCCCACATAACAAGACTACCAAATTCTGCATTACAAAAACAGATCCTGTTCCGCTGTAATAAAAAAAAACTTACAGCCGTGAGATATGGAAAAGATATGAGGGCCTTACTGGACTATCCAAAGGCAGATGCAGGACAAAAAGCAGTTCATGCCGATGTTGGAGCGACTCCTTGGCACCCAACCCGCTGAAGCAGTGGATGGGGAGATATGATGATGATGATGATGACGATTGTCTTGCTAACTTTAGGACTGCAGTTATCATGAACAGTTTTGCACTCAAGTTTCCATCAATGAAGAGTTTACAAAATCAAAAACGGTACTGTTAGTGATAGTTTAGCTAGTTTGCTCGTTCCAACTACATCTAGATATTGCACCAGAAACTTCCATCCAGCTGATCTCTGCTTCTTCTTCAATCACAAGCAAAACTACTATCGGAACTCTTACTTTCCAAGAACTGTTAAATTATGGAACAGCCTTCCATCTGCTATAAAATTCTCCCCCACGCCAATCTCCTTCAAAAGACAAATATCTGTTCACTTCTTTGAGAAACTCGCTTTGTACCATCCTCCGTAATGTATGATTTTTTTTTTCCCTCCCCCTTTTTTTTTTTTATTATCCTAAATGCGTCATAAGTCTTTATATTTTTGTAATCTGTGGGGGTTGAATGTCAATTGGGGCTTACGCCCTGTTTTCTTCTCCTGTCACGTTTGTATCTTTTTTTTTTCCCCTATTTTTGCTATACACACGTATATATTTATTTTTTTGTTGTAATTTATACTTTATGTGTAATCTATATTTTATGTGACAAATTAAATTAAACTAAATAACATCAACGAAACTGACTTCATGTTAAAACTGTTAATGTTATAGTCAGGCTGTCTGTTGTTGCCCAAATGAGGATGGGTTCCCTTTTGAGTCTGGTTCCTCTCGAGGTTTCTTCCTCATGTCGTCTGAGGGAGTTTTTCCTTGCCACCGTCGCCACAGGTTTGCTTACTGGGGATAGATTAGGGATAAAATTAGCTCATGTTTTAAGTCGTTCAAATTCTGTAAAGCTGCTTTGCGACAATGTTTATTGTTAAAAGCGCTGTACAAATAAACTTGACTTGACTGTGTGTGTGTATATATTTTTTTTACTCCAGAAATTTTGACAAGTCTAAAGAAATACTTGAAATTATTTTAAATAGCGTTTTAGCAAGTGGAAATATCTTGCATATATTCCAATTTAGCTGGTATTTCCTAGTATAAGCCGACACTACATTAAATTTAAAAATTATTTCTAGCCCTTTTTTTTTTTTTAAAGCTTGAAATAGTCCTTTTATCTTGACACACAATTCTGCTGATTTTTAGCATTAATTTCTAGAAAGAAGCAAATATCCTCCTCCGTGAAGGGGGATGGGATGTGATATGATGCCGACCCTGGGGGGGATCGCCGTGTGTTTGAGCTTGAGATATCACTTATCTCAAATCCTTTCTTCAAATCTCATCTCAAAAACTTTGTTTCATGAACATTTCTCAACCAGTGCATAAACTCACCACCCTTTAGCAACTTTTTTTTTGGTGTGTGTTTTCTCTGACCTATGTAAAGCGACCTTGAGTTTGAGAAAGGCGCTATATAAGTATTATTATTACTTATTGCACAGAATAATCTTTTTTTTATGCCTTTTTAAAAAAAAATACAAATCTCCCCCCCCCCCCCCCCCCCCCCCCCCCCCCCCGGTCCCATTTAAAAACCATGAGGAACACAAATTTTGCAGTTGCCATGACTCACATTTTTTCCCCATGTGCCCTTGGAGACAAAACGGACTCTGCTGTAGAACGTACTATTATAAATAGTGAATTGATGCTCGAGTTTGAACTATTAATTCAAACAAAAGGTGTGTATTTTAACTGATTTTCTGTAGAATTTCATGCAAACCGTGAGCTTCGTCTCCTGATAATGCAGTCCTGCTCTTCTCTTTCCTCTGATCAGAAATACCTCTTGAGTAACCCGGCTCACCAGAGCAGCGCCGTGGACGAGCACTACTTCCTGAACGAGAGCGTGTCTCAAGTCAGGTAAAACACACACACACACTGAAGATCTGCTATTGATTTTCCTTCCAGCATTTGCTGACTGGGACTGAAGCCAGTATCCTTTTTCCTCATTGATTTGTCATATTTCATTCCTTTTTTTTCCCAGAGAGATCTCCAAGTTCAAGCTGCTATCTAGCAGAATATCATTGAGCGTTATTGTTGGGGACTCATTTGATCAACAGCTCCCTGCTCACCTCAACCAAGTGAGTGTCATCGACTCAGTCCTTAGATTGGCTCGGGATCTACTGTCGAATGAACTCTCTGATTAAAAATTATTTTCATCTTCTCTACAACCCCGATTCCAAAAAAGTTGGGACAAAGTACAAATTGTAAATAAAAACGGAATGCAATAATTTACAAATCTTAAAAACTGATATTGTATTCACAATAGAACATAGACAACATATCAAATGTCGAAAGTGAGACATTTTGAAATTTCATGCCAAATATTGGCTCATTTGAAGTTTCATGACAGCAACACATCTCAAAAAAGTTGGGACAGGGGCAATAAGAGGCTGGAAAAGTTAAAGGTACAAAAAAGGAACAGCTGGAGGACCAAATTGCAACTCATTAGGTCAATTGGCAACAGGTCATTAACATGACTGGGTATAAAAAGAGCATCTTGGAGTGGCAGCGGCTCTCAGAAGTAAAGATGGGAAGAGGATCACCAATCCCCCTAATTCTGCGCCGACAAATAGTGGAGCAATATCAGAAAGGAGTTCAACAGTGTAAAATTGCAAAGAGTTTGAACATATCATCATCTGCAGTGCATAATATCATCAAAAGATTCAGAGAATCTGGAAGAATCTCTGTGCATAAGGGTCAAGGTCGGAAAACCATACAGGGTGCCTGTGATCTTCGGGCCCTTAGATGGCACTGCATCACATACAGGCATGCTTCTGTATTGGAAATCACAAAATGGGCTCAGGAATATTTCCAGAGAACATTATCTGTGAACACAATTCACCGTGCCATCCGCCGTTGCCAGCTAAAACTCGATAGTTCAAAGAAGAAGTCGTATCTAAACATGATCCAGAAGCGCAGACGTCTTCTCTGGGCCAAGGCTCATTTAAAATGGACTGTGGCAAAGTGGAAAACTGTTCTGTGGTCAGACGAATCAAAATGTGAAGTTCTTTATGGAAATCAGGGACGCCGTGTCATTCGGACTAAAGAGGAGAAGGACGACCCAAGTTGTTATCAGCGCTCAGTTCAGAAGCCTGCATCTCTGATGGTATGGGGTTGCATTAGTGCGTGTGGCATGGGCAGCTTACACATCTGGAAAGACACCATCAATGCTGAAAGGTATATCCAGGTTCTAGAGCAACATATGCTCCCATCCAGACGACGTCTCATTCAGGGAAGACCTTGCATTTTCCAACATGACCAGCCTGCAGTCCAGATCTTTCACCCATAGAAAACATTTGGCGCATCATAAAACGGAAGATACGACAAAAAAGACCTAAGACAGTTGAGCAACTAGAATCCTACATTAGACAAGAATGGATTAACATTCCTATCCCTAAACTTGAGCGACTTGTCTCCTCAGTCCCCAGACGTTTACAGACTGTTGTAAAGAGAAAAGGGGATGTCTCACAGTGGGAAACATGGCCTTGTCCCAACTTTTTTGAGATGTGGTGTTGTCATGAAATTTAAAATCACCTCATTTTTCTCTTTAAATGATACATTTTCTCAGTTTAAACATTTGATATGTCATCTATGTTCTATTCTGAATAAAATATGGAATTTTGAAACTTCCACATCATTGCATTCCGTTTTTATTTACAATTTGTACTTTGTCCCAACTTTTTTGGAATCGGGGTTGTAATTTGATGCACAAGCATGTGAAGACAAATTGTGTATTTGTGTCTTTATTGTATACATTGCTGATACTTGGGATACATTTTAGACATCTGTCCACTGAGCCGGTTTGGATCAACAGGACGTTTGAGTTCAACAAAGGGATGTTTTGTAACTCGACGATGTCCTCATGTTTGTCTTTTGTGTGTGTGTTAGGTTTTTGCTGATGTGCAGAGGAAGTGTTTAAAGCGAGTTTACCCTCAGGCCAAGCTCATTCACATTCATGGGGCGGACCGTCACATGATCTCTAAAAAGGCATCATCGGTAAGCAAACATTTACTGGAGCTCGTGTCAAAGAGGCAAACCAAACATGCAGTGAAGCAATGAGACCCTGTTCGACTGCCTTCCGTACACCACCGTGCTTCCTGTTTGGAAATCATTCACATTCACAGCTGTGCTGCATCATCACATTGTATTTGGAGACGGTTTAAAAAAAAAAAAAACAGCCCAAACTGGAAAAAAAAAAGTTTCAACTTTGCGTGTCAAATGTGTGCTGTGATTTATGGGAAAAGGTTTGCTTTGTCTCATCCGTGAATATATTTATTCAAAGAAAACAAAGACGTCAAGTTTATCCTGAGGATTAAGGTTTAATTATGACACCACATCAAAATAAAAATTTCCAACAGCTCTGGAATTTTATTCCATCCATATACATGCATAGCAACGACATTTTTAAGAAATATTTTTTTTTGTCATTATAAGGACATTGGAATGATTTTTTTTTAATTTTATTTTTTTTATTTTTTTACAGCATCCCTCCCAAAATCCTCTCCCACCCCTTTTGTTAAGTAACATCAATAAAATTACTTTCATACAATTGTTGTTCTTCAGGAGTTAGAAATATCTGCCATGTTCCCATTCTCCTAATACTGTTTTCAGTAATGTTCTTTTTTTTTTAACAAAGTATTGCATTGAGAGCAAATTTTTAAAAAGGGAGCTCAAAATGGATCGCAAACTGAAATACGAGTACTATACAAGAACGCTGCCATCGTGATGAAAACACCAACTTCTGAGTAAAAAAACAGAAAAAACCCAAATAAAATTAAACAAAGGTGGGGGGGGGGGGGAGACAAAGACCAACAGCTACATACAAATGCAAAGCTGGATGTACGGTACTGTATATGCCAAAACATGAGATGCAGAGTTGTGCCTGGTTTTCCCTTCAAACCGTGTTTAAGGCTGAGAAGTCAAGAGTACTGCAAATGACATTTAGGCATATACCAAAAAAAAAAAAAAAAAAAAGACTTACAGCAAATAAGAATGCACAAGTGCTTCAGTAGCTATTTTTGTGTCTAAAATGCATTTCCGTTTTGTATTGTCTATCGTCTTGTTGCTGAACCTACAATACAGTGTAAACGATGATTGCTACACAAGAATGACTATACAATAACATTACAAACAACTCTGATATAAATTTCCTTTTTGTGTTTTAAATTAAGGTCACTACTCCTATTAATACTGATTGTAAAATAAATAAAGGTGAAAGTGGCACCAATATTACACATGGAATCTTTTTGTTGACAAAAGTTTTGCATCAAAGTCTCGAGGGAAAAAAATGAAAGATGAAGCTCTTGATTGTCCACAAGCAGCATATAAAACTGCATGATGCACTATTCCAGACACGACAGTGTAGCGAAAAAGATAGAAGGAGGAGGAGGAGGAGGAGGAAGGAGAGATGAAAGGAGGGAGAGTAAGATTTCATTTCACGTGCTCGGCAGCATGTGACGAACAATAGAACTTCTTGTGAGTGATAAAGTTTGATAAGTTATTGAACTGGATGTCACACAGGCGGCAGTACTTGCCGCTTCCGGCTGGCTGAGCCGAACCATTTATGCCTTTGGCCACAACAGGCGGCGCATCCTCATCTGGCGATTTAGATGTGGGGGATGTGCTGCCGTTAGGATCTGGGGGGTTCTCGGCGACCCATGTGGGAGAAGTTTGCCCGTCTGTTGGCGATGCGTTGTTGGGCTGGTTCTCTTGTTGGGTGGGTACCGATGATTGGCTGTCTTCCACTTTGTGCCCGCCGTTGACGATGACCATTCCCCTGTTTTTCGGGAGCAGGGGCAGTGGGTCTTTGCCAGGTTGAGGGCAGCCATTGGCTGCTGGTTGCTCTTTGCCTTCTTCAGTTGCTCCGTTAGTACCCGGCTCCTGGTCACAGGGTTCACCCTGTTTCACCATGCCTCCTGCCAGGAAATCACTAGGCTTTATCCCAAAGTATGGTGATATTGGCTCAGTTGTTTTAATCTTTTTTATTGCTCCAGGGTAAAGGCTGTGTGGTAAAAACACTTCTTTGGAGGGCAGGAGCTGGGGCTCATTGAAAGTCTTTAGCTCTGGCACAGGTCCAAGGTGTGGAGGAAACAGACTGCCGTTCTGCACCGTCACCTTGGCGCCACCATTTTTCTCAGATTTCACAGGACTCTTGTCAAACATGTCATCAGGATTAGTGCCTTCAATCTTCATGCCTGGAAAGACAGGCTGGTCCATGGCACCGGCCTCACTGTGCTGAGCAGCTGTAACTGGGCAAAAGTTCTGTTTATGAGCTAAGTAGTTCTCCACCTTGTTAAAACTTATCTTGCAAACGGTGCATTCATGATAGTCTAAGAGTCTTTTGGGTGAGTTACATGTCTTGTCTGGGACAAGCGAGCACTTTTTGCTGAGATCGATCGGCGCATCCAGTTCTTGCGTGTCAGTAATGGCATTGCTTTTGGGTGCTAGGATGGATTTTGTGACTGTAAGAGAAGCCTCAAGGTGTTTCGGGACCATCCCTGGAAAAACGTCGCAACGTGGATGGAAGCGGTCAGCCAGGCCTTCTACAGTTTCTTGGGATGTACAAGGATTTCCCAGAGTGGGAACACCCAGAAATCCAGGCTGTGGTCCTATTGGCTGTCTCTGTTCCTGGTCTGGCAGGCACATTTCGTACATCTTCCTGCGTTTGCGTGTCCTCATGGTTCTCTGCATGGCAGGTACCTTGTTAGCAGACATGCGCTTCATGGGGGGGTCATGGCGCGTGGCACAGTAATACTGTTTGTGGACCATGTACGTTTCATGACGACTGAAGGTGATGTTGCAGGCCTCACAGGTGGTTTTGTTTGGATCATTCTCACCTTCCCCTAAGGACGTGTTTGGACTTTTGACTTCAGCCTGCTTACCATTGAGTCTGTCTTCAGCACCTGTCGGTGTGGTGACCTTTTTCACCTGTCCACTGAGGTCTTTATCAGGCACTTTACCACTGGCATTAATAATGTCCAAAACGGAGGAATTCAAGCATGCTGACGGCATTAGATGATCGGTCTCTGGTGGGTGGCATCCAGCAAGCAACCCTACTGAACTGTGACCACTGTTTGGACTCACAGAGTCTGTCACCTTGTCTGAAACAGTGGAGAAATCCGGAGATTTTGCCATGTGCTGCCAGCGACTATTGCAGTAGTGCTTTTTGTGGACAAGGTAGTTGTCCAGATTATTGAAAGTTATGTTACACTCAAAGCAGGTTGCCCCTTTTGGCATCAGAGGACTATAGATGACTGGCGGGTAACTGTTCCCTCCATGGCGTAGTCTGCGATGCACAAGTTCTGACATTTTGGCTAAAATCTCAGATGCTTGGGGTACTACTGAAATGTCTTGAGAGAATGCAAACTGAGACAGGAACGGGCCCATAGGAAATGTGGGTCCCATGTTGTGTTGAACTGGTGAGGAGGCCAGTCTGGGACTGGAAGGCTCCGACTTGATCCTGGTGTAAGAGAAACTGGCCTTGGCACCCGGGTGACCGTCTCCTTTCTGAAGTCCAAGCACAAGCTTTTTCTCGGTTCTCTCCAGCTCTCCATCGGGGGCACTGTCCTTGTTGACCACAGTTTTGGGGCTCTGCATGACTACGTCCTTCCTGGCAGCTAGCTCTGTTCGGGTCTGCAGACTTTCCTCTGTCCCCCGTGGTGATTGCTCGTTGTCGCTCTCCCTGTGGATCTTGCCGGAGTGGCCGTGTAAGTCCTGATGCTGCAAGAGTTCCCTGTGGTTCTGGAAGCTGATATGGCAGTGATTGCATCTGAAGGCCGCCTGTGATAGGTGAGTGAGGATATGGTGCTGGAATGTAATGAGAGAATCCGCTGTGTAGTTGCAGATTGTGCATTTCAAGCTGGTACCAGGGGGGAGTGTCTCTTCCATTTTGACACCTGAGGAAGATAAAAAAAAAAAAAAGGGAGATATCAGATTTGGTGCTCGCATGTTACGGTAGTCAACATACTATCTTGCATGTTAGACAGGATGGAAACTCCGTTAGCTGATGGCTTAACTGAGTTACGGCCCTGGTCACACTGTTGGTCTCACTCCAAAAAAAATGTCATGTCTAAGCTCCTGTTAGATATTTATCACCAAAAGCACAGCATGGCCTAAAAATGTTCATATAGGCCTAGCTTGTGGAGCATAACCATTTCTTTTCTGATCTATTTCCAGATGACCACAGGCACCCAAGGCCTCCCATCTGGCCATATGCCGTGTTGCATCCAGATATTGGACCAGATAGGAACTATTCATGTTTTTTTTTCTTGTTTGGCATAGCCTTGAAATTTCTTATTGGTTGGATTACTAACAGTTGATGATAGTTTAAAAGTGTAGCGAGATTCAAGCTGCATGTTGAACGTCAGTCTAACCAGATGCAATGCAAACCCATGGCTCCGGATGTGACGTTTTCCGTAAACGACTTCAAGTTATTTCTAGTAGGCTGCTGTGTCCCAGCAGGTAAGAACTGGAGTCATTCAAAATGCTCTCTGAGAAGGCGGAGTCTAACATATAGCGGTGTAATACACAGACTTCTGAAACACTGAGAATTTTAAGATGTGTCATTTGTCCAAAGTTCATTCGACTATTTTCCGTAAAGATTTATGTCACATACGGAATTTCAGTTGCTTCTGTAAGCGGTGTTCCGATTCTGCTGAAATTTTCAAGTTTTGCCACAAACAAAGTGTGTTTATCTTGCTTGGATCGTTGACAAGCCGAGGTAAAGTGAATTTTAGAAACACTGAGTTTACACCACCTTCTTATTTGAAGCGCCTTCTTGTTGCATCGTTCATATGCCTGGATGATGTGCACTCGGTCCCATTAAGCGCTCACTCCCTGTGATTTGTTAATTTTAGGGTATTAGGAAGTCAAAAACTATAGTACTGGGTACATACAAGGATGTTTCAATTTTACCCCTTGTGCAACATAACTGGGACCAATAGTAGGCATATCAGGTGAAAATTCAAATTCAGTCCAAACTGCTTGAACCTGCTGTCATTGAATTCAGAATTGAATGCTAAACAACAAACTTTTTACAGAATTAAAATACGTTTATCCGTTCTTGAGATATTACAAATCAAAGATGAAGAAACGGCTTAATTTTTAGAAAACTGGCATAATATTCTGTCTGAGGATCACATGGTCCAAAATGGGCCGCATTAACCAATGAGATCAAATGTTTTTTTCTTAATAAATTTATTTAATTTTTCAAGACATTTACATGGAAATTGGCGGGCACATAGATGGTTGTATACCGAATAAAAAAATTGGAAAAATTAGTAAAAACAAATCATGCAAATTAGCATTTAATTAATATTATGTTAATTAGGTAAATAATATTAATAAAATTGATAAAGTAATAAAAGATTGTCTAATCCCCTCTTTGTGCTCTGTAGGCCTTTGTACTTTTCAAAAGTAGGGCCTACTAGTGTTTATATGAAAGAATATAAATGATTATTTCGATTAATATTCACAGCTTTCAAGGCGAACCTCGAAAAAACAGTGTGAGACGCATCCGGTAAACAATTCCGTTTAATTGAATTGAAATTGACACTCGCGTTTCCGACTTCCAGTTTTTAAAAAAATATCATTCTGACCATTAATATTTTTCATCAAACCAACTACAGTTATATTCTAAAATGGTTATTTATTTACATGAATCAGTTTGATTTGAAAAAATAAGTAGGTAAAGCTATGAAAAGTCGCTTCAAAGTCTCTCGTGAATCATAACATCAAAACTAGCTGAGGGAAATTTTTTGCTGAAACCGTGAGAGCGAGAGAACACACTGCAAAAAATAAAAATCTTAGGAAGTTTATTTGTCTATTTTCAAGTCAAAACATCTAGCCACCCTTATTATAAGACATAATTGCCCAACAAGCAAAACCTCATTTAGCTAGAAAGGCTGGTTTTTAGACAGTCCATCTTGAAAATCTTGTATAGACAAAATGTCTTGAAAAAGTCTTATTTGGAGCACCTTTGAAAATAAAACAAGTTTTTTTTTTAAAAACAAGTAAGTACATTTTGGACATTTGTCAAATGCGGTTCATCTTGTTTCAAGAAAAAAAAAAACAAAGTATGCTTGTTTTGGGAATAAATGAACTTTACTGAAATCTTTGAATCTTTCATTACAATTCAACTCCACCTTACATATCCTAAGTTTACTGCGACTGTTTTCTCAGTCATTCAGAGTGAGCTCCTTCTAGATGCTGTACAGACTCTAGACCAGACAAGTGCCTTCAAAAAGCCTATGAGTGAGTGGAGGGCGTTTTAGTGAGGTCTTTTTGGAATGCTGTGAGTTAAGTTCAGTGGTTTTTTTTTTTTTTTTTTGTGTGTGTGCCTGATCTTGTAAACCCCTCATACACATGAATAGTCAGTGCCCCCAAAATGCACTGTTGCTTTGGCGTTGTGTAAGCACTGTAAGTCAAAATGCGTAGACTTTTTTTTTTTTTTTTTTGTGTCTGAGGTCCTGGGGAAGTGGAATCTTAAGAGATGTTTTACTGTTTGAATGTTGAAATGGGAAAAACAATAAACTTGTTGCAATGCTACACGTGTCGTCAATTTGATTCAAGATCGTCTCTGGTCTCATATCTAGAGTATTTTACTAATTACAGGTCACAAAAGGAGAATCTTTTAAGCTAGCAATGCTTAGTTGTAGAATTGAACAATCCTAATATTAGTATATTTATCTTAAATTCAGTTTTTACTGCTAAGACTTTGTCATGAATTTAAGTGAAATACCCTTAAAATGAAATAAATAAAAATGACTTGAATGGCTAAATGTAAGAAGTACGATCTTGTTATAAGAACTATTTTGATTATTTTGAGTTAATCAGATCTCGCATAATAAGTTCCCCAATCTTATTTTGGAATTATTTCATCTAAAAACAGGTTAGATTTTTCATCTTACTTTAAGAAATCTTACCAAGTCAAATTTGACTAGTTCCATTGGCAGATTTTTTTCACCTGATTCAAGCAAATATGCTTTGTTTTAATCTTTTATTTCTTGTTTTTGAAAGGCCATTTTTTGCAGTGCATCCCTATAAAAGTTATCTGATTGATATTCACGAGTAATCCAGTCGGAAACTGATCAGAAGAGAGAGAGCGAGCGAGCCTGACCGCTTTCCCGTGACTCAGAAAGCACCGGCAGTTTCCCGACGTCAAGCGAGCAGAGAGTGAACTCTGTTGTACTAACTTCAACCTGCTCTTACTCCCAAAGTACCGAACAGATCTTAATGAGAGAAATTTCTTTGGAAAGAAGAAAATATAAGCTTTTTAACGATAGAAAATATTCAAGAGTTAAGCAACGACAGGTTTGGAAACTTAGATGAGCGTCTGCATGGACAATTTTCACAGCACGGCCAGCGAGCGTCTGATACGCCTACCAATAGCATGACCAGGGCCTTACAGTATTTTATTTAATACCATGGACGCTTAATGAAGCGCATTGTATGTGTATAACAAAGAATGCCTAATCTAACTCTTCTTTTGCCTCGCTGAAGTTTTACTTCGGCTTTCCACTCACCACTGTGTGTGTTCAGGTGCATTTCCAGGGCACGAGGAGTACCGAAGCTCTTGTTGCATTGTGGGAAAGGACAGATGCTGGGGGTCTGGTGGGGATTCACTTCATTCTCCTCAGGTACACTATCAGCGTCCCTCTGCCGCCCACTGCAGTAGTACATCAGATGAGCCTGCAGGTTCCTCTCGCTTCTGAACCAGATCCCACAAGCCTTACAAGGGAAGATGTCCTCTGGAAGACATAGCAATGTCAATATAATGAGCACAGGCTCAGAAAGACAAAATACACGTTACGATGTAACTTTAATTGCAAGGGGGGAAGTTTACTTGATTTAGAAAGCTGAAGAAAAGTTCAGATAAATTAATGACTTTGTTGATAGCTGGCCATACGTTTTTTTCAGTCAGATATTCTACTCAACAGTTTTCCTGGCTACTTGTACTTTTATACTGAACTTGAAATGGCACAGCAGCTTAAAATGGTGCCAGTAAGTTGGTGCCCTTACCTCAAGGGCAAACTAAAACAGGGCACCATCTGCTAGTAGTAGCCTTCCTGTCACGCTGAACCCTCGATAGCCTTTATTAAGTCAACCAACCGTGTTTACACATGGCTGGGCAGTCTGCAATTAACATATTGGAAAGAATGTTTGTTGTAAACTACTCTGAAGGTCAGTTATGTTTATACCTGGATCCCTGGTACAGAGGTTAATGTATGGATAACTGACACATGCAGCAAATTGCTTTTGGTAGGCGTGTACACGTAATGAGAAAGCGAGAGCCGATTTGGCTCAGCTGGCCAAAATACTGGCAAACACAGCCAGGGAACAGGTGAGTGTCCATATGCAACACCTTTGCAGCCAAATTTACTGCAGGAAGCAGGTCTACGACTTTATTAATGCGCTATGTGATTTTCCTTTGGTTTATACGGACGGTGTCGAGATGTTGGTGTTTATTGAGCAGGATTGAGTGTTTGTGCCCTTACTGTTAACTATGGCGGTGGGGAGGATGGATGCCATGGCGGCTTGCTGTGGTAGTAGCTGGATGGTGTCTAGAAGGCGTGCTGGGTACATGCCCTCACTCAGGGACATGTGATTGACCGAATGCAGCCGAGAGTCAAAGTCCACCACAAACGCCACCAGCTCCTCGCCTTCCATTATGTTCTTAGTGGTGGTGCACCATAGCTGGCCACCTATCAGACATAAAATACACAAAATGTATGTATTTAACGTCCAGTTACAGTGTCTTGCAAAAGCATTCATCCCACTTGGTGTTTGTCCTGTTTTGTCGCATTACAAGCTGGAATTAAAATGGATTTTTGGAGGGTTAGCACCATTTGATTTACACAACATGCCTACCACTTTAAAGGTGCAAATTGTTGTTTTATTGTGACACAAACAATAATTAAGATGAAAAAAAAAGCAGAAATCTGGAGTGTGCATAGGTATTCACCGCCTTTCATATGAAACCCCTAAATAAAAGCTGGTCCAACTAATTCACAAGTCACATAATTAGTTGATTAAGATCCACTTGTGTGCAATCAAAGTGTCACATGATCTGTCACATGATATCTGTATAAGTGAATCTGTTCTGGAAGGACCCTGACTCTGCAACATGACTAAGCAAGCAACATGAAAACCAAGGAGCCTCCAAACAGGTCAGAGACAAAGTTGTGGAGAAGTATAGATCAGGGTTGGGTTATAAAAAATATCCCAAACTTTGAATATCCCACAGAGCACCATTAAATCCATTATAGCAAAATGGAAAGAACATGGCGCCACTACAAACCTGGCAAGAGAAGGCCACCCACCAAAACTCACAGACCGGGCAAGGAGGGCATTAATCAGAGATGCAACAAAGACACCAAAGATAACACTGAAGGAGCTGCAGAGATCCACAGCGGAGATGGGAGTATCTGTCCATAGGATCACTTTAAACCGTACACTCCACAGAGCAGGGCTTCCAGTGGCCAGAAAAAAAGTAATTGCTTAAGAAAACACATTTGGAGTTTGCCCAGCAGCATGTGGCAGACTCCCCAAACACATGGAAGAAGATTCTCTGGTCAGATTCTCATTGAACTAAAATGTAACTTTTTGGCCATGATGGGAAATGCCATGTGTGGCACAAACGCAACACCCTGAGAACACCATTCCTACAGTGAAGCATGGTGGTGGCAGCATCATGCTGTGGGGATATTTTTCATCTGCAGGGACAGGAAAGCTGGTCAGGAGTGAAGGAAAGATGAATGACACTAAATACAGGGTAATTCTGGAGGAAAACCTGTTTGAGTCAGTTAGAGGTTTGAGACTGGGATGAAGCTCATATCCTGTGAGTAGAGAAAAACAAAATGGCAGAGCGCATCAAGTCAGATACATCACTTTATCAGGTATTTAAAAGAAGCAGAAATAGCTAAAAGAATAGTTTTTCCCCCACAATATCCCCTGTTCCACACTCCAATCCAGTCAGTGGCAGTAATGCACCTTTAAGTTGGTTTGCTAACTACCAAAAAACCCTAAAGAAGAAGAAGAAAATGGCGGCGCGTGTTGCTGAACCAACCGAGGACGAAATAAAAACTCTACTCGAAAACAAACCTCCAAAAAAAAAAAAAGCTCAACAAAATATGGAATAAAAGTATTTCATGGTAAGAAGGTCTCATCTCATCTCATTATCTGTAGCCGCTTTATCCTGTTCTACAGGGTCGCAGGCAAGCTGGAGCCTATCCCAGCTGACTATGGGCGAGAGGCGGGGTACACCCTGGACAAGTCGCCAGGTCATCACAGGGCTGACACATAGACACAGACAACCATTCACACCTACGGTCAATTTAGAGTCACCAGTTAACCTAACCTGCATGTCTTTGGACTGTGGGGGAAACCGGAGCACCCGGAGGAAACCCACGCGGACACGGGGAGAACATGCAAACTCCGCACAGAAAGGCCCTCGCCGGCCACGGGGCTCGAACCCGGACCTTCTTGCTGTGAGGTGACAGCGCTAACCACTACACCACCGTGCCGCCCCTGGTAAGAAGGTATCTTTTTTTATTTTTAATAAAATGAATTATTATTATCGCATTTTTCACAAATTGCTCCTGTCATTTCACCGATTTGTTTACATTCTAAGCAGAAATGATTTTGTCGGATGTTTTGTATAAATGTTTCATTTATCAAATTTGTAAAAAATAAAAATGCTCTGGTTCTCAAAATCCAGTGAATGTGGATAGAATAAAACAGTTATTCCACTCAATCTCGTCGTACACGGCTTATAGCCGACTCGGTGCTATGCTCCTCATCAGCTATCAGCTCATGTACGACTTGATTTCGTAGAATAACTTAAATATTACCCCCAACCACCCCCAGAACATAAAGATAAATAAGAGTAAATCAATATATGAATCTGGAATGATAGAGAGTTGTGTAGGTCTTGAACTTTTCGTTATTAACCGAAACACTAGACGTCCTGTTTGGATTTTATCTGGTGGAAAGTTAAGGAATAAAAAGCTCGAATGAATCTTCTACTTCTTCTTATTTTAAAAAATGTCCGGTGATCTAAAGCTTAACAGTAAATGTTGTTGTAGTCCTTGGCGTTTCGGATAAGTGAAGTTTTGATAAAATTTAACGACCACAACGAATTTGCACATGACATGAGTAAGCTGCACGCCACGTCACGTACCGTAAGTACTGTAGTGTCTGGTAATATTCCGGAACTAAGGAAATAAGGTACCGTATGTACAAGTACTTCTGTCGCTTCTGGGTTTGTTTGTTTTTTAATTAGTTGAAAGATTCTACTGTAGTGTTATGAACATATTTATTAACTTAGAAGAACAGAGAGTGACAGCAGCGAGAGGGAGGGGGAACGGATAAGAGGGAAGGTTTAAGCTCAGATAATATTTATCACTGCACATGACAGGGCTTTCAGCCGCTCTTCATTTTCCATTCAGGAGATTAAAGTTTTTAATATGACTATTTACCAAAATCTGGCTGCCGAGATAACAACAAACTATGATATGCTGGTGCTAAATGGCAGAATTAGGACATTGTTTCAAAGGGAAGGCTGGACAATTAATTAAAGCGCTCTGTTAGCTTTCAGAGACGTGCAAACACTCCGACAGAGCGTCAGAATGAAGGAGGACCTGCGATTCCCATCCAGCTGTTGGCTCAGGAAACAGGGTGGAGGGGGGCATTAGCAAGAGCAACTCCGCCCGTGTGATTTCCATCGAGTCCGTTACAAACGTTTAGAATAAAAAGTAACCAAAACGGAGGTCGCTGTGCTTCGAGGCGTCCGAGTTCATACGCGGTTCCGATTTGAAGCACGAGCCTCGCGTCATACACCTGGAGAGAACGCGTGAGCGTGTGTATCAGCGGGCGAATCGTATTCATCCTCATCATCAGCTGGATCCTGTCACCGACACCACACTCTGCCTGGAGAGACTCTCTCAATCCTTATCTTCTAATTAAAATAACAGAACTCCCACTGCACTCGGTAGCA
Organism: Neoarius graeffei; assembly: GCF_027579695.1. Taxonomy (NCBI): domain Eukaryota; kingdom Metazoa; phylum Chordata; class Actinopteri; order Siluriformes; family Ariidae; genus Neoarius; species Neoarius graeffei. Next base: position 50,742,338 of record NC_083587.1, on the reverse strand, counting down.
GTTAACATCAGCGCACATCTGAACTGTCACCAGCCACAGGGAGAGCGACTCAACACCAGTCAAACGCCCCCTGAAAGCAGAAATGTTCCATTAAGAGCTCATCACCAACGCAGCGGGAGCAGGAAGGAAAGAAAAAAAAAAAAGAAGATATTCCTGAAGTGATCAGTTGTCAAAAACCTCACCTGGGCTTGCATTTTTTTTTTTTTCTTGGAGAATATTTTTGGAAGTGTTAGAGGATTAGCGGTGGTTGGAAGATACAGACTTTAAATTCCCTAAATGTAGTTTTTGAAAACGCACTGAATTGAATAATAAATCATTAGAGACACTATAACCTTCATAAATAGATTCGGATTTGACGAATATGCAGATTAGAAACGTCCCTAACACGACACGGCCCGTACTCTTGAGTGCTGTACGAGTTCTAGTATACGTTTGCAGACTAGAACCTGATTGGTGGTTGTTTTGTGATGAAATAGTCTCGAAAACAACGCCACCTATCCCCAAAAAAGAAAAAAACCCTCCTGCTGTGAACCTGCGTTTGGATGAACTGCATTCTCTGAAAGGATTTAATCCGAAAGAAGCTCAGGGTCCAACTGTATAACTGTCAGGATGAAATTAGCATTCTGGGAAATATATTAATTGTTTAGTACTTTACTCCTACTGATCTTTGTGTCGGATAATTAGCATTAGCGTTTATATTATCGATTAGGTTATTATTTATGCTGTACCAGACTGAAAAAGTCTATAATTCATCCATTTAAAAAACAAAAAAAAATCTCCCATGGCTCAAAATGCAGCAATAAAAACGAATGAAATGTCTGATGCATGTAAACACGCTTGCACTTACACCGTCCAGGGTAAGTCGCATGGTTTCAGCGATGTCCGCAGTGACACAGACTCACACGAAGTGATTTCTAAGCCCACTCACAGCCCGTGGAATTGAGAGTACAATGCATGTTATCTGTGCTATTATTTAAGCTCTGCTGTGTTTATACTGTACGTACGTCAGAGCTACACTGCGAAGCACAAGAGCACATATACGAAAGAGACGATGGAGCTGAGCTGGAGAAAAGTGTAATTTGCGCCTGGCCTGGGGTGCTTTTTTGCCCAGAGCCTTTGTGCGTCGGCCAGCGCAGCCGCTATGAAGGCTATTGTGTTCCTCCTCCTGCAGCGCACCTGATAAAAGAATAAAGAAGTCTGACATATTCCAAAAACAATAGGGGAATTAAGCGGAGACAATAAACCAGCTGCTTCATTTAAACAATCAAAAACCCCCGGCATCCTGTACCAAGTCCAGATAATTAAAAAAAAAAAAAAAAACCGCCTCTACATTCCCTCAGTATACCGTACAGTGGCTCTCGTCGCTCCTGAATCAGGGGCTTTGCAGCTCGTACTTGCTGTTCGCAGCCTAATAATGGCTTTAAACGCACCGTTAAAGAGGTGGACATGAAAGGACGGAAGATGTAAATGACGGAATTACACATCTAAGTGCTCCGTAATGATGAATCGAACCGAATCACAGGAGTGCACGTATCGAGGCGCTGAGATTTCAAAAGCAGCAATCACAGGCCGCTTTAATTGCTTTGACTTTGCGCGAGAAAGACCTCGTGTGCACGAAGAAGAGCTGAGCTACTTTTGTGAAAGTGCTGAAATACAGTCACGCCGTTCCAGCACTGCAGTCGTATCTTAATGAAAACAGAAACAAATCTCTCTCTCCGGGAAACAACAAAGTGGCGAGGGACGGACAGAAGGGGGAGGATAATTAAACTGGCCTGAAGACAGGTATTCAAATGTTTGTGGATAAACAGCGCAAGACTTTAATAGTTTGCTGTAAAACTCGTAGTTAGGCGCATCAGCTTTTGTTTCACCCATCTGTCCCGACAAATGACTGCAGCAGGACTTGGAACAGCGTCCCGACACACCACAGCGTCCAAATACGACCTCGCTGCCTCTCTTCTAGCAATTACGTAACGCCGAACTTCAACAATGTTTAGAAAATCTCATCTCATTATCTCTAGCCGCTTTATCCTGTCCTACAGGGTCGCAGGCGAGCTGGAGCCTATCCCAGCTGACTACGGGCGAAAGGCGGGGTACACCCTGGACAAGCCGCCAGGTCATCACAGGGCTGACACATAGACACAGACAACCATTTACACTCACATTCACACCTACGCTCAATTTAGAGTCACCAGTTAACCTAACCTGCATGTCTTTGGACTGTGGGGGAAACCGGAGCACCCGGAGGAAACCCACGCGGACACGGGGAGAACATGCAAACTCCGCACAGAAAGGCCCTCGCCGGCCACGGGGCTCGAACCCGGACCTTCTTGCTGTGAGGTGACAGCGCTAACCACTACACCACCGTGCCGCCCTGTTTAGAAAATAACACCGTGAATTACCTGAAAAACATCTCAACTGGCTGTTTATTCAGTTCACGGCTAAAAGTAATCCGGATAAAGTTGCGTCAATTAAATTACGGCGCACCTAAATGTTGATAACTTCCTCAACTCCGGTCTCCAGGTGTTAAATAAACATACAAACAACATGCTTTTCAGCCTCACTTCTTAATTTCGCCGCTTAACAGTGTAATTAACAACATGTTCATTAATATATTGGTGTAATTTGAACATTGATTAATTCAGGCTCTGTTTATTTGCCCATATGGTTTATTTGCTGCTAGCAGTACTCATGGTTTGTAGCGTGATATAACGTGTTCCCAGCATTTAATACTTTGTAAACCTCCTTTTTATGCATTTTTTATTTAAGTGACTTTTTTTTTTTTGCAGATGTTTCAACATCTGTACTCATCACTGCGATCTTTATCAGATGACATTTCTTTCTGATGCAGCGTGAAGACGATCTGTATTATCGCACACAAAAAGCACGGCACGATTTGCGTCACGAGACGTCTTGATTCTCTAACCAAGTGTGAAAGCGCTATAAAGAAAACGAATCTTGCTCGTGGCACATTGTGCAAATGTAATATTTGTGATCAACAGGGTTAAATTGCATTTAGTTATATTTTCGACGACATTTTATTTTTATTTTTTCAAATTTAATACGTCTTATATAAGACCTCCTTAATAAAATCATATGTATTTGATATTTATCTATTATAGTAGTTCAATGCTTGTTTTTTTAAAAATATTTTTAATTTAGATCTTTTATCAGTTCAAATGTATTTGTTACGAGTCTTTGACTCATTGTACATATCGACGATAAATAAATCTATGAAAGAATGAATGAACGTTCTTATACTCACCTTTATTTGTTAATGTTCTATCTACTGTATGAGATCTGTTTTTTTTTTTTTTTTTTTAAGTGCTTTTGTAAGTGTGCAATGTTGTATGTGGTAACTACTGCGCTGCCTTCGAGTCCAGAGGGCGCTTGAAAAAGAGATTATTCTCTCGATGTGACTTCTGTGCTTAAATAGAAACTTTGATCACACTGTAGTGTGATTTCCAGCAGTGTCGTCTTGGAAATTTTGGCATTTTCACGCACAATGGTGTAAAAAAAAAAAAAACATTCAGGGAGGGAAATGGTTTGTTGAAGAGCTGAAAGGATGTCTCTGGTAACCACTCTTTACATCTGTGGTGAGGAGAAAAGCATCTCAGAATGCACAGCACATTAAACCTTCAGGTGGGTGTGCTTTAACAGCAGAAGAGCACATCGGGTTCGACTCCTGTCAGCCAAGAATAGGAATCTGATGGGTGTCGCCCACACTGGACAACTACTGACAAATTTTGGGGGGGGAACCCCAAACAAAACAAAAAAACAAGACGCAATGCGTTTTTTTTTTTTTTTTATATAAATGCATTGCACTGTTGTTACATCACTGACTGATTGAATGAATGAATGAATGAATGCATGGAAGAGCAGAGCAGGTGCACAGGTACAGGTGTGTTCCTATTAAGTGTCTGGTGAGTGTGTTTACATCTCTCCTTCAGTCACTGGACACAACCTTGGGGTAACCATGTCATGGACAATCAACTAATCCCACCATCTGTCAGGAAGGCATGCATCAAGACACTGTTCTGGTACCTACAGTAGGTGTTGGAATGAACCTCCCCGAGCTGATGATGACGTCTAAAGCCCTATCTCTTCCTGAAGTACTTAAATTAGCACTTTAAAAAAAGAAAAAAAAAACTTAAAGTCGTGTATGTGTGCTTTTCTTACTATATTATCTTCCAAACAGAGTCTTTAGATTGATACAGTTCTACTTTTCCACCAAGACAGTTCCAGGGCTGGTTTGGACCCGGGCCCTTTTCTCGAACCAGTTCTTTGCATTTTGACAGCCAAAGAAAAACTGGTTCTGGAGCAACACCAACGAAGAACTGCTCATGTCAGGGGCTGGAGGCGGGATTATCATAACCAATCGGACCAGCTAAACCTGTGAGACCATTTAAAAAAAAAACCCCAAAGCTAGTGTAGTGTCTGTTCTGACTAATTCACAGAAGAAGAAGAAAAAAAAAAAGATGTCCGTCATTGTTGTTCCCGCCCAGTAGGGTGGGCTAGCAGTGCTCGCAATGGGGCTTGCGACTGGGAAAGTTGAGACATGTACAGTGATGTAATGATGTGGATCTCTAGCTTATGGAAAAACAAACTGGTTCTTAGATGGCGCATACTGTACGTTGAACCAACTCTAAAACAGCACTAGCGCCAGCCCAGGACTAGCACCTGGTGTGTGTTGGTGGAAATGGAGTATCAGTCCTTGACCTAGTGAACCGATATCAGAAGAAGTGCCTTGAAGTCACTCTGGATAAGAGCGTCTTCCAAATGCGATAAACGTAAAAATGTTCAAAGAACTAAATTAAAAGTTTGGCCAGATGGTAAAACGTTGATGCAGAAACTGAAAAATCGGTTATTTTTTTCTATCCCTAATGATTCCTGTTAATGTCTACATGATAATCATACACACACGTCCTGTGTCTGATTTATTGGATGTGACCCATAGCTAAAATAGTTTATAATACGGTATGACGCAGCTTCCTGTAAAAAGATAAAGCGTGAACGCTGGCGTCATTAAAAGCCAAATACCGGCGGGGCATCGTAGAGGAAATGCACTGCATGGAAAAGCTGACTCATTCTCTAAGGACTGAATCAGGAACCCATGCAGAACTCTAGTCTAAACGGACTGCGTACAAGATGAAGAATGGGTTGAGATCTCAGCTGTTATGAGATTAGATCAATAAGACTGTGAAGCGTGTAGTGCCCCGCCCATTTCAATTGTGTGTTGGGTCGAGTGTATGTTTTTTTGTTTTTTTTTTTCTTTCTGGATTGTCTTGTTTGTACAAATGTTAATTGAGAAACGAACAAATAAAGCGTTTAAAAGAAAACCAAAACCAAATGGTCTTGAATTCAATCCTAAAGTAAAGAGCTGAATTGAGAATTCATGTGAAACTTCATGTCCAGAGCTGGATGGTGAATGCGAAACTTTTGTAAATTGACACTTGTAAATCATCTTCATCCAATGCGCAGGCTGAGAAAAAGAAAGAAAGAAAGAAAGCTACAATGATTCACAGGTATTCAGTGTTTGGCACTGACTGGCTTCATACTTGGACAATTTATAGATAAAGAAATGCAAGTAGGATTGAAGATCATTCAGGATGGTGTGATGGTGTGTTTATAACCAACAGGGGGCACTCTTCTCATTCTCTTCTCATCCTTTTCTCATCCTCTGAATGTTCTGCTTTTTCACTACATCCTTACTGCTGGTCCCAAAAAAAAAAAAAACCAACAAAAAACATCTGTACACATTTTATAACAGCTTCCACTCTGAAAGGTCATATTCAGATATTTATATTAATATTAGTTATCTGGCTTTGTGAAAAAAAAAATGCCAAAAAAAAGCGCAAGAGATAAATAAAATATGCAATAATCATTCTGCATCATATGACAGAAATATGGCGAGCCAGTACACATTTAAATGGGATATATAGCATCAAGTCATAATCCAGAAATGAAAGGTCTTTGAGTCAGAAGCACGAGGCACAAGTGTGACTCCATCTTTCAACTCTTTCCTTCTATCTTTTCTGTTTGAAAATAATTCTCTCAGTCTCTCTAATTCACACACACACACGCGCGCGCACGTAGGTACACAATTACAGCTTAGAAAACGATCCAGCTTCCACTTCCCATCTGATAACGGAAATGATTCCGAATATTAAAAATGAGATATTCTTCCTTATAATTAAACGCCGTTTCTGTGATAAGTCCCTCGAGATGCGAGCAGCTCTTTTCATAGCTGACTGAAAATGATATTTGCTGCCACTGATGAAATAAAGAGCCGTAATATGTGAATTACTAGAAACCATTTTTACACATCAATTAGCGCTTTAGATGTCAGTCAAATGTTGAAAATACACTTTTTTTGGACGTGAGAACGTAAATCCATAAAAGAAACCCCAAAAACAAACAAATCTAGGACGCGCTGACGCCGTGACTCAGTTGAAAGCGTGACAGTTTTGTGATGATGGATTTATTTGTTATGTGTTTATAGAGATGTGGGTGCGAGACAATGCAGAAATACAGGCGTACAAATGAAATATTCAGAATTGAGAATCGTTTCCGTGTCGTTCAGCATTAAAATGTAAAAACAGTAGGATGGTGTTTGCTACGTGATCAGTCCTAATTTGTGATTTCCAGCTTTTTTTTTTTTTTCCTGAAATACTGTGTTAATAACACACAGTAACAATAATGCCAGCACATGTTCCTAATGACTGTGCCATAACCTCAGGTTAGGTGTGTGTGACTCAGAGGCCCTGCAGGCCCACACACACACACACACACACACACACAAGTTCTCCATGAAAAAAAAAAAACCCACAAACACACACAGTTGCTGTTTCTTTCTCTTTTTTCCCTAAACTGGTTGCGGCCAGTCGACATGTGTTTACCGAGGCTCCTGCTGAGAGGCACATTCAGTGCACACACACACACACGCACACACACCCCTTTTGCCCAGCCACATTAATAGGACATGAGAATGCCAGCGGCGGCGGCAGCAGTAGGAGCTCTGCGCCGGACCCCCAGCTGTGCCCGGTGGCCCGGATCCCCCTACCCAGCATGCCTCACTCCGGGGAGCAGGTGAGCCTAACAGCCTTCCTCCAACATGGCTGTGTCTGCCGGCCACATGGGCTCGTGGAACGCTGCCCTCTTGCAAATGGGAGGACTGCAAAAAAAAAAAAATCACTGGAAAAGGTCCTCCTGGGCGTTTTGGCGTCAGTGGGAGACAGAAAGCGGCAGATTGATGCATCTGTCAGCCATTTTGGAAGATGACAGATCGCCACAACTCAGGCTAATCGAAGGAGGAGAGCTGACAAAGACGTCGGCACAGCCTGCACTGGCACGTTCGGAAATGATGAGGGGGGGATAAAATGGCAACTCGACTCCTTGTCAAAGAAACACTCCAAAAAGAGCCCAGAAACGGAGCAGCTGACAGATGTTGGCACGATCTGTCAATCTGGAACCGCTCGAGACGACGAAGGTGTGATGGTGAATCAAGCCATCACTCTTATTCCCTTATCCACCCTGTAAAAAAAAATACCCCAAAGTGTGCCAAAACAAGGCTGAAATACCCCGATCCAGGCCTTCACCTGCCTTCCCTCGAGCTGTCCCATCATGCCCTGCGTCTGTGTCCTGCCGTAATTCCACATATTGCTTGCTGCAGACACTAATCGCGCCCTCTGATGCTCGGTGCCGGCCTGAGCGGGTAACCGGTGGCTAAAGGGCCTAATTGCATTTGTCGGGCTGGAGCGGAGGGAGGGTGCCCACTGCCCTCACCCACTGCCGTTCTGCCATCCTGGCACAGACCCTCGGCTGCCCCGGGTGGTGCCGCGCGGCCATCTGGAGCCGACATCTGTCCCTGTGTTGATCGCGCGGGTTTTAGCACTTGATCAAACGCGTGGCGACAGGAAATTGCTCCTCTCCCCGCAGGAAAAGGCGCAAGGCTTATGCGGGGGTAATAGAGCAGAACAGAGAGGCCGTGGAGTGAGTGAGAGAGAGAGAGAGAGAGAGAGAGAGAGAGAGATCTGCAATGGCACAACAGAGGCACTGCCATGTGAGGTGCCAATTGTGTGTGTGTGTGTGTGTGTGTGTGTTTCCATTTCAGCCCAATCCAGAAACTTGACCATCTCTCTCTCTCTCTCTCTCTCTCTCTCTCTCCTGGAAGGAAGAACAGACTCGGAAACTGAAACCCTCTTAAACTTGTCTGTATTAATCGTGATGGAAAAGTGGCAAAAAAAACCCCAAACTTTTTTTGTTGGAATTTAAAAAAATACATATATATTTAACAAAGGATTCAAGGCAAAAGCAATGAGTTCACGCTGTTATTTGACGAAGCCATATTCGGGTGTGTAATTAGCTACTGACGTTCATTCTATTTGTTTTTTTTTTAAAATACAAATGCACAAATGATTCCTCTGAACAAACGGAGCAGATGGTAAGCGATTTCCCCCGTCTTTATCCAGAAAAAGCGCTTACTGCACCTTTGGAGGTCTCAGCCGAGTCATCGTTATCATTTTTAATTATTTTAATGTTTTCCTGAACAGCTGGTCGAATGAATTGAAATGCTCGAATGCATGTCACTAAAATCCTTCAAAATTCTACGATTTGTGTAATTGTGTTTATTACGAGTCAACAAGTGTCAAAAAAAAAAACCCAAAAACCCAACCAACCAGCCCTTTGCATTCTTGAATCTTTAGAGTAAAATCCATGACCGTTTGTGAGCTGCAATGGTCAGAGAGAGAGAGAGAGAGAGAAATGGTTAAAACGTGCCAGAATATTTCTCTAACCTCCTAAGACCCAAGCTGTTTTTTTTTTTTACATGCATTTTTTATTTCTTTTTGCTATTTGGGCTTATTAGAACCTGATTAGAATAAAAACTAAGCATCATCTTTGATAAGATGTACTTTTTGAGAAAAAGTATGTCCACATATGTGGATTCTTGTTCTGAATTTCTAAAAAGTGCTGTCCACGTATGTGACCGCTAGGCCCTAGGAGGTTAAATATAAACCGTGGATCGCAATCAGAGAAATGATCTCATCCAGAAGAAGCTGTTGAAACAAAATCATGGCTTACTACATAAACAAGACTGTACACATTTGTCTCTATAGCGCCTGTAAACCATCAGGACGATACCGTATAACTTCACTGGAGTTGAACATTCGGACAGGGTAAAGATCAAAATATTTGCCCAGAGACTCCCCACCAAAAAAAAAAAAAAACGAACTGAATGTGGAATGTGCGAGTGTGTGTGTGGGAAAGAATATGACCAGGGGAGGTGATAAAAAAATTATCAGCGAGTGTGTTTTCCTGTTTGGTTTTAATCTACATTTAATTAAATTCTTATCTGCTGTGTGCTTATGGCTGCATCTGAATGGAGCCTGTGCATTCATTATGAATGGTAAAATTGAAGCGGCTACATTGTGTGTGGCCCAATAAAGCAGCGCCGCACTCACTCGCAAGAGGCACGTGCGGAAAAAAAAAATAAGTCAATTAAGATGGGTCTTTAAATTACGGCTGTATCAAAACAAGGGGCGGGGGTCGGCACTTTATAATAGAAGGCTGACAGCGCCGAGTCGCAGCGCCGGTGTTAATATACATCATATTTGATGCAGGCAGTCGTGTTCGGAGGGCTGCTTTATTGGAGAGCGTGGCCTCCTGTTTCAGGTGATGATAGGGGGCAAAGTCAGAGAAGGAAACCAAAACAGGTCAAAGTAAATGGGTTCGTTATGAGTGCTTAGCTAATTACGTGGTGTAGAAGGTTAATGAAAGAAGAATGCACGTTTGTTCATGGGAATGCTGGAGAAAAAAAAAAATCAAACGGGTTTCCATTACTGCAGGACTGAAGAACTCTTATATTTATTAAAAATGAAACTTTATGGGAATTTTAACGTTAAACTACGGAAAGAAATCAAGTCATCTTAGCTAACTTTTTTTTTTTTACTCTTTTTGTTTTTATGAATTTTCTTTACTGACATTGACAAGTTCCATTGTGCTCTTAAATGATTTGAGTTTTTTTTTTTTTTTAATTTGTGCTAAGTGCTGGTGCAAATTGTTACTCTCACTCAGGATCTTTCTTCTAACGTTTTTTTAGGACGCTATTTCTCCCTTAGTTTTCAATCACTCATCACCAAATTTGACCTGAAGAATACCTCTGGGCTGAATTACATTGCTCTGACTTTTGGTGCTGATCTGGATCACTGATCAGGAATGAGCCATGAAAAACAGGATTTTTTTTTCAGTCGCTTATTTCTGTCTCAGTTTGCAACCAATCATCACCAAATTTGACCTGAAGAATACCTTTGGGCTGAATTACGTTGCTCTGACTTTTGGTGCTGATCTGGATCACTGATCAGGAATGAGCCATGAAAAACAGGATTTTTTTTTCAGTCGCTTATTTCTGTCTCAGTTTGCAACCAATCATCACCAAATTTGACCTGAAGAATACCTTTGGGCTGAATTACGTTGCTCTGACTTTTGGTGCTGATCTGGATCACTGATCAGGAATGAGCCATGAAAAACAGGATTTTTTTTCAATCACTTGTAACTCTGTCAATTTTCATGATTTTTTCAATCAGTTTTTTTTTTTTTGTACAGGGTGGCAGAGCGCTACTTTTCCTCACTAAGCATCATTCTCTATCTCTTACCGTTCTGGATCTATAGGGTACAGTGACCAGACGTCCCGGTTTGTAACAGCTAGCCTCTATCTATTTTCTTTTTTTCTTGCATAGAATTAGCAAATACAGAAAATGTGGTTAACTAGTGTTCACTGATAACATTAAGCTCATCGATTTAACTTTAAAAACTGTTTCTTTTTTCATTTATAACTTCCTTTCAGTCTATAATTTGGGGAACAGGATAACATGATCAAGAAATTCGGATGATATGATGCGACTTCCTGTTAAACACGTAACTTGTGGAATATTTCACAGTGCTTGGATGTGTTCAGGTAACAGGGATGGAGTTTTATGAATAACCTGTAATACACGGGTCATGAAAAACGCTCTTTCAAGCGTGAGATAAAATGGATTCATAAATTTATTCTTGTTCATAAATAACAAGATATTTGAAGTATTTTAATTTAATGATTATATTTCAAGGTAATGTGCGGTTATAGTGGACTGGGACAGTGCTGTTGATTTTATGTCGGTTTTTATTCACATTATTTGTACCACAGATCTGCCAGACTCTATAAACGTGTGGCGTTTTGCTGTTTGTGATGTTCCTCTATTCCTGCACTCTCTCCTCATGAGCCAGCAATCACACGCGGCGTTAGCCTGCCTCTGCACCTCCGTCGCCGAAGGTGCACGCGTGCTTGTGTCGAGGATGAATGAATGAACGACTGCTGCGTCTGAGAGAAGGGATCGTGGCAGATAATCGCGCCGCAGTGGCCGAGAGCTCGGATCTGCTCTTCTAAAATAATGTCGGGGGAGTGGAGTGGGTCCAGAAGCAGGTTATCTCTGCTCCGCTCTCTGTTTGCTGTTTAAATCTTAACGGGGACACGAGCGGCTGGCGAGAGCAAATATGTCTGGAGTGGGGAGGAACTGGAGTGGAAATGTTCTTGGGGAGAGATTAGGCGAGGCGTGGGTCTAAGGAGATGAAACTGCGCTGTTGGAATGGCTTTTATTCCTCTAGCAGAGGTAAAGGTGTGCAACTCACACTGTGCTTTCTTTCTGTTCGAGCCGCGTCTGTGTACGTAACACTGAAACACTGCTAACCGGAGGAGCGCAGACTGAGCAGGACGAGCGAAGGAGTCGTGTCCTCACGAAGTTTTATGACATTTCTAAAGCCATGAACCACAAGTTGCGGAAAAAAAAAAAGCTATTATTTCAAAAGTAATCATTATTTTGACTTGGCCATTCAGGATTTTATTATTTGGACTGAATATCTCACTGTTTGCTTAACAGCTCATTAATCGTTCATGATATTATCTCATTATTTTGACTTAATATTTCAAATGAACTCATTAATTCAAGATATGCTGGATTTCTTTCATTTAACATCTCGCAATTTCTAATTAATAACTAGTTCGTTCAAGATATTATCTCATTATTTTGACTTAACTGGTTTGTTCAAGATATCTAATTTTTGATTATCTCATTATTTCACCTGAATAAGTTGTTAATTCAGTATATCATCTCATTTTCAACTTAATAACTCATTTAACGCTAGAATGCTGTTTTGACTTAACATCTCACTATTTTCGCTTGTTCTTTTGATCAAATATTTCATTTTTCAAATGAACTCATTAATTCAAGATATGCTGGATTTCTTTTACTTAATATCTCGCAATTTCTAATGAATAACTCGTTAATTCAAGCTGTTATCTCATTATTTTGACTTAATAACTGGTTTGTTCAAGATATCTCATTTTTGATTTTATAACTCATTATTTAAAGTCTCATTATTTTGACTGAATAACATGTTAATTCAATTTAGTCTAAATCCAGAGGTGATTCTAGGAAATCCCACGCACTGATTGGTTGAGAAATTCGAACTAGTTCTTGACAATCGCTTCGAGCGACTCGGCAAAATGGCGGCCGATCGCTTTGTCACAGTAAGTGAGGAAGAATTACACATTATGGAAGAAAATGCTGTTCCTAAAAGCACTAAAGATGCTACGAAGTTTGGTCTAAAACTATTCAAAGGTAACGTGGAATTGTGATTTATTTTATCAATTTCAAAACAAAGTATTTTATGTGACTCGGTGTAGATAAGTCTGTTATGACATTTGCATGCTGCTTTTGAAGTCTGAAATAAATAATTTAAAAAAATACAATTTAAAAAAAATCACCTGTGTATTTATACTAAAACAATTATCTGCCTCAGGCTCAGTGAATATCGCTGAATAATAACCTCGACTTCCTCTCAGTTATTATTCACCGATATTCACTTCACCTTCGGTGAATAATTGCTAAATATTATCTTATTTCCGACATAATAACTCATTTAAAGGTAGCATGTCATTTTTACTTAATATCTCATAATATTTCAACTTGTTTTATTTTTGTTAATTCAACAGCTTACATCTAATTGAATATTATTGGTTTAATATTCTCATGTAGAACACTTAGTCCAAGTACGCAGATAGGACTCGACAATCTCAGATCGTCTCCCAGATCGTAAGTCAGCCAGATGTTACACAGAATCTGTTAGACATGAACATCGGATGATGTATAATTCACTTCAGTGTGTTCAGGTATGGTCAGGGGTTTGACTCCTAACAGTTAAGGCTTTAATGGCCACAGCGGCCATGTTGACCTTTTGAATTTGAGATACTTATTTATTCAATAACCTTCCAGGAACTCTAATAATTTATGCAATAAATTAGTGTGTTTTACTGTTACGTTAATGTTAAGTCAAAATAATACGATATTAAGTCGACATAAGAATATAGGACTGTGTTATGGTTCAGGAGTAAGGGGATCGTGTTCACGATCCTACTAATGACGTCGTGTGGAAAGGTATGAGCCAAACGTAAAAGTCTTATGTAACGGTTTTAAAAGTTATTAAATCGGTTGACGATGCTATGTTAACGAACTGATTTTCTCAAAATACATCAAGCTATTAATTTGATGAAGTTCAGTTAACTAAATACGTACATTGTGTCAAGAAAAAAATCATTATTTTAAGAAAAAACAAGCAGATGTTGATTTTAGGCAGAAAACAAACAAACAAACAAACAAAAAAACACCCCAACCTTTTTTTGTAAAAAAATGTCCTTTTAAGAAAAAGCATGGCAAAGTTTGTACTCCTGGAGCACTGGCTTCAGTTATAGCACACATTTAGGATGTAGAAGTGGCAACACTGCTAACAAAATAAATAAAATCCTAGCAGGAAGAGAGAAAAAAAGAAAAAAAGTGAATCAAAGTTCACCTCGATCAAGTCAGTACAAAGCCAAGGATACTGCTATGAGAAGCGAATACCTGACTTACACACACTGTGCCCTTTCCCCTTCTGTGATATATATATTTTACTATTGGGTAAATTTTATTTGGTCTGCTTTAGCTTTAAAAAACAACAACAAACAAACAAAAAAAAAACCCACGTTACATTACTATGCTATGTTAACAAACCGATTTTCTCAAAACACAAGCTATTAACTTGAAGTTCAGTTAAGTAAATAGATATATTATGTCAATAAAAATGCATTTTTTAAGAAAAATAAACAGGTGTTGATTTTAGGCAGAAATTTTTTTTTTTATGAAAATTTCTTTTTAAGAAAAAGCATGGCAAAGTTGGTACTCCTGGAACACTGAATACTTCTACATCCTAAACATTGCTAATAAAAAAAAAAAATCCTAGCAGGAAGAGAAAAAAAAAGTGAATCAAAGTTCACCTCGATAAAGTCAGCACGAAGCCAAAGTTACTGCTATGAGAGGTGAATTGCTGACTTACACACACTGTGCCCTTTCCCCTTCTGTGATATATATATATTTTACTATTGGGTAAATTTTATTTGGTCTGCTTTAGCTTTAAAAAACAACAACAAACAAACAAAAAAAAAACCCACGTTACATTACTATGCTATGTTAACAAACCGATTTTCTCAAAAAAAAAAAACCCATCAAGCTATTAATTTAAAGGTCAGTTAAGTAAATACATACATTATGTCAATAAAAATGCATTATTTCAAGAAAAAACAAAAAACAGGTCTTGATTTTAGGCAGAAAGCAATTTTTTTTATAAAATTAAAATTTCCTTTTAAGAAAAAGCATGGCAAAGTTGGTACTCCTGGAACACTGAATACTTCTACATCCTAAAGATTGCTAACAAAACAAACAAAAAAATCCTAGCAGGAAGAGGAAAAAAAAGGTGAATCAAAGTTCACCTTGATGAAGTTAGCACGAAGCCAAAGTAGAAGTGAATCCCTGACTTACACACACTGTGCCCTTTCCCCTTCTGTGATTTTATTTTATTTTTTTAACTATTGGGTAAATTTTATTTGGTCTACTTTATCTATAAAAAAAAAAAAAAAATCAGAAATTTTCAGGTTATGTCAAAAATCATCCATGCTCCAGTGAAACAGTTGACGTTCCCACCTGAATATAAATAACTTCTATCACTTATAGGTCACTTATAAATAAAAATAATCTGGCAAACAAATCCAAATGCATGCACTGAACAGTTGGCTGTTTGAACGTATCCTTCATACATTGGTTTGTTTATCATCTACTGAGATGTGCAATGAGTGTATGATACAGTCGCATAAGATGCACACACACACACACACCCTTCCTGAATACATTAGCATGACCACATGGAGACACTGTGATACTTCCGCACATGAAGTAGGTCAAAGAAATAAATTCTCCAGCTCTCTTATGAATGTGTTACTTGGTGGCGTCGCAGCAGGGGATTGCACTTTTGTGAGGCTCGTAATAATAATTAATAATAAAAACGAATATGTTGGTGCCTTTCTCGAAGCCAAGGTCGAATGCTGAATATCAAGAGCATGTAGTTGAAAAAACAACATCAACAACCAAACAAACAAAACTAGCAAGGAGAGGAAAGTTTTAAACTGGGCTTCATGGGATGCATGTAGAGATGCTCTTAAATAACCACACACACACACACACACACACACACACACAGAGTGTATCAGTGGATGTGTGTGGTGTGCTGTGCTACTGTACAGGACGGCTCACTCTCTGGACTTTCAATTGTCTCTGTAATTGACCACTGGCGCGCTCGAGGACTGCTGTCACTTGTTCATTATCACTTGTTCCTTGGAGCCGACTCGCGCCGATCGCACACACGGCGCTGCTTCATTACCATCATAAAGCTCAGCCTCAACAGTATCACGACACCCGCAACCTTTATTTGCACACGCTAAAACAAAGAGTGGGGAAAAGAGGAAAGACAATCACCTGTGTTTTTATTTGCCACATAATATATGCACTACTTAAAGCTGTCTGAATTTTTTTTTTAATTTTATTTTTTTTGTAACCCAGACCTCGAGGTGACGTGAATGATATTTCTGTGCTCCATGTACGCCGACCTGAATGTGAAGAAATGTAAATCAGCGTATAGTTATAACTCCGCTTGCTAAATTGCGAGGCTCGGTTTGAATATGGGATATTTCCTGACGGTTACTGGACCGAGAAACAAAGCGGTGTCAGTCAGTGCCGCGCCGCTGCCTGGCTCAGCTAAGCTGCTTTACACCGACACTCTTCGCAGAATCGGCTCCAATCCGGCCTTCGACTGAGAAAGCACACACACAGGGATGAAGATGGTCTTTGGACCTACACACACACATACACACCTCTCCCTGATGGCTGAATGTGTCGACTTCATCAGGGGTGAAATGATGCCCCACACACCTCATTAAAGAGCCTTTGACGTACTACGCCTTTAATGCTGCTGTAGTCTGCTCTAAATCTGCTCTAAATGTCAAGCCAAGTCTCAGCACTTCGCACTGGTGGCTTAGTGAAGCACAAAACACTGACACCATTTCTGACATGCTGCAATGTCCCAATCATTAAAAAAAAAATCTTCAAAGACATCCGAACAGATTAAAAAATAAAATCGGGGGGGAAAAAAAACATTTTTGATATGTTGTAATGTCTCAGGCTTTTTCAAGAGAAATGTTTAAAACGGTTTACTGATTAACACATAAATAAATGAAATAAATAATATTCTATTAAATAATTAAATAGATTGAAATTTCTGACATGTTGTAATGTCACTGGGATTCAAAAGAAAACCTTTAAAAAAAAAAAAAGATGCCTCCACTGAAACAATCAAACATTATCATGCTGTAATCACCCCGGCATTTCACAATCTTTTAGACAGACAGACAGACAGACAGACAGACAGACAGACAGACAGATAGATAGATAGATAGATAGATAGATAGATAGATAGATAACAGATAAACAAAAAACAACATTAAAAAGCATCCCACCAGGAAGAGAAACCTTAATACAAGGTATTTACGTCATCTATTTAACGGCTATTCCACGAAATCAAGTCGTACCCATAT
The DNA here is from genome assembly GCF_027579695.1 of Neoarius graeffei. NCBI lineage: Eukaryota > Metazoa > Chordata > Actinopteri > Siluriformes > Ariidae > Neoarius > Neoarius graeffei. The sequence goes on along the minus strand of NC_083587.1, from coordinate 50,725,351 downwards.
ACAACGAGAATGAGATTCTATCCACATTCACTGGGTTTTGAGAAACAGAGGATTTTTATTTTTATTTTTTGCAAATTCGGGAAATAAAAACTTTATACAAAACGCCGACAAAATAATTTCTGCTTAGAATGTAAACAAACTGGCGAAATGACAGGAGCAATTTGTGAAAAGTACTATAATGATAATAATTCTTGAAAAAAAAGGTACGTTCTTACCATTAAATACTTTTATTCCATATTTTTTGTGGTTTTGTTCTCAAGTAGTTTTTATTTAATCCTCGGTTGGTTCAGCAACATGCTCCGCCATTTTGTTTTTCTCTACTCATGGTATATGAGCTGATATCCTAGTAGTAGAGTAGCCAATCAGAGCACGCGATTGCTCATATCCAGTGAATGTGGATAGAATAAATATATAAAAATTTATCAGCTTAAGGTCGGGTCGTATCGTGAAATACCGTGACTGAGGTCTTGAAAATACTGACCGAGGCCTCTGGGCCGAGGTCAGTATTTTCAAGGCCGAGGTCACGGTATTTCACGATACAGCCCGACCTTAAGCTGGTAAATTTTATATTTATATATATATATATATATATATATATATATATATATATATATATATATATATATATATATGAATGAGTGATTCCACGCTTATGGGTACTGAAATGGGGACATGAACTTATTTTTAAAAATTCACCTAAAACCATTTCTTTTTTTACCATCAGGTCACAAAACATGTAATCTTTAATGAATGATATGTTAAAAGATAACTTTAATTTTCTGAGATGTAATAAAAACATATTTATATGCCAAAGTCAGAACGTAACAGAAGTGTTGTGGACGTATATATTCTCAATTTTAACAATGTAGAATTACTTTTTGAAACATAGGAAGGTGATGTTTTAGCAAATATAATTAATAAACATGTGTAGTAGAATAAACATACACATTCTTTCAATAAGATTAACATGGTATAGAGCTAGATTGTAATTAATTTGTAACAGACGCGAGATGGACAATCGTAACAGAAGTAATGGAACAGACATCATTTTGGAACTCATAGGCTTGACTTTGGCATATAAATATGTTTTTATTACATCTCAGAAAATTAAAGTTATCTTTTAACATATCATTCATTAAAGATTACATGTTTTGTGACCTGATGGTAAAAAAAGAAATGGTTTTAGGTGAATAAGTTCATGTCCCCATTTCAGTACCCACAAGCGTGGAATCACTCATATATATATATATATATATATATATATATATATATATATATATATATATTTTCTTTACCAAATTCTAACAGAAAATGAGAGCACCCGAAAGGGAAACCATATTTAGAACAAACCTGCTACTTGGCTTTCTTTTATTTCGTCTTCATCAGGGAAATAAAACTCGCTTTCGCTGTGAACGCTGTCGTTATCGCTATCCATGCTGTAAAATTAATGCTATTATACTGAGAAATGCGAAAATAAATATTGACGACAAAATTGCTACTATGTTGTTGTGAACGAGCGAGTCGCCAAAGGTCCGTAACCGGTGTCCGGATCGTAGGATTCGGGACCGCTCGCGAGCCAATCAGAGCGCACGACTTGATGGAAACCGGACCGCGAAAAAAATAATAACAGTTAGTTGATTAGATACTAAAGAGAAAACACTAAATGGAAACCATTAGGCCAGTTCCCATGAGGAAGTTTTTTTTTTTTTTTTTTACCGTCAGCATGGAAGTGTTCTAAAAGTTTTGTTTTAAAACCAGGACGAGTCTACGATGCTAATCAGACGTCCAGAGATCGGAAGTCGATAACGTCCCAAACGTCATCTGAGAGCAGATCAAGGTGACACGGACTACTTTAAACTGGACCAGTGGCATTATCTCACACCAGACCACTTCATTTCCGGCCATTTTATTCTCACTAGTTTAAAAGAAGGGACTTGTGTGAGTGAACACTGGTGAATGAAAACCTTCAAACTCTGAACCAAACTTCTGTCCAAGAAAACTTGAATATGTCGTTCGCCCTAACTCGCTCCCTCTGTTTTTCCTCTCACTCCTGATGAGAAGCAACATCCCTCACCCGTCCGCCTGAGAGCGAGCGAGCGTGAGCATGAGTGAGAGAGACTGCGGCTGTTTATTAATAATGAATTTGGAGTTTTGCGTGGAGGAATGTTATCGCCTGGTGCACAATCCGAGCCAACAGTTTGCCCTGATGGGCTAGCTGGGTTCCTCATTAGTCCAACATATTTAATCCATAAGTTTCTTATCAAATGTCACACCTGCATCTCCAAATGGCATTTCCACATTCAGTGGCATGTGTTTGGGAGATGACGCTCCAAGGTGCTTGGGCGAGATTAAGCGCCCGGCAGTGAGAGCGAGCTTACTTTATCATTTTGCGCGTCTGGAAGGAATCCAAGCAGTTTTTGTCTTGCTGTTGTAATTAGAAAGCCTTTTAAGTGATAACGCCTGCATCGGAATATGAATATGGAGCGATCAGCCTTGCTCCGTTCTCTTTTTTCCCCCTTCTTCTTCTTTCCTCTTTTTAATTGTTGAATCCAATTTTTTGTTGCATGGTGAAGCAAGGATTAACTCTGGCTTCAGAAGTTTAATGAAAGACTTAAAAGTAGGCAAACACTCCGTTGGGGAAGATGAGCGTTTTCCACCCATTTAAACTCACAACATGGCGGGTCCCTCCCCCCCACACACACCTTAAATAAAATTAAACGACAGCCATGACCAGAACTCTCTGTGGCTAGTTTGTAAATACAATAGGTGTCTCCTGTCTGTAACTAAAAGATGCAGCGGTGCTTCTGAGGTGTCTGAGTTATCCTCTAACGCCACAAAACATCACCTTTTCACCGTCTGAGCTTTTTATCTGTATTACAGAAATCCTTTTAGAGTATTTAGAGCATATCGTCTGACAAGTGACAGAAAATTTTTGTTGTTTAGTCTTTCGGCACAAGTTTTTTTTCAGAAAGAAAGAAGACAGTATGAGCAAGAAAGAGACAGAGAGACATGGCGAGAGAGCCAGAAGGTGAGTTCTTCTCCGAGTCCCTGGTGTGTGTCCAGAAAAGCTGCTAAGCATCGGGCCAGAGATAAGTACAAATCTGAGAAGTATTGATCCAGTAATAGTGGTGCGCGACACCTTAACCTTACAGCATGAATGTCATAGCCTCTTATCCTCTACCTCTTAACATGGGCCTCCTATCACACCGAGCCCATCAGCGGCCTGTATTACACCCCTCTCACACTCTAAATCTCCCAAATCACCGCTCTGAGGCATCTGCTAGTTTCTCACTTTTAGACAGGAAGAAGGAAAAGAAAGGGTGTACCTTTTTTTTTCAACAGTTCTTTACAGTTTTACTCTGCTTTACAGTTCTTCCAGATGACATTTAAAATTAAATCTGAGTGGACTTTATGCACTATATTCTCACCTCCTTGGTTGAACAGATCATCGTTTCCTGTCAGTTCTCCTCTGTAAATGTAGCACCTCAATTTCAATTCCTTAAAGCTACAGTAGACCGCCTTTCAGGTCTTTCAAGTGTAGGCCATAAACAGAATTCTCCCCGACACCCGATTATTTTTGTTTAGTGGACCGAAAGCTACTGAATGCGAATCACAGACTTCCAATTTTATTAGGTTTTTTAAAACAGAACAATTAATGAATTTAGAGCCACGTGGCTCCACTATTTTTTCCTGCTTCACCATGACCCAATTCAAGATACTACGCCATGCATGGCGTGGTGGGCTTTCCCCGTTCACCCAAGGCATCGTGGGATACAAATTTGAAACAGCAAGGGAAAATGGCGGACATGAGTGTGCGAATGAAATGTCAAAGACCGACTACAGTAACGGAAAGAGAGAAGAAAAGGTGTTATGTTGCGAAGGAAAGGAACAGAAGCCGAGAGAGGCCCTTCATATAATCCTTTTTTTATTCACCTTGTTATCCCGAGATAACGACATAATTAATTCAGGATCTCGAGAAAACAACACAACTAATTCGAGATCTCGAGAAAACAAAACCGTTATTACGAGATCTCGAGAAAACAAAACAATTATTCCGTGATCTCGAGAAAACAAAACAATTATTTCATGATCTCAAGTAAACAGCTGAGAAATGGTTCATTCAGGTGCACCAAGAGACTTGTGATATGCTGACTTTGGGGCTATTTCTCATTCTGTATAGACGCAACTTTGGTCATTAGAATGTCTGGAATAATCGATCACCTAATAAGGCAATATTTTGATACAGGGTTTACTCGAGATCATGAAATAATTGTCTTGTTTTCTCAAGATCACAGAATAATTGTTTTGTTTTCTCGAGATCTCGAATTAGTTGTGTTGTTTTCTCGACATCCTGAATTAATTATGTCGTTATCTCGGAATAACAAGGTGAATAAAAAAAGATTATATAAAGGGCCTCTCTCGGCTTCCGTAGAAAGGAAACACGGGACCAAACTAATAAATATCGGCGCTCAGCGAGCACCTCGGTGTGATCAGGGCCATAGCCAGCATTTTAAAATCACCGAGGTCTGTGATGCACGCGCAAAGCGCACGCCGAAAATTTTTCGACATATTTAAATGTAAGGGGTGAATTACACGTCACACAAGAGATCTATTCCTGAAATTACTTTTAATGGTGTTTGAACTGAATATCATCAGTTTTGAAAAAAAAAAAAATCATGTATGTGGCAAGAGTAAGAATAATTTAAGCTTGTTTAATGGCTTGATCTGGCCCAAGCAATGAGGACAAAAGATACCCTAACCATGTAGCCTGTGTAACTAAGATACATTAACAAGCTGGCATCCGTTACATCTACTGTACAAAAAAAAAAAAAATTCTGGGAAAAAAAAATCAGTATACACCACCATGGTTTAGGCAAAGTTATCCAAGGCAAACACAAGTTGAAACTTTCCACTCTATTGCTTTGGCTTATCAAATGATTTATTTTTAAAATCACAAACAAGGTAGGCTACAGCTGCACTGCTTCGAAAATGTAAAGTTAACAGCTTCATGAAAGTGCGCTGATGGTTACCATGAAAAAAACGTGTCTCCTGCGCTGCGTTCCTCCCCCGAGTCGCACGCTCATTTGTTTTTGTGTTCTTGGTCTCAGAGCCGCACGCACGAAACAGACACAGAAGACAGAATCAACATGATTAACAATTCCCATTTTTAATGGAGACGTTTTATTGTTATTCTTTATTTTTTTATCCAGTTGAATATTTCGCGTACAAATGTATTTTCAGCTCTTAAAAATGACCGAGGTCCGGACCTCGGTGGCCTCATAGCTGGCTACGGCCGGCCATGGGTGTGATCAGCTGTTCGTTTAGCGACAGAATGATGTGCACAGTCAAAGTAAACCTGTAGATGGCAGTAATGCAACACTGTGGATGCCAGCTGCCGTAAAACCCAAAAGACGAAGAAAAAGACGACGAAGGTAAACCTGCGCATGCGCACACGGACTTCCTCTGTCTACTTGACTGCACAAAGGTGCAATTAGCTATGAGGACGTAGGTTTTTTTTTTTTTGGGGGGGGGGGGGGGGATCCACTCAAATTAAATAACTTCCCAGCCACAGAATGACCTGATATATTTTTTTGAGATATTACAGAAAAAAACATCACAATGAACAAATTTCAGATGGAACAAAATTTCACAGATATTATGAACTCGAAAGGCCGTCTAGCTTTAAACAACAGAACAGGAACCAGGTGCGGCCATTTTCTAATAAACGTCAACCCTGCCCTTGAATCCTCACAGTGGATGTGAATATAAAATCCTTTTGATTGCAGGGGCCTTGGATCTCTTACATCCTCATTCACCTGAACACGATGCAGAAAGCATGCAAAGATAGTAAAAAAAAGATACTTTCCCCCTAGTACACCGTACTAAGTTATTTCCTGTGTAAAGAATTAAACACAACAGGGTGTGCTTTTATAGGAAAATAATCCACGATGGAGTAGGGCTTTGTGTTGATCTGTTACCAAGACACTTTTAAGCCATTTACACTACCGTTCAAAAGTTTGGGGTCACTTCCTTATTTTTGAAAGAAAAGCACTGTTCTTTTCAATGAAGATCACTTTAAACTAATCAGAAATCCACTCTATACATTGCTAATGTGGTAAATGACTATTCTAGCTGCAAATGTCTGGTTTTTGGTGCAATATCTCCATAGGTGTATAGAGGCCCATTTCCAGCAACTCTCACTCCAGTGTTCTAATGGTACAATGTGTTTGCTCATTGCCTCAGAAGGCTAATGGATGATTAGAAAACCCTTGTACAATCATGTTAGCACAGCTGAAAACAGTTGAGCTCTTTAGAGAAGCTATAAAACTGACCTTCCTTTGAGCAGATTGAGTTTCTGGAGCATCACATTTGTGGGCTCGATTAAATGCTCAAAATGGCCAGAAAAATGTCTTGACTATATTTTCTATTCATTTTACAACTTATGGTGGTAAATAAAAGTGTGACTTTTCTTGGAAAACACACAATTGTCTGGGTGACCCCAAACTTTTGAACGGTAGTGTAGAATGTTGCTGCACATCCCTGCCATGTTAGATTTGGGGATCTAATATAGATCCCTTCACAGCCGACCTCATCAAAAGTTGCGCGTGCACTTTGCAACGGAAGTGGTGTTGTTCGCCAGCCATTCTGACCGACACAGACGAGGTAGCAAGCGTTTAAAATCGAATAAAAACTGTTTCCAGCATCAAAATGTCTGGTTGTTGCATATAAGGTTGTCAGAATTGATATTCCCCCGGTGGAATCAAGTTTTACAGGATTCCGACAGGATCACGACCGTTTCAGAGCAACCGGTGGCGTCTGTGGCTGCAAGCAATTAAACGTGTTGACTGGAATGAGGACACAATCAAAAATGCTCGCGTCTGCAGCGCCCACTTTATATCAGTTACGGTTTTCTATCTATCTAAATTACAGGGGCAAGGCATCCAATTTTTGATATGGTAAGGAGAGTAATCAAAATCAAAGTCCCTCTCATGCTAGAATCTGGTCTTCCCAGGCAGCCTCCTGTCCCAGTAAGGCGTATGGGTGCGGCGCCAATCTCCGTTTCAATAGCCCTCGGCCTCTCGCCTATACAGCTAGGGTTACAGTGGGGGGCTAGTTCTCTGGTAACCGCGAGAGTTTGACTTCCCCACTCGCATCTGTATTGCAACGTGCCTTGGCAGACGGTTATGATGGCCTTTGGTATGACCCAACCGCGAGTAGAACTCACGAGTAGAACTTTTTGACTTACCCTCATGTATATTTGTCCACTTGCTAATGTCTTCAACCCACTCATTAATAGCACACGGATCTGGAAGTCGGTCACCATTTGTCAAAGTCAACTTGTTGAGGTAACGTTCGCGATCTTTTGTTGTTAATCCCCTTGCATAGCTTGACAAGCTGTTGATCTCTGCCATACTTCCGTTGCGCATATGTACTAATAATAAATAATAATTAGTTCAATTTATATAGCACCTTTCTCACACCCAAGGTCACTTTACAATTAGGGGAAAAAAAAAAGAGGCCGCCAAAACAGGGTCAGGATGTAACTCCAATGGCGTAGCTACCACAGTCCTACCAGGTGCATGAAGATGTGTCCCAAACCACCTGCACAGCTACCATGATGCCACCAGGCAACATTGCTCAGAACACCGCACCAAGCACAGAAGCACCGCTGCACAAAGTGCCGGACAACCCTGATGTTAAAAGAGCAACAAGCTCACTGCAGTCCATAGCGAGTAGCACAGGCATCACCTACGGTGGACCAAGGCCCGAAGGAAACCGACGCCCAAAACTGGGTCTGGAGCTACGTCACAACTAGCCGACAAAACATTCAAACAAACATCAAACTACACGAACAAAAAAAAAGAAAAACAAAAGAAAAAAAAATGAAAAGCTCTCGTGAGAAGCGGCAGCCAAAACGCGCATGCCGCACTCTCAACCGGAAACGGAAATAATTGTACACAATACATCACCGTGTACAAACTGAATGGGTTTATGAGTCTGACGATTCTCTGAGCCTGCCATCAAAAGCAATGGGTTTAAAAATAGTTTGTTTTGAGTATAGTCCAGTTTTACTTTGTTTCCACTTCCTTGATTTCATATAGTAGTAATAAGCGACGATAATGAAAAGTTATGAATAAGCTGAATAAGCCATTTCTGCCTCTGATAACGCTCGCTCAGAGGACGCTCACCAAGCTATAAAAGAATCGCAAGTAACCAAATACTGACAATGTATGCAAATGCTGTTTAATAAGTGGCAGGCGGTTCAGATCCGGCCTCGCCGGAGCCCGATCAGCCGACGGCGACTTCCCCAGCTCCTAATGAGATCTCAGGGGCCGCACTTAGCATACTGCTTTGTAGCACTGTGGTTGAGAAGTTGTGCAGTGACTAGGAGCCCTCCATATGTTTCCGAGGAGGCTGGAAGCCTAATGTACCTGTTCAGCAGCAGACACTCACTTACGGTACAGTATACACACATAGGTAAAAGAGCAGATTTGTGCAAATGGGGTCCTGCTTGAATTCAGACCTTCGGGGGGAAAAAAAAATGGTATAGCTGAGTGGATTCGATAGTACAGGCCAGTACTGCCACAATACATGTACTTCCTCCTCACACCCTCATTCTGTTGCTTTTTCCTAGCCGTGTAAAATGAGTGTTAAATGTACCTCGGCTAAACAAAGGGGCTCATCAGTGAGATCCTGCACAATCAGCCTTCTCATCAGCATCGGCTCTAACTTTCATTGCCAAGTCTACGCCGTGCTCACTTTCTCTTTTTAACAACAAGAAAGCCCAAATCCTCTTGCTTTCAAAGCTCTGTGATTCTCTCATCATGAGTCTTTAAACAGGGGGGAAAAAAAAATCTATGGGCACGGCTCATTAGTTGAGGTTGCTGCGTATTGTCTCATCTGGTGAGATCTGTGCGTTGAGGAAAGAATAGGCGGGAGATTAGGATCGTGCATACGCCGCTGGTCTGAAATGAAGAGGTTAACACTGGAGTAAGATAAGAGGCAGATGTGGCGAGATAGCGGAGGCTATGCAGGAGAGAAAAAAAGAGCATCGAAGAGAGTGTGTAGATTAGGGCTTAGACACTATAAAGCTCTGTTATTATCAATTAGGGATAGGTTTTTCCAACTGTCTTGACAAAAACTCCCATGGGGGGGGGGGGGGAGAAAAAAGGAAGAGGCGACTGATAGAACTTGCGCCAATGTGACTCCCTGGAAAAAAAAAAAATTCAAGAAAAACAGCCAAAATTGTGTATTTAAAGGACGGATCCAACATAAAAGACTGATTTAACTTGGTCATGTTCAAGTTAAGAAGGCAACTATTTCAAGTGCTGAAAAGCTGGTACGGTATAATGCAAGGTTTTGACGTACCGTTTTATACAAAGAGGGAACTAAACTGCTTTTCGTACACCCAAGGTCACGAAACAATTAGGAAAAAAGACAAAAGAACACAGAGACAACAGTAATAAAAACAAACAGGCAAAAAAAGCAGACGCATTCTTTAAAAGCTGTTGCTGAGATTGAATCACAGTGGCGCTGGATACAACCCTCACAGCCCGGATGAACACAGTACCACCAGGCGCCGCTGCTCCTAACACAGCACCATGGATCCCCAGAGCCAATAATGCGAGAACAGCCATCCCAAGACTGGACTGGAATGAAGGCATCAAACGGCACAAACTGAGAGTTGAAGCGATGAACCAGGAAATTTTGAAATTACAGGGTTATGAAATGCCATCATTATACATTAATACAATCGATGAAAAAAATTTAAGCGGACTTTAGCTTAAAAAACATGTTAAAGTTGTAACATCAGTCCGTTGGGCCATTTCCCCGGGCGTGGCCGTCCTGGATGAACCAGATATATGGATGTATTACCGTAGAAGATGAAAACGAGGGTGGCGCTGCGTGACGTAGGATTCCGCATGACAGCATACCGTGCCACGCGTCAAACGGATGGAAGGTAAGCAGGTAATTTTTAAAAAAATAAACAGCCCATAAACTAGCCACTACTTTATTTTGATTCCTTTTCTAATCCTGCATTGCTGTAATTTTTGTGGAGAAATTCAAACAAACTGACCGAGAAGTCATGCTAGACCATAATATAGTTATAGCTATGGTCTAGTTGTCACAACAGAAGGATTCTCAGGTGCTCTCTGGACAGCACATGCTCCAAACTGACTCGTACGCGCTGTGAATGACACACTTGCACAGGATTAAGTCGCAATCAGCGCGCCTAAATAAGGACTCAGAATGCAGATTTACTTTGCGAAGTATCGCGTTGTAGTGACACATTACTGAGCCTTGTTTCTTGACTGATTTCCTGGTTTCTGTTTCCTGTTCTCCGTTTTTGACCCTGCTTCTGTCTACGATATTCTGTTTGTGCCTCGCTTGACCTTTTGCCTGTTTTACCGTTCACAGCATACGCCTGCCGATTTGGACCGTTTGCCTGTTTGCACTTTTCTTTATAATAAAGATCTTCTGCACTTACATCCGTCTCCAACCATCCCTGACAGAATACTTCACCCTGCTGACGCTAGTATAGCATGCACTCGTACGGTATACCTCTGCTGTGCTCGCGGAAAATGACATCACGCATGATGGAGTTATGGCGACCTCCCTGACAAAAAATAGTCCCGTCTGTTTTCATCACTTTAGTGGTTATATCGTTAAGAACAAATTCAAAATGCAGCTTTAAAAAAAAAAAAATTATAAAGGACAGACATAAGGACCAACCTTTAGCTCAATCTGTTTATTTGCGAGATACTTTCTTTAAAGAACCAGAGCAAACTTCCCTGCCATTGATGAAAGCGGTAGACATGCCAAACGTGATCAGGTGCTGCACCCAATCAGTGGCTGGCAGACACATGGTGAATCAAGGTCAGAGAAACTCTGCTGGTCAAACTCGGGGCCACTGGAGCTCCGCCACCACAACTGGCAGCCAGCGAACCTGACCAATGACCAAAGACTCCTGCGAAACGAGCTTGCCCAGTGGACTCTCAATCAGAATCAGAAACATGGTAAGGTAAATGAAGTGCACTTAGTCGTGTTGCTCAAGGGTACCATGGTCCTTAGGCATGCTACATTCATTTTCCCACATCAAGGATACATTGTAAACGTTAGTCCAAGGTTCTGGAGGCGTTTCCACATCACTGACAAGCACCGTTTCAGTTTAGTACCTTCTTTCTTGAGTGTTGCCTCCTTTAGTATCACGACTGCTTTCTTCTCGATATTTAAGTTAGTTAGGAGAAGATTAGCAGCTGTTATATCGTTGAACAAAAATGAACAGGTTTCAAAAAATGTACCAGAATGTTACTGTGAAGTCCAACCTCAAACGTCAAGGTGAACATATGGCATTTCTCTTTCCTGTGCAAATTCGAAGATGCCTGTTGTGATTAGGCTAACTTAGCTCTTGTAAATTCACAACCACGAGGGAACAAGTACGGCATGGCAGAAGAAGGGAGGAGGGGGAAACCAAGAGAGTAAGAAGAAGAAGAAGACTGGCAGGCGGGTTGATGCCATGCCAGTTCTGCCTGCACCATGCGGTGAGGCAGGGGTGGAAGGTGCCAGCGTGTGCTGGGCGAGGAGGAAAGATCAAACAACAAGGGCTGCAGATCTGCACCAATCTGCTCTGTATTAGTATCACAGCCAAGGAGCAGCTGAACCAGCCGACGGCCTACATGGGACGAAGACATTGCTAAAACACACACACACACACCTTGTTCTCCAATGCATTTACTCAGCTCCCTGCTCAAAAGCATAAAGAAAATACAGCTAGACCCTTCAATTAGGCCAAACACTTGCGGTTGAGATCCATATGCAGGGAACCGGCAAAAGCGAGGAAAAAAACCCCAATACCAACCAAGATCTTACCACACAATGATTCTGACATGATAGTAAAAAATCTGAACATAAGGCGATGCCTCAGAGAATCCACTCATTTCCAGCAGAGAAAGCACCAGGCTGATTTGTGAAGAGCCCAAATGGCTGCATTCTGGTACGGTGATGGTAGAGTTTGGCGGACGTGTGAATCGATGGTGCTAAGCTCTCGTAGGCAGCCTAGTCTCAGGTTCACTTTGCAGTGCCTCAGTCCAGATCCGCAGACGGAGAACGGGCGCCTCTCCCACCATCTTCTCCTCGTGCACAGATGGTGGAACGAGACAATATGCTTTCCAAAAAAATCTGCGCTGCTTTTGGTCTGCCCCAAAGACACCAGATCTGATGGAGCGCCGCTACGGCACGGAGAGCAGCGAGAGCCGAGTTGTGGGCCAAGCACGTCACTGGAGATTGGTGGTAGAAAGCGTGCGTGTGTGCTTGGTATGTGGGCAGTGTTGTGGTTGTCAGAAGGATGGAGAGGGATAAAATATACATGATGGATGTTGACACATGGGTACTTGATGGTGTAGCTTTAAGAGCGATCTTGCTTTCAACAAATATTAACCCTTGAAACAAGTGATGAACAGACTCAGGCTGGTAATACTGCCTTATAACAGTAAATCTAGAAATGGAGAAGGAGTCTAGAGGGAAGCCCATGAGGTTTCTACGTAGAACCCAGTAACAACAAGGGCTTCAGGTTGGATCTTTTGAGGAAGCTAAGATCCCTTTACTATTCAAAGGACCCTTGAAGAATCTTATACATCTGTATGCTTCCTTTTACACTTTTCTTGAGGGCTGACATCATTTGATTTTTTGTGTTAAATACAGAAATTGTTCATCTCGTCTCATTATCTGTAGCCGCTTTATCCTGTTCTACAGGGTCGCAGGCAAGCTGGAGCCTATCCCAGCTGACTACGGGCGAAAGGCGGGGTACACCCTGGACAAGTCGCCAGGTCATCACAGGGCTGACACATAGACACAGACAACCATTCACACTCACATTCACACCTACGGTCAATTTAGAGTCACCAGTTAACCTAACCTGCATGTCTTTGGACTGTGGGGGAAACCGGAGCACCCGGAGGAAACCCACGCGGACACGGGGAGAACATGCAAACTCCGCACAGAAAGGCCCTCGCCGACCCCGGGGCTCGAACCCGGACCTTCTTGCTGTGAGGCGACAGCGCTAACCACTACACCACCATGCCACCCCTACAGAAATTGTTTATTAATAATAATAATAATAATAATAATCCAGATGTTGGGGATACAATTGCACTATTTTTCCTCAAATAATTTTTTACTAATCAACTGCTACAGTATTTTACAAGTTGTTTCAACAACTTTATGAAACTTTGCGACAGATGTTTGTCCCTTTAATAGTGCAACAGGATACACTTTAAAATAACCTTTGAGGGATTTAGCCCTTGCCACATCTCTACAACAGGCTTTATTCTATCCACAGTCACTGGATATGAGCAATCGCGCGTTCTGATTGGCTACGCCACTACTAGGATATCAGCTCATATACCGTGGGTAGAGAAAAACAAAATGGCGGAGCGTGTTGTTGAACCAACCAAAGACGAAATAAAAACTGGACTTGAAAACAAAACCTCCAAAAATAAATTTTAAAAAAGCAACAAAATATGGAATATGGAGAACGTATCTTTTTTTTTTAACTTTTCAAGAATTATTATTATTATTATTATTATTATTATTGCACTTTTCACAAATTGCTCCTGTCATTTCGCCGGTTTGTTTACATTCTAAGCGGAAATGATTTTGTCGGAAGTTTTGTATAAAGTTTTTATTTATCAAATTTGCAAAAAATAAAAATGCTCTGTTTCTCAAAATCCAGTGAATGTGGATAGAATAAAACAGTTATTCTGCTCAATCTCAATCTCTTCATACATGGCTTATAACCAAATCGTCACTACGCGCCTCGCCGGCTATCAGCTCATGTACGACTCGATTTCATGGAATAACTGTTAAATATAGGCTTTCCATTAGAACCTATAAAAGACACTTGTTATTATCCCTTACCTATCCAAAGAACCATGAAAGAACCCTTTACCCTTTAATATCCAGTGTAGACACCCGCAACATTTGGTTATGAATCCAATTATTATTACTTCACCCGGGACGGAGTCCACCAGGGGGCGAGGTTTCTTTGTTTGTTTGTTTTTTAGTTAACGATATTATGGGAAAACGGCTGGACCAATCTTCATGAAACTTTCAGGATAGATGGGCATTGGTCTCAAATAGAACCTCCAACATTTTGAGGGTCATCCGGTCAAGGTCACCAAAAAGGTCAAAATCATTTTTGTTGTGGCTACTGCCTCATATAGAGGCGCTAGCCACTCTGTCATCGTGCTGTAAGAGTGTAACAGTCACGCACTGCGCATACACGTGTTCCGATTAAAATGGCCGGTGAACGTACACAATTCGGGTCACCATTCGAAATAAATGGACTAGACTAAAGAAATCGCTTTCAGACATGTTTATGCTTATTACAGAGGGAAAGTGCGTTCCACTGAGCTCTAGCGCCGGGCCATTTCCGGGAAATAAGAGTTTGGGTCATGGCGACAGCGTGTGTATGTCAGCCTCGGTTCGGAGGTTTCAGTTTGGAAAACTGTAAGAGGTAAGAGTAGAATAATATAATAATACTTATAATAATATACTTCTGTGATTATATACTTTATATAATTATTATATTATATATAATAATATACTTGGGCGGCACGGTGGTGTAGTGGTTAGCGCTGTCGCCTCACAGCAAGAAGGTCCGGGTTCGAGCCCCGTGGCCGGCGAGAGCCTTTCTGTGCGAAGTTTGCATGTTCTCCCCGTGTCCGCGTGGGTTTCCTCCGGGTGCTCCGGTTTCCCCCACAGTCCAAAGACATGCAGGTTAGGTTAACTGGTGACTCTAAATTGAGCGTAGGTGTGAATGTGAGTGTGAATGGTTGTCTGTGTCTATGTGTCAGCCCTGTGATGACCTGGCGACTTGTCCAGGGTGTACCCCGCCTTTCGCCCGTAGTCAGCTGGGATAGGCTCCAGCTCGCCTGCGACCCTGTAGAACAGGATAAAGCGGCTACAGATAATGAGATGAGATGAGATGAGATCTTCCTTCATATTCATCATAAGTGCTACCGGGCAAGGTTTGTTTTGCCTGGCAACACTTTTTATTGTTGTTATTATTATTACAATGAGTCCCTCTGCACTTCACACTAAAAGCAAAAGATGTCAGAAAAGCATAAAAAAAGCATAAAGGTGTCGTGCAAAAATCATTTTAAAAAGGAGAATTCCAGACATTTTTGAAAGGGTTAATGACGAAGCCATATGCTGTAAAATCAAATCTCAGAAGAATCCCCAGGACCAATGAGAAAGCAGGCGAACGGGGCAGATTTGGCCTCCAGGGTACCACGGAAAAGGTTCACCGTCTCCATCTTTTGTGCCCCAGCTCAGGCAATTAGACCCAGCTTGGTGTTTTCTAAGCGGAGCAAGGAACAAGATGTGTGTGTGTGTGTGTGTGTGTGTGTGTGTGTGTGTGTGTGTGTGTGTGTGTGTATCAAGTGAGGAAAAGTCATTTTGTGGCAGTGTGCTCTTCAGTTCCGGTCACGCTCCGTACCAGTGCAAATTAAAACCTCCTGCTAGCCCATATGTAAATACGCCCATTGCCCAGGCTGCGCTTTAATGAGCCATGATATGAAAGACCAGCGTAAGACCCATGGAGAAATCCCCGGCCACTTGACAGCTGACAGGTGCTGCAAACTTTTAAGACAGGTGAGTCTGGCACTCTGGAATATTCCAGCAAAGTTCAGGCCATTTAGGAGCAGCACAGAGAAAGCTTGAGGCACTTTTCGGGGAGGATTCTGGGTAGCGGTGGTGCTGAACACAAGGTTGCTCCTATATATATATGAGTGATTCCACGCTTATGGGTACTCAAATGGGGACATGAACTTATTCACCTAAAACCATTTCTTTTTTTACCATCAGGTCACAAAACATGTAATCTTTAATGAATGATATGTTAAAAGATAACTTTAATTTTCTGAGATGTAATAAAAACATATTTATATGCCAAAGTCGAGCCTATGAGTTCCAAAATGATGTCTGTTCCATTACTTCTGTTACGATTGTCCATCTCGCGTCTGTTACAAATTAATTACAATCTAGCTCTATACCATGTTAATCTTATTGAAAGAATGTGTATGTTTATTCTACTACACATGTTTATTAATTATATTTGCTAAAACATCACCTTCCTATGTTTCAAAAAGTAATTCTACATTGTTAAAATTGAGAATATATATGTCCACAACACTTCTGTTACGTTCTGACTTTGGCATATAAATATGTTTTTATTACATCTCAGAAAATTAAAGTTATCTTTTAACATATCATTCATTAAAGATTACATGTTTTGTGACCTGATGGTAAAAAAAAAGAAATGGCTTTAGGTGAATTTTTAAAAATAAGTTCATGTCCCCATTTCAGTACCCATAAGCGTGGAATCACTCATATATATATATATATATATATATATATATATATATCATGCTTCAATCCTTTAATAACCTGGATGCTAAAAATCTGCAAAAAATTACGGATTATCCATCGCTAAATGTGCCTTTTAAATGTGGTCGGGTATCCAAAGGAAGAAAACTGCATCTGTGGCAGAGATTAATCCTCGCTATGTTCCTCTGAAATCCTGGCGTCTTTTATACAGTATCACAGAAATCATAATCAAGATTCAGCTGCAGAACGAACAGAGGTACAGAGTTCAACAAGGAGCGAGAAAACATGTAATTAAGCGACAGATGCGCTCATTTCTGGGACCTTCAGGGTCACCGAAATGCTTAGTAGAGAGAAAAAAAAAACCCACAGCAATTTCAGTTCAGTACATTGTAAGAAGTTTTATCTCGCTCTTTCAATGAAGAAGACCTGGTGAGTAAGAACAGCATCCTGCTACCAAAAATAAATAAATAAAAGTGATGTGTTATGTCTCGGGCTAATTGTGCTAATTATGATTTCGCTGTTTGTTGTTTAGATTACAGGCTTATTTATGAAAGCTTAATAAGCAAACAGGATTTCTGACTGTCATTGCTACTGGAAAGAAGGAAATCTAGTCAGTCAGTCAGTCAGGAGGAAGGGGGGGAGGTTAAAAAAAAAAAAACACGATCCTGCACTAGTGTCAAAAATGGAAATGAGGTGAGGAGATAGGAAGATTTGGGGACTTTGTCGCCTGAACCAGGCAAAGCCATGTTAAATCCATTCTCTAAAGTATTGGAGGAACTACAAAGGTATTGCAGAGAAGTGGAATAGCTCTATTGTTGTCTCATCTGACAGCTTTACTCCGAAAGAGAGAGAGAGAAAGAGAGGAAAAAGCAAGAGATAGAGAGAAATGGTGGAAAGGCGTGCAGTTGATAGTCAAAATTCAAATGTTCACTAAACTTTCGAGATGGGGGAAAAAGCAAAGCATGTACCATCTATCTATCTATCTATCTATCTATCTATCTATCTATCTATCTATCTATCTATCTATCTATCTATCTATCTAATCTGTCCATATTCACTGGATATGAGCAATCGCGTGCTCTGATTGGCTACTCTACTACTAGGATATCAGCTCATATACCGTGAGTAGAGAAAAACAAAATGGCGGCGCGTGTTGCTGAACCAATTGTGGACGAAATACAAACTCTACTTGAAAACAAAACCCCAAAAATTGTTATCAAGTATTTAAAAGAAACGGAAATAGCTAAAAGAATAGTTCCCCCTCGTCCCAATAGCTCCTGTTCCTCACTCCAGCCCAGTAGGTGGCGGTAATGCACATTTAAGTTGGTTTGCCAACCACGAAAAAAAACCCTAAAGAAGAAGAAGAAAACCCCAAAAAGTACAAAAAAAGCGCAACAAAATATGGAATTAAAGTATTTGATGGTAAGAACGTATCTTTTTTTTATTTTTCAAGAATTATTATTATTATAGCATTTTTCACAAATTGCTTCGGTCATTTCGGCGGTTTGTTTACATTCTTAGCGGAAATTATCTTGTTGGACAGTTTGTATAAAGTTTTTATTTATCGACTTGGCAAAAAATAACAATAAAAATGCTCTGTTTCTCAAAACCCAGTGAACGTGGATAGAATCAAACAGTTATTCCACTCAATCTGGTCGTACATGGCTTATAGCCGACGAGGCGCGTACTATCAGCTCATGTACGACGAGATTGAGTGGAATAACTGTTAGAAGTCTGTCACACAAAAACCGAAACAAAAATTAGATTCATGTGTTAAAACAGTATGTCTGATGAAGCGTTAATGAAAACGACCGTAATCGAATTATCTGTAAAATATTATTCAGAGCCAAGGTGTCCTTCGTGCTTATCTCAGCAAGCAACCAAAATTACACCTAAACTCCAACTCCAGACCCGCTGATAGCTAATATATCTCTTCATTTCTCACCCTAACCTGCACAGTGAATGCTGATCACAGAAATATTGTTTTACAAGGTGCTGATTCGTCCCAACAACTTTGCCTGACCTTGCTCAGGGTCTGAATAAGACTGTAAAATTGATTCAGGTCCCAGCAATAAAAAGAGCATGCGCATTATCTGCATTCTAATTCTAATTAATTCGAGCAGAGGTGGCTATTATTTACGAGCGGGGCCGGATGCTATTCAAACACTATAATCATCTAAGCCCCATATTTTTATTGATGTCTTGATGAATGGCTTTATTTTCCTAGGAAAAAAAAAAAGCCCAACAAAAAACAAAAACAAGCCCTGGAATGTCTCACGTGACCAATTGCACGAGTGCTGATTACTCAGAGAGGGGTTATTATTCGTTCTGCACCCCTCCTCTTCACCACTGTTCCCTTCTCGCCTTCGTTTCTCCCTCTGCTCCCCCGAACGGCCTTTCATTAGGGCTTTATTTCAGGGTGTCACCTTAAGTCTGAGAGATTTGAAACGTCATTTATGAGACTGTTCATGGGTGAGCGAGTTCTGCACCTGGGCCAGAGGTGAACTGCCCTTGAAACACACATATTTCAGAAAGAAGTGCATCTTCTATCCTTTACTATTGTAACATTTTGTACAGTATATTTGTAAAACAAACTTCTGACGGGTTGTTTGTTAAAACAGTGTAGAAACGCTTAACCACCGTACTTCCATAATGAAATATGCTCTTATCTGAATTGAGACGAGCTGCTCCGTACCTGTCCGAGCTTTGCGCGACTTCCCAGTCAGTCAGACGCGCTGTCACTCCTGTTAGCAATGTAGCTAGGCTCAGCATGGCCAATGGTATTTTTTGGGGCTGTAGTTAGATGCGACCAAACTCTTCCGCGTTTTTCCTGTTTACATAGGTTTATATGACCAGTGACATGAAACAAGTTCAGTTACACAAATTGAAACGTAGCGATTTTCTATGCTATGGAAAGTGCGCACTATAATGACAGGCGTACTAACACCTTCTGCGCGCTTCGGCAGCGCATTGATATCTGAGCTCCGTATCAATGCACTGCCGAAGCGCGCAGAAGGTGTTAGTACGCCTGTCATTATAGTGCGCACTTTCCATAGCATAGAAAATCGCTACGTTTCAATTTGTGTAACTGAACTTGTTTCATGTCACTGGCCATATAAACCTATGTAAACAGGAAAAACGCGGAAGAGTTTGGTCGCATCTAACTACAGCCCCAAAAAATACCATTGGCCATACTGAGCCTAGCTACATTGCTAACAGGAGTGACAGCGCGTCTGACTTCGTCTGACTGACTGGGAGGTCGCGCAAAGCTTGGAGAGGTACGGAGCAGCTCGTCTCAATTCAGATAAGAGCATATTTCATTATGGAAGTATGGTGGACTGTTCCTTTAACACAAACACTGACACAATTGACGTCATTCGCAACTTGTTTGCTGACTGTTAAAACGTCCTCGCTGCAGCGTCTTAATATTTGTCGAAATAAAAAGACAGCCTGTGCAGCTTGTGCAGTAGCAGTGATTGAAAAAATGTCACGATGCCACCCTTGCGATTACGTTATTGAGATTACAAACATTACGCTACTTTTTCATTAGCTAGTTTTATTTCTGTATTTTCTTTAACAAGAATTATCTATTGTAAAATATATAAAATAGCACAGTTGAAAGGATGTACAAAGCCTTGAAATAATTTACTCTCAGGAGAACAATATGCGGGGCGGCACGGTGGTGTAGTGGTTAGCGCTGTCGCCTCACAGCAAGAAGGTCCGGGTTCGAGCCCCGTGGCCGGCGAGGGCCTTTCTGTGCGGAGTTTGCATGTTCTCCCCGTGTCCACGTGGGTTTCCTCCGGGTGCTCCGGTTTCCCCCACAGTCCAAAGACATGCAGGTTAGGCTAACTGGTGACTCTAAATTGAGCGTAGGTGTGAATGTGAGTGTGAATGGCTGTCTGTGTCTATGTGTCAGCCCTGTGATGACCTGGCGACTTGTCCAGGGTGTACCCCGCCTTTCACCCGTAGTCAGCTGGGATAGGCTCCAGCTCGCCTGCGACCCTGTAGAACAGGATAAAGCGGCTTGAGATGAGATGAGATAATAATAATAATAATAAAAACATAGCTCATCATGGTACAGATAAAAGTACAAAGACTTCTATTTGGAAAAAAAAAAAGACTTACGAAGCACTGACACAAGAGACTCCTTCCATAAATGTTAAATAATCTCCTTACAGAAAACGTCACCATATCAATAACTACACACTTTGCTTTTTTAAATAGCATTCAAGCCATGATGCAGAGCTTCCGTCCCTGTGAATGAACTGTTACTATAGAAACTTGGCATGTAATGAAAGAAGAAGAAAAGAAAGAAAGCTCAACTTTATTCATCACACACTTGTGAAATTTCCTCTCTGCATTTAACCCATCTGAAGCAGTGAATACACACGTGAGCAATGAGCACACACACACCCAGAGCAGTGGGCAGCCATGCTAACAGCGCCTGGGGAGCAGTAGGGAGTTCGGTGCCTCGCTCAAGGGCACCTCAGCCCAAGACCGTCCCATATTAACCTAACCGCATGTCTTTGGACTGTGGGGGAAACCGTATGGAATCAATTTTGTGCCAAAATGTTCATACAATACTTTTGAAATATCAAACAAAAACGACAAATCAAAATACAAAAAAAGAAAAAAAGTCAATTTATTTTAGACTGGCAAACAAATTATTCGTGTAATCGTGCAAAATATCAGTCTATTACTCTTCAGAAACCTTTTATTTTTGTTCCGCGTCTTTCTCAGTTTTGTTTGACGTAATTTATTTTGGTTGCGATTCCAGCTTTCTCGTTTGCGCTCCCTGACTTTTTGCTTGCGGTTTTGGCACAAACTTCACGTGTGGGTGGGCTGTCCAGGAATGCATTCCCATTGGCTAACTTGTGTCTGACTGACAGCTACACTCAGCCATTCCCTACTCGGATTCTGGTGGACTGTTTGACGAGTGACCGATCCATTGACGGTAAACAAGGATCGAGTGGACTTCAGTGCATACCTGTCAACCCTCCCGTTTTTCCTGGGAAATCCCTTATTTTGACTTATTTCCCGCTGTCTTCTCGTTTTTTTATTTTCCCGAAAATATCCCGTATTTTCACATTATATAAAAGTCCCGTATTTTCACAATATAAAAAAGTCGGTAGGTCCAGAATTCATGACGCGCCTCTGACAGGAGTTTACAGCAGGAAGTCGGGCCATGAATTCACGTCCCCGCCCTCTCAGGCATCAGTAATTACATAACTCCGTCCGGAGGCGAGGCTGAACAAGTGATTAGGTCCAGTGTTGCCAGATTGGGCGGTTTCCCACCCAAGTTGGGCGGTTTCAAGTGCATTTTGGCGGGTTTTGAACATATTTTGGGTTGGAAAACGTCAGCAGTATCTGGCAACACTGATTAGGTCTGAGGTGAAGATGGCGATGCTAATAGCTAAGAAAAACATGAGCGCCTCTTTCTTTGATGATTTCAACAAGTGCGTGGCTGGAATGTTCCCAGACTCTTCCATCGCAAAGAAATTTTCCATGGGGAAAACGAAAGCCTCCCAAATAATCAAAGGTAAGCTACACATGTTTACATTAAGTATGTCCTGGCTAAGACCTCATAAATAGCCTAGTGTAAACTAATTGGTGTATTAACTGTTTTATCCACTCATTGTCTATTTTATTTTCTATCTGAAACTTACCCATTTTAAATCACTCTTGGTTTAATATTTTATATTACTCTTTATTACTCTTTATTACTCTATCTATCTATCTATCTATCTCTCTCTCTCTCTCTCTCTCTCTCTCTCTCTCTCTCTAGTGTTCCGAGGCCATGACTATGGTAAAACCATAATAAATTGCAATGGAATTGAATTTATTGACTGGTTATATAATGACCTTTCTTATTTTAACATAAGATACGTATTTTAGCCCTTAATTTGGGAAATAACTGGTACCACTGAAAGCAAATAAAAATAAATGTATAGCTTATTCACAAATGCACTCTATAAACCATAAGCATATTGAGTTTGGGTCTTGGCTATCACCAACATGCACCAGAGTACAGGAAATCACAAATACTAGATAGAAAATTGCCCCCCATTCAACTACATACCCACTTTTGGTGAAGGGTATGACTTTCTGAAATTTTCCCTTATTTTGAGTTAAAAATCTGGGAAATATCCCTTTTTTTCAAACCTCAAAGTTGACAGGTATGCTTCAGTGGTGACTATGATATTGAATTAATTCAACAAAGTGTAAATTCAATATCATAGTCGCCACTGAAGTCCACTCGATCCTTGTTTACCGTCAATGGATCGGTCACTCGTCAAACAGTCCGCCAGAATCCGAGTAGGAAATGGCCGCAACAGCCTCCGGGGGAATGGCTGAGCGTAGCTGTCAGTCAAACACAAGTTAGCCAATGGGAATGCATTCCTGGACAGCCCACCCACACGTGAAGTTTGTGCCAAAACCGCAAGCAAAAAGTCAGGGAGCGCAAACGAGAAAGCTGGAATCGCAACCAAAATAAATTACGTCAAGCAAAACTGAGAAAGACGCGGAACAAAAATAAAAGGTTTCCGAAGAGTAATAGACTGATATTTTGCACGATTACACGAATAATTCGTTTGCCAGTCTAAAAAAAATTGACTTTTTTTTCTTTTTTTGTATTTTGATTTGTCGTTTTTGTTTGACATTTCAAAAGTATTGTATGAACATTTTGGCACAAAATTGATTCCATAAAACCGGTGCACCCAGAGGAAACCCACGCAGAACATGCAAACTCCACACAGAAAGGCCCTCGCCGGCTGCTGGGTTCGAACCCAGAACCTTCTTGCTGTGAGGCGACCGTGCTAACCACTACGCCACCATAATGATTCATGATTAATAATTCACCAAATTTGTGATTCGATTTGATTCATGACATTGGGTTCGTGATTTGATTTTCCCACGATATTTTTGAAAAAAAATATTAAATGAAAATTTTATTACCAAAAAAAAGCAACATTTATTTTTCTATTCTTTATCAAGTTAAATATTAATTTTGTTTAAAAAACAACAACAACAACAAAACTAACTAACTTTTGTTTAATTTTCTTAATAACCAACAGTAATTATTTATCCACATTTGTAAAGGTTGGAGTACAATATAATAGCCTATTAACTAAAATATTACTTTTATTACAAATAAAAAAGTTGATAACAGGGAGACCTTTTCTTAAAAAAACTTTTACGAACATTTGCACACTCAATCATACAATATATCTTTCCCATTTTAGATTTTTTTTGTGTGTGTTTTCATGGCATTACAGCTGTGTTACTTCCACCTAGGGTGAAGTCACTTGTATTCCCACTATTATATGTTATTATTTGCCTCTGCTGTCTTAAAAAATGCAATTAGTTTGTTGCGTTTGTTGACGGTGTAGTGGCTGCTGCTTTATGTCCCGGGGCTCCCTCATGCCTGTGTTACCTTCTGGCTCTCCCCTTTTAGTTACGCTGTCGTAGTTAGTTTTGCCGGAGTCCCTGCTTGTACTCAGCACAAAACGTATACTGTTCTTACTCATTAGATGACATTGGGCATACCCAACAACCTGTGTTTTGTCTCTCTCTCTCTCTCTCTCTCTCTCTCTCTCTTTCTCCCCTCTCCCTTCACTCCATCTGTCCCTCTGAGTTACACGTCTCTCCGGAGACCGAGATCCTGACCTCTTCTGCTCCTCAGACCTGCCTGATCCATCCTGATGCCCTACTTCTGGCTGGAGTCTCATCACATCGCTCCTGTCGAGGACGGCCCCATATGGACAGTCGAAAGTCGCACTTGGAAGATGGTTCTGAACACTTAAGTCATTCATTTACAGCTGAGGACTACAGTTGATTTGCTAACTTCAGGACTGCAGTTGTCATGAACAGTTTTGCACTCAAGTTTCCATCAATGAAGAGTTTATAACTTCAACAAAACAGACTTCATGTTAAAACTATAATGAATTTCCTGGTTTCACAGTTAGACTTTGTGACTATATAGAACACAGTTATAGAAGCGAGTTATTTATAATCACATTGTCTGTTATCACCCAAATGAGGATGGGTTCCTTTTTGAGTCTGGTTCCTCTCGAGGTTTCTTCCTCATGTCGTCTGCGGGAGTTTTTCCTTGCCACCGCCGGCACAGACGTGCTCGTTGGAGATAGATTAGGGATAAAATTATCTCATATTTAAAGTCTTTAATTTTCTGTAAAGTTGCTTTGCGACAATGACTGTTAAATGCGCAATCCAAATAAACTTGACTTGAATTACAGCTACGAAAAACTAAGAAATTACACAGCCGAATGATAATCGGCATTCATTTTTTAGTATGTTGCTCCGGATAAGAGGGTCTGCTAAATGCCATGCAATGTAATGTAATGTAATGTAATGTAAGGTAATATTTCACTGATTTGAATCATCAAAAGGTTATATCGCAATTTATCGTCACTTGATATATCATTACATGCTTAATAGAAACAATTACGTACTGTATTAGAGCTGCTAGAGCTTCTGTTATAGGAAATGACTCAACATCTTATGACCAACCAGATTCAGGAATTCAACAGCATTGTGGTATAAATGTATAACATAGACCAAAGGTAAAAGGTGCTAATCGTCGCTGTCAGTTCAAAACCTGCTATGTGACAATTTAGGTCAAATTAGGTTCTCTATGCTGATTGGTCAATTTATGTTAATTAGAAAAGCTAATAATAGAACAAGTAAACTTTTACTGGCTTCTCAGCTTGTTATTTCAGAGTTTTATTCAGTTTTTTGCGTCTCCTGTAAAAAAGGAAAAATGTCACATAGCAGGTTTTGACCTGACAGCGATGTAATACTGTAGACTCACAAGTTGACCTTCCAGCTACCGTAGATGATCTCAAACTTTTTGTCAGATAGCACCAAAATACAGACATTTGACTGACAAGGCAAAAGACCAACCAGCAGCATCATACAGAACTCTTAATTCTATATACTTCTTCAATCCAGTGACTATACTTTTTATCTCCTGCCCAAATGGAGTTTGGTGGGGGATACAGAAGCGGGTTCCGGCTGTCCGGTCATGTTTTTGTTTCCGGGCCATATCTTTAAAACTACTGAAGATATCTTCATGAAACTTTGTACATACAGTACATATCAAGCAACATGTGAACTGGCGCCTTTTGTTATTTTGGATTTTTGAAAAAAAAAAGTATTTTTCAAATTTTTTTTACATAAAAATAGATTTTGACTTAGTTTCTAAGAGCAATGCTCGTTTCTGGAGCGTATATCCAAAACTATTCATGATACGGATTTGAAACTTGGTATACATGTTAACAAGGTGATGTAGATGTGCCTTTTCATACTAAGAAATTTGAGAAACGTTAATTTTTCATGTTTCCATGGAAACAATTTCAGACTTAGTCTTTCAGGTTAGTCTTAGGGGTAGGTTTTGTTTCAGGAGCAGAACTTGAAAACTATGAGTGGTATGGTCTTGAAAGTTGGTATATGTGTTGATTAAGTAATGTACACTATATTGCCAAAAGTATTTGCTCACCCATCCAAATTATCGGGATCAGGTGTTCCAATCACTTTCATGGCCACAGGTGTATAAAATCAAGCACCTAGGCATGCAGACTGTTTTTACAGTTTGGAGCTGGCCCCTGTGTCCGGGGATCAGGTCGTCGAGGCCCCTGCCTTCGACTGCCACCCAATCCACACTGCACCAGTCCCCTACTACTACCTCTGTGGGTGGTGAACCCACAGGAGGTCGGGCCCACGTCACCTCTTCGGGCTGAGCCCGGTCGGGCCCCATGGGCAAAGGCCCGGCCACCAAGCACTCCCTGGGGAGGTGTTCCAGGCATGTCCCCCCGGGAGGAGGCCCCGGGGAAGACCCAGGACATGCTGGAGGGACTATGTCTCTCGGCTGGCCTGGGAATGCCTCGGTGTTCTTCCCGAGGAGCTGGCCGAGGTGTCTGGGGAAAGGGAAGTTTGGGCTTCTATGCTTAGACTGCTGCCTCCATGACCCGGCCCCGGATAAAGCGGAAGAAGACGAGACAAGACAAGGAGCTGGCCCCTTCCTCTTCCAACATGACTGTGCACCAGTGCACAAAGCAAGGTCCATAAAGACATGGATGACAGAGTCTGGTGTGGATGAACTTGACTGGCCTGCACAGAGTCCTGACCTCAACCTGATAGAACACCTTTGGGATGAATTAGAGCGGAGACTGAGAGCCAGGCCTTCTCGTCCAACATCAGTGCGTGACCTCACAAATGCGCTTCTGGAAGAATGGTCAAAAATTCCCATAAACACACTCCTAAACCTTGTGGACAGCCTTCCCAGAAGGGTTGAAGCTGTTCTAGCTGCAAAGGGTGGACCGACGTCATATTGAACCCTATGGATTAGGAATGGGATGTAACTTAAGCTCATATGTGAGGCAAGGCAGGTGAGCAAATACTTTTGGCAACACAGTGTATATGTGCCTTTTGATACTAAGAAATGTGAGAAATTTAAATTTTTAGCTCATGTGGACCAAAGGTCTGGTGGGTTTATGCCATGGGCTGCTGAGGTCGGTGTAAAGAGGTAGGGTCGGTTTCCTGCAGCAGAACTTGAAAATTGTGACAAATAATATCTTGAAACTTGGTATATAGTTGGTATACAGGGCGGGGGATATAGAGGACTCGGTCTTCTTGTTCAGGATAAGAAGGGATGTACGGTATACTGTCATTCTGAAACACTTCATCTGCTTGAATTTCCCTCTGGGATTAATAAAGTGTCTAATCTAATCTAATCTAATCTAATCTAATCTAATCATCAGTAGAGCACCTCAGACTGGGACTATAAATACTACACAATCCGTGTAAGACGAAACCAAATAACCAAATAGCATATTCAGTGTGTAGAAAAAAGGTTTCGAGTTCAACCTCAGTGCCAGCTCTGCTCAATAAGTGTGGAGGAAGGAGTGTGGAGATGAAAGGGAGCTCCAAATCGAGGTTATCTCTCATAATTAGAAGTGTGTGTACGCCAACGCCATTCCCTTCTGTAAGATAATTGTGGTCCACCGTTCCTAATTTTGTTAAGAACATGTAAAAAAATTCCTATTTGACGGTATCTTATTAATTCTCTTGATTATTTTGCAGTCTTTTGCTCAGACAGGATACTTCTCTCTCTCTCTCTCGCTCTCTCTCTCTCCCTCGCTCTCTGTCGTCCACCAGGCGGCCTGCTTGCCTTCTCAATCACCTGTTTTGTTTCTCCCTTTAATGAACAGTTGGAGTCTTTTATTTCCCTACAAGTGCAGGATTTGCCTTATCAACCCCACTCCCTTTGAGGGTTGCCAATTGGTTTTATCCACGCGTGTATCGCTTCTTCTTCATCTCTCTCCCTCTCTTCTCTCTCTCTCTTTCTTACCCTCTCCCCCTCCCCGTACAAAAGAGAAAGAATCACTCCGTCAACAAGCCTCTCCGTGGCGCAGGAGAGATTAAAATCCTCGACATCACCTAGCTTCCAGCGCTACTCCCAACTGGTTCGTGTAAAACTCAATTAAACGCGTCCCCGCTGAATTGCACATTACAGTACGTTAAACGGAAATTCTTCAAGCATGATGACGGCACGTCGCAGAGACGACTCGTATTCTTTGGATGGTTCTAAGTGACTGAGTGACACCTTTTGGACAAAACAAAACTTGCGAGAGAATCCGCGAGGCCCCTTGATTGCTGTGTGTAAACACAAGCGGCCTGCCTGGACTTAATGGCTCATGCTGGCTAATTGGTGAAGAGCGGCCCCTTTGGCAATTAAAGGTAAATATAATCAAATGGTCTCCCGTGTGGGGAATGTGGGCTTAAGCCTTAATCACAGGAAACAGGACAATACTAATATCCGTCTTATGGGAGTGATCACAAATATACCTTTGCTCTTTAAAATCAAACACGATCCTATAAGCTGTAAACTCTTTCAGGACATAACTCGCATGCATGCCGTCTCCAGACACTGAAGCAGAGCTTTTCCCAGCTAATGTTCTACCACATTTACAACCATAACCATTTCTTATTCATTTATCCTGATTTAATGGATAAAATCCACTTAAAGCATCTCCCCCGTTGGTGCTGACGCAGCCGAAAATGGAGATAAGATGAAAAAATGAGGCCAAACTGATGACACTGAGAAATAGCACAATTAATAGTATTATTATAATGTATAATGTGTTATATCTAATTGAAGTCGAATTGCCTTTCCAACCCAGAAAGATAAGTGCATTTAAACACACTGTTAATCTTTAAAATGAAGTCAGGCCTGTTATTTTTGGATCGAAAGAAGGAGCTGATCTCGCCGAACTCGGCATCAGGCTCCCCACTTCAGCTTGTCATTCTTATCGAGAGAGAGCAAGAGAGAGAGTGTGTGTGTGTGTGGTTGTTCTTCCTTTCCTGGAATGTAGCTTTGAAACTTCTCTGCATAACCAGTAGGCGTTCCATGACACACTCTGTGATAGTATAAAACACACACACACACACACACACACGGTTGTGTACTCCCAAGCTGGGCAAAGACCCAACACTCCTTCATGTCTAGAGAGTTTCCTCTCCTGTACGGCCTGGGATGGGTCAGCAAGCTCAGATCTACCCACACTGATACCGGCCGGGTGAAGGTTAGGTTGTACACACACACACACACACACACGGCTGTTTTGCCATCACTGCTAACTTCACTGTAGTTGTGTAATACATCCTTTAAATAGAAAGCTAATGGCTTATTGGTCTGAAAGCTTCGTGTGCAGCTCCAGAATGTTCCACAGCTCCATGTTACTTAACCACGCTGCACCAGTGTTTACATAATAAACAGTTTACATATGTAGTTTTGTGGAAGGGGCGTGGCTTATGTGCTTGTCAGCCCAAGCTAAGGAGGCGTGTCCTATGGGCCACATTGTAGTAAAGGAGATGTGCCCTGTGTCCGAAATCAATCCCTACTCACTATATATTGGACTATATAGTGAGTTCGCCGAGGCGGCATGGTGGTGCAGTGGTTAGCGCTGTCGCCTCACAGCAAGAAGGTCCTGGGTTCGAGCCCTGTGGCTGGCGAGGGCCTTTCTGTGCGGAGTTTGCATGTTCTCCCCGTGTCCGCGCTGGTTTCCTCCGGGTGCTCCGGTTTCCCCCACAGTCCAAAGACATGCAGGTTAGGTTAACTGGTGACTCTAAATTGAGCGTAGGTGTGAATGTGAGTGTGAATGGTTGTCTGTGTCTATGTGTCAGCCCTGTGATGACCTGGCGACTTGTCCAGGGTGTACCCCGTCTTTCGCCCGTAGTCAGCTGGGATAGGCTCCAGCTTGCCCGCGACCCTGTAGAACAGGATAAAGCGGCTAGAGATAATGAGATGAGTGAGTTCGCCGTTTTGTAGTGCTGTCCGAATGTATAGTGAGGCTTATTTACAGCATATATAGTGCACTCAAAGTATCCCACAATGCATCATGAAAAGTAGTGTACAACCGATGGTCACTAATCAAGCATCATGCGTTGCGGTCACGCTGAAAGAAATCAAATCAAAAGCCTCAAATGTGATTTAATAAAAGGCAGCGGCAAAGAAGAAAGTATTCAGCCTTGATTTAAAAGAACTGGAAGATGCAGGTACTTTGTATTTATTAATGTGGGAAATGCGCTCAGTATAATATGGATTTATCACAAAAATACATGCGTGTATTTATTATTTTGAAAACCCACCAGCCGACTGATCTGGTACATTTTAATTGTGTGACAGTAATGACATAAATAATGGCGAGGCAGAGTAGTGTCCGAAAGCGTTTTTTCATTTTACCAATGAGCTGACTATATAGTCCTCTATATAGTAATTCCCTATATAGTGAGTATGGAGTAGTGAATGAGGGAGTGGTTTCGGACACAGGGGTTGTCTCTATGTCACATTCAAGTGAAGGAGGTGTGGTTTCTGTGTGACATTCTAATGAAGGTGTGGCATTTGTGCCACATTCTTATAAAGGAGGTGTGGCATTTGTACAACATTCTACTGAAGGTGTAGCATTTGTGCCACATTCTAATGAAGGAGGTGTGGTCTCTGTGCCACATTCTAATGAAGGAGGTGTGGCCTCTGTGCCACATTCTAATGAAGGAGGTGTGGTCTCTGTGCCACATTCTAATGAAGATGTGGTCTCTGCACCATGCTCTAATCAAGGAGACATAGCCTCTATGCTACGCTCTAATGAAGGAGGCGTGGCCTCTGCGCCACATTCTAATGAAGGAGGCATGGCCTCTGTGCCGTATTCTAATGAAGGAGGCATGGTCTCTATGCACCATTCTAATGAAGAATGTGCGGCCTCTGTGCCGCATTCTAATTAAGGAGGCGTGGCCTATGTGCCGCATTCTAATGAAGGAGGCGTGGCCTATGTGCCACATTCTAATGAAGGAGGCGTGGTCTCTGTGCTACATTCTAATGAAGGAGGCGTGGCCTTTGCGCCATGTTCTAATGAAGGAGGCATAGCCTCTATGCCACATTCTAATGAAGGAGGTATGGTCTCTGTGCCAGATTGTAAAGAAGGAGGAGTGGTCTCTATGCCACATTCTAATGAAGGAGGTGTGGCTTATGTTCCACATTCTCTGTACCTAACCCTCTTTAAAGCTTATACTAGCTTCACAATATTGACTCTCATCTTACTGAGTCATTCCTGTAATCCCTGACTTTTATGATTATTAAGCATTTTTTAAAATAATTGTTTAAAGGTGTCCCTGCCTTTAAGAGCCAAGTCTCTTTATGAAAGCAGAACTGGCAGCTGAAAGAACCAGATGCAAAATAAACTTTTATATAAAGACAACGGTCAGCAAAAAAGAGAGATAGTATTAATTAAGCACTTACAACCTCTTGATTAAAAGCCAATAGACGTTCAGGACTTTCACTGACTTTAAACTCACTGAGGTCTATAAGTTTGTGGTAGGCAGGATGTTTGCAGGACATATGGCTATAAAAAACCAACAACGTGGTGTTAGAAAAAAAAAAATCTAGTAGTACATTAAAGCTCTTCGGATGTCGAGGCCCCTTCAACTTCGCAGCCTCTCTTGGCAGAAAATTGCCGTTAATCTGTTTCCCAGAGAGCAGAATTGGCCTCCTTCATGACCACTTTGTGAAGCTGGTCCCTCTTTGAATAATTCATGGCGGAAAAGCCACAGGCGAACATACACCCGGGCCTTCTGAGGTGCTGAAATAGCTCAGCTATGAGAAATCCATCAGTGAATATAACACGTAGCAGGCCTAACTTCAGCTTACCATCGAAACCAGCGTTTCAGGCGTCAAGCCTCTAATTCAATTACATCGTAAAAAGCGAAGGCGTTTCACGAGAAGTGTTCAGCCAGCCTTCTACAACCACCTTCATGTACTTCATGTAATTAAAGCCCGCCATCTCTCCATTTTTTCCCTAGTTTTAATTCCTGATCTGCTATTCACTTTCATCAGAGGGCCACTGCGGTGCATTATGGAGCGCGTCAATGAAATAAATGTTTTGGATTATTATTTTTCACTCTGCTGCGAATGTGAATGGGTTGCCATGTGCTATTTTTTACCGAGACTATTTGTGCTAGCACGGCCCTTTCTCAATGCGACTCTGAAATTGGAATTACGTCGCCTTGATGTGGTCCGGCGAACAATACGATTGTGACAATGTTGTCATTTCTCTTTCTTTCTGCTGATAGCTGCACCTTCGTTTATGAGTTTGGCTTGCTGGCAGAAGTGCATCTACTGTATGAAGAGTCACCACACACACACACACACACACACACACACACACACGTACCCACCATGCACATGGTACACAAGCTTGGTCATAGAGGAGATGATAAATGTTTCGTGTGCTTACTTACTACCGAATACATGACAAGAAATATTACTTGAACAAAACAAAACAAAGAAACAAACAAAAAAAAAGCATGACCTTTATGCAGACAGAAAGAACTGATAATTCACGAACAATTTCTTTTCTTTTCTTCTTTTTTTCCCCCCACATATCTTTTCTCCCTCTCGGTTTGGCCCTGGTTTCACCTTGTTGAGCCGTTGCCCTTCCATTAAAGGTAGCAATGGCTGCCAACTCGCTCCAGCTTTCTCCGATTTGTCAGTCATGAAAGGAAAGCGGCCGGATGATAAATCTTATTTTGCCAGCTAAGGGCTTCTATCTCGCTGGGTGAAGAAAAATCCAGGGCCAAAAACACTTGCTGTTGCGCGTTCGGGAGCGCCGGATTTAAGCCTTGTCCGCTCTGATCAAACCAGGATTTATGGAAGCATCATAACTCCCGACAACACCCAGCAGCTTATTAATTTTATATATTTCTGTCTGTTCCCTGATATTTCCAGCCCTGACAGTCACTCAAGATAAGCCAAAAGCCCTCTGACAGGATAGAGTGTATATATATTTTTCACTGCTCCCTCTCTCTCTCTTTCTTTCTCTCTCGCCGCTGAATAGGTTTTAGCTGAAACCTTGAGAGTGCCTTGCCGTGCTTTGATTTGTCGACATCTATTTTTTTGTCTTCTCAACCGGGTTTCAATCAACTTGAGCCCTAAAGAGTGGACAAGCTCTCACAGATACGTACTGTACATGCACGAATGATGTCAAACACAGAACGCCAAAGCAAACAAAAGCAGAAAGATACGATGTGCTAATTAACAAGTAGTGTTGCTGCGAGACCTGGTGCTTTTCTCGTGTTCATGCTGGAAGTCAGGAAGCTTATGTGATCATTCATATGATATTCATCTATTGAATTAATGTATTTAAGCCTAAATCCCTGATTAGTAACATCACAGTGTGTGTGCGGCGGTCGCAGTTTTCGCTGATACATGATTACGGTCCGGTTTTAAGCATGGCTTGTTTTATACCATCTGTAAAGCACTGCTTGATCGAATGAATTCTGGGTATTTGTAAAATGTGGTGGAAAATATACTGAGAGCAAAGGAGACAAGGATTTACTGTAAAAATATCCTGATTTCCATTGTTCTCTAGACCAGTGTTTCTCAACCACTGGGCCGCAGCCCACTAGTGCCATCTAGTGGGCTGTAAAATTTTTTCCAAGTTGAAGCTTGTCGTAGGGTACGATTGCTGGGTTGCATCCGATGTCACGTCCGCCTCATTAAGCTACGGTCACACTACTGTACAGCGCTTGATGCTTTGCGATGGGTTATCGATGAAAACGAGGCATTTTGGTGGTGATATACTGTAGAGGTCTGCGCGGGACAGAATTTTCAGTCCCGCTCCCGCCTGCTCCTAGTCTGGTTAACACCAGACCATATCACAAGTGAAATATGGTCTGGAATCCGCCTATTGAATTTCTCGTAGGGGAGGTGTGGTTTACGATTGTCAACGGCCGTTTATTGGACGTTGCGAATGTCTATCATTTGGCGTATACGTAGCCCATGGCCAATCATGGCAGTTGTACCCGGTGACGTAGTTAGAGCGACGAAGAGGCGAAAGACTGTAACGCCAAACGCTGTTCTTTTTTTTAAAACAAACTTTCGCTCTAAACTATTCAGAACAGTGTCTAAAGCTTGATCGAAAGTTTGGTTCGTATCGCTCGCCGCCATGTTAAATGTGATCCGTAAACAGTCCCAAATAAACTACAAGCTTCCGTTTGTCGAGTAGTACGCGTCACCGTCTTTCCACCCCTCCCCACTCTCTGATTGGCTCCCTAACTCAGGCGAGCCTTTAGACCATAGTTTCCATGCTGTCTTTTCAGATCGGAACGATTGTGCAAAGCAGCATGGGATTTCCCAGGCTAGCCGGCTCCCACAAAGAATTATGATTTTCAGTCCCGCTCCTGCCCGCGCCTGCCATATTTTGTCCTGCTCCCGCCCGCAAATCCCGCATGATGCAGACGTTCGCGTTATTTCTCACGAAAGTTCTTGTCATTGGCTTGGGGAATTAAACATGCTGAGCTTAGCTGAGCTCTCCACTGACCGATCCTTCACCTAGCGCACGTAGCGAGGGTGCGCGTTGCCAGGCGGCATGCGTAGCTGAGGCTTTACAGAGATACCCATTGTGAGCTTCACTAGAGGAGCTCTGCTCTTCTGCCATGATCGGAGATCTCAAACATGGAAGAGTGGAAAGGAATCGGAAACGTACGCGAGATTAGACCACAGCCGCAAATTTAGGCATCTTAAAATGTTTTTATTAATGCCAAATAAAATATCCAGCACAAATTATATATGATAGACATAAATTAATAATTTATAAATTTTATTTTAAACACGTTTTTAGTTCGCGGGACTGCAGCTTATCACCTCTCCCGCCCGCTCCCGCATTGTGCACTCCCCCTCCCGCCCGCGCCTGCAATGAGCTTTCAAAATTTGTCCCGCGCCGCACTGCTTTGCGTCAGGTCCCGCGGGACTCCCGCGGGAGTGCAGGGCTCTAATATACCGTACACGTGAGCTAAAAGTTGTGGTCACACAGCAGGGGAACACTTGACTGTCACACCTTTGCACGCTTGAGCCTGGTGCGGCTCGAGCGGCCGCACGTGCTCGCGGAGTGTGTTGTGCGCGCTCTTGGGACCCGGTCATTATGGGAAACACCTGATACCGATTTGAGTGCAATCAGCACACGCATATAGGGACGCTGTTTTCACAGAAGCTTTGTGAAGCATTATCATTATCACTGTCACGTTTGTTTCAAGCCATGTTTTTAATGCTGTTTAAATACTCTGCTTTATGAGTCTACTTTGCTTTCGTTTGTGTTTTGTTTTTTGTAAATATCACGCCTGCGAATAAACACTCTTCCTGCACTTAGATCCATCTACCGCCATCTATCTTGTAGTGTCCTGATCCCCAGATCTTTAACCCAGCCACATATAAAAAGTTGTCCTCCTCCACGCTCTTTCAGGTTTTCATCTGTTTTTTCTGTGTAGAACGATGTCTGCAGCACCAGGTAGTTTGAGATGTTTTGTGACGTGTAAGGATCTAATCCCATTGAGTGGTTTCTATATCCACTTCTTTTGAGCGTACTTCTTGGTTTTAAAAACTTGCTTGCTGAACACAAACATGGCAATAAAGTTCTTGTGTTAATGGACCAGACTCCACTTTTGGATCATTAATCCCTTTTGGCTGAGAAT
Source organism: Neoarius graeffei (assembly GCF_027579695.1). Classification (NCBI taxonomy): domain Eukaryota; kingdom Metazoa; phylum Chordata; class Actinopteri; order Siluriformes; family Ariidae; genus Neoarius; species Neoarius graeffei. The sequence continues at coordinate 50,689,927 of NC_083587.1, read as the reverse complement.
GACCTGCATGCATGGTTTTATGTTGCCTTCTGGTACATCCATACAGTTTTAAATACAATACTTACAATTAAAAACAGTTTGTTTTGATTGCATTTATTTAATTCCTGGGCTCCCATCTGTAACAGGGAGTGACGTTGCATCCCATTAATACACTTTACAATAGACTATTAGATTCTAATAGAATAGATGAGCCAAAATAATTGGGGATCTTTTTTAATGGGCCCCGACTCGTTACAAGTATGAATAGGTGGGCCTCGAAGCAGAAAAGGTTGAGAACCCCTGCTCTAGACTATTTGCCATTCTCAATGTCAGTGGTACCTGTACTGTATATCTTTATAAACCTTCTCCGGAAGCCCCAAAGTTCCCAAATCTTATCAAGCATATGTACACTACCGTTCAAAAGTTTGGGGTCACTTTGAAATGTCCTTATTTTTGAAAGAAAAGCACTGTTCTTTTCAATGAAGATCACTTTAAACTAATCAGAAATCCACTCTATACATTGCTAATGTGGTAAATGACTATTCTAGCTGCAAATGTCTGGTTTTTGGTGCAATATCTCCATAGGTGTATAGAGGCCCATTTCCAGCAACTCTCACTCCAGTGTTCTAATGGTACAATGTGTTTGCTCATTGCCTCAGAAGGCTAATGGATGATTAGAAAACCCTTGTACAATCATGTTAGCACAGCTGAAAACAGTTGAGCTCTTTAGAGAAGCTATAAAACTGACCTTCCTTTGAGCAGATTGAGTTTCTGGAGCATCACATTTGTGGGGGCGATTAAATGCTCAAAATGGCCAGAAAAATGTCTCGACTATATTTTCTATTCATTTTACAACTTATGGTGGTAAATAAAAGGGTGACTTTTCATGAAAAACACAAAATTATCTGGGTGACCCCAAACTTTTGAACAGTAGTGTAGTTTCATTAGATGGGCGGAGACTCGCCAGTGTTTTTAACTGCATTTACAATTGCAATTTGTCTCGTAGGCAGCAGAGGGCTCGAAAATGAAAAACTATTAAATTGTAATGTCTTTTGGTGAGACTGCTGGTGACTCTTTTGCTCATCAATAGCTGTGATTGAGTTCATCTCTTGTAAATTTTCACGATTCTCAATAAGCCATGACGACCTCTGGCGTGTAAAGTTTACGAGAGCATTATACCAACCTAATGCGGTACCATTCACAGAGCCCGGACAGATGGTGGCACCCATCATCTCTCTCTCTCCTATAGAACATAACACACACGCTATGGAGCGCCACACTCCACCCTCCACCCAACCCCCGATACAGTATTCACAGAGTTTCACAGGACAGGGTGCATCCTCATGTTGCTTCTATCACTTCCTAGCATGAACAGCAATGGCAGCTGTAAAGAACGACCTACTGTAGGAAGTGAAAGGGAGAGAGAGGTGGTGGTATGAAGATAGTATAACATCCCTCTCTGTGCACACGCGCACACACATCCGAGGATGGATGGCGCTGTCTAGGCAAGCAGACACACTCTGTCATCCTGTTTCGTGTACCTACAGCAAGGCTGCACTCCATGTCCCGTCACACCTCCCTGGAGAGGTCACAAGTGTGTCTTTCTCTTTTTCTCTCTCATATAAACACATCGGGAGAGACACAGCATCCTGAAACCGTAATCACAGCTGCTGTTACAATACAAATGTTGTTGTTTGCATGCATTCCACAAACGCAAACATATACATTGACCGGCCACTTTAATAGAAACTTGTGCTTGATTCTAAGATTCCTGTTCTTGGCTGCAGGACTGGAAGCCAGTGTGGTCTTCTGCTGTTGCATGCTGAGTTGCTTTTCTGCTCACCACGGTGGTAAAGAGTTGCTATGAGTTACTATATCCTTCCTGTCGAAAAAGCTCAAAGCTATCTGACCATTTTCCTCTGACCTGACTATCGATCACGCGATTTTTTTGTTTGTTTATTTTTCGCACCATTCTCATCTCATCTCATCATCTCTAGCTGCTTTATCCTTCTACAGGGTCGCAGGCAAGCTGGAGCCTATCCCAGCTGACTACGGGCGAAAGGCGGGGTACACCCTGGACAAGTCGCCAGGTCATCACAGGGCTGACACATAGACACAGACAACCATTCACACTCACATTCACACCTACGGTCAATTTAGAGTCACCAGTTAACCTAACCTGCATGTCTTTGGGCTGTGGGGGAAACCGGAGCACCCGGAGGAAACCCACGCGGACACGGGGAGAACATGCAAACTCCACACAGAAAGGCCCTCGCCGGCCACGGGGCTCGAACCCGGACCTTCTTGCTGTGAGGTGACAGTGCTAACCACTACACCACCGTCGCACCATCCTATCTGTGTAAACTCTACAGACTGTTGTGTGTGAAAACCCCAGGAGATCAGCAGTTTCTGAAACACTCAAATCAAAAAACAAGAAAAATGGGTTTTGAGCCATCACCCATGCCACAGTGAAAGTAAGTCACACTTTGAGATGACAATTTTTCCCATTCTGATGTTTGAAGTGAACCTTAACTGAAGCTCTTGATTTGTAACTACATGATTTGATGCATCAGGGGACTGGCTGATTAGAGAACTGCATAAAACTGCAGGTGTACGGGTGTTCCCAATAAAGCGACCGGTGTGTGTACTTTATACAACCCCGATTCCAAAAAAGTTGGGACAAAGTACAAATTGTAAATAAAAACGGAATGCAATGATGCGGAAGTTTCAAAATTCCATATTTTATTCAGAATAGAACATAGATGACATATCAAACGTTTAAACTGAGAAAATGTATCATTTAAAGAAAAAATGAGGTGATTTTAAATTTCATGACAACAACACATCTCAAAAAAGTTGTGACAAGGCCATGTTTCCCACTGTGAGACATCCCCTTTTCTCTTTACAACAGTCTGTAAACGTCTGGGGACTGAGGAGACAAGTTGCTCAAGTTTAGGGATAGGAATGTTAACCCATTCTTGTCTAATGTAGGATTCTAGTTGCTCAACTGTCTTAGGTCTTTTTTGTCGTATCTTCCGTTTTATGATGCGCCAAATGTTTTCTATGGGTGAAAGATCTGGACTGCAGGCTGGCCAGTTCAGTACCCGGACCCTTCTTCTACGCAGCCATGATGCTGTAATTGATGCAGTATGTGGTTTGGCATTGTCATGTTGGAAAATGCAAGGTCTTCCCTGAAAGAGACGTCGTCTGGATGGGAGCATATGTTGCTCTAGAACCTGGATATACCTTTCAGCATTGATGGTGTCTTTCCAGATGTGTAAGCTGCCCATGCCACACGCACTAATGCAACCCCATACCATCAGAGATGCAGGCTTCTGAACTGAGCGCTGATAACAACTTGGGTCGTCCTTCTCCTCTTTAGTCCGAATGACACGGCGTCCCTGATTTCCGTAAAGAACTTCAAATTTTGATTCGTCTGACCACAGAACAGTTTTCCACTTTGCCACAGTCCATTTTAAATGAGCCTTGGCCCAGAGAAGACGTCTGCGCTTCTGGATCATGTTTAGATACGGCTTCTTCTTTGAACTATAGCGTTTTAGCTGGCAACGGCAGATGGCACGGTGAATTGTGTTCACAGATAATGTTCTCTGGAAATATTCCTGAGCCCATTTTGTGATTTCCAATACAGAAGCATGCCTGTATGTGATGCAGTGCCGTCTAAGGGCCCGAAGATCACGGGCACCCAGTATGGTTTTCCGGCCTTGACCCTTACGCACAGAGATTCTTCCAGATTCTCTGAATCTTTTGATGATATTATGCACTGTAGATGATGATATGTTCAAACTCTTTGCAATTTTACACTGTCGAACTCCTTTCTGATATTGCTCCACTATTTGTCGGCGCAGAATTAGGGGGATTGGTGATCCTCTTCCCATCTTTACTTCTGAGAGCCGCTGCCACTCCAAGATGCTCTTTTTATACCCAGTCATGTTAATGACCTATTGCCAATTGACCTAATGAGTTGCAATTTGGTCCTCCAGCTGTTCCTTTTTTGTACCTTTAACTTTTCCAGCCTCTTATTGCCCCTGTCCCAACTTTTTTGAGATGTGTTGCTGTCATGAAATTTCAAATGAGCCAATATTTGGCATGAAATTTCAAAATGTCTCACTTTCGACATTTGATATGTTGTCTATGTTCTATTGTGAATACAATATCAGTTTTTGAGATTTGTAAATTATTGCATTCCATTTTTATTTACAATTTGTACTTTGTCCCAACTTTTTTGGAATCGGGGTTGTAAGTAAAGATATTAATCCACAAATTTATCAAGAAAATGTAACACACAAGGGTAATCGCATCGTAATCCTGTATATTATAAGAGCATATCAGGACCAATATGCAAATGCAAGACATGAAAATATTCCTTGTCCTCTTGTTTCAGTGGATTAACAGGGAAAAGTGGCGGGGATTGTATATTTATATGACTTCCTAATTAGCATATTTGTCGAATCTGGATTTATTGCTGAGGGTTTAAATCAAGACTCCTTTGTGTCCTGATTCTGTTTGTCGAAAATTCAACTCAAAACAAGTGTGGTTGACTTTATACGTTTTGTTATGATATAGTTTGATATTTTAACCCCTTCAGTGCCCTTGGACGAGTCACGTACGTCATGAAATCTTTTACCGCTGTGCCTTATGACGTACGCGACTCGTCATATAAACACCTCCTTTTATGTACCTTACATGGCACGTTACTTTTACTTCACAGTGGCACATATGAATTACAGTCAATGCCTAAAACATTCTTCCGTCATAAGGCACAGCGGTAAAAGATTTCATGACGTACTGTACGTGACTCGTCCAAGGGAATTGAAGGGGTTAAGCAATTTTATTTACATCAACCATAAATATCAAGAGCGAGACATATTTCCTTATAAAAACACATGCATTTCGAGCATAGCAATGTTAGTTCATTACAATCCGACATTAATGGTCTAATAATAGTCTTGACGATATACTAATTTGACCAAATCCAGCCTTATTTCTGATACATTATATAGATTATCTGATGATTTTAAGAAACGAACAAGGAAAGCTTACCTGTAAGCCCTTCATTCATATTTCTAACAACAGACCTCAACATTTAATCAATTTTTTATACTCTCAATACACATTGGTCTCTAAGCACTATAAAAAAAACCATATAATCACATTAGCTTTTGCAGATTAATTATTTATTAGAAATTCTCTATTGTGGGCGCTGTGTGGAGTGAAAATCGACCAGTCGGGGGGGAAAAAAAAAAAAGAATCTAAATCCACTTATCCTGATCTCCAAATATGCTGGGAGATAACCACTATAATGCACTTGAAAAAAAAAAATGAGTCACATAAGGAGAACGTGGGTGGATTTTACCGATTTAGATTCTCTATCTTTGCTTTTTAAACACACAATTACATGTAGAACTGAAGTGTGAAAAATTACAAAATGTTCAGAAGATGCTTTCATGCACAAAGCGGAATTAAAATATAACGGTTAGGGCGGTCGGAAATGGAAAGCGGGGATCTTATATAAGTCCTAATGCAACCTTGAAAGCTCAAGGAAAGGACTGATGTATATTTTTCAGTTTGTTGATCTATTAGCCATTACCAGAGCGTTTGTATGGGGGTGGATGTGTGTGTGTGTGTGTGTGTGTGTGTTCTGTTAAAAGCTCCTGCTCCCACATTGACACAGAGCGTGCCAATCGATACACAAGCATTTCTCACCATCGATTATATAATTATGTTGGGTTAAATCATCGCACCCACTCAGGCCTTTAAAGGATGGACTCCACACACGATATACACACACACACACACACACACACACAGAAAGTACTGTGTCACACCAGGTTGTAGGTACTTCACAGGGCTGATTATGATGCCACTGGGGTGCTTTACATCATTCTTATTAGCTCCTGTGTGACACAATAGGATCATAATTAATGGCAGCAGCAGGACCCTGCTTGATCTTTACACGCTACTCTCTCTCTCTCAGCTTTTCTTTCTCTTGTACGGTAAGTCTTTATATAACCATAGGCGACCCAGAAATGGAGCAAATGTGGCACTTGCACACCTACATTTATTTCCATTTATTACAGATGGAACAAACATACAATTTTGTATTTGAATAAAAAAAAAAAATCAAAGCAAATAACTGTATACACACAATATTAAGTAACTTTCATGCAATTTTCTCAACCGGCCCTAAAACAAAACATCAGTTGAAAGCGAGACGGCCTTTCGATTTATATTTATTTCTGTAATATCTCACAAAATTTCAGGCCATTCTGTGGCTGGGAAGTTATTTAATTTGAGGGATTCCTGAGCAAATAACGTGCATGAAATCGCTCGCTTTGCGCAGTCAAGCAGACAGAGGAAGTCCGTGTGCGCATGCGCAGGTTTACCTTCTTCTTCTTTTGGGTTTTACGGCAGCTGGCGTCCACAGTGTTGTATTACTGCCATCTACAGGTTTATCTTGACGGTGCACTGACAGTTCCATCATTCTGTCGCTAAACGAACAGCTGATCACGCCGAGGTGCTCGCTGAGCGCCGATATTTATTAGTTTGGTCCTGCGTTTCCTTTCCTTCGTATAGAACATAACGTCTTTTCTTCTCGCTTTCCGTTACTGTAGTCGGTCTTTCACGTTTCATTCGCACACTCACGCCCTCCATTTTTCTCTCCTGTTTCAAATTTGTATCCCACAATGCCTTGCACGAACAGGGAAAGCCCACCACGTGACGCATGAGGTAATATATTGAATTGGGTCACGGTGAAGCAGGAAAAAAATAGCGGAGAATTTAGGGCCACATGGCCTTAAATTCATTAATTGTTTGGTTAAAAAAATAAACTAATAAAATTGGAAGTCTGTGATTCAAATTCAGTAGCTTTTGGTCTACTAAACAAAAAATAATTGGGTGTCAGGGAAAATTCTTTTTATGACCTACACTTGAAAAATCTGAAAGGCGGTCTACCTTTAAAAAGGAATGAAAATGCCTCACACTTCCCTGCAGCGATGTTACGTTTTATTTGTAAGATACAAATTGTTCAGCGTAGTTTGACTTTATGTTAAAAAACTCCAAAAAAAAAAACAACCCTAGCATAAAATATCTTGGTGTTAAGTATTTTTGATAGTGTGTTATACTATATCTCATTGTAAGTCACAAGCGAACTTGTAAGAAGTTTTGACACTAATACTAGAACTTTGTCAAATCAAACTAAAACAATTTTTAAAAATTGTTAAAACTACACACATATATAGTGGGCCTTAAAATTCTACAAGTTGTACCTACAAATTGTCAAAACTGTGCACACAGATTGGGGCAGAAAAATGCATATGTCGTAGCTACAAATGAAAAAATATACACAGAGTGGGGAGAAAAAAATTCTACAAGTTGTAGCTAAAATTTGTCAAAACTGCACAGAGTGGAGCTGAAAGAAAATTTGTACAAGTTGTAGCTACAAATTTTTAAAACTATGTACATAGCATGAGATTAGAAATAAATTCTATAAGTTGTAGCTGCAAATTGTTAAAACTATGCACACAGATCAGGTCTGAAAAAAAAATCTACAAGTTGTAGCGATAATGTGTCAAAACTACACATAAGATGGAGCTGAAAGAAAATTTGTACAAGTTGTAGCTACAAATTTTTAAAACTATGTACATAGATTGGGGCAGAAAAATGAACAAGTTAGAGCTGCAAATAAAAAAAAATCCATGCAGATTGGGTTGGAAAAATTCTACAAATTGTAGCTATAGCTTGTAAAAACAATGCACATAGATTGGAGCTGAAAGAAAATTTCTACAGGTTGTAACTACAAATTTTTAAAACTACATACATAGAGTGAGATTAGAAATAAATTTGATAAGTTGTAGCTGCAAATTGTAAAAAAAGCATGCACACAGATCAGGTCTGGAAAAAAATCTACAAGTTGTAGCTATAATGTGTCAAAACTACACATAGGATGGAGCTGAAAGAAAATTTCTACAAATAGTAGCTACACATTTTTAAAACTATGTACATAGAGTGAGACTGAAAATAAATTATACAAGTTGTAGCTAAAAATTGTTAAAACTATGCACACAGATCAGGTTTGGGGAAAAAAAAACCTATAAATTTAGCCATAACGTGTCAAAACTACACATAGGGTGGGGCTGAAAGAAAATTTCTACAAATCGTAGATGCAAATTATCAAAACTATGCACATAGATTGGGTCGGGAAAAAATAATTTGTAGCTACAATTTATAAAAACTACGCACATAGAGTGGGGCTGAAAAAAAATCAACAAATTACAGCTACAGTTTGTAAAATTTATGCATATTCTGTAGATTGGAGCTGAAAGAAAATTTCGACAAGTTGTAGCTACAAATTGTCACAAGTACGCGCATAGAGGGGGTGGGGCTGTGGTAGTTTATGTAATGCTGAAGATGTACACTCACTGGCCACTTTAATAGGAACTTGTTCTTGATTCTAAGATTCCTGTTCTTGGCTGCAGGACTGGAACCCAGTGTGGTGTTCTGCTGTTGCATGCTGAGATGCTTTTCTGCTCACCACGGTTGTAAAGAGTTACTATATCCTTCTTGGCAAAAAAAAAAGCTCGACCCTATCTGACCATTTTCCTCTGTTATCAACAAGGCGTTTGTTTCCACCCACAGAACTATCACTCATTCGATGTTTTTTGTTTTTCGCACCATCCTGTGTAAACTCTACAGACTGTTGTGTGTGAAAACCCCAGGAGATCAGCAGTTTCTGAAATACTCAAACCAAAAATACTCATCTGGCTCAAACCAACACCCATGCCACAGTGAAAGAAAGTCACACTTTGAGATCACAATTTCTCCCATGTTTGAAGTGAACATTAATTGAAGCTCTTGATTTGCATTTGCGTGATTTTATGCTCTGTGCTGCTGTCGGCTGATTAGAGAACCGCAGAAAACAGCAGGTGGATGTATGGGTGTTCCAAATAAAGTGGCCAGCGAGTGTATATTATGAAGTGTTACATACAGTATTCACAAAATTTGTGTTGCAATTTACAGATTTACGAACCACGAACGTTATTGTATTGAGGATGAAGGTCAGCTTTAGGCATTATGTAGCTGTAGCTGGACACAAATCGATGGAGATATCCTTCAGAAAGAGTTTTGTGATATTGAGTGTGCACGTGTGTGTGAGAGAAGTTGCCTGTGAACGTGATTCCTAAAATCACGTGCAAAAACACCTTTTCTGTTGTAGCCCAATTCCATACAGGTACACAAGTCACAAACCTGGCGTGTCCGAAGCAAAATGAAACGCAGCTTGCAAAAGCCACATCCACATTCTTCACACTGAAACCTCATCAAATCGTCTTTCACGATATTCCTTTGATGAAGCAGATTTTTCATTTTCGACACAAAATTCTGGTGAGAATGTGCTGATCTATTCAAACTGACCTGAGCACATTTTTCTATTGTTGGTCAGTGAACTGAATTCTGCTTTTTGTTGCATCACAAAAAAAAAGCAGCATAACTAAATTAGATATGCATTTCATCTTCCAGCAGCACGGTGGTGCAGTGGTTAGCACTGTCGTCTCACAGCAAGAAGGTTCTGGGTTCGAGCCCAGTGGCTGATGAGGGCCTTTCTGTGTGGAGTTTGCATGTTCTCCCCGTGTCTGCATGGGTTTCCCCCCACAGTCCAAAGACATGCAGGTTAGGTTAACTGGTGGCTCTAAATTGACCGTAGGTGTGAATGTGAGTGTGAATGGTTGTGTATCAGCCCTGCGATGATTTGGCGACTTGTCCAGGGTGTACCCCGCCTCTCGCCCATAGTCAGCTGAGATAGGCTCCAGCTTGCCTGCAACCCTGCACAGGATAAGCGGCTACGGATAATAGATGGATGGATTTCATCTTCCTTTTTTTAAGAAGCAAATACAAATTAAAAAAAAAAAAAAAAAAGCACAGCGTCGTTGTGAATTCTCAGCTCTGATTGGTCTTGCAGCTTAGACAAGAACAGCATCATTCCCTACTCACTATATAGTGAGGACGCCATTTTGTAGTGCTGTCCGAAACCTTAGTGAGGATTAGTTACACCCTATATAGAGCAAAGTATCCCACAATGCATCACGAAAAGTAGTGTACAACCGATGGTCACTAACCAAGCAATATATCCCATCATGCATCGCGGTCACGCTAAAAGAAATCAAATTAAAAGTCTCAAATGTGATTTAATAAAAGGCAGCGGCAAAGAAGAAAGTATTCAGCCTTGATTTAAAAGAACTGAAAGATGCAGGTACTTTGTATTGATTAATGCTGGAAATATGCTCAGTATCATATGGATTTATCACAAAAATACATGCATGTATTTATTATTTTGAAAACCCACCAGCCGCCTGATCTGGCACGTTTTAATTGAATTGTGCGACAGTAATGACGTAAATACCAGCGCGATGGACTAGTGTCCGAAAGCGGTTTTTTTTTTTTCCATTTTACCAATGAGCTCACTATGTAGTCCTCTATATAGTAATTCCCTATATAGTGAGTAGGGAGTAGTGAACGAGTGAGCGATTTCAGACACAGGGTTGGTTTATATGAAACCACTTGCTTGATATATTATCGTTTCTACATGTAGTCACAACTTTGGATACGCCACATCGACATGGTTTGATGATGAATAACTTTTCTGTGAGGAGATGTTTATTTAGCATCTTTCGGACGGAGTCTCCGGTGTTAGTGTTTTGCTTCACAGACTTAAAGAAATTCTTCCGGACAGATCACTGTGCACCTTCCGTTTCTTTTCTTTTTTTGAATTAACATTTTTATTCACATCACATCCTACGTGTCTCATGCCTTATTAACCCTCTGATGCAAAACATGGGTCAAAAGTGACCCGGCTGAGTTTTTATCTTCTATATCTTTGCAATAAATTAATTCCATCATTCAGTATTGAAGGTATTCCTCAATTAACTTGTTTTTGATCATCATACATCCTTATTTTATTTTTTCCCTTTCTTACTTTTTGAATAAAAACCCTTTTTGTATCACTACCCTTCTAATGCACAACAAGGGTCAAAAACGACCTGCATTCATTTTCCAGGTTATTTCATGTATGGCTGAGTGTTTCTATGATATACTTTTGAAATAAATTCATTTTGTCATTTACTTTTCCAAATATGCAGTAAATATCTTGCTTTTGTTGAGCACAAATCATCATTTTTATTTTTCCTTTCTTAAGTTATGAACAAGCACAGCTTTTGTAATTCTACATCGAGTTTACACACATGGGTCAGAACCGACCCGCATGCATTTGCTACAGCGTTTGGTGGGAACTGTGAATTGTGCTTGTGTCAGACATTTCACAGCTCAGCACAGCGCCCTTTGCCCATCTAATACATGCAAGTAATGTTTTTCAATTGTTCTAACATTACCTTAGAAAAAAATTGATTATGTTTAGGTTACCTTGAGAGTGAGTCGATTACTTGTCAGGAAGTTGCAAGCAATTACTATTAGCTACTGAGCTGTTGACATATTCTACTTTAGTTAGCTAATTTTATTGTAGTTGGCTTAGCTAACTACATAGTTAATAAATAAATAACTGGCCCCATTCACTGCTAAAGTAATTACTTGAAACAAGTTATTATTATTATAGTATTAAGACATTTAATTTTAAATCACACTTGGATGGCCCATGTGCAGTAACATAAAAAGTATTTTTGTTCATAAAGTAGGAAAGAAAAAAATAAATTACCGGTAATGATTTGTGGTAATTAAAAACAAGATATTTAAAGAATACTTGGAATATTCAATCATAAAATAAATTGATTTCAAAAGATAGAGCAAAGAAAAACTCAGGTCAGCATGAAATAACCTGGAAAATGAATGCGGGTGGGTGGCACGGTGGTGTAGTGGTTAGCGCTGTCGCCTCACAGCAAGAACGTCCGGGTTTGAGCCCCGTGGCCGGCGAGGGCCTTTCTGTGCGGAGTTTGCATGGTGTCCGCGTGGGTTTCCTCGGGGTGCTCCGGTTTCCCCCCACAGTCCAAAGACATGCAGGTTAGGTTAACTGGTGACTCTAACGCTACGTTCACACTGCAAGGCTTAATGCTCAATTCCGATTTTTTTGTGAAATCCAATTTTTTTGTGAGGTCGTTCACATTAACAAATATATGCGACTTGTATGTGATCCTCAGTATGAACGAAAAGCGACCTAAAAGTGTTCCGCATGCGCATTGCAGGCTACGACGACGTCACACGCAGTGAGCATGGCCAGTGTTTACGGAAGTAAAACCGCCCGGTTGCGGTATGACCCATCCAATCTAGCTTGAATAGCTGCATCCCCCCAAATGGAAATCAGCTCCCTAACCTCTGCGTCCTTCCATTGAGAAGATTCAGAACCTTCACAGCCCGAAGCGTCCCTCGCATTGATGTCATGTGCCAGGTTGTAACTTTTTTTGAGAGACCCGCCGCCTACTTCAGCGCAGAATAGTGACGTTTGTGGCTTGTTGATGACGTGTAAGTCGGATGAATGCGACCTGGCGGTTCAGACTGAAGTCGCATATGAAAAGAGCGGATAGGAATCGGAATTAGGACCACATATCCAAACGGCCTGGGTCGGATTTGAAAAAATCGGATCTGTGTCGTTCATATTGTCAATAAAAGATCGGGTACAGGTCACATATGGGCGAAAAGATCGGATTTGAGTCACTTCAGCCTGCAGTGTGAACGTAGCCTAAATTGACCGTAGGTGTGAATGAGTGTGAATGGTTGTCTGTGTCTATGTGTCAGCCCTGTGATGACCTGGCGACTTGTCCAGGGTGTACCCCGCCTTTCGCCCGTAGTCAGCTGGGATAGGCTCCTGCGACCCTGTAGAAGGATAAAGCGGCTACAGATAATGAGATGAGATGAATGCAGGTCATTTTTGGCCCATGTTGTGCATTAGAAGGGGTGTGCATATGTTTTGCATCAAAGGGTTAAATTCAAGAAAGAGAGAAAAACGAGACTTATGAAGGAATGAGCTGATCTGTTCACAGCTGATATGAGTGGTCAGTGATACCAGGAACTCATTAAATGTAACTATGACAGAAAACTTTTTTTTGGACCTGATGTGCATGGACAATACAAAACAAGCTTTTAAAAAGATGACTTAAGTGTGAAGAGGTAGCGTGACGTACAGTACTATGCAAAAGTCTTACGCACCCTTTTCTTTTTCCAGACAGCCTTTGTTATAGATTTCTATTTTATGACTTCTACATTATCGAGTCGGTACAAAAACATTTTAGAGTCCGTTTTCCAGCACAAAATTAAATGTTACAGAAGAAAAAAAAAATGTTTGTATCTGAGCAGTATATTACACAAGAGAGCACTTTTCAGATGAAAAAAGAAAACATAATGAAGGCTGCTGGGTTTTGGTGCAAAATGAAGAAGCGAGTGTGACAGTCAAAGAGTCCAGAAGAACTGGGGCTGGTTCTGTAAGATGCTCAGTAAAACCTACAGCTCATTTCCGCATCAAACTGCACTCACTGGACCTCAGACTACTATTTTTTTATTTTAAAGCAAAGGTCGACTCGTCTCACACCAAATACTGACTTTGTTTCATGTATTATGGCTTACTAATTACTGTTTATAGTATTTTTTAATGTTGAAACGTTTCATTTCATTATTGTTTAAGCCATTTTTGATCTACAGCATTTCTTTACATGTGCCTAAGACTTTTGCACACTACTGTATAGTGACCATATTGTATTTATTGCAACAATATACGAGGTAGGGAGCCATTTCCAATTCAGTCACTTTTTAAACGCATACTGTAACCTCTCTCTCTTTCTCTGTGTCTCACTCTCTGCCTCCCCCTCCTTCTTTTCCTTCTCGCTCGCTCTCCTCCAGTCCTACCAACCCTGACCGTGCACACTTACCGCCTGGCTCAGCGCAATCAATTATTGTTGCGACAGAATCATTAATAATTTCCTAATGAAAACGATTCTGTTGATCTCTGTTGTGTTTTAATTAAACATAATTACGGCGGGGCTCTGCACTGCGACGGGGCCCCCTTCAGGGTACGACTAAGTTTTAATACACTGATAATGAATTTTTGACATTGTGTTCTGTTGTTTGGTTATTACGCATTCGCAGTTTGCCTGGCTTTGCAGATAGCAGATAATAACCCAGGCATCTCCTCACACTTTGCCACTGTGATGCTCAAAGGGGAGGTTCAAGCAATAAACAAACAAACAAACAATTAAAAAACATGCCTCTTTTCGCGAGTGGGTTTCCCTTCTGTTTTTTAACCTGAATTGGTGTTTAATGTTTGGCTGAAACTTTTTTGAGCAAAGTTACAAAATGGAGATCTGGGGTACGTTGCAAATTTTTACCGACTTTTAAAAGAAGAACGACCTTATCAACATAGAAGACTTTTATTAAAGGAGAACCGTAGGCAAATTTTTTTATTATCAAAATTCTATTTATCTCATCTCATTATCTCTAGCCGCTTTATCCTGTTCTACAGGGTCGCAGGCGAGCTGGAGCCTATCCCAGCTGACTGTGGGCGAAAGGCGGGGTACACCCTGGACAAGTCGCCAGGTCATCACAGGGCTGACACATAGACACAGACAACCATTCACACTCACATTCACACCTACGGTCAATTTAGAGTCACCAGTTAGCCTAACCTGCATGTCTTTGGACTGTGGGGGAAACCGGAGCACCCGGAGGAAACCCACGCGGACACGGGGAGAACATGCAAACTCCGCACAGAAAGGCCCTCGCCGGCCACGGGGCTCGAACCCGGACCTTCTTGCTGTGAGGCGACAGCGCTAACCACTACACCACTGTGCCGCCCCTCTATCTCATTTTATTAAATATACGAACGCATTTTTTTATAGCTATTGTGTCACTGCTATAGCAAGTTATGAGTGTTTGAAATATGCTCTGTAATATCTCAGTCCATATGTCAAAGCGACGGCCGTAAATGAGATTCGTTGAGACCTGTGCGAGACATCGTAGGACGGAAGTAAAACGTACAGCGGAAATCAAAGCGACCGACATCTGCCAACGTTGTCAAAAGACGCGCGCACCCTCTTTCGAATGCTGACATAATCAAGCCGGAAGTTTTGTTTGTTTTGGTAGCGATCAGGAAAGTTTGAAAAAAGTAGGCAGAAATCGTCATTTAAACTCGTTTTTGTGCAATATTTCGTTTGGAAAACAGTTTTCAAAATGGCGGCGCTGACACCTGGCTGACGCTTCACGTTTCGAAGTCTCGCACAAGCCTCGTGAAGATTGCGCGGATAAGCGATGCCTGCTGTGGACCAAACGAGCTAAATTCAACACGGCTAAAAACCGAATAGGCCGATAAGTATCATATTTAATTGCAATTAGTTGCCAATACGAGTCACGATATAAGCCTACTAAAACCGAAAACGTAACTGAATAACACGTTAATTAAGAAATAAAGCAAGTTTAAAAATAACGTCAGTTCTCCTTTAACATAACTACAGATAACTCAGGCAAGGAATAAAACAACAATGGGCTGGTGTGAAGCTGAAGTTTCACCCCAAATTTGCATTTTCTGTAACCGTACAGACCCAAATTTCATTTATTCCTCTTATATTACAGAAATCAGCCAACAATTAATATCATTTTTATATTTTATTAAACTACACATCACACTTTTTATCCATTTATAGTTACATTTAATGTGGAATATCCACAAAACAAGCAAGTTCTTATATCAGCTACAACCGGTCGTTCCCTTACCAGCGTTTCTTTTTTCCCTTTCTTGAATTTCATAAGACAGAAAGCTCTTCTTGTCTTGTCCTGGTAGACTGTTGCTGACGCTGAAGACTCCTTCCATAACTGTTAATTAAACATCACCTAACGTTAAACTTCACCATCTCAACAAGTGCAGGATTTTCTTTGTCAAATCACAGCATGTTTTTAATCTATTTATTATGAGTACGTACAGTATTAAGTAGAACAAACGTGTTAATAAAATACCTGGGAATCGTCTCGCAGCTGGAATTACTGTGACAGCTGCTGCAATAGAAAATGAATTCACACTTTCCGACCAGTCAGATTTGAGAATTGAGAATGGACACACTTTGTCATTCAGAGGTTCTTCTGTATTTTGTATTTTCTACATTGTGGAACAACACTGAAGACATCAAAACTATGAAATAACATATGGAACACACAGTACTGTGCAAAAGTCTTCGGCACGTGTAAAGAAATGCTGTAGATCAAAAATGCCTTAAAGCTAGACGGCCTTTTGATTTCATAAAATCTGTGAAATTTAGTTCCTTCTGAACTTTGGTCATTGTGCTACAGTACATGTTTATTTTTGTAATATCTAAAAAAAAAAAACCAGGCCATTCTGTGGCTGGGAAGTGATTTAATTTGAAAGAATTACTGAGCAAATAATTTGCATGAAATCGCTCGCTTTGCGCAATCAAGCAGACAGAGGAAGTCCGTGTGCGCATGCGCAGGTTTACCACCTTCTTCTTTTGGGTTTTACAGCAGCTGGCGTCCACAGTGTTGCATTACTGCCATCTACAGGTTTATCTTGACGGTGCACTGACAGTTCCATCATTCTGTCGCTAAACGAACAGCTGATCACACCGAGGTGCTCGCTGACCGCCAATATTTATTAGTTTGGTCCTGCGTTTCCTTTCCTTCGTATAGAACATAACGTCTTTTCTTCTCGCTTTCCGTTACTGTAGTCGGTCTTTCACGTTTCATTCGCACATTCACGTCCGCCATTGTTCTCTCCTGTTTCAAATTTGTAGCCCACAATGCTTTGTGTGAACAGGGAAAGCTCACCACGTCATGCATGACGTAGTATCTTGAATTGGGTCACGGTGAAGCAGGAAAAAATAGCGGAAAATTTAGGGCCATGTGGCCTTAAATTCATTAATTGTTCTATTAAAAAAACCGAATAAAATTGGAAGTCTGTGATTTGAATTTAGTAGCTTTCGGTCCACTAAACAAAAATAACTGGGTGTCGGGGAAAATTCTTCTTATGACCTACACTTGAAAAATCTGAAAGACAGTCTAGCTTTAAACAGAATGAAATTAAATGTTTCAATATTACAAAATACCATAAACAGTAATCAGTAAGGGGTGGCACGGTGGTGTAGTGGTTAGCACTGTCACCTCACAGCAAGAAGGTCCGGGTTCGAGCCCCGTGGCCGGCGAGGGTCTTTCTGTGCGGAGTTTGCATGTTCTCCCCGTGTCCGCGTGGGTTTCCTCCGGGTGCTCCGGTTTACCCCACAGTCCAAAGACATGCAGGTTAGGTTAACTGGTGACTCTAAATTGACCGTAGGTGTGAATGTGAGTGTGAATGGTTGTCTGTGTCTATGTGTCAGCCCTGTGATGACCTGGCGACTTGTCCAGGGTGTACCCCGCCTTTCGCCCGTAGTCAGCTGGGATAGGCTCCAGCTTGCCTGCGACCCTGTAGAAGGATAAAGCGGCTACAGATAATGAGATGAGATGAGTAATCAGTAAGCCATAATACATGAAACAAAGTCAGTATTTGGTGTGAGACGACCCTTTGCTTTAAAAAAAAAAAAATAGTAGTCTGAGGTCCAGTGAGTGCAGTTTGATGCGGAAATGAGCTGTAGGTTTTACTGAGCGTCTTACAGAACCAGCCCCAGTTCTTCTGGACACTTTGACTGTCACACTCGCTTCTTCATTTTGCCCCAAAACCCAGCAGCCTTCATTATGTTTTCTTTTTTTCATCTGAAAAGTGCTCTCTTGTGTACTATACTGCTCAGATACAAACATTTTTTTTTCTCTCACATTTAATTTTGTGCTGGAAAACGAACGTTTGGACTCTAAAATGTTTTTGTACCGACTCGATAACGTAGAGTCATAAAATAGAAATCTATAACAAAGTTCGTATGAAAAAATATATCGGTTGCCGAAGACATTTGCACAGGACTGTATGTGGAATTATGTGATAAACAAGAAAGTGTTTAAAAAAAAAAAAATTTCACATTTTAGTTTCTTCAAAGTAGGCAGCGTTTACCTTGATGACGCTTTACACACTATTGGCATTATCTTAACCAGCTTCATGAGGTCGTCACCTGGAATGCGTTTCAATTAACGTGTGCTTCGTCAAAAGTTAAGTAAGGGATGAGTTTCTTGCTTTTTTAATGCATTTAAGATCATCAAACAGTAAATAGTAAATAATAAAAATCCAGTAAACAGCCCTATTACTACTAACAACTACACTACCGTTCAAAAGTTTGGGGTCACCCAGACGATTTTGTGTTTTCCATGAAAAGTCACACTTTTATTTCCCACCATAAGTTGTAAAACGAATAGAAAATATAGTCGAGACATTTTTCTGGCCATTTTGAGCATTTAATCGACCCCACGAATGTGATGCTCCAGAAACTCAATCTGCTCAAAGGAAGGTCAGTTTTATAGCTTCTCTAAAGAGCTCAACTGTTTTCAGCTGTGCTAACATGATTGTACAAGGGTTTTCTAATCATCCATTAGCCTTCTGAGGCAATGAGCAAACACATTGTACCATTAGAACACTGGAGTGAGAGTTGCTGGAAATGGGCCTCTATACACCTATAGAGGATTTCGGCCTACGTCATTGTTTCCATAGCGACAATATTTATGCCGCCATTTTGACGGTCACAAATATGGCGACTACCGGTAGCCATACACTGTTGATCATGATGAAGTCTCATTGTCGAGTATTTTATCCGGCTTAGATGACGCGAGTAAGAAGCGATATCACCAGAAAATCAATGATGCTGGTGTACGTGATCCGTACACGTTACCAGGCTATCTTTTTCTGGCTTTGCAGCGCGGGTGATCTTCCTGACCTGCAGTCAGGCGTGTGGGAAATACCAGGGAAAAAACATAAAAGAAAAAGGAGCGAGATGCAGAAAACACCTTCACTATCCAGCGACGTAGGGCATTTACAGGGCGAGCAGAGGGAGAGGTATTTGCAAAAATTGAGGTTAGCAGGCTTAGAGAACGACGTTTACCTGCTTCCACCAGGATTGTTCACTGACGTACGGAAGTACACGAAGCCCTCGTCTTTACCTGACTTCGGCCCACATGATCTGTATACCTATGTCGTTAAAAACCAGGCTGGGTAACATGCCTACATCAGCGGGTCGTCCCTGGAGCCGGTGGTCGCCATCTTATTACAGCTAAGGTTTGTTCACATTTTCATTTACTTTCGGTCCTCAGGATAAACAAAATGTTATTAAATGTCATTGAAATAACTTCTTAGTCTGTTGAGACATGGCCCGTTATAAATTTGCTGTTACCAGGCAATGACCAAGAACTGTATTATTTGGGTCGGTGTCTGTGTTGTAGCAGTGTACTAGCAGCTAGCTGTTAGCACTAGCTAATGTCAACAACATAGCTAGTATGTTACTGTAGCAATGTTTACGTTCAGTCATTTGGATGACTGTTAAAACCTTTCAGTCTCAAGTTTTTCCTTTACTGTATTTACTAGTTTACTGAGCTAGTGCGCTCGGGCAGGCTGGGAGCGAGCGCGCTAGCTCCCAGCTTGCCCGAGCGCGCTAGCTCAGTAAACTAGTAAATACAGTAAAGGAAAAACTTGAGACTGAAAGGTTTTAAGAGTCATCCAAATGACTGAACGTAAACATTGCTGCAGTAACATACCAGCTACTATGTTGTTGACATTAGCTAGCTTGACCTTCAAAATGGCGGACACCGGGGCGTCACGTGACCTGTGACGTCACGTCGAAATCCTCTATGGAGATATTGCACCAAAAACCAGACATTTGCAGCTAGAATAGTCATTTACCACATTAGCAATGTATAGAGTGGATTTCTGATTAGTTTAAAGTGATCTTCATTGAAAAGAACAGTGCTTTTCTTTCAAAAATAAGGACATTTCAAAGTGACCCCAAACTTTTGAACGGTAGTGTATAGTAATCCATATTATATCAAGAGCCGCTCAACTAAGTAAAGAGAAACAACATCCATCATTACTTTAAGACATGACGTGATTGTTAATGAATAAAAATAAAGAAAAAACATTGAATTAGAAGGTGTGTCCAAACCTGTTGATGACTTCATATTAATGTTTGTATTCACGAATGAAACCTTCACACAAATGCTTTAAAAAAATTAAAGGAGGCGTCAAGAAATGCAGGTAGTTGTCGACTTACTGTACGACTGCGTTTGGTTACGACTGACCGGTCGTAAACCGATCTGGTCGTAAGTCAGCCTATGTTAAATGAACGCAAGTATATTGTGATGTGTAATGATATTGTAATCATCTTAAAGTCTTATTTTATCAACATTTTCTTATTTCATTACCTTGGCTCATTATTTGGTTTAAGTCAAACACTGCATACTCAGGGGTGAAAGTAACTTTTATTTCTTGCCGGTATTATTATTTTGAGCCATAGTGCGCGCGCACCGAAAAATACACCTAATTATTTATTATTGTCTACTTATCAAGCATTCACTAGGACTTCTTATCACTCAGTAGTACTAGTATAGTACTTATCACACTATCACTCTTTCATCCACCTGTATCAGTTTTTGATTATAAATAAATTGCAAACACATCATTTCAACAACACAATCGTTTTAATTACATTTTTTTTTTTAGCTGAACAGTTGAAAACTAACTTTTCATTTTGGACATTGGACACAGAACAGTGTAACAGAACAGAAAAGTGAAAGTTACTTTGATTACCAGCTGCGCACGTTATAGCACAAGATCTGGTTAAGCCGTACGCGCGCTGTAGCTCGCTCGTTGTTTGTCCAGCGAAACACTGCACACATAATAGAAGAGGCTGGATGCAGTGTTGCCAGATTGGGCGGTTGTAAGTGCATTTTGGCGGGTTTTGAACATATTTTGGGCTGGAAACCGTCAGGCAACACTGGCAACACTGGCTGGATGCTGGGCGCTGCCGGGAGCTGGGGCGGAAACTGTCGTACGCTCAGCTAGCTCAGCTGGGAAACACTTGCCAGTCATAACCAGACGGTTGTAAAGTTGATCAGTTGTAAGTCGCATAGGTCGTAAGTCGCATAGGTCGTAAGTCGCATAGGTCGTAAGTCGACGACTACCTGTACTTTTTTTCAAGAAGTCATTCTAAAAAAAAAAAAGTGAGGGAAGGTAAAATGGATAAAATGTGAGATTTGCACACAGAATGGTGCTGGATGGTACATTTTTGCTCCATTTTTTCGTAGTGTATTTAACAATTATCCGCGCCATATAACTGAGACGAAATCGAGGTTATTATTCACCGATATTCACTGAGCCTGACGCGGATAATTATTTTGGTATAAATACACAGGTGATTATTAAAAAAAAAATCATTTAACCTATTTTAAACTTCAAAAGTGGCATGCAAATGTAATGTAACTTGCGTCACTTATCTACGCTGACTCACATAAAATACTTTGGTTTGAAACTGATAAAATAAATCACCATTCCACAATAAAATAGTTTTAGGCCAAGCTTTGTAGCATCTTTAGTGCTTTTAGGAACAGCGCTTTCTTTCATAATTTGTAATTCTTCCTCACTTACGGTGAAGCAACTGGCCGCCATTTTGCAGAGTCGCTCGAGGTGATTATCGAGAAATAGTCCAAATTTCTCAAACAATCAGCTCGTGCGATTTCCTATAATCCCCTCCGTACTTATACTAAAATATAATAACACAATCAGACATGTATGGAACATTGCAGGCAGCTAATCCAACTTTTTTTTGGCCTCATTTATTAATTAAGCAATGTCAAACTCAAGGTCGTTCTGTTGTAGGCTACTGGATATCAGCCGTAGGCATGAAGCTACAGCTAATCACAGTCATGCTGATATTCAGTACAACAGCACGACCTCGAGTGTGATACTGCTTTTATACAGCAGTTCAACATGAAATTAATATCAAGTAAGTGAGAGCTCAGACATAATATGGCCACTTTTTCCATGGAATAAAAAAAAAAAAAGTATTCTATTCCCTTCTAGCGGGTTTACTGATGGCATGCAATACTGTTATCATATCGCTTATCCTCCATGTATTACGCCACTCTCCCCAATGGAGAATGAGCATTCAATATTGTTATAATATTGCACATTGTCAAGACAACACGACATCACACGTCAGAGCTCATGCGAAGATCCAGTGACAAAACTTGTCTGCTCCGCACGCGCACAATCATTTCCTTGTCGGCCGGGAAAAAGAGAAGACGAGGCTAATCCAGTGCTAGATTTAAGTACTAAATAAATAAACTGAAAGCTGAAACTAAAGACGCGCTGAACACCCGTAAGACTACCAAAACGTCATGATATATTCTTCATGCATATTTACAAGAGAAAAACATACCAACAGACATCGAAAAACTGGAAAAGAGACACGTCGGAGATGTAAAACTTCTGCACTAGCGAGCCACTGTGACAATTTGTACACAAACATGGCCATGAGGTTTGCTTCATTAAAAGCAGAAGATTTAAAGAGAAAGACGCGCAGGACGTCTGAAAGGCTACAAAACTTCCTTCACGCATATTTACAAGAGAAAAACAGACCAATGGACATAAAAAAACTGGAAAAGAGAGCAATAGCAGAAATATTGTCAAAGTTCTACTTGGAGGTGAGGAAAAGTGACGGAGACTTTTACAAGAGGACTTCACTCGTGGACTTCACTCAGCAAAGCCCTTTTGTTTTGAACAAATGCAGTGTAACAATTAACTACGACCAAAAGTAACTTTGAACTTGAACTGTTAACCTGGATATACACTACCGTTCAAAAATTTGGGGTCACTTTGAAATGTCCTTATTTTTGAAAGAAAAGCACTGTTCTTTTCAATGAAGATCACTTTAAACTAATCAGAAATGCACTCTATACATTGCTAATGTGGTAAATGACTATTCTAGCTGCAAATGTCTGGTTTTTGGTGCAATATCTCCATAGGTGTATAGAGGCCCATTTCCAGCAACTCTCACTCCAGTGTTCTAATGGTACAATGTGTTTGCTCATTGCCTCAGAAGGCTAATGGATGATTAGAAAACCCTTGTACAATCATGTTAGCACAGCTGAAAACAGTTGAGCTCTTTAGAGAAGCTATAAAACTGACCTTCCTTTGAGCAGATTGAGTTTCTGGAGCATCACATTTGTGGGGTCGATTAAATGCTCAAAATGGCCAGAAAAATGTCTTGACTATATTTTCTATTCATTTTACAACTTAAGCCTAGGCCACAACCGGACGTACGATTTTTTGGCCGCGCGATTTTTGGCGTTTCCCAAATCGCTGCGTTTTTTTTTTTTGTTCATGGAGAAAGATGCAAGTTGGCCGTAAGTTTGTCTTGCAACCTGAAAAAAACATAAGCGCCCGTAGAGTTTGTTTGACATGACAAAGAACCTCTGCGGCCAGTCTACGGCTCAAAAATCAGCACGTCACTCGCGCGCCCTCCGTGCATTTCTTGCGTTTTTTGCACGTAGACCGGCCGTAGGAGCACGTACGGCCGGTTGTGACCGAGGCTTTATGGTGTTAAATAAAAGTGTGACTTTTCATGGAAAACACAAAATTGTCTGGGTGACCCCAAACTTTTGAACGGTAGTGTAGCTTGTATATAAGTTGGGTTGTTGTTCAGGCTTTTTGGACTTGTACCATTTTTATTGTTAGAACTTTGACTTTGTACAGTACATTGGACTGACAGAACATTGAATTACATTCGATCAGGATCAACATTCAATATTGGTTAAGTTATCTCCCGGTCTTAACTTTTTGTAAAATCTATAATTGTTCCATCGAATGTGTATGTATAATAATAATAATAATAATAATAATAATAATAATGGTTGGCTTTTTTTCATGGTATATCAGATATATTCCATTCAGCTACTCGTCTTTGACTCGTTCAGTGTCATGCTAGCTGGATGGAATATATCTGATATACCACTCAAAGCCAGGCGATATTATTTAAATGTTCTATTTATTTAATAGCTAGCAGAAATAGATCCCGAAGAATTAAGCCACACTCACTTTATGGCACATCAGCTAGTTAGCTAGCTAGCTAGCTCACATTGATTTGTCCGTTCCTGTTAAAGGTGCTTCTGATGAAACTGGTGTCTCTTCTTTATTTTCATCTTCATCTGATGAGCTTTCATACTTTACGTCAGTGCCGTCCCAGTGTTGTTATGTGAAATATCAGCATTCTTGGAACACCTCTCGACCAATCAAATTCGTTGACCGGAATTAACTGTTGCATAAATTTATTACACTTGTCTGTTTTATGGTACAAAGTTGTCCAAAATGCACAACTTTGTTGTCCACAAATTTGTAGCAATAAATAAACTGAAAATGTGAAACACTTTTATTTTTTCCTGTTTTATGGTACGAAAATGTCCGCAATGTACAACGATAACACGTTTTATGTTTAGGGTTGCGGCAGGGTTTAGTGTTTATATCTTTCCTTACAACTTGATTCCTGTTAAATCGTATAAAATCCAACCACAAACTGAATTCTTCTAATATTCTGATCAGCTTCTTACCAAAAAAAAAAAAATCCAAGCAGTACATTTTTAATGCTAAGAAAGTTTTAAATATTCAAACGATATTTTCTGTCTGCTTCTCAAAGCAGGACCTCACCCAGAAGTACCACCAAAGAACGTGAGTGAGTGTCGACTAATTAACATTACGCAAATGTCCGACGCTACCTTGCCTCCGTCGGCTTTCGCTCGTTGTTAGCCGTGTTAGCATGTTCGCGTGTAGTGTTTCTGTGCGAAAAAAGGGCTGCTTGTGTTTTAATGAGAGTGGTGCAGGGAGTGTGTGGGAGCTGAAAGAAGCTGCTGGAGTGTGTAGATGGGGTATTGTGGCACTTGCAGGTGGATAATGAGTTATGGTGATGAAGTGGAGAGGTTTAGTGCTGCCTGGATGAAGCCTCACTGTGGGGCTAATGTAAAACAAATGACACCACTTGCAAACTAAGATACAGTGAATACTCAATCTATAACATACAGTACCGGATAGAAGTGGGAAAAAATAATAATACTGTGTATGAGACAACACACACACACACACACACACACAAATTCCAGACAAAATTAAAGAAAATGTTGACGCTCAAGACACAATCTTGCACTTTGCAATTTATAGTCTGACACACTTCCTGTAAATGAAGCATGACCCAATAGCAGACTGGATTTTGCTTGCTTGCTGTAGTTATTAGCCTGCAGTGTTCTATATTTAGGTCGAAGCCTGTCCTGGTTGCTTGAAGCAACCCAAAGGGGAATCATTCTCACTCATTTATAATGAATGATGCCATACAGGATGCTGCGATACATTCATTACCAGAGCATTTTCTATACAACCCACTCTTCAGTTTGGCCTTGGTTATGGATTACTAAACACAGATTATATACACGTAAAAGTCGTCCCTGTCAGCTGATGTAAGTACGAGCAACAAATTTCAAACTACAGACTCGGAGGAAGCCAAGGCCTAATGGTTAGAGAAGCAGCTTTGGGACCAAAAGGCTGCTGGTTCGATTCCCTGGACCAGCAGGAATAGCTAAAGTGCCGTTGAGCGAGGTACCTGCTCCCCAGGCTGCTCTGGGTATGTTGTATGTCACTCTGGATAAGAGCATCTGCTAAATGCCATTAATATAAAACTGTACCGAGTGTGTTCTATGCATTAGGAACTTCGACGTTTGTTTATAATGGAGCCAAACTCATACAGCTCTAGAATCTTGTTATTAGCCCTTTTTTGTTTCATACAGTCGGTCTCCTGACAAAAAAAAAAAAAGATTACGCGTAATCGTCTTTAACAGCTTATCAAAACTTTAATGATTCAGCTGATAAAGAGCATAAAGTTAAGTAGCCGGTTAAGAGGATAACTCTCCCAGTGCAGTCTAGTGATTAGCCGACGAGAACCAGGAGGCTGAAAATCCACCAATTGCAAATCCCGCTTGTTCGCTCCGTTTCAGAACCTGAGTTGAGCTGAGTTATCCTTCAAAAATTCACTCAACTCACATCACCATCAATGGACTGTTTAAAAAAAAAATATATATATATATATATATATATATATATATATATATGGCGGCACGGTGGTGTAGGGGTTAGCACTGTCGCCTCACAGCAAGAAGGTCCTGGGTTCGAGCCCAGCAGCCGGCGAGGGCCTTTCTGTGCGGAGTTTGCATGTTCTCCCCGTGTCCGCGTGGGTTTCCTCCGGGTGCTCCAGTTTCCCCCACAGTCCAAAGACATGCAGGTTAGGTTAACTGGTGACTCTAAATTGACCGTAGGTGTGAATGTGAATGGTTGTCTGTGTCTATGTGTCAGCCCTGTGATGACCTGGCGACTTGTCCAGGGTGTACCCCGCCTTTCGCCCGTAGTCAGCTGGGATAGGCTCCAGCTTGCCTGCGACCCTGTAGAACAGGATAAAGCGGCTAGAGATGATGAGATGAGATGAGATATATATATATATATATATATATATATATATATACACACACTACCTTTCAAAAGTTTGGGGTCACCCAGGCGATTTTGTGTTTTCCATGAAAAGTCACCCTTTTATTTACCACCATAAGTTGTAAAATGAATAGAAAATCTAGTCAAGACATTTTTCTGGCCATTTTGAGCATTTAATCGACCCCACAAATGTGATGCTCCAGAAACTCAATCTGCTCAAAGGAAGGTCAGTTTTATAGCTTCTCTAAAGAGCTCAACTGTTTTCAGCTGTGCTAACATGATTGTACAAGGGTTTTCTAATCATCCATTAGCCTTCTGAGGCAATGAGCAAACACATTGCACCATTAGAACACTGGAGTGAGAGTTGCTGGAAATGGGCCTCTATACACCTATGGAGATATTGCACCAAAAACCAGACGTTTGCAGCTGGAATAGTCATTTACCACATTAGCAATGTATAGAGTGCATTTCTGATTAGTTTAAAGTGATCTTCATTGAAAAGAACAGTGCTTTTCTTTCAAAAATAAGGACATTTCAAAGTGACCCCAAATTTTTGAACGGTAGTGTATATATATATATTTTATATAGACACGTTTTTTCAAATGCCACCCATCATCATCAGACTACTTAGCTGGAGCTTCATGTGAAGCTTTATAATTGTAGTGCCAACGTGCCGCGACGTGCAATAATGGAGCTCACTGTGAGTCACCCACAGTCAGTATAATGTAAACGCGAGTCGACACGGAGCCTCAGATCTCATCGCTGCAACTTTGTTATGTTCTGACAGCACGGGCAGGTTGTGTTGCCGTGCTGCTATGAGGATATGACGATGTTTTTGCTGGATAACGTGTAATGCAAGCAGACTGGATGCAAAATTTAAGAAAAAAGTCCGTAGTTATTAACACGCTCTCTTTTTTTAGATTTAAAAAAAGAAATGGATGGCATCGAACTGGTATTTTTCTGAAACAATGCGTGTGTGTGTGTCATATGGATGGTGGTTTGGGAAAATCTGTTGGATGTCGTTTTGGCAGAAATCTGGCACGCAGCCCGAAAAAAAAAGACGACAAAATGATTTTTGGTGATTTTTTTTCCCCTCTGTAACATTTTGACACCTCTGCTTTGAGAAAAGAAACCATAAACATGATTATTTTTCCCCAAAAAAAGACACGGAAATGTTTTCTAATCTTGCTTGTTTTCTACTTCCTGCTCAGATCAGGATCATACTGGGTAAAATTTGGTGGTAAAAACAGTCAGTCTGCATAAGCATGTCTAAAGCCATGCTAGGTAAGTATGAATGTCACCATGTCACAATTTGATCAAGTTGTACAGAGTTATATGCTGCAGCAAATTGGACATAATCAATTCAAACATCATGTCTGTTAATGAAATGAAATAATCTTGGGTGGTAAACAGACTTCACTCTGCTATGACTCATGGTTGAGATGCAAAAGAAAAACATATTTCAGTTCAGGAACGTTTTCAGAACTGTGGATAGCAGAACAGGTCAAAATTGCTCGATGTGAAGTTGTCAGAACTGTGGATAGCGGAACAGGTCAAAACTTCTCCTTGTGAAGGCTTCAGAACTATGGATAGCAGAGCAGGTCAAAATGGCTCCACGTGAAGAGTTTTCCCAGGCCACCACACGTGTGTCTAATCTAGGCTTGTTATGGTTGTCAAGGTTACTCACAATGTATGATCAGATGTTTACCTCAATGCTGGTGTATTCAAAATACCAATTAAAATTCATTTCCATCTATTTTTTTTTTCCAACCCAATCAACTTCTTTACTCCAGTGGATCTAATCCCTTCTGTGTCTGGCTGCAACTCTGCAGAGAGTTCACAACCCTGTCCCTCTGGACTTGCCCTAGATTATACTACAGCAACCTCTGTTTCTGCACTGTGGTAGAAACCTGGAGTTTGCTTATATAATGGATGTTATAGTAACCACCAAGTGCTGGGACAAAAAACCTGCCTACTATATTTACTACTGTATAATATGCGACTATTGTAAACATGTTACATTGCTGCCACTCCTAATATGTTCCACAACAGATATCAAGTGGTCAGATGAACGCAGAACTGCTGAACAGACGTAAAGAAAAAAGAAAAACAAAACAAAACAGAATTAAACAAACTAAAAAATTCATCTCATTTTGGCTCAGCATGCCACCTTTCCTCACAGCCATATTTGTTTTCAGCTTAAAACAACAACGTGATAAATACTGACATTCCAAGACATTTTAGTCATTTTCAAAAATATCTTTCTCAGAAAAAACGAACAATTAAACTGAAAAATTTTAACTTTTTTTTTTGTTTCATTTTAACTTTTTCTTATTTATGAGAGAAGTGTATTGCTGCTATGCCAGAAAAAGAAAAAACAGACCAGTATCATGTTATAACAAAATGTATTTTGTTATAACAAGATATTTTTCACATTTTAACAAGACATTTTCATGTTTTACAATATATATATATATATATATATATATATATATATATATATATATATATATATATATGCTATTTACCAACTGGGAGGTCCGTATTGTGAAATACCATGACCGAGGTCAGTATTTAAGGCCGAGGTCACGGTATTTCACCATACAGACCGACCTTAAGCTGGTAAATAATATATTTATTTTTTTCTTTACCAAATTCTAACAGAAAACGAGAGCGCCCGAAAGGGAAAACCGAGCCGAGCTGCCATTTTGAATCCTCATTCACGGCTGTAATGCAAATTGCTTCCTCCTCGGTATACAAGTGCACTTACATGGCAGGAAAAAACTACATTTTGCCGCCTATGTAGTCCCCTATTGATACAAAATTGAGTCATTCAGGATTCAGCCATGTTTTTGCTCAGCGTTACCAAGTTACAGGTTTTTAGCTTTCTCCTGAAATGTTTTCTTTTATTTCTTCTTCCTCGGGGTAGTAAAACTCGCTTTCGCTGTGAACACTGTCATTATTGCCATCCATGATGTAAAATGAAAGCTATTCTCCTGAGAAATGCGAAAATAAATGTTGCCAAAAATTGCTACTACCGTATTTATCCTAATAAACGCGCCCGGGCGCGATGCAAAACATGAAGGGGGAGCGTCAATTTCGACCCTTAAATGACAAAAATCGAACATGACAAAATCATCGGAATTTAAAACATTTATTTTGAAACACATGAAAATACAGTTATATGTCCAAAAAGTCAATTAAACAATGTCCAGCTCGCTTATAAGGATAACATTGGTAAGTAAACTATTTGTAGTGACGTCACAATTCACGTCATCGTCGATGTTTATGAGCTCACAAAACAAAATGTCGTCCTCAAAACGATCCTTCACCGCTAGTTTTAAGTTAAAGGTTGTAGAACTGGCAGAGCAGAAAGGCAAACACTTAGCTGCAAAAACATTTAATGTTCACCGTAAACGTGTACAAGAGTGGTGCAAACAAAAGGTACGTCTCCACCCATATTGATATCCGCAGCAGAGTGAATGTCTGTATTTTATACTGTCCATGTTTACTAACGCGATTTCCGGTAAAAAAAAAAAAAAAACAGCGGTGAAATTGAACGTCTCTGTTGTGGTTTGTTGGATTTAAAGTTTGTTAAATGAAGAAAATGGTTGGTAAATACTATTCTAGCTCTGAAAATCGTGGAGGCGCGTCAAATAGGGAGGGCGCTTCTATAAGGATAAATACGGTACGTTTGTTGTTGTTGTGAACGAGCGAGTTGCGTCTGTAACCGGGGTCCGTAACCGGGGTCCGTAACCGGGGTCCGTACTGTAGGATACGGACCCGCTCGCCAGCCAATCAGAGCGTGGGATTTGATGGAAACCGGGCCGCGAAAAAAATAAACAAACTGATCACGTTACAACAAGAAACTTTTCCTGTTATAACATGATAAATTATTGTTATAAAACATTTTACATCCTAACAAGATAAATATTTAACAGTTATTCCACGAAATCGAGTCGTACATGAGCTGATCGCTGACGAGGCGCGTAGCACCGAGCTGGCTATAAGTCGTGTACAATGAGATTGAGTGGAATAACTGTTTTATTCGATCCACATTCACTGGATTTTGAGAAACGGAGCGTTTTTACTTTTATTTTTTGCAAATTCGATAAATAAAAACTTTATACAAAACATCCGACAAAATAATTTCCGCTTAGAATGTAAACAAACCGGCGAAATGACAGGAGCAATTTGTGAAAAATCCGATAATAATAATTATTGAAAAATTAAAAAAAAGATACGTTCTTACCATCAAATACTTTCATTCCATATTTTGTTGCTTTTTTTTTTTTGTATTTTTTGGGGTTTTGTTTTCAAGCAGTTTTTATTTCGTCCTCGGTTGGTTCAGCAACACGCTCCGCCATTTTGTTTTTCTCTACTCACGGTATATGAGCTCATAATCTAGTAGTAGAGTAACCAATCAGAGCGCATATCCAGTGAACGTGGATAGAATAATATATTGTTATAACCTGAAAATATCTTATCACAATAAGCTTTTCAGGTTATAACGTGATACTGATCTGTTTTTTTTTTTTTCTTTTTCTGGTGTAGCAGCAATACGCTTCTATAATATATTCATATACAAGGATGTGCAAAGATTTTGTAATAAATATTTATTGTGTGTGTGTGTGTGTGTGTGTGTGTTGGAGTGATAAACCCGGGATCTTACCTTTGCTGTACACCACGCAGTTGTTCTTGTTGTCTTCTGCTCCTTGCCAAGTCACATCCAGCAGCCACCTGGGGCCTGAGCTCAAAACCACTGGGACTGGGGCCTTGCTTTTCTGTAGCAGGAGAGATAACACACACACACACACACACACACACACACACACACACACACACACACACGCGCACAATACACAAGGCATTAACTTACTTCAGAGGTGATTAGAGCACACACTATTAAGAGCATGATATGCTCAACTGGCATTCAGCTATAAACATGAACGCTTTTTGTAATGCCGGAAGAGCGAAAGGATCCCTCACATGGCATTTGGAGCTTTTTTTTTTTTTCCCTCTCCCTCAGACTTTTCAGGGTCTTACAGGATGTGCCAGCCTTTTACAAGCGCTCAGAATTATGGGAAAATATTTTGCACAGGCGATCCCGGTGTCAGATCTCCCCCGATTAGCCGCTGATCTCGGGTGCCTGGGAAAATTATGGGAAGAATGCAGATGGCTTTCGGCGGAGAAGAGAAAGCCGAGGTGAACTTTGGGCACGTTGTCCAATTGCTTATCGGCTCCGCGGGTTGGGAAGAATTTAAAGAATCGGTCTCCATTTCAAAGGGCGGCGGAGGTTAGGTGCCGTAATGCACCGGCGAGTTATTCTGAATGCGCAATATCGTTTTTCTTCTCGGTCGCCTGGGCCGAGCTTGAAGTTATTTCTCTAAATCAAAAGTAGTGAAATAGGGGGCATTACTCTCCACGTGCCCTGATGTGGACAGAAGGCCACGGTGGCTGCCTGGCTGTTGTATTTATTCTCCACTTGATTTTTATTCAATTTGTATTTTTTTTTTTCCAAATGGCATTTCCACCCTCCATACAAAGGGCAATGAGAGCCTGGAGTACATCATCGCTGAGCTGCACTGCTGGTACAGTAGCTATTGCTATTACTGGCAGGCAAAATGTCAGGCTTTCTAGGCCATTACTTGCCAAGCCTCAGGCTCTTCTTCATTAGAGCGTCGCTGAAATGGTTTAGCTAACAGAAAATGGGTGGTGTGCCATCTTGGCTCTTTCTCGCCAGTGCAATATTTCCATAGGAGGCTCTCTCATGAGACACCATTACTTTTGCTAGCATGTTTTTTTTTTTTGTTTTCCCCAACTCTTCTGAGTGTCAGGAACTGTTACATTACTGCAGCGGAATGGGATATGATGTAAAATGTAATGCTGTTGCTCATTAAAAAAAAAGCAGCTTTCATTTAACAAAGTGTTGTACAGAGTTAACTTAAAATCTAAAGACTGCTGAGATTTTAAAGCTTCAATATTCTCACAGAACAACATCACCATATCAATAATTACACCTTTTTAAAATCTGTTCATGTCGGGCATCGATCATAACATCTGATCTACAACTGCATTAAGGTCTGGTCTCACAATACCGATAACTATAACTATAAATAAATCAGTCCGGTGCAGTTTACGTGGTTGATGGTCACACCAGACCGATAACGATACCTACAGTACAGCCCAGGCCTGGGTTTATCCGTATCGGCGAGATTTGCTTCTGGAGCGATTTTTCCCGGCCTGGACCTGATCCGATAAAACATCTGACCAATCAGGTAATTGTTTACGTGATGTTGTCTAAGCATGTGCTATTTTTCCTGGGTATCTTTGTACCGTACATCCCTGTTGCATCATGAAGTCACGGAATACGGATTCACAGAAAATAAAAAAATATAATACAAAAGCACGGAGCTTTTATTCACGGATGTGTGCTTTTCCATGAAATTTTCCATCAGTAGTAAGTTAATAAAGTAAACATATAAACGCAGGTAAGATATTTTAATGATGAACTTCGGCAGTCCAAACATTTAATTGTTTTCGACTTCTTAATTTTTTATCCATGACGCATCATCTCATCTCATTATCTCTAGCCGCTTTATCCTGTTCTACAGGGTCGCAGGCGAGCTGGAGCCTATCCCAGCTGACTACGGGCGAAAGGCGGGGTACACCCTGGACAAGTCGCCAGGTCATCACAGGGCTGACACATAGACACAGACAACCATTCACACTCACATTCACACCTACGGTCAATTTAGAGTCACCAGTTAACCTAACCTGCATGTCTTTGGACTGTGGAGGAAACCGGAGCACCCGGAGGAAACCCACGCGGACACGGGGAGAACATGCAAACTCCGCACAGAAAGGCCTTCGCCGGCCACGGGGCTCGAACCCGGACCTTCTTGCTGTGAGGCGACAGCGCTAACCACTACACCACCGTGCCGCCCATGACGCATCATCCGTATGAAATCGGTAACCAATCTGTAATATACTGAAACATCCGTGACCAATCCGTAAATTATTAGCATCCGTGATGCACAACGTATTTTGTATCCTTTTTTATTTATTATATTTCCGTAGTCCGTGACCTATCCGTATTTTATCAACCACCGGAGTGTGTACATGGGTTGTTTTGAAGTCCAGGCTGTACAGTACGACCCGGAATAACGTGCTACTACTTGGAAAAGACTTCCATGACTATTCCTAAGTCGCATGCGTTTATTTCCCTGAGTGTCAGGACCAAGCGATATTATAGTCGGGATTACAGTTGTGGTGTGACTGCTCCAGACTGGAGCTAAATTCAGGTAGAGGGATAGTCAGAGTTGTAGTTACAGGTATAGTTAGAGCTATCAGTGTTGTGAGACCGGGCCCTTATTGTCAGAACTGCTGTTCTGGAAAATGAATCAACACCTTCTGACTCATCTGAAGTTCAGATTGATGATTAAAAGGAGAAAAGCGACAAATGGTAAATGTTTAAATTAGTGCTGTCAAAGTTAACGCGATGTTAACGCGATCTCAATTTAACGCGATTAAAAAAACAATAGTGCCGTTAACGCAAATTCTAATTTGGCCCTGCGAGTCACCCGTAGTTCCTGTTGAGGCTTGTCGCGCGCTGCTTCAATAAGAGTACGTGTGAGTGATGGAGAAAGGCATAGACATATAAACATCCTCGCCGCCATATTGGATGTGGCAAAGTGGAGATTCTTCAACCGTCTCTGGTATAGCGTCTAGACAGTAGCCGAGAATAAAGACGCCTCATTCATGTGCTGCGTTTAACTGTACCAACAGGTTTACCGTCCAAACGAGATCGCATGGGATTACCTTTCACAGGTGAGACTGGAAAAATACTTTTCAATACTGTTCCTTCAGTTTCCCAGCTCATCTCCACCGGGTAGGTGTAGAGTTATAAGCAGTGAGCATTAGAGAATACAGTGCCACACTATGGCTACGTTCACACTGCAGGCTGAAGTGACTCAAATCCGATCTTTTCGCCCATATGTGACCTGTATCCGATCTTTTATTGACAATATGAACGACACAGATCCGATTTTTTCAAATCCGACCCAGGCCGTTTGGATATGTGGTCCTAATTCCGATTCCTATCCGCTCTTTTCATATGCGACTTCAGTCTGAACCGCCAGGTCGCATTCATCCGACTTACACGTCATCAACAAGCCACAAACATCACTATTCTGCGCTGAAGTAGGCGGCGGGTCTCTCAGAAAAAGTTACAACAACATGGCGCATAATCACGGGCGCAGATAGAGGGGGGGACGGGTGAGATTCGTCCCACCCAGATTTAAATTCACCTCGTTCGGTCCCCCCCACTTATAGGGAGGAAAAAACGTCTATGCTGTCTTTCTTTGTATAAGGCAAACCTCACGGAAAAATCAAAAGACTAATTACCATTCGGTTTATTGAGGTGCACAGCAGTGTATACATAGTTGCAACAACTCACATAAAACAAAGACTGATATTCGGTTGGTTGAGCTGCGCAGACTGCACAGGTTGCGAGCTCGAGCTTGGTTGCTATGGTTACTAACAACAAGTTTGACAGGCATATCGGGGTTGGGGTTGGTTTGCTGGCAGCTTTGTCCCCCCCAGTTTTTTGTCCCCCCCAGTTCAAAAAACGTATCTGCGCCCCTGCGCATGACATCAATGCGAGGGACGCTTCGGGCTGTGAAGGTTCTGAATCTTCTCAATGGAAGGACGCAGAGGTTAGGGAGCTGATTTCCATTTGGGGGGATGCAGCTATTCAAGCTAGATTGGATGGGTCATACCGCAACCGGGCGGTTTTACTTCTGTAAACACTGGCCATGCTCACTGCGTGTGACGTCGTCGTATCCTGCAATGCGCATGCGGAACACTTTTAGGTTGCTTTTCGTTCATACTGAGGATCACATACAAGTCGCATATCTTTGTTAATGTGAACGACCTCACAAAAAAATCGGATTTCACAAAAAAATCGGAATTGAGCATTAAGCCTTGCAGTGTGAACGTAGCGTATGATGAACGTTTTTGAACGTATGATGAATGTTTTTATTTTTATCTGTTTTTTTCTTCTTTTATGACAAATACTTCTCTTCAAAAGAAACTAATGAAGAGTAAAATAAAACATTTTTTTATTTTCACAGTGATATGCACTTTATTTTTCATCCCTTGGTTTTCTCATCTAATATGGAAGTTATGGATGTCAGTGGCTGTGACAAGACGTGTTATGCTCTGCAATAAAAAAAAAAAATACATTGGTACAAAGCAAGCCCATTCACTTTTTTATGCTGATAAGAGAATTACAATGGTTTTCCATGTGACAAAAATGTGCGATTAAATTGCGATTAATCGCGAGTTAACTATGACAGTTGCGACATTAATCACGATTAAATATTTTAATCGCTTGACAGCACTAGTCTAAATGTAAGTATTTAACACCATGGTCCAAAGACCAGCATTTTTTCAAACTGTTTCTCGTACTAGCCACCTGAAATTTCATGCAAAATAAAGTTGTACATATAAAGTTGGGCATTACCTGCAACGTTGACAGCAAAACAGAGGTGAAAAACAGTTGTACAAAACATTCTGGACCAGTTTGGATAGAAATATCGTAGCTCTGGTTGTACAAGAACATTCAGAGAGTACAGACCTTCACCATTTTTTTCCCTTGCAAATCTACAACCGCAACCACTTTATATTTCTAGATATATTTCCAAAAGTATTAAAATGATCTGCCTGCATGTGACTCCGAGAGGATCACTGGTCCCCATGAATGTGGATTGTGATATGAAGTTGTCGTATTTCTACACTGGCTATGTTTTGTCACTACTGAGCTTTACTGCCATCTACTGGATTTTAAAATGTATGGTGTTATTGAGCGCAGGCTTCTGCCAAGGCCAAATGCTGTATCCCGCAACGTTAGCAAAAGTGAAATTAAATTCATGGATTGGCTCTGTGACTGGAATCCGTTCCAAAATTGAATGGGTTCTTCCTTGGCCCATGCTACACCCTTCCATCAAGTTTCATGGAAATTGGATTGGTAGGTTTTGCACAATCCTGCTTCCAGGCAGATAAACAAACTACACCGAAAACCTAACCTCCTTGGCGGAGGTAAATATGGTTTTATTTTGGCACTCAGTAAGGCATTGTCTAAAGTAGGCCAGGCTACCAGAGCAAACCACTGAAGATTGGGGAAAATAGATACACTACCGTTCAAAAGTTTGGGGTCACTTAGAAATGTCCTTATTTTTGAAAGAAAAGCACTGTTCTTTTCAATGAAGATCACTTTAAACTAATCAGAAATGCACTCTATACATTGCTAATGTGGTAAATGACTATTCTAGCTGCAAATGTGTGGTTTTTGGTGCAATATCTCCATAGGTGTATAGAGGCCCATTTCCAGCAACTCTCACTCCAGTGTTCTAATGGTACAATGTGTTTGCTCATTGCCTCAGAAGGCTAATGGATGATTAGAAAACCCTTGTACAATCATGTTAGCACAGCTGAAAACAGTTGAGCTCTTTAGAGAAGCTATAAAACTGACCTTCCTTTGAGCAGATTGAGTTTCTGGAGCATCACATTTGTGGGGTCGATTAAATGCTCAAAATGGCCAGAAAAATGTCTTGACTATATTTTCTATTCGTTTTACAACTTATGGTGGTAAATAAAAGTGTGACTTTTCATGGAAAACACAAAATTGTCTGGGTGACCCCAAACTTTTGAACGATAGATAGATAGATAGATAGATAGATAGATAGATAGATAGATAGATAGATAGATAGATAGATAGATAGATAGATAGATAGATAGATAGATAGATAGATAGAGCACCTCCTATTTGTACACTCTCAGAAAATAAAGTACATTTAAACGTACCTTTTAGTGGTACAACGGCTTGTCACTGGGTCAGTACCCTCTCAGGTACTTATTTGTACCCTTTACGTACTGCTTGGGAACATATGTGGACCTTTTTGGCCCGAAAAGGTACACATAGTTACCTTGAGGTCCAATAATGAGCCTTAGGGGGGTACATTAGTGTAGATTGTATCTTGGGGATAGAAATGGACTCCTACTGTACCCCCATTTCTAACAATGTACTGTATCTGTTTTTGCATGTTTTTTTTTTTTTAAACTTATTGACTCTAGGCGGCACGGTGGTGTAGTGGTTAGCGCTGTCGCCTCACAGCAAGAAGGTCCGGGTTCGAGCCCCGTGGCCGGCGAGGGCCTTTCTGTGCGGAGTTTGCATGTTCTCCCCGTGTCCGCGTGGGTTTCCTCCGGGTGCTCCGGTTTCCCCCACAGTCCAAAGACATGCAGGTTAGGTTAACTGGTGACTCTAAATTGAGCGTAGGTGTGAATGTGAGTGTGAATGGTTGTCTGTGTCTATGTGTCAGCCCTGTGATGACCTGGCGACTTGTCCAGGGTGTACCCCGCCTTTCACCCGTAGTCAGCTGGGATAGGCTCCAGCTTGCCTGCGACCCTGTAGAACAGGATAAAGCGGCTAGAGATAATGAGATGAGATTGACTCTACCTTTTGCCCGTAGTCAGCTGGGATAGGCTCCAGCTTGCCTGCGACCCTGTAGAACAGCATAAAGCGGCTAGAGATAACGAGATGAGATGAGATTTTTAATAGCACAAATGTGACAAATCAAATCAAGGCGGCATGTTTACAGTATATGGGTTCCTGAGTGGCACAACAGGAAAGTGTTCGCCTCTTTCATCAGAATGCCAAGGATGCCAAATTGGCTCCTGTCAATCACAGAGACACGAGCCAATCATTGGTGTCTGTGAACTCGTGTATGTGGAAGAGGGCAGATAGTGCTTTCCTGTGAGTGTACTAGGCCTCCCAGTGATGCAGCATGAGGATGACTGGCTTATTATCTCAAAAGAGAGCTGGTGGATAGCTTTTGTACGAGAGGGGGTGGGTGGGACTTGGCAGGTGACCATATTTGGGGAGAAGAAAACAATCTTGAGGTATATGTCGTTCCATAATAATTAAAAATACAACAGGTTTGCTAAAGGAATGCTGACTGTAGGTATATACACTGGGGATGGTTTTAAACTATTGAACACTCACAGCAGTGGTAGTGAGTTTCATAGCTTCATAGCTAGATACACTCTGTATGTGTGTGTGTGTGTGTGTGTGTGTGTGTAGCCCCCCCTCTCAGCTTCTCTCTCCTCCCCCTCGTCTCAATGTTCTCTCGTTTTTCATCTCGGCTCGGTTGCTGCTTGCCGTGTAAGAGATACAGTGGGCGAAACAGTGAAGTCAGCGGCCCAGTGATTACCAACCGATGCTCCAAATTCGCTATAAAATGAAAATCAATATTTCCACAAGTCGCTGCGACATAAAAGATAACCTCTATTGATTTTTCCCCGACTTAGGCTTCGCATGATAAGATCTAATATAAATTTTCAGCCGCTCGGATTTGGATCAGAACGCGAGAGCCGGGGCTGCCGATAAAGTTCCCCTTTCACATCCGATTTTTTTTTTTTTTACTTCCTCCCTTTTTTCCTTCTCCTCTCTTCTTCTCGCCCTCCCCGTCTTGTTCACGGAGCACACTATTTATAATTGGCCCGGTGCGAAAAGCGCAAAGCTCCTATCAGGAATAGACTCTAATGTTTTTTATTATGGGGAAGCCAAAGCCAGTTCCAGATAATTTGGAAATTTCAGGGGGGATTGTGATGGAGCTGATGGCAGCACGGGAACCTGTAATAGCCTGTGTGCCCGACTCTGATTAAATGTTGCTGTAGATGAAAGAGACCTGCCTTTGCTGCAATAAATTAACCGATTGCGCAAATCCCAAATCGCCGCTAATCCGCCCTTGATACGGTGATCCTCTGATCAGCTGAAGGAGGTGAGGGGAAGAAAGAAAACAGTAACGCTCTCGGTGTCCGTGACTTCTACTGGGCTAATGATAGCACTGCTGACCTTCATGACACGCAGGAGCCTTTTTAGTGCAGATCTTTGCTCTCCAGGTCGCCATGAATCAATTCTGGAGACAGCTAGGAAGTCTATTGCTTTCCAATATATTTCCCGTCCTGTTTTGCTCTAACTGTTAACCTTTCTTTTTAGTTATGGACGAAAAGATCCATAATAAACACACAATGATCGGTTAAGTGTGAATGCTGGTATTGGCCGGAATGTGATGATTGAAGAATTCACTGCTGTTTTCTTTTCCTCTGTTTCTTTATAAAGAACAGCAGTTTGTTTTATCTGTTAAAGCTCTATTTCGTTTTCCAAAAATTAAAAAGCTCATATTCGTCGTCATCGTTTTCATTCTGCAGCATCAGCACTACGATACACAGGTATTTGCTTTGTTTAAAATCATGAAAAATGATAACTTGTTTAAAAAATAATGAGATTTTGGATCCGACATTTGGATCATCATGGCTGTTGAGACTGTAACAGTTTCAGACTGAGTGAGTGAGTGAGTGCAGGCAAGAAGGAGGAGACAGACGGGGTGTTAAAATAAAAAAAAAAATAAGAAAAAAACTCACAGAAAATATCAGTTGTGTACATATAAACAAAACAAGACACAAACCAGACAAAACAAAGCAAAACACCGCAAACGAAAGAAACAAAATGCAGCATGGCAGAGTAAAACAAAACCAAAACCAAAATAAATCAAAACAAAAAACACCACAATAAGAAATAAATGAAACAAAGCAAAGCAAAACAAGATAACACAAATAAAAACCAAACAAAAAAGATATCACAATTATTAATAAAACATGAATCAAGATTACATTTACAGCTGTTTACAGTTTAAATGTAGAAAAGTCAGTATCGTTCTATTACCAGTATTGCCTGTTTTATATTTTCGGATTGTTCTGTGTGTGTGTGTGTGTGTGTGTGTGTGTGTGTGTGTAGTCGTCGTTATATATATTTCCTTATTAGGTCCATCAAGGTCATGAAGAACCTTCTGAATAACTAACGTATTATGATGCTGCGAAGAGAACCAAAGTTATGAACGCTGATTTATTCGCATTTTTAAGATAGTTAAGAAACTTTACGAACATAACTCACTGTTTATATATCTATAAACAGACCTAGAGTACCAGTCAAAAGTTTGTACACCCCTACTCATCCATCGTTTTTTCTGTATTTTGTATTTTCTACACTGTAGAACAATACTGAAGACATCAAAACTATGAAATAACATCTGGAACATATCTGGTAAACAAAATCAAACTACGTTTCATGTTTTAGATTCTTCAAAGTAGGCAGCGTTTACCTTGACGCCGCTTTGTACACTATTGGCATTATCTTAACCAGCTTCATGAGGTCGTCACCTGGAATGCTTTTCAATTAACGTGTGTGCCTCGTCAAAAGTTAATTAGTAGACGAGTTTCTTGCCTTCTTAATGCGTTTGAGATCAAACAATGAAAATACAGTAAACAGCCCTATTACGACTAACAACTGCAGTAATCCATATTACGTCAAGAACCGCTCAACTAAGTAAAGAGAAACGACATCCACCATTACTTTAAGACATTAAGTGACTTTTAATTAATTAAAATAAACTATACTAAATTAGAAGGCGTACAAACTTTTGACTGGTCCTGTAAATATACACAGTATGTAGTACAAAGTAGAGCGGCGGCTACAATTATCGACACCTTAACGATCTTTTGGCCGTTGCAAAAGTAGAAAAGACTTTTAATACGTAAATTGTGCAGGAATAATTACTCAAACTTCCAGTGGAAAAAAACGAGTTGATTCCTGATTACTTAGCGTATCAGATCACGTGACACCGTTCCAAAATTATCGACACCTTTGTCCACAGTTGTCGACACCTTTGTCCACAGTTATCGACACCTTTGTCCACAGTTATCGACACCTTAACGATCTTTTGGCTGTTGCAAAAGTAGAAAAGACTTTCAATACGTAAATTGTGCAGGAATAATTACTCAAACTTCCAGTGGAAAAAAATGAGTTGATTCCTGATTACTTAGCGTATCAGATCACGTGACACCGTTTCACAATTATCGACACCTTTGTCCACAGTTATCGACACCTTTGTCCTCAGTTGTCAACACCTTTGTCCACAGTTATCGACACCTTTGTCCACAGTTATCGACACCTTAACGATCTTTTGGCTGTTGCAAAAGTAGAAAAGACTTTCAATACGTAAATTGTGCAGGAATAATTACTCAAACTTCCAGTGGAAAAAAATGAGTTGATTCCTGATTACTTAGCGCATCAGATCACGTGACACCGTTTCACAATTATCGACACCTTTGTCCACAATTATCGACACCTTTGTCCACAGTTATCGACACCTTTGTCCACAGTTATCGACACCTTTGTCCACAGTTATCGACACCTTTGTCCACAGTTATCGACACCTTTGTCCACAGTTATCGACACCTTTGTCCACAGTTATCGACACTTTGGTCCACAGTTATCGACACCTTTGTCCACAATTATCGACACCTTTGTCCACAATTATCGACACCGTTCCACAATTATCGACACCTTTGTCCACAGTTATCGACATCCAGATGATTATTTATTTAAAAAAAATAATAAACGGTATGTGGTATTAAGTTAACAAAACATAGTTTTTATTTAAAATTTGTTTTACATAGACATATTTTGTACAAAATATCCTTTATATAAATATATGGATGTCTGTGCTTATGTAAATGAGGAAGTAATTCTAATGTTTGTAAAGTAATGAACTGATAATGTTTAACCTGCGTCAGAAAATCTTTTTGTTCCACTTTCTACGCACTTTCTAAATATTTTCGTAGATCACATTTTGTTAATCATTTGTTGTTGTTTGTTTTAATTTCTGGTTTACCAGTAGGCTAAACGTCAACAGACGATTGATATCGTAACCGCATGAAAATCCAGGTCAAATGTCACATGTCATTCCTCGAACCAAAATATAAAATGTCTGCTGATATTGTAATATGTGGTAGATATTTACAACAAACTGCAAAAAAAAAAATTCTGAATGGAATAGAAAAATCTGAATATTTCAAGCATGTAATTTTTTATATGCTAGGAATTTAATTCTGGTCTAATTATGTTTATTGCAGTAGGATTCCAAATACTCTATAAACATCCAATAAAAAATTATTATAAATCACAGCACTTATGTTTTTAAAGTACTTCATCTACTTCAACAATGTTACACAAAGATCGATCCATAACAGTTGTAAATGTCCCTTAATTCCACAGGGTGTTGATAATGGTGGACACCAGTGAAAGTGATCACTATTATCGACACCTCACGTGACTTCTCAAACGCGTTTAGATACAAAATGGTGGTTGTCAAATGAAAGAGTAAGAAACAACGTAGGTTTCGACAAGGAGATCATGAAATAATCAGTGAATTTGATCAGTAAAAACATGTCCATGATCTTTCCACCATGCTTACCTGCGATGATAACGTCCGGGTTTTACTCAGATTGCTGATCGTGCTAAAAAAAATTCCATCTCGGGTAACGAGCTGTCATCAGACGACAAGATCAAAGGGCGAAGGGGTGGGGTCTTCCGGTAGATTAATTAACCAATAATAACTGTTGTAACTGAAACTCACCTTTGTAAAACTGTTTACTGGTAAATCTGAAAAGGTGTCGATAATTATAGACTGTCGATAATTGTAGCTACGACAATGAAGCAGCCTTACTACCCTTTTAATTTCTGTTAATGTATAAACCCTTTGCCAAATCGCTTCACTAAGAGTTATTTTATTTCATTCCTTTATTATTTTATTTCATTTACTTTTAATAATTCAATAATAATGTGCTTTACACGATAAAACAATCGAGCCCAAGCCGTCACTCAGAACAAAACAAAAACCTGTGACACTGTGTCCTGGTCTGAACCTGGTCCTGTTCCAGAAGGAACGTCACCTTCTTCTTGAACGTGTGTGTAAGGTGAGTGTTTGGACGAGAGGTGTGCATGTCCGTGTTAGGGACCCGACCTGTCCTAAGATGTGTGTTTACAACCTTAAGCGCCCTCACACACCTCGATAACACCCTGTGCAATTAGTTGTTCGCTATGATGAAACAAATTGCATGTGGTCAACTGGAAATTTCATTAAGGCAGATTTACCTCGAGCTCTCGTTATCGCTGCGTATTAATATTTCCTCTGGCCTGCAGCATGGATGACTTACAGCAGGAAGGAAGAA
The DNA here is from genome assembly GCF_027579695.1 of Neoarius graeffei. Classification (NCBI taxonomy): domain Eukaryota; kingdom Metazoa; phylum Chordata; class Actinopteri; order Siluriformes; family Ariidae; genus Neoarius; species Neoarius graeffei. Next base: position 50,646,438 of record NC_083587.1, on the reverse strand, counting down.
TAAAAAAAAAAAGAAAGAAAGAAAGAAAGAAATGTTTCCGTCCTGTTATACAGGCCTGCATATACAACACAGAAGGAATCAGGGTTGGATTAAAAAAAAAAGACCAAAAGCAGCACAGATTTCCCCCCTTTTTATTTACTCTTTCATATGCTAAAGAAAAGGTCCATATTTCAAAATCACTATCTGTTTATGAAATATTGCCACATCTCGGGTCTGTCATTCCTTTCTCGCTTTTTCCCCCTCATTTAAAATGGCAGTGGTTTCATCGCCTAAAATGAAAAGATACCTCCTTGGTGTCTTTTTTTTTTTTATTATTATGATTTTTATTTATTTATTTATTTATTTATTTATTTTCCATGCCAGCATCTGCTATTGGGAGGCTAAATAACAGAAATATGCAAGAAGAAATTGCACGCTAATTCCCTTTGGAGATAGATCTTGGCGGCTGCCCTGTCATAAATCAGAGAATTTTTTCGATATGAAATGAGGCAAGCTGCTCTAATCATTTCTGCATTTCAAATTGGATCACTGGCTCAATCGCTTTGGCTTTTTAAACTGCTTGCCTAAGAGCAAATGTGAGGTGGGAGATAATGGGAGAAGGGAGGGAGGGGATGGGGGGGGGGGGGGGGATCTCTGCCGCGCTGCGCCGTACTTAGTTTACTGCTTGAGTGAAAAAGAATGCGTTCTCCCCCTCCTGCGCTCCCCTCCTCCCCCTGGCTTTTTCTTTTCAACTTTGTTAAATTGACTTTTTTCTTTTGAAATCGATAAAATTCAGAATCGCCCGTGCGCCTGCTTGCCGCCAATCTTTTAAGGAACACCCATTAAGGTTCCCACAAGTCATTATTTTCTCGCGCTCGCAGTAACTACAGGGACGACGTGCTGTACCGTATATTGATTTGAAATCATCTTTTTTTCAAAGAAAGCCCGTCTGATTGCATGCTGATTGAGTCGGTGGAAAGCTTTGTGTTGGCCTAAATAACATACTGTGCCGTGTCAACACTAGATACTGACGCTGGAGTAAAGGATTAACGTAAAGAGTACATCAGCAATCTGTCGATAATGTGTGATTTCTTCACTCAATGCGGGAGAGCGACTCGGCTCTTGTCCTGATTCTGTTCGACAAACACCGTTCTAATGACGTTAAATAGCCTTTATCTGACCTTGAGCGACTATCTTTTCAGCTTATTGGTTATCTGTCTGCGTTTTCCGTCCTGAAATGCAAGACACGACCTATAAAGTGTGTGTGTCAATGAATAAAAAGAAGAGAGGGAGCCTAAAGGGAAGGAGGGAGGTGTGTGTGTGTGTGTCTGGCAGTCACTTCCAAGCATCTTAGATTCTCATAAAGCTTGAGGCGTAGAAGTATGCTCCAAGTCTAAAGTTATCCAGTTTAGTGCAAGCTTAGCTTGCCTTCAGGATTTCCCCCACCACCACCACCACCAAACACACACACACACACACACACTGAACACAATTAGCACAATCGCTAAGCTTCAAGTGTGCTAGAATTATTCTGCCAGTCATCTGGTGAGAAATTCACATTGACTGATTGATTGATTTATTAAACGTTCAACAATATGAAACGGACCTTTAGAAAATAGCTTGGCTATTTTCTAAAATTATTTATAAATATATGTAATATAAATATATTATTACTGTATGTACTTCATTCATTCTGAGCCTGAGTCACAAGCTGAATAATAAATAAATAAATAAATAAAATATTAATTTAAAAATGTTTTCGTTTTTATAATATTATCCCCCACCCTCCATTGTTGCGTTCCCTGCAGATATTCATGCATGTCATGATTTAGGCTTCTATATAAATGCTTCATTTTGCTTACCACATCAATAAAGACAACTTTAAAAAAAAAAAAAGAAAAAGAAAAATTCTATAAACGCAAAGAGCATGAGTAGTGTCAGTGGGCTGTCCATGGCTAAACACTGACGAGAAAAAGCAAGCGTTGAGCTGTATAGATATGTTTGGTGAGCTGGGATATTAAGATATGATATAGGTTTGTCCAAATCTTCATAGCAAGCTCAATGGAAACATAAACCAACATGTACATCACACTTTACTACCAATAAACAATCGGAAACCGTAGACCATAACGCTGTGGGCACTCAATCCCAATCATTCAGAAAAAAATCTTACATTTAAACCCATTGTTTGTGTGTATACACTACCGTTCAAAAGTTTGGGGTCACCCAGACAATTTTGTGTTTTCCATGAAAAGTCACACTTTTATTTCCCACCATAAGTTGTAAAATGAATAGAAAATATAGTCGAGACATTTTTCTGGCCATTTTGAGCATTTAATCGACCCCACAAATGTGATGCTCCAGAAACTCAATCTGCTCAAAGGAAGGTCAGTTTTATAGCTTCTCTAAAGAGCTCAACTGTTTTCAGCTGTGCTAACATGATTGTACAAGGGTTTTCTAATCATCCATTAGCCTTCTGAGGCAATGAGCAAACACATTGTACCATTAGAACACTGGAGTGAGAGTTGCTGGAAATGGGCCTCTATACACCTATGGAGATATTGCACCAAAAACCAGACATTTGCAGCTAGAATAGTCATTTACCACATTAGCAATGTATAGAGTGGATTTCTGATTAGTTTAAAGTGATCTTCATTGAAAAGAGCAGTGCTTTCCTTTCAAAAATAAGGACATTTCAAAGTGACCCCAAACTTTGAATGGTAGGTAGTGTATATGAAAAAGTTAATGCGGACACCTTTCTGTTTCAGCCAGCATTAACTTTTCCAGCATTTTGTCCTACAGTAGCTCTTCTGTGGGATTGGAGCATATGGGCTAGCCTTTGACACCAATGACCCTGTCACCGGTTCACCGGTTGTCCTTTGGATCCTTGGACCATTTTTGGTCGGTACTAACCACTGCATACCGGGAACACCGCACAAGATGTGCCATTTTGTTGATGCTCAGACCCAGTCATCTAGAAATCACAATTTGGCTCTTGTTAAAGTCACTCAGATTCTTACGCTTGCCCATTTTTCCTGCTTCCAACACATCAACTTCCAGAACTGATTGTTGTCTTGCTGCCTAATATAATCTATCCCACCCCTTCCGTGACAGGTGCTACTGTAATGAGATAATCAGTGTCATTCATATAAACACCGCACTTTGTTCGGGGTGACTTGTTGCAGTGTACTAATATTACGGTCAAAGATTTTCACCCTGTATGGTAACCTACAGTATATCTTACAGCAGTGTACAATTTTGACCCTATTTGTGTGCTGGTATGTGGTTTCAGAAATGTTCCCTCTAGAAAAAAATACTAAAAAAAAAGTACGACAGTATAATGTATTGTGATATTTTGTTTAGTTTGTACCATATGAGCTTGCTGATAAAGGGCTGTGGCTGGAATAAGCTTTCAGCAGCGGTAAGCAATGATTTGTCTGCGGGACGATTTTTGGTGATCCTCGTAGATTTTGTCTGCGGGACGATTTTATTTGGTGATCCTCGTATATTTTGTCTGCGGGACGATTTTATTTGGTGATCCTCGTAGATTTTGTCTGCGGGACGATTTTATTTGGTGATCCTCGTAGATTGTGTCTGCGGGACGATTTTATTTGGTGATCCTCGTAGATTTTGTCTGCGGGACGATTTTATTTGGTGATCCTCGTAGATTTTGTCTGCGGGACGATTTTATTTGGTGATCCTCGTAGATTTTGTCTGCGGGACGATTTTTGGTGATCCTCGTAGATTTTGTCTGCGGGACGATTTTATTTGGTGATCCTCGTAGATTTTGTCTGCGGGACGATTTTATTTGGTGATCCTCGTAGATTTTGTCTGCGGGACGATTTTATTTGGTGATCCTCGTAGATTGTGTCTGCGGGACGATTTTATTTGGTGATCCTCGTAGATTTTGTCTGCGGGACGATTTTATTTGGTGATCCTCGTAGATTTTGTCTGCGGGACGATTTTATTTGGTGATCCTCGTAGATTGTGTCTGCGGGACGATTTTATTTGGTGATCCTCGTAGATTTTGTCTGCGGGACGATTTTTGGTGATCCTCGTAGATTTTGTCTGCGGGACGATTTTATTTGGTGATCCTCGTAGATTTTGTCTGCGGGACGATTTTATTTGGTGATCCTCGTAGATTGTGTCTGCGGGACGATTTTATTTGGTGATCCTCGTAGATTTTGTCTGCGGGACGATTTTATTTGGTGATCCTCGTAGATTGTGTCTGCGGGACGATTTTATTTGGTGATCCTCGTAGATTTTGTCTGCGGGACGATTTTTGGTGATCCTCGTAGATTTTGTCTGCGGGACGATTTTATTTGGTGATCCTCGTAGATTTTGTCTGCGGGACGATTTTATTTGGTGATCCTCGTAGATTGTGTCTGCGGGACGATTTTATTTGGTGATCCTCGTAGATTTTGTCTGCGGGACGATTTTATTTGGTGATCCTCGTAGATTTTGTCTGCGGGACGATTTTATTTGGTGATCCTCGTAGATTGTGTCTGCGGGACGATTTTATTTGGTGATCCTCGTAGATTTTGTCTGCGGGACGATTTTTGGTGATCCTCGTAGATTTTGTCTGCGGGACGATTTTATTTGGTGATCCTCGTAGATTTTGTCTGCGGGACGATTTTATTTGGTGATCCTCGTAGATTTTGTCTGCGGGACGATTTTATTTGGTGATCCTCGTAGATTGTGTCTGCGGGACGATTTTATTTGGTGATCCTCGTAGATTGTGTCTGCGGGACGATTTTATTTGGTGATCCTCGTAGATTTTGTCTGCGGGACGATTTTATTTGGTGATCCTCGTAGATTGTGTCTGCGGGACGATTTTATTTGGTGATCCTCGTAGATTTTGTCTGCGGGACGATTTTTGGTGATCCTCGTAGATTTTGTCTGCGGGACGATTTTATTTGGTGATCCTCGTAGATTTTGTCTGCGGGACGATTTTATTTGGTGATCCTCGTAGATTTTGTCTGCGGGATGATTTTATTTGGTGATCCTCGTAGATTGTGTCTGCGGGACGATTTTTGGTGATCCTCGTGGAAGAGCCACGGGAAGAGCGCGCTTTATGTGATCCTCGTAGATTTTGTCTGCGGGACGATTTTTGGTGATCCTCATAGATTTTGTCTGCGGGACGATTTTATTTGGTGATCCTCGTAGATTTTGTCTGCGGGACGATTTTTGGTGATCCTCGTGGAAGAGCCACGGGAAGAGCGCGGTTTATGAGTTAAACCCATAATAATAATTAATCTCGAGGCTGATTCCTTTTTTGAACTTTATTTCATTTTATTATTTTATTTCTACTATTGTTTAATTCTTATTATTTTTCTTCCCCAATTATTTTATGCAATTTTATTTTCTATTGTTTACTGTTCTGCTTTTACTTCTGTAAAGCACATTGAACTGCCACTGTGTATGAAATGTCTCATTCTCATCTTATTATCTCAAGCCGCTTTATCCTTCTACAGGGTCTTGGGCAAGCTGGAGCCTATCCCAGCTGACTACGGGCGAAAGGCGGGGTACACCCTGGACAAGCCGCCAGGTCATCACAGGGCTGACACATAGACACAGACAACCATTCACACTCACATTCACACCTACGCTCAATTTAGAGTCACCAGTTAACCTAACCTGCATGTCTTTGGACTGTGGGGGAAACCGGAGCACCCGGAGGAAACCCACGCGGACACGGGGAGAACATGCAAACTCCACACAGAAAGGCCCTCGCCAGCCACTGAGCTCGAACCCGGACCTTCTTGCTGTGAGGCGACAGCGCTAACCACTACACCACCGTGCCGCCCCTGTATGAAATGTGCTATATAAATAAACTTGCCTTGCCTTGTCATTAAATACGGTCAGATCCAAACTCCTCCCCCTGAGGAGCACTATGAACAGAAACGTACTTACTCAAAGCACAAGGGCAAACGTCAAAATAATCCTTACACGAGGACAGAGATGCCGTCACTATGAAATTGTGTGATCACAAATCTATAGGTTGTCATGAGCACCCCTAGTAAATGTGATGAGTTGGCACCTTTGTCTAAAACCACACCTTGTTCACTGTAGGAGGGCTTGTCCAGTGCATAGTGGGGATCACTTTGGAAATTCAACATTACAACATGGTGTTCAAACTACCATGATGATGATGGGTTTAGGGCCCGGTCCCACAACACCGATAACTTTAACTATACCTATATCTATAGCCATGACTATCCTTCTACCTGAATTTTAGTTCCAGTCTGGAGCAGTCACACCACAACTATAATCCCGACTATAATATCGCTTGGTCCTGCCACTCAGGGAAATAAACGCATGCAACTTAGGAATAGTCATGGAAGTTTTTTCCAAGTAGTAGCACGTTATTCCGGGTCGTACTGTACAGCTTGGACTCCAAAACAACCCATGTGGTTGATAAAATACGGATAGGTCACGGACTACGGAAATATAATAAAAAAGGATACAAAATACAGAGTGGTTACGGATTTTAATACGGATGCATCACGGATGCTAACAATTTACGGATTGGTCACGGATGTTTCAGTATATTACAGATTGGTTACCGATTTCATACGGATGATGCGTCATGGATAAAAAATTAAGAAGTCTAAAACAATTAAATGCCGAAGTTCATCATTAAATATCTTACCTGCATTTATATGTTTACTTTATTCATTTACTATTGACATTTCGCGGAAAATCACATATCCGTGAATAAAAGATCCATATTATATATATTTTTTTCCGTGAATCCGTATTCCGCGACTTCATCATGCAACAAGATCTCATCTCATCTCATTATCTGTACCCGCTTTATCCTGTTCTACAGGGTCGCAGGCAAGCTGGAGCCTATCCCAGCTGACTACGGGCGAAAGGCGGGGTACACCCTGGACAAGTCGCCAGGTCATCACAGGGCTGACACATAGACACAGACAACCATTCACACTCACATTCACACCTACGCTCAATTTAGAGTCACCAGTTAACCTAACCTGCATGTCTTTGGACTGTGGGGGAAACCGGAGCACCCGGAGGAAACCCACACGGACACAGGGAGAACATGCAAACTCCGCACAGAAAGGCCCTCGCCGGCCACGGGGCTCGAACCCGGACCTTCTTGCTGTGAGGCGACAGCGCTAACCACTACGCCACCGTGCCGCCATGCAACAAGATACCCAGGAAAAATAGCACGTGCTCAGACAATGTCACATGTAAACAATTACCTGGTTGGTCAGATGTTTTATCGGATCAGGTCAAGGTTTGGAAAAATTGCTCCAGAAGCAAATCTCACCGATACGGATAAACCCAGGCCTGGGCTATAGGTATCGTTATCGGTCTGGTGTGATCACCAACCACATAAACTGCATCGGACTGATTTATTTGTAGTTATCTTTATAGTTGTAGTTATATTTATCGGTACTGTGGGACCAGGCCTATAGTGTGGTGTGTTCCTTTTACCACCACAAAGTTGATTTTTTTCCAATAACAACAGGTTCTGAAGTGTTTCATTTGTCTTACCGTACACCACACCTAAGAATAAGACGTCATACTTTTTTGTCTGAAGTAAATCAGACAAACAAAAAAACCCATAGCTTGTCATGCTCCTGACAAACCTCAAATCTCCGTCCTTTACTATTACGAAGCACTGACACTGGAGACTCCTTCCAAAAATGTAAAAAATTCACCGTATCAATAATTACAGGTTTTTATTAACTGTTTACATGGACCGTATGCCATACAAGCCCCTGTGTACACTGCTACTATGCAACGATAACATATTAGAACGAACACGTTTATATAAAATTTGTCAGAACTACAGTCAGAGCTGCTGCTATAGAAAATTAATCAACACCTTCTGACCAACAGAGAGAGCTGTGGTATTAAAGGAACTGGTTACTTTAGATCATGATTTCTTCTAATAGATGGTACTCCTGAATTGAATTCTCTGATGTTTTCTCAGTGACCTTTTAAAATTTTTTAACAAGTTCTGGCAAGTGTAACTTTTGAGAAGGTGCTATAAAAACACTTTGCAAAGTTCTGCCTGGTAAAATCCAATGGACGCCAACCAAAGATATTACTTAACCAGGCTCAAGCCGGCACTAGATGTGATCTTTGCCACCTTTGTTGCAGAGGCGTCCATTTGCATAATCTCAGAAAGGCTGTGCTAGATGCATGCCATGATTTTTAAGGTGACACTTTTGAACGAGAAGTCATCACAAATCCACTTTAAAGAGCAGCAGTATTTACTCAGAAGTATGGATAAAAGATAGACAGGGTGAACTTGCCACCTGCCAATGCATTAGACATGAACTCTATCGTCAATGAGTCTCAGAACATTGGACAGCATCCATTGGACGTTGGAAGAAGGGCTCCATGTTCTCTTTTTTTTTACTCAATTAAGTTTACCAATGACCCCTACAGCCAAATATTCTTGTATATATTTGACAGCCTTGTAGATAAGATGTGCTAGACCACCGGGATAGAAACCAGACGCTGTCCAGACGTCCTCTTCTCTGGCCTCTATAGGGCGTTTTTATCCCACGAGACAACCGTCTGCGATAGCGCACCAGATGACCGTGCGAGCAGGAAAATCATCATGATTTTCACACTGAATACTTTCATTCGGTGCTGTTTCTCCATCTGGAGTGATGGGATGGGAGGATCATTGGCATCCAAAAAAAGGAGAGGGTGGATGGATGGATGACCGCAAGTTTTAGAGAAGGTTGGAAAGACAACCAAGTTTGAGCTTGGAGATAGTTGATAAGGGCCAGGGCATGATGGGGGTGGAGTATAAGGTCTTCTCTCTCTCTCTCTCTCTCTCTCTCTCTCTCTCTCTCTCTCTCTCTCTCTCCCTCTCTCTTTTTTGGAAAGAAACAAGGTTAAAGCTTTGATATTTCAGCCAACCAGACACAGAGGGACACCATGAGATTGAAGTGTCAGATCTAAGACAGGGAAGCAAGTCAAGTTATGAATTATACATTGCATTTGAAAACGAGCTTAAACCCAAATGCCACTGCGGAATGTTGCAAATTGACTAAAAAAAATTACAACCAAACAGAAAAAGCATTCAACATTAACCACATGGACTTTTAAAGAGAACTGCCAAATTTCAAATGTCACAAACAGTTACTGATACTTAAAAATGTGCACATTTGTGTGAATGGGTCAGCCAGCCTCCTCGCCCACTTCACTCGCTTTGCTACCAATTAGCTCGCTCTCGGAGTGTAATGTGAAATTCCAGTGGGGGACTTGTGTTTGCGAACAAGAACAATTGCGGATTATCTCGGCTGCTTTTTCAAGGAAGATGCTTCGGTGTCCCATAAAGGGAGCCTTGACAGTGACAGATGGCAAAGCAGCTGGTGCCGCTCATACCCCTCTCAATCACACTCGGCTATGTTTGCTGTAGAGTTTATTGGTGTATGGCCACACCTTTGGCAAGATCTCCTTGTACAAACCAAGGGAGAAAATACTGTGTACAGTCTTGCTGATCGTGTCCTGATTAAAGCGGATTAATGTCCTGAAGATCACCAAATGGTCCTTGATTTCAAAGCACTTGAAGCTACTCATAATACTATTGCAAATCTTCGTATATGGAACGAAAAATGTTCTATATTCCAAAGGTTCATCTTATGACTTAGAGATGAAGGTATCTCAGAAAATTAAAGGTGTTCAGATGAATATGGTAACCTCATTTGCATCATAGAGCCCTCTAGTATTTCTTTTAGGCATTTTCCAGCTATGTCTAACCTGAGAAACAGTCTCTTCCAAAAAAATATCTTACTTAATACTACCTGATCTGGCTCTCCTAGAAGGGTGGCATGATGGTATAGAGGGTAGTGCTGCTGCCTCACAGATCCATGGTCCCTGGTTCGATCTTGAACTCAGGTTAAGGACACTTTGTGTGGAGTTCCCTTTGTTGTGTCCATGTTGGTTTCCTCCCACATACCACAAACATTCTTGTGGATTGGCTACACTAAACTGCCCCTAAATATAAAGGACTGGTGTGCCATCCAGGGTTTATTCCCACCTTGCACCCAGTATTCTGAGGTAGGCTCTGGATCCACTGTACCTCTGACCAGGATAAAGTGTTTAGTGAAGATGAATCAGGCACCTTGAAATACTGCTGCCCAGTTAGATCAAACCAGGCCTGCCTACTTCAGGGAACTTCCCATCTCATGTCAAAGTTCCTCCTGTGCCAGTACCTGGCCTTCCCAGGCAGTCTCCCATCCCAGTACGAACCAGGCCCATCAGGCAGCGCCGATCTCTGCTTCTACAGTGGGGGGGCTAGTCCTCTGGTAACCCCACTCGCATCTGTATTGCAGTGTGTCTTGCCAGACGGCAGTAGGTACCATTTTTATGATGGTCTTTGGTATAACCCGACCGTGAGTAGAACTCGCGATCTCCTGGTCGAGAGGCGAACACGCTAACCACTAGGCCAGCTTGCGGTTCCCATCTCATGAGTATATACATAATTTGAGAACATCCACAAGCTTCCATTTCTGTCCTGCTCTCAAACCAGCACACTCCTGCGAATTGGCCCTCTTCCTGGCATTTCCCTGACCTGAGATCAGCTTGGACTTGCTGTCTCACCAGGTGCTTGCTCTGGATCCACTGTACCTCTGACTAAGATAAAGTGTTTAGTGAAGATGAATCAGTCACCTTGAAATGCCGCTGTCTAATTAGATCAAACCAGGCCTGCCTACTTCAAGGAACTTCCCATCTCAAGTCAAAGTTCCAACCATGCCAGTACCTGGTCTTCCTAGGCAGTCTCCCATCCCAGTACAAAACAGGCCTTTCAGGTGCATTGGGTGGCGCCAATCTCCACTTCTACAGTGGGGAGGGGGCTAGTCCTCTGGTAACCCCACTTGCATTGGGTTTGATTCCCCACTTGCATCTGTATTGCAGTGTGCCTTGTCAGATGGAAGTAGGTACCAATTTTATGATGGTGTTTGGTATAACCTGACCACGAGTAAAACTCATGATCTCCTGGTTGAGAGGCAAACAAGTTAACCACTAGGCCTGCTCGCATTCCCATCTCATGAGTATATACATAATTTGAGAACATCCACAAGTTTCCATTTCTGTCCTGCTCTCAAACCAGCACACTCCTGCAAATTGGTCCTCTTGCCGGTATTTTCTTGACCTGAGATCAGCTTGGACTTGCTGTCTCACCAGGTGCTTGTCTAACAAATTGGGTAGATCATGCTTTGAGCAAGATTCTTAAGGAACCTTGCCAAATATTAGACCCTGAGTTAAAAAAAAAAGAGCTCAAACAGTAAATAAACATCATTATTTAAAGTGTTAAACCCCAGAATTGGTAAAAGAGACATTATCAAATGACATTTTTGTGGCATGTATCAGCAGATGGCATTCACAAACTTCGACTCAAGTCATCGCACTGCGTTTGGTGACATGGTAAATACGATCACATCATTTCCTGTGATCGTGCCAAGCTACGTCTCCGTCACTTGAGTCACAATGTGCTTCTGCTTATCGTCCCAGTGCCGTATCTTCTTGCCTGTCTGAGCTGATGGAGGAAATAAAAAAAAAAAAACTGGTGGGGGCGGGGCGGGGGGAAGGGGGGGGGCTGAATGTCAGGTTCACTTGTAGATGAAGTCGACTATGTATTATCAAAGTGCTGCTCAGCTGTAGCCCTGGGAAACGCTGTGTGCGATGAACGCAACCCTGTCGTCTCACTGAGAGGGGACCTTTAGAGATGAAAAAAGAACAATGCATCCCATATACCCCTTCTCTGCAAGGTCACGACCCTGCTCCACTATATCCCTCTGGAGCTGGATTGTCCACGAAGCTGAGAGGCATATTTTGAGGGAAGACTTCTTGAGCAGCCTTGGTGTTCAGTAGGAGGCTGATTTTAGATCTAGAACTTTCATGTAACTTGTGGTGGACACCAAGTTGTGCTGCTGAGATCATTTTTTTTTTATTTTTAACTGCGTACTCTGGCGTTTTCGCAACAAACCGAATAGCAATGCTTCTGAAAAAAAAAAAAGCAAGATCGTTACCATTTGAGCCATCTGAGGTGGCCCCAGCCTGGCAATTGGGGCAAAGCCCAAGCAAGTAATTGAAGCATGCAATCACAAATTGGTTCTCCGCCTAATATTTCATTAGATAAAGCCACATTCTGGACGCCAAAATCATTTGTGTGCCCAACATGGAATTAAAATCCTGTTACTGCCTGATACCAGACTGCATTACCAGCCACTGACAGGGGAGATTTCTCGACTGATAAAGTATAAGCTGATGGAAATATGTAAAAAAGAACGATTTACTGCTTCAGCTTGTCTCTGCTTAGATATTTCCTTAGTTATGATGATATAAATACTGCATGTGTTTATAATTAGATGTAACTGTAAATAATTGGTCCGGCATGTGTGAGTGATATAAGAAAGAGCGTGGGTGTGCATGCATTTCAGAGTGTGCGTGAACATGTGTGTGTGCTCCATCCACACTCCACTCTCAAGTCCCACTGATTCTCCTTTCCAGCCATGTTGAATACTCTTTCCTTATCAGGCCAGTCCAGGCCTGCATCAGGCTCTCCTTGCTATGACAGAGGCTACAACAATAGGCGCGCGATACCGCTGCTTAGTGCTGCGTTTCGGAGGGGAAACCTGCCACAGGCACAGATTAACAACACACACACACACACACACACACACACATATCCCTGCACTGCTAAACAGATTGCAGCCTCCTAAACAAAACATTTTTCAGAAGTTCAGGCTCCTGATTAATGAAGTAATGACAAGAAGAAAAATATAATTTTGGTGTCGAGAGGGGTCGGGAAGTAAATAAATAAACAAAACGGGCCACGCCGAGACTTGTTCAACTTTGGGCCACGAACAATGAGCCTGTCAGAGGGAGTAGTGAGGAGAGAGGGAGGTGATAAATGGAGGAGTGACAGCTTGAAGAATTCCTCCTGTTCTTGCCCTCCGCACCTAACCTCCTGCTAAATTACAGAATAAAAGCCTCTCGTTCGCGCTCCCCTTCCCTCCCGCTGGAAATGAAGACGGTATCTTGTCATTTTTCCTCTCCTGAATGCTCCATTGCAGGTAAAGCACGCTAGATGGAGGTATGTTTTACTTCCTAACCTTCCGAAGACAGAAAACAGGACGCGCTTTTCGATAACAAAGTATAATTAGGACCGTGTTCATTCATTAGCGCCACATCGAGCCTGAAAGCCACACTAATGGCCATTTTAGAGGTCCCTCCTAAAAAAAAAAAAAAAAGGGGGGGGGGTTCCATTATTAGTCTGCTTCCAAATCAATTATGGACACTTAAATCAGACACCGGGCTGGAGAGCCGCAGTAAGTCCAGGCTCGGTAATTACCGTGATGGAGACACCTGCTACTCGATAACTTCGACCCGGACTGGCATACCGACTACCGCTCAGCAGACATTTATATCCCAGTGTCATCATTAATTTGTGTTAATTTGAGAGGTGTATATATATATATATATATATATATATATATATATATATATATATATATATATATATGAGAGAGAGAGAGAGAGAGAGAGAGAGAGAGAGAGAGAGCGTTGGTGGCTCACCTGGATGAGGCCTGCTGCGTAATTGGGCTCTAATGACCTAATTGATCTGTGGGATATAAAAGAGACAAAGGGCTGGAGAGAACAGGGAAAAAAAGGGAGACTCGAAGAGTGAGATGGAGAGGCTCGGCAGGACGGCCAGTTCTGATTCCTGCTCCCCCCCCCCGAAAAAAAGGAGAGAAAAAGTCTGAGCAAGAGCGCTCAAGTGGAAATGTCTGTACGAGGACTTAATGTGTGCTGAGTACACAAAAAGCAGACAGTTTATTCCCAAGAGCGACGTTTTCAGCAGAAATCCCAGACACCTTGCTCCACTTACGCGCAATTTAAATCAGGTTGATTTTGGATTTCGGATCACTGAACTTCAGATGAGTGCAACTTTCATAAAACACTCTTTTACTTCAAGGACCCATTCTGAGCAAAAACAAATTAAACGCTTGAAAAATCTCTCTTGAACGTATGACGGACAAGTGTTAATGTGTCATAAAATGTCACAGCCAATCAGCTCCCATTATGCAAATTTACCCAAAGAAGAGGGTGATGTGTGTGCAAGGTTGGAGGAGTTTTCTAATTTGCATATTCATAGTATTGAGTTTTGGTGGAATTCTTCATTTTCGGTCTTTTTTTTTGCCATTTTATAGATTAAGGGTGGCACGGTGGTGTAGTGGTTAGCGCTGTCGCCTCACAGCAAGAAGGTCCGGGTTCGAGCCCCGTGGCCGGCGAGGGCCTTTCTGTGTGGAGTTTGCATGTTCTCCCCGTGTCCGTGTGGGTTTCCTCCTGGTGCTCCGGTTTCCCCCACAGTCCAAAGACATGCAGGTTAGGTTAACTGGTGACTCTAAATTGAGCGTAGGTGTGAATGTGAGTGTGAATGGTTGTCTGTGTCTATGTGTCAGCCCTGTGATGACCTGGCGACTTGTCCAGGGTGTACCCCGCCTTTCGCCCGTAGTCAGCTGGGATAGGCTCCAGCTTGCCTGCGACCCTGTAGAACAGGATAAAGCGGCTACAGATAATGAGATGAGATGAGTTCTTCTTTTGTCTCAGTTTCCGTCATATAGTTTGCAAAATGGCGCTGTTGTACATTGTGGTTTAAGGTCTGAATGAATGAAGTGAAATTAAGTAAAATTTTGTGAGTGACCTGACGGTAGATAGTCTTATTTGAATAAAAGATTGATAAACAATTTAAAGCGATTAACCAGGAAATTTTGAAATTACGGGGTTATGAAATGTCATCATTAAACATGAATACAAGATGTTCTCGATGAAAAAAATTACGCGGACTTTAGCTTAAAAAACATGTTCAAGTTGTAATATCAGTCCGTTGGGCCATTTCCCCGGGCGTGGCCGTACTGGATTAGCCAGATACACGGATGCATTAGGAGATGAAAACGAGTGTGGTGCTGTGTGACGTAGGATTCCGCATGTCTTCTTCATTCCGTCCCGGATCCAAGACGTTTGGGCGAGTGGCTTCATCAAGTAAAGCGAGAAAACTTTACTCCTGGAAAAAGCAGCAAATTGTGCAGTGAGCATTTTACAGAAGATTGTTTTGTGGAGGACTTGGATGAAAAAAATCACTGGGAAGAAGCGAGACACGAGGCAGAAACGACGATTGAAGCCAGACGCGCTCACGACTTTGTTTCGCCACAAAACACCGACACCGGCAGCAAGACAACATACCGTGTCACGCATCAAACGGATGGAAGATAAGCAGGTAAATATCTCATCTCATTATCTCTAGCCGCTTTATCCTGTTCTACAGGGTCGCAGGCAAGCTGGAGCCTATCCCAGCTGACAACGGGCGAAAGGCGGGGTACACCCTGGACAAGTCGCCAGGTCATCACAGGGCTGACACATAGACACAGACAACCATTCACACTCACATTCACACCTACGCTCAATTTAGAGCCACCAGTTAACCTAACCTGCATGTCTTTGGACTGTGGGGGAAACCGGAGCACCCGGAGGAAACCCACGCGGACATGGGGAGAACATGCAAACTCCGCACAGAAAGGCCCTCGCCGGCCACGGGGCTCGAACCCGGACCTTCTTGCTGTGAGGCGACAGCGCTAACCACTACACCACCATGCCGTCCTCACAGGTAAATATATATTTTTTAAATAAACCGGCAATAAACTAGCCGCTACTTTATTTTGATTCCTTTTCTAATACTGCATTGCCATAATTTTTGTGAAGAAATGCAAACAAATTGACCGAGAATCACACCAGAACATAATATCCTATAGTCTAGTATCCTTGACTTGCAAGTGACGTCAAAGCAAAATAGGAACCCGGATGTCGGCCATGTTGGTGGATATACAAATGCGGGGTCAAGCACATTCCATACAAAACATAGTCACGTATGCGCAACTCTCTTTGTTTTTCCACTGCTTTAAGCGTTCTTTTAGCGATGCCATATCTTTGCGCTGTATATGGCTGTAGTCACAACAGTACGCGTAACTGTGTCGCGTTAGGATTTTTTAGAATTCTGTCTGTGATTTGGAAACTCTGAGGCTTAGGTGCTGTTTACATTAGACTGTATCAGCGGATCATCAGATTAACGTTTTTAAAACGATTCGCGTGCACACAGCAACGCCAATACACGGATACGTTCGGCTCCGCAGGCATCCTGCGCTCCAAATCACTCCGCCCTGAACAGCGAGTGCCCTCTGGAGGGTGCGCACTCCGGCCCTGCGCAGCTCACAGAGCGCGCGAGTGAAGCGCACGAGCAGTGATTCGGGACAAATAGCAGGAAGTGAAGTCCGCGCCGTTTTTCAGCAATCGCGTCACATGACCAACGTGGCATGACCAACGCCAGCGAATCAGGAAGGTGGATGTCACAGTGACGTTGTCCAATGACGACGTCAGCTAGAGCTCAGCACTGCGTTTCCTCGTTCCTCAATGTTTACACAGCACCGGATCAGATACGTACTGGATTGAATACGTGGGCCCTGGCGGATTCAAGTTGTTCCGCCTGTGGAGTCGTTTCCCGGCGTTTTAATGTGAACGGACAGTGCATCCGTGACGAAAACGAGACGGATACGGTCTAATGTAAACACCACCTTAGTACGGAGACGAGACGAGCACGGCTGAACAACATCGGCAGGGCTGATCGAACCGAGACTAAAACCAAAACAGCTCGTGTTTGCAGAAATCATTTTATCTCCGGTGAGATTCAAAAGCGTTCCCGATAACATCATGGAAGAATTTTATTTTGTGTTGCTAGAATTTTGCTATAAAATGAGCGTTCTCTTTTCATGCTTCACTTGATTGTTGTTATCATTTTAACACGTGTATTACCATTTCGCTTTTAGGAGCGCCACCAAAATGATATGATAGAAACAATCCAGACTGGGCACCTAATCAGAAAACGGACTCCAAGATCGGACTTGATTCTTCGGCACCCGAACCAGATAGAACGCGATATCTGTGTTAGGGTTTTGCTGGGATTCGAACCTGGTTCGTTGGTGTGATAATCCAGCAAACCCCCACTAGGCCACCAGGGGGATGACTCAAATGCAGAGGCGTGAGGCGGAAGTAGAAAAAGAATCAAATGGTTTATTTAAACTATATACACTATATACAGGGCAAAACAAAAGACAAAAAAAACCAAAGAGTAAATCCAAAAGAAAAGCAAAGTGCAAAAATTCAAAAGCTAAGAAGATCAAAAACACAGTACAAAGGAAACTGGAGATAAACATAACAGCACAAAGACTCCGTGACAAGAGGACTGAACTCAGGGGTATAAATAGACAAACTAATTAAGGACACAGGTGAAGATAATTAGGCAATTAACACAAACACAAAACACAGGAACAGTGGCGGCCTCTAGAGGCCAAAATAAACACGACATGAAAAGGAAATAACAGCGGCCTCTAGAGGCCAAAACAGTCCTAGTCCTAACAGGACCCCCCCCTCTAGGAGCGTCTCCTGACGTTCCCAGGGCGATCCGGATGGGCCGAATGGAAGTCCCGACATAGTTCTTTATCAAGGACATCCCGAGCAGGAACCCAGCAGCGCTCCTCAGGACCATAGCCCTCCCAGTCCACCAGATATTGCAACCCGCCGCGGACCCGGCGGGAGTCAAGCAGGCGATTCACAGTGAACACAGTCTGCCCCTGGAAGATGCGGGGGGGTGGGGGGTTCCTAGGGGCAGGGGCATACGTAGACGTCAGTACGGGCCGTAACAGGGAAACATGGAAAGTGGGGTTGATCCTCAGAGTCCGGGGCAACTGGAGCCGGTAGGAGACAGGGTTCACCCTGCGCACCACCTTGAAGGGGCCAATGTAGCGAGGAGCAAGCTTGCGGTTCTCCACCCGCAGTGGAAGGTCCTTAGTGGACAGCCAAACACGCTGCCCAGGGCGGAAAGCGTGTGCAGGTCTCCTATGGCGGTTGGCCTGAGTCTGGTTGGTTCTGGAGGTCTGTATGAGGGTCTTCCTGACCATGCTCCAGGTCTTGCGACACCGTCTCACATATTGGTTGACCGAGGGCACCCCCGCGTCCTCCTCCTGGTCCGGGAACAGAGGTGGCTGGAACCCGAATTGGCACTGGAATGGCGACAGCTTGGTGGCCGATGACTGCAGGGTGTTGTGGGCGTACTCCGCCCATGGCAGCCAGGTGCTCCACGATGTCGGGTTATCCATAGCCAGGCCTCGCAGGGTGGTTTCCAGGTCCTGGTTGAGCCTCTCTGTCTGACCATTGGACTGTGGGTGAAACCCAGAGGAGAGGCTGGCAGTGGCTCCGATGACCTTGCAGAACCCGTGCCACACTCGGGAGGAGAACTGGGGCCCTCGGTCTGAGACGATGTCCTGTGGAAGACCAAAGACTCGGAAGACATGATTAAACAAAAGTTTCGCAGTTTCAAGAGCAGAGGGGAGTTTGCACAGTGGTATGAAGCGGCAGGCCTTGGAGAATCTGTCAACTAAGACCAAAATGACCGTGTTACCTTGTGACTCAGGGAGACCCGTGATAAAGTCGACTGCCACGTGGGACCAGGGACGCCGGGGAATGGTCAGAGGATGCAGGAGACCCTGGGGACGCTGTCGTGGGTTCTTGGTTCTGGTGCAAACCTCACAGGACAGGACAAATGACCTTACTTCCTTCTCCATGTTAGGCCACCAGAAGCGTCTTTTCAGGAAGTCCAGGGTCCTCCGAGCTCCCGGGTGGGCGGTGAGAGGGGAAGAGTGACCCCACTGGAGAACCTTGGCCCGGGCTTGATGTGGGACGTACAAGAGGCCTGGTGGCCCCGTCCCAGGACCGGGGTCCTGGCGTTGGGCTCGTCGGACAGCCTCCTCAATACCCCAGCGGACAGGGGCCACAATCCGGGACACAGGGATAATAGGCCCGACTTCATTCTCCCTGTTAGTGGCAGAGAACAGTCTGGACAGTGCGTCAGGTTTGGTGTTCTTGGAGCCGGGGCGGTATGAGAGGGTGAAGTCAAACCGACTGAAAAACAGGGCCCACCTAGCCTGTCGAGGGTTCAGTCTCTTGGCTTGCTGGAGGTACTCCAGGTTCTTGTGGTCAGTCCAAACCAGGAATGGATGTTGTGCTCCCTCCAGCCAGTGCCTCCACTCCTCAAGGGCCAGTTTGACCGCTAGCAGTTCTCGATCCCCCACATCATACCGGGACTCAGCAGGACTCAGGCGGTGGGAGAAGTAAGCGCAGGGGTGCAGCTTTCCTTCCGAACGTTGAGAGAGCACCGCGCCGACACCACTGTCCGAGGCGTCCACCTCCACGATGAATGGTTGGGAGGTGTCCGGGAGAACCAGAATGGGTGCCGTGCAGAAGCGGTCCTTGAGGTCTTTGAACGCCTTTTCTGCCTGAGGAGACCAGCCATAAGATCCACCTGTCCCTTTGGTGAGGTCTGACATGGGTGCTGCCACAGAACTGAAGTTCCTGATGAACTTGCGGTAGAAGTTAGCGAATCCTAAGAACCGCTGAACCTCCTTAACGGACTTGGGAGTAGGCCAATCCTGGACGGCCAGGGTCTTGGCAGAGTCCATTTGGAGTTGGCCTGTCCGTACAATAAATCCCAGAAAGGAGACCTCGGGAACATGAAATTCGCATTTCTGGGCCTTGGCGAACAGATTGTTCTGTAGCAGCCTCTGGAGAACCTGGCGGACATGGTGGCGGTGCTCCTGCACGGTCTTGGAGAAGATAAGGATGTCGTCGAGGTAGACAAAAACGTATAGGTTAATCATGTCCCTTAAGACGTCATTGATTAGGGCCTGAAAAACAGCTGGTGCGTTGGTGAGTCCGAAGGGCATCACCTGGTATTCGTAGTGCCCAGACGGGGTGTTAAAGGCAGTCTTCCACTCGTCTCCCTGTCGGATACGGATGAGGTGGTATGCGTTCCGTAGGTCCAACTTGGTGAAGACGGTGGCGCCTTGGAGCAGGTCGAAAGCTGTGGACATCAGCGGAAGGGGATATCGGTTGCGCACAGTGATCTTATTCAGGCCCCTGTAATCAATACATGGTCGGAGCCCCCCATCCTTCTTGCCGACAAAGAAGAAGCCGGCTCCAGCAGGTGAAGTCGAGGGTCGAATAAACCCAGAGACCAGGGCATCTTTGAGGTATTCCTCCATGGCCTTGCGTTCTGGCTGAGAGAGTGAAAACAGTCTGCCACGAGGAGGGGTAGTCCCAGGGAGCAAGTCGATGGCACAGTCGTAGGCCCGGTGCGGAGGAAGAACGGCGGCCCTGCTCTTGCTGAATACCTCCTTGAGATCCCAGTACTCTGTGGGAACTTGAGATAACTCGGTGAGATCAGGGGGCTCGGCAGGAGACACAGGAGAGCTAGAGAGCAGACAAGAGGCATGGCATGCAGGGCCCCATTCCACAACCTGGCTTGTTACCCAGTCTATGCGAGGGTTGTGGCGAGTAAGCCAAGGAAGGCCTAGAATAACTGGGAACTCAGGTGAAGGAATCAGGTGCAGGGATATTTCTTCCTTGTGACCTTGAGACTGGAGGAAAACTGGAGAAGTAACTTGGGTGACTCTTCCATCACCTAACGCTTGGCCATCGAGGGCAGACACAGACAGTGGGACTTCAAGAGGTGCAGTCGGAATATTGATGCTTTGGGCGAAGTGAATATCCATAAAGTTCCCAGCCGCCCCTGAGTCTATCAAAGCTTGACAAGAGTGGACAGACTCACCCCAGGAGATGGAGACCGGGATGTAGATTCCTTGGCCAGGGAGTCCGGGAGAGAGGGTAGGCCCCGTCACAACCCTCCCTCGGCTGGACGGGGCGGTCCTTTTCCCAAGAGTTCGGGACATGATGCTCGGAAGTGACCAGGATTGCCACAGTAGATGCAGCACTTGTCCCTCCTTCTGCGCTCCCTCTCAGATGCGGAGAGGCGAGTACGACCCACTTGCATGGGTTCTGGACAGTCACTGAAGGAGGTAGACGGTCTCCAGGTAGAGGTAGGGAGGCTGGGGGGGCTCAAGGCTTGGTGGCGTTCTCTCATCCTGTTGTCCAGACGAATAGCATGTGAGATGAGGGTTTCGAGGTCACTTGGGCATCCAATAGAGGCCAGACCGTCCTTGATGGGGTCAGACAGACCATGGTGGAAGGCTGACACCAGGGCAGTCTCGTTCCATCCACTTACTGCTGCGAGTGTTCGGAACGAGATGGCGTAATCTGCGACGCTTCCTCCTTGCCGGATGGACATGAGCTTTCGGGCTGCGTCGGTACTGATGTCTGCCTGATCGAAGACCCGAAGCATCTCTTCAGAAAACAGCTGGAAATCAAAGCACTCAGGTCCCTGTCTTTGCCAGATAGCAGTAGCCCAGGCTCGCGCCTTACCAGCTAATAAGGTGATCACAAAGGCAATCTTGCGGCGATCCGTAGTGTAGGTGGTAGGCTGAAGCTCAAAGGTGAGTTGACACTGGGTAAGGAACTCTCGGCACTCACTGTGCTTGCCGTCATACCTCTGTGGTGCAGGAAGGCTGGGTTCGCGAGGTGAAGAAGGCAGCATTGCAGGAGGCACTGGAGCAGGAGTGGGAGCTGGATCAGGAGCAGGAACTGGATCAGGAGCAGGAGATGCAGGCAGAGATGTCAGCTGTGCCAGGGTTTTCCCAATTTGCTGAAGCAGTTCCTCGTGGCGAGCGAGGGCCTCACGTTGGCTGGTGAGCGTACGTCCATGAGCGTCCATGGTCGCTCCGAAGCGTGTCAAAGCTGCCATAATTCCCTGAAGGTTGGCCGGGTAGACAGTTGAAGCAGCCTCTGCTGAGTCGGTCATGACGGAGTCTTTCTGTTAGGGTTTTGCTGGGATTCGAACCTGGTTCGTTGGTGTGATAATCCAGCAAACCCCCACTAGGCCACCAGGGGGATGACTCAAATGCAGAGGCGTGAGGCGGAAGTAGAAAAAGAATCAAATGGTTTATTTAAACTATATACACTATATACAGGGCAAAACAAAAGACAAAAAAAACCAAAGAGTAAATCCAAAAGAAAAGCAAAGTGCAAAAATTCAAAAGCTAAGAAGATCAAAAACACAGTACAAAGGAAACTGGAGATAAACATAACAGCACAAAGACTCCGTGACAAGAGGACTGAACTCAGGGGTATAAATAGACAAACTAATTAAGGACACAGGTGAAGATAATTAGGCAATTAACACAAACACAAAACACAGGAACAGTGGCGGCCTCTAGAGGCCAAAATAAACACGACATGAAAAGGAAATAACAGCGGCCTCTAGAGGCCAAAACAGTCCTAGTCCTAACAATCTGGGTACTCGATGGTCAGTAGAAGCGTCTTATCTTCAGAAAAGTCTTTTTTTAAATAATATGGGTCAAAACCACACATATCTATCTTCTCTTTGTATCGAATCTTCGCTCGACCGTTCAAATCACGGTAATACTGAGAAAATCCAGCATTGTTTAGAGACACGCTTTCAGCGGCTGCCGTCCGAGTTGCTTTGTATATCGACCATCATGGCGGACGCTCATGACGTAACGCATTTTGATCATGTGGTCGCAAGTCATCTATAGCATGACGCCTCCGATGTCTCATCTCATCTCATTATCTCTAGCCGCTTTATCCTTCTACAGGGTCGCAGGCGAGCTGGAGCCTATCCCAGCTGACTACAGGCGAAAGGCGGGGTACACCCTGGACAAGTCGCCAGGTCATCACAGGGCTGACACATAGACACAGACAACCATTCACACTCACATTCACACCTACGCTCAATTTAGAGTCACCAGTTAACCTAACCTGCATGTCTTTGGACTGTGGGGGAAACCAGAGCACCCGGAGGAAACCCACGCGGACACGGGGAGAACATGCAAACTCCGCACAGAAAGGCCCTCGCCGGCCCCGGGGCTCGAACCCAGGACCTTTTTGCTGTGAGGCAACAGCGCTAAGCACTACACCACCGTGCCGCCCCCGCCTCCGATGTGCTCGCACAAAATGACATCACGCGTGATGGTGGCCTTCCTGACAAAAAACAGTCCCGTCTGTTTTCATCACTTTAGTGGTTATATTGTTAAGAACAAATTCAACACGCAGCTTTTTTTTTTTTAAATAAAGGACAGACATAAAGATCGACTTTTAGCTCAGTTAGTTTATTTGCGAGACGTTTGCTTTAAATAATTGACCTGAAGTGATATACGATGCACAGGAAACACTACCTCGTCCCTTTTTGCACAGCATCATAGGAAACACTTGACTGTATTAAATCAATAACTGGAATGTTTGTGAGCAGTGACTCACTGACTCATAAATCATTTGAACGGATCATTTACCCACCTGCGAACACGCTCACGCACAATGTCACGCTTTGCTGCGACCACAGCAAACTCCGAGCGTCCTCCTGATCTCTGCTCACTTCATCAAAACCTTCAGATGCCCTCAGGCTTTCTCCGTCCGCTACTTTCCCTTCCTCCATCTCTTTCAGTCTATTTCTCTGTTTCATGCTCTCCTTCTCCATGACTTTCTCGCACCCTTTTGGCCACACTTTCTTTCTCTTCTCTCTCTCTCTCTATTCGATCCTATTCACTTTCATCCATGTTAACTTTTTTGGCATGCAAATGGAGTAATGAAAGTGACAGTAATAAAGTAAAAGCAGAGGAGTATTGACTATTGATGCACACCACAATAAAGACGAATAATGTAATATGAGGAATGTCAGGCATCACCAGATATTTCTCAACATATTCATATCCAAATCTCATCTCATCTCATTATCTCTAGCCGCTTTATCCTGTTCTACAGGGTCGCAGGCGAGCTGGAGCCTATCCCAGCTGACTACGGGCGAAAGGCGGGGTACACCCTGGACAAGTCGCCAGGTCATCACAGGGCTGACACATAGACACAGACAACCATTCACACTCACATTCACACCTACGGTCAATTTAGAGTCACCAGTTAACCTAACCTGCATGTCTTTGGACTGTGGGGGAAACCGGAGCACCCGGAGGAAACCCATGCGGACACGGGGAGAACATGCAAACTCCGCACAGAAAGGCCCTCGCCGGCCACGGGGCTCGAACCCAGACCTTCTTGCTGTGAGGCGACAGCGCTAACCACTACACCACCGTGCCGCCCCATATCCAAATCATTGGTTTGATTCACTCAACTTGTAGGGCAAACAGGCCACATTAAACGAATTATGAAAAGGTGTATATTTGTTGATACGGGTACGTTTTCTGTGAGCAGATGTTTACTGAACATGTGCGGTGTCAGTGCTTTGTAACAGTCAGCGGTAAAGCTCTTCCTGTACGTCTTCAGGATGGAGGGATTTTTGTTTTTATTATGTCTTCTTTCATGAGTACAAACTGCTGGCACTGGCAACGTTGTGAGGTTGTATTAAGGCCATTATAGCTATAAAAAAGGAGCTGGTGGTGGTGGTGGTGGGGGGGGGGCTAATATTCTGATTGAAAACAAACAAACAAAAAAAAACCCTCAAGAATTTCTGAAATTAAAGCTAGACTGCCTTTCAGATTTTTCAAGTGTAGGTCATAAACAGAATTTTCCCCGACACCCGATTATTTTTATTTAGTGGATCGAAAGCCACTGGATTCGAATCACAGACTTACAATTGTATTAGTTTTTTAAATAGAACAATTCATGAATTTCAGGTCACATGGCCCTAAATTCTCCGCTATTTTTTCCTGCTTCACCATGACCCAATTCAAGATACTACGTCATGCATGACGTGATGGGCTTTCCCCGTTTGCGCAAGGCATTGTGGGATAGAAATTTGAAACAGGAGAGAAAAATGGAGGACGTGAGTGTGCGAATGAAACGTGAAAGACCGACTACAGTAACGGAAAGCGAGAAGACGTTATGTTCTATACGAAGGAAAGGAAACGCAGGACCAAACTAATAAATATCGGCGCTCGGCGAGCACCTCGGTGTGATCAGCTGTTCGTTTAGCGACAGAATGATGGAACTGTCAGTGCACCGTCAAGATAAACCTGTAGATGGCAGTAATGCAACACTGTGGACGCCAGCTGCCGTAAAATCCAAAAGAAGAAGGTGGTAAACCTGCGCATGCGCACACGGCCTTCCTCTGTCTGCCTGACTGCGCAAAGCGAGCGATTTCATGCACATTATTTGCTCAGGAATCCCCTCAAATTAAATAACTTCCCAGCCACAGAATGGCCTGATATTTTGTGAGATATTACAGAAATAAAAATGTATTACAATGACCAAATTTCAGACGGAACTAAATTTCAACGATTTTATGAAATCGAAAGGCCGTCTAGCTTTAAAGTTGAAAAGTTAGGAGAAAAAAAAAAATCAGAGAAATTCTCCAAGATTATGAAGTCATAAATTTGTCAGTAAAAAAAAAAAAAAAAAAACTTACGAGTTTCTGGGAAATGCATTTGAAAATCTCTTTGTGCTTTATTCTTTTATAGGACACTAGTGTTTTACTGGGAAATACACCACTCGTATTTTTCACACGAGCTGCATTTGGGACATGGAGAACCAAAATCATGACATAAATCTGTAGAAGTCGCTTGTGAGGAAATCGATGAATTGTTTTGATAAATTTGGGTACTTTTGGTTTATGACTGTGTAATAAAAAGAAAGAAAAGAAAAGAAAAAGCTACGCCTCCTCCGGTCACTGGTGTTTCCGATTGCCACCTATGGGGCCGAGTCTTGGGCGCTGAAAAAGTCTGATCGGAAGAGAATCGAAGCGTTCGAGAACTGGTCTTACCGCAGAATGTTAAGGATTAGCTGGACTGAGAAGAAATCGAACATCTACCGTACGTGAGGCAACAGATTGGAGGCAGCTGGAATCTGACGAAGTATTGTGACAAGCTGAAGTTGCGGTATTTTGGCCATGTTATGAGAGCGGAGGGAACAGTGGCCGATTTCATCACTGGCATGGTCTTCGGAACGCGACGAAGAGGCCGGCAAAAGACGTGTGTGATGGACGGAGTAGTGACCTTGACCGGGATGGGGCTTTCGACTGCTGCCTGCGCGGCGAAAGACAGAGAGGGCTGGAGGGATATTGTGCGACGGGCCACGGACGCTCAGCCCCCCTGAGTCATCCCGCACCACGACGACGACGACGACGATAAAAAGAAAAGTAATAAAAAGAAACTCACACGTTGGCTCGAAGATATGAAGTTTATCTTTTTGTGTTGAAAAACTCACATTTTTCATATGAAATACGTCGTGGACCGAGTGATATATATTTCCCGATATATCACTCTGATGACGTCACTCCCAGCGTTTTCCTGCTGACTGGACGCGTGTTGTCAAAATGGTGAACTGGTTCAAGATTAAAATTCTTTTGATTAACTTGATTTTTTTTTGTGTGTGTACAGTGTGTCCATATAACATAAAGAACGTTACACAGTGGCGTGAAGATATTACGTTTATCTTCTCATATTGAAAAATATATCACGCTTCACTTCACTCACTTGTGAACATGTTCACCAGTCGAATACAAACTTCATATCTTAGCGCAACCGTGTCATATCCTCTGTATAATATGTGATTGAGGAGCAGTCTGCATTTCCTATAACTCTTCGTTCGGCTGTGGTGTCTGTGGTATGACGTTGATCCAACCTTAAATGTGAAGTGATCTGATTCCTTGACAAAAAAACTCATTATTTTTCCAAGAACGGTAGTGTATGTAGAAAAGTATCATATTAAAGTACATGAAGGCAGATATACGAATAGTTTCACGATAGGCAGGTTTCCAGTAACTTGCTTAATTTGAAATTTCAAACTATAAAACAAGTAATGGTGTATCATCAGGTTTGTAGTGCTCGAGTCCAGGACTCGTACCCTAATTTTAAGGACTTGTGACTTGACTTGGACTTGAGCAGTGATGACTCGGACTCGTGCATTAACTGCATTCGGATTCGTAAATTGGAGACGAGGACTCGGATTTTTTCTTTATTTTTGTAACATGCCATCATAATTTGGCATTAGATATTTATAACTACATTAATTTTTATACTAATTTCGTGCAAGAGAACGCACATTCACCTGTTCATACGTCATGTTGAGGAACAAACTAACGTTAATGGCGCTAAAATGCCTAGAGAGACGCCTCTAGGATTGTCCGCTTTGCTTATAGACTTCTCGTGCAGTGGGGAAAAATGCACTGCTTCGTGTTCCATATGTACAAAAACTATCGAGGAGACGACGGGGACAACCTCGAACTTCAATCGTCATTTGGCAAGACCCTACCCGGAGAAGGAAGTGACACGCTATGTTCATTGCTCTGTTGATAGCGGGGCTTGCTGAGCGATGAACAAGCTTTTTATCTGTAGCCTGTTAACTAAAATGGAGCAGTAACGTTAGTCCAACACAGCAGCAGAGACGCTTTCACATAAAGGCAGCGACATTCCACCGTCAAACGGTGCAGTCGGAGTCTTGTTCTTGGACTCGACTCGAAATTTTCTTTAATGACTTGGACTTGACTCGGACTTAAACACTGGGGACTCGAGACTGGACTCGGACTCAAGGTTTAGTGACTCGACAACAACGCTGCATATCACAAAAAGTTTATACACTCACGAGGTGGGTTTTCAGACAATTTCACAAAGCAACATTTCTCAAAATTGAAATGGAAACACGTTTTTCCCATTTAAGTCATGGTTATTGTAGTGGATGCAGTCAAAATCGTCAAACCAACATTTATCAGGTCTTGGAGATCTATGTTTAAAGGTCCTGACTGCAAAGTCGTCTGAAATTTTCAATTTTTTTTTTTTTTTTTATTGTGCGTGGCATTTTCCTATGTCTCACAAGAACAATATCATGCAGACGAGATGTCCTGAGGGTCGCTTTTCTCCATTTTGGGACCATTTTCCTCCCTCTTGAGATAAACGGTATGTCCCTATGGACGGAAACAGCCGAACACGAGGAGCTTTAACTAATTGGTATAACTGTGGAACTGCGTCACACCAAGATGGCGACGTGCGGAAAACATAGTGACTCCACATCGACCTCGGAGAGTTTTGAGTCACAGGGATGTAATGTGCGGTTGACAGTCGCGAATAGATCCGTGACACAAAAGACAAATATATCTTTTCTCTGTTACTGCTTTTGTGTTATTGTTTTTCTCTGTAAGATCAAAACATTCGGTGTATAACTCCATACTCGCTACCGTGGACTCTAGCCCATGCATTCTAAGGCTAAGATAGCTAAGTGCTAGCTAGAATGATTTAGTTATCCGTCCAGAAAAATGACACGTCATCTAACCTTGCGCTATCTTGCAGTTGGACTCACTAGGCAGGCTTTCCTTTTCTTTTCTGCTGGCTTTTAGCTGGCGGAAGAGCGGAGTCCGGCATGTTTACCCATGCCGACTTGTTTTGGTTAAAAGTACGCTACCGTTCAAAAGTTTGGGGTCACTTAGAAATGTCCTTATTTTTGAAAGAAAAGCACTGTTCTTTTCAATGAAGATCACTTTAAACTAATCAGAAATGCACTCTATACATTGCTAATGTGGTAAATGACTATTCTAGCTGCAAATGTCTGGTTTTTGGTGCAATATCTCCATAGGTGTATAGAGGCCCATTTCCAGCAACTCTCACTCCAGTGTTCTAATGGTACAATGTGTTTGCTCATTGCCTCAGAAGGCTAATGGATGATTAGAAAACCCTTGTACAATCATGTTAGCACAGCTGAAAACAGTTGAGCTCTTTAGAGAAGCTATAAAACTGACCTTCCTTTGAGCAGATTGAGTTTCTGGAGCATCACATTTGTGGGGTCGATTAAATGCTCAAAATGGCCAGAAAAATGTCTTGACTAGATTTTCTATTCGTTTTACAACTTATGGTGGTAAATAAAAGTGTGACTTTTCATGGAAAACACAAAATTGTCTGGGTGACCCCAAACTTTTGAACGGTAGTGTATGAACTCTCTCTCTCTCTATCTAATGTCTCTCTTTCCAATTTTATCACAGTCTATACATTAGGCAGATTCTACCATAATGGTGATGATACACGGGGCAACTTTTTGGGCAATGTTGCCAAGCAATGTTGCTGGCAACAGGCAACTAGGTGAGACACAGGGCAACTTTTCAGGGCAACTAACAATGGGCAACAACAGTTAGCAACGGCAGTTTACAGTTAGCTAAAAAAAATCGATGTCTTAATTTTTGCTGTGACCATTTAATCAAGCTGTCTGTTGTTTTTTAGAGCTTTGGTGAGGTAAATTCCTCCATATAGAATATTAAAATAACAACTTACCGGCGTAAAAACAGATGAGGAGTCTCTCCATCTCTTCACTCCACTGACACTGAGCGGCCGCCATATTTGTTTGAAATTTCTGATCCGAACCTCACCGGAGGTCACATGACTCGATACTCGCGTTCTGATTGGCTTATCTCAAAAAGTTGCCAGAGATTATCAAAACCATTCAGAAAGAAACAATGTTGCCCAATCTCAATAGAAAAAAAGAGTCAAAACGCAATTGCCCAGCAACATTGCTCGGCAACATTGCCCAAAAAGTTGCCCCGTGTATCATCACCATAACAGAGGCCAGTTAAGTCCCATCTCCTTAAATTGCTGAATTGATCATTTTGATCATTCTATTAAGTTTTTCTAGTAGCATTTGGGGTCTTGGACATTCACAGTAAATTTTAGGACAGTAGTCCTGGTAACTAATTAATAAAAGCCTGACATGACAGACATGCTAAATGACAATAGAAACACATCGGTTTCTATCATCAAAACCTGACAGACAAACTAACGTCTACCATCATATTCTGACAGACGCTCTAGATGACAATAGCAACAAAACTGTTTCTTACATTATTAATCTGACAAATTTAGTAATAATATTAAATACCTCATCACTAGAACCAAATAATAAAATAAAATATTGAAATAAAAAAGATAAAATTTATTTTCAAAATTGAAATATCAACAATAATTGTCAGAACAGCGACGATAGACACGACTGGGTCACTTTCGCGGGGAAATAACACATTGAAACGGCCTGTCGGCTGAAAGGGTCGCAAGTGGCTCTGATTTATCTCAACTTACGATAGTTTTCCTCCAGAAAAATTTAAATATGAATGCACAAATATATTCTCAATGTTTCTATCGTCAAAAATTTCTATCGTCAGGATCGCTGACTGAAAATCTTACCTTGATTTATTTGATGAAATCTAGCTGTCAGAACTCCAAGTCTTGCCCGGAAGTAAATGTCTGCTGTCACAAAAATCATGCGCAGTAGAATTTCCTCTTTGCGTCAGTCAACATGTGCGTGGCGAGGGCTTGAATTTTGCTATCGTCAGGTGCATTTGACTGACAGACTGACGATAGCATTTTTTAAAAATAACTGTGGGCTTCTCTCGTGAACGAAATAGTTTTTTCGCTGTTAAAGGATATGGGACATGAAACATAAATGCACGCTATATCAGTTCCTTTCCATTAAAAATATGAAATAATTGCATCAACAAATACAAAATTATCTATTAAATTCAGCAAAATCGTTATATTCGTGATGATTATATGGCATTTCTGCTCGAGCTCCGATATGCATATTTTACAACCAGAAGAGCCGCTGTCACGTGATCATACGTCACAAAAACTTTCAGGTACAGCACAAGCGGGTAGATGAATATGGAGAAGTGTGTCTTGGATGACATGAAAATTGTTTCGTTTTTAGAGTGTTTAACGTACATTGAACATCATGGTGTATTGCGACCTCCCAGTCAGTCAGACGCGCTGTCACTCCTGTTAGCAATGTAGCTAGGCTCAGTATGGCCAATGGTATTTTTTGGGGCTGTAGTTAGATGCGACCAAACTCTTCCGCGTTTTTCCTGTTTACATAGGTTTATATGACCAGTGACATGAAACAAGTTCAGTTACACAAATTGAAACGTGGCGATTTTCTATGCTATGGAAAGTCCGCACTATAATGACAGGCGTACTAACACCTTCTGCGCGCTTCGACAGCGCATTGATACCTTCACTCGGAGTTGTACCATTATTTTTTAGACAGGGTGGACGGACCAGGGCATTCGCCCGCCTGGCCGTGCCCGACGAGGAGCGCTCTCGGCCGGCTTGGGAGGCAGACGGCAGCCCCTCCTGGAAGTGTGGTTTTACCATGGGCCTCATGCAGTAAGGATAAGTATTATAATTTTGGGTGTATCAATTATTGGTTATCATAATTCTGACTCGTTTCACCATTTTGAATGTTTTCATCTCGGACTCTGGAAGCATTGTATCTCAATCAATCTCGAAAAATATCAGCAAAAAAAACCTAGCTTGCAACGGACTTTAGCTAGATCTATGATGAACTTTCAATGTATGATACAAAAATAATACTTCTTTCAACAGATCATTAGCCTTTGAGCAGAATTGTTTTTAACTTACCAGGAAGTGTTATCCAGCCGACCGCTTTCAGTTTCATGGGGATTGAATGAACTCTCACTCTCAGAATCATCTGACCCGTCAGAGTAAAGACAAGATCCATGTTCATGTGAATTTCCAGCTATCGGTTCGAATTGATAGGGTCTAACTTCACATCTCTGTGAAACATCGGGAATGTCACTGTCGATGGTGTCCATTTCGGTAACCTGTTTACATTAGATTCCCAAGCGCTGGCTCCTTGGAAAGTTTTTGTGACGTCACGGGTCACGTGACCACCTAGCTCATTAACGAATCATTGTTTTACGCCAGGGGTGGGCAATTATTTTTCCATGGGGCCACATGAGAAACAGAAAATTTTGTGGAGGGCCGGACCAAAAGGCTGAACTAAATTCTGCATAATATTAATTGTATTTCTTTATATAAAGCAGTAAATGACATTGTTTTTACAAGCTGCTAAGACTGGTAAGAGTATGGAAAAAACGAGGTTGCCTTACAAAAAATGTCATTTATTCAATCAAATTTCCCAAAACAATGGTTAACAACATGTCAACGTTTGTACCCTTTTTTTCAGTCACGTTCACCCCAAAACACAATAAAGACATCACAATATTGTCTTTCTACTCCAAACATCAAGCAAGATACATCATATTATAATAATGATGCCCACATTTGTAGTCTAATCACCTCATTTGGTGTTTTTCAGTTTTTTATTTGTTCAGTGAGAGAAATCTCGTCTCTGTTGGTCTTTGACGAGTGCATCAGAGTCAGGTTGAATGTCTGAGGTGGAGATGCGAAGCACAGCTGACAGATGATCATCAGTCGATTCGGTGTAGGAATCAGATCTACAGATCGGCTCAGGCTCCGCCGCCTGCTGGTGACGTCACACTATGTGATTGGCTGGACCGTTTGAAGGATGACGTACAAGTTTGTGGTTGGTCTGGACAAATTACGGAAGTAGTTATCGCGGGATTAGGTTTCGTGGGATTTCATGTCGCGCGCATTGCGTTTTTGTTGAACACAGCTTCAAAATAAAAGCAATGCACATTCAGTCCATGCATGAGGTAAAATTAGAAAATACATTTATTTTGTAATTTCTAATTAACCTTACGCGGGCCGGTCAGAATGAACCAAAGGGCCGGATGCGGCCCGCGGGCCGTAAAATGCCCAGGTCTGTTTTACGCTGATGTATAAAAAAGTTGAATAATGTGATGATTTTCACATTTTTGACGCCCTGCAGTGATTTAGATGGCATTTCTTATGTCCTTTATACATAATTATACCCAGAAAAAAATCCATGTCCCATGTCCTTTAATCTATTTCAACTCTATCTGTTGACACCCAAAAATGATAAAGCCTGCTTCCACACGATAACTACCAAAGATCCATAATGGCTGAGTCTATCGTCAGGTCATCTGACAGAAATTCACTGACGATAGCAACAGGGATAATGGAAGTGATTTTTAAAATGGGAGTTATGTCTGTCAGATATGTCAAAGAAATAGAACTTTATTCTTTAAAAATCTTTAATTGATATACTCAGTGTATTTTTAAATGACGTGCTGTTTTAGAAGACCAAATACCATATTTTCAATCTTGAAAATATTACCTCACTGAAAAAAGGACAAGAAAAATTTCTTATTTTGTGGGCAAGTGGTTAATGGATCCAGTTACGGTAGAATCTGCCATTACTCCATTCTCTGTGCTTCGACCCACAGCCCTCCTTCCCATCCGTCAGACTCACTCAGAGTCTCTCTGCTGGCCTGCTCGAGCCTCAATACCTGCTCAACCATCTACTGAGACTGGATCCGATCTGTTCAAACTGAACCCACAACCTCCCGTCTTCACACGAATGAGCAATCACGTTCCGATTATCGGGTGATATTAAGACACAGAGATAGTGAGGTGACGGTTCATATACCACCAACCACCAAAGTCGAGTCTATATCGCCTGTCGCCTCGTTACCTCAGCGGCTTCAATCGAATGCATTTGGAATGGCAGCATGATTTTAAATCAGAAAGTCAGGGTCACACTTTCTTCTAAAAGGCTTAGAAATTCAGAAAAAAAAAAAGAAAAGAGAGCAGATAAGGGTCACCATTTATAAAGATGACAATTTCGCCTGGTGTGCAAGAACGGCTGATCTATGTGATCATCTCGTTTTATTTTTACCATCCTAACCTTCAGGGGTCATCCTGAAGCTCGTCTCTCTTTTGACTTCATTAATAAAACTGATATAAAGCGATACTTAACGTGGTATACAGTACAAGGCAAAAACTTTGCACAGAATTCACTTGATGTCAGGTTTTCATGATGTTAAAGACATTTTAAGTAGGTTTTAGACAACTGTGGTTTATCAGTCAATGGATAAATGCAAGAGAAATAATACTGATATACTGTACAGTCACTGTCTACTTCACAAGGAACACCTACACTATGTGTCAAAAGTTTGTACACACCTTCTAATTCAATGTTTTTTTCTTTATTTTTATGAATTAAAAGAGACTCCAGGTCTGAAAGCAATGATGGATGTCGTTTCTCTTTACTTAGTTGAGCGGCTCTTGACGTACCGTAATATGGATTACTAGTTGTTAGTTGTAATCGGGATATTTACTGTATTTTTATTATTTATTATTTGATCTCAAACGCGGGCGGCACGGTGGTGTAGTGGTTAGCACTGTCGCCTCACAGCAAGAAGGTCCGGGTTCGAGCCCCGTGGCCGGCGAGGGCCTTTCTGTGTGGAGTTTGCATGTTCTCCCCGTGTCCGCGTGGGTTTCCTCCGGGTGCTCCGGTTTCCCCCACAGTCCAAAGACATGCAGGTTAGGTTAACTGGTGACTCTAAATTGACCGTAGGTGTGAATGTGAGTGTGAATGGTTGTCTGTGTCTATGTGTCAGCCCTGTGATGACCTGGCGACTTGTCCAGGGTGTACCCCGCCTTTCGCCCGTAGTCAGCTGGGATAGGCTCCAGCTTGCCTGCGACCCTGTAGAACAGGATAAAGCGGCTAGAGATAATCAGATGAGATGAGATGAGATGAGATGTTTATACAATACACCTTTATTAATTCTCCCAAATGGGTTTTTCAGAATTATTTTACATGAAGCTTAATATTAAAATATAAATAAAGAAAACTATATCCTTAATTACAATAATAATAATATATAAACATTATATAGTACTAGAATAAATGATGTAAAATAATAATATATGCATACATACAGTACAAAATTTAAATCAGCGTCTTTTCAGTTCTTGTCTTGCTTGCCTCTTGAAGGAAGCAAGTGTTATCGCGTTCCTTACTTCCGGTGATAATTCATTAAAAGAATTTACGGCTCTGAAGAAAAAGGCGCGCTGTGCAGTTGCAGTGCGGCACTTAGGTACGTTTAAGAGATCCTTGCGTCTGGTGTTATACCTATGAACGTCAGAACGTTTGGTAAGCCTTGTACTTAAGTAGTTAGGTGCCAAGTTATTTAAACATTTATAAAACACAGTTTCTCAAAATCCAGTGAATGTGGATCGAATAAAACAGTTATTCCACTCATGGGCGCCGCCAGGGGGGAAAGGTTAGAACAATTCTAGGGGCCCAGAACTGCCATGGGGCCCTTTAAGGGGCTGATAATATGCTTTTAATGATTTTAATAAGACTTTTGAAATAACAACAATGCAATATTCCATCTGGTAAAATGAGCTAATTGAACAAGGTTGTCTATTTCTTGAGTTCTTCAACATATTGTCATTTAACCCTCCCCCTTTTGCGAAATGGTACGGTCCAGTTCTGATAGAAGCGCGATGCGTTAAATCTGTGTGCTGATCAGTGCAACGCTACTTGCTGCTGTGTCGCGGTGCAGCAGCCAGCCAGCCAGCCAGCAGTGGAGTGCGTACAGTCTATGATCGCTAAATATGAAGAGTGGCTGTCAAAAACGTAAAGAAAGGCAGCTGAAAGCTGAGAGGGACCGGAGAGGCAGGCAACTGGTCACTCACTTTTTCCCAAAGAAAGGTAGCTATCGCTCACATGTGTGTTCAAAATATTAGCGAATGGTAAATGAACAGTATGAACGTGGTTGGATTAGCCTATCAAGAGAACACTTTTACAGTTTGTACAGTGACATTTTTTCCATTTTAATAACTGAACTGACTTGTGTGATAAACAAGATGAAATATTACGTTATGCTGGTGCTAATAACTAGTGCTAATAACCAGTTTCATAACTAATGGGGTGCCCTAAATATGCACAGATTCAGCCTCAGGGGGACCTCCACCCTACCAAACCACTGAACCCCGCTTTGGAGAAGGAGGTAAGCAGCAATACAACCCATACATGCTTTAGGATTGAAGTTTTTAATGAGCAAGTGCCATATACAGTTTGATGCTGGGTAGAAAACTTTTTCTATGATTTATTAGCAGTCACATCACACATTTCACTACCAATTGTCCTAGCACGAGAAGGCATGTGGCAAAATCTTGAATTTTCATTTGTGATTGTAAATGCACCAGAATTAGTCACTGACCAGGTTTCATCTAGTCCCTGGTAGGTTAATACACAAAATGTAATAACAAAGTCACAAACTCAAGGTCCATGGGCTATCAAAAGTCAAATAATGACAATAGTGCAATTGTGACGAGGGTGGGCAAAGTTCTAATCTTTCATGGGGCCCAAAATTTCTGGCGGCGCCCCTGATTCCACTCAATCTCGTTGCACACGACTTATAGCCGACTCGGTGCTACGTTCCTCGTCAGCTATCAGCTCATGTACGACTCGATTTTGTGGAATAACTGTTAAATAGTATACAGTATAAACACAGTAAAAGTATTATTTTAATGAAAACTGATTTTGATCCATTTTAGAGTTCAGTAATAAAAAAAAAAGAAAAAAGAGAAGAAAATGCTAAGTGTCAAGGGAAAGGATTGAATAGTCATATAGTTAAGTAATCCCCGAGAACAGCGTCTCAGAGGCCAAACTCCGCATGGACACTTCCTTATGTTTCATACCAGGATAAATTTGAGATTCGTTACCGTTTTTAATAAGTGGCTCTTAATTAATCCACATTCAAAAAGAATGCTGAAGCTTAAAGGACTCCAGACGAGCAGGGTCAACATGCTCTCTCTCTCTCTCTCTCTCTCTCTCTCCACCTTTTTAAAGAGTTGCACTTAACACTAACTGCATTTTGTCGAGCCGGTCTGAAAATTACCATCGTTCATCAATCAAGGCTTGGCTTCTACTCCACATTTACCAATTAAAGCACTTAGTCATAGAATATGCAGATTAAATGGTTAAAATAGAGCCACTTCAAAGGCTTCTGTTGGAGGCCAATTTGAGTCTGAGACAGTCGCGGCCATGTGTTTGGTTTGTGTTCAAATGTCATGGGAGGTTTTCATTTCTCTCCATCTCATGCTTGCTCTACATTAAATTAGTGTAACTGGCTCAAATGCTTCCGCGCTGGGAACTTTCTAGAAAGCAGAGACAGGAAATGAGGAAACTTTGAGGAAAAAAAAATAACTCGAGCCTGGTTGTGAACAAGTCTGTGAACAAGGTATTAGGACTGTATAAGTACAAATGTGGCGTTTGACCCATTTAAAATGTAAACCCAAAGTGCATACTAATAGATAATTTTTTTTCCCCAACATCAGACAATTTTGCATTTCACAATTATATTACGGGCGGCACAGTGGTGTAGTGGTTAGCGCTGTCGCCTCACAGCAAGAGGGTCCGGGTTCGAGCCTCGTGGCCGGCGAGGGCCTTTCTGTGCGGAGTTTGCATGTTCTCCCCGTGTCCGCGTGGGTTTCCTCCGGGTGCTCCGGTTTCCCCCACAGTCCAAAGACATGCAGGTTAGGTTAACTGGTGACTCTAAATTGAGCGTAGGTGTGAATGTGAGTGTGAATGGTTGTCTGTGTCTATGTGTCAGCCCTGTGATGACCTGGCGACTTGTCCAGGGTGTACCCCGCCTTTCGCCCGTAGTCAGCTGGGATAGGCTCCAGCTTGCTTGCGACCCTGTAGAAGGATAAAGCGGCTAGAGATAATGAGATGAATGAGATGAGACAATTATATTACAGAAATGATACACTAGTTATTTTGAATAATTAGATAAGGGTTGTTTTACAATCAGGGTACGCAAGCTAAAGATCACATTTAAAGGGCTGATGACATGAACATGACTCTATGCAATTTCTTAAATAAACTATACAACATGGCAAACATGTTAGATTTCTGTTATAATTACGTGAAAAGAAGCTGTTGTTACGCGAATATCCAACTTTTAATTGCCGTATGCTACACTGAATACATAGTTCCTAATGGAGCATGCAAACGGCTAACATAATAAGCTTACGACTATGCCTGATCCGTGATACATTTAGGATAATATTGGCAGGCACGTCTTCTAGTTTATGGCTTCTTAGTTTTATCCTTGAATGAAGCAAAATATTTGATAACCTACATCAGCGTAAGCAAATGACAGTCTGTAGCCTACTTGTCTGGCTAAGTTAGCTTTCCCTCAGTGTTTGCTTTGAGAAACAAGCTTTCACAAGCAAATACATGACTGATATCACGCCGACTTTATGATTACATTTATGATTATCATGAATGTGTACTCTATGATGTGTACTCTAGGAGCGCTCTGGAGCGAGTCACTTCCAAGATGGCCGTGCAGACCGCATGGTTACTATTTTTAGCATCATGTCGGAGCACTCTATAGCTCTACGTACCTTTATCTTATGTCGTTTCTCAACACATGTTCTGACAGTTGGACTGTCTTTGGAGGAGTCGCCTTGTCCCAGGCGACTGCTGGATCCGGCATAGCTACTAGTAGACCCCCTCCGGAATACTGTAGGCACTGCTGATGGTAGCAGCACACGTTTGTGCTGAACTGAACACCCAAGAGATTCTTTTAAGCTGGGAAGGGTGTCAAAACAATCCAAATCGAAGTGTTCAGAGCACAGGACGGATGTTGGTGAGGGCTCCCACTTGTCACGAGTGCGCCTGACTTGCTTCACCCACTTCGCATGCAGCTCGGGATCTCTGGGAAACTTGAATAAACTCACCCCATCCTTGTGGGTTTTGGAGCAAAAGCTGGCAACACAACGCGAAGGCATAATAACTATATATATATATATATATATATATATATATATATATATATATATATATATATATAATAATGTATAATAATGCCTAATAAAAATACTAATAATGATAAACTGAACACCTGCCGCATCAACAACAAACTGGTAAGTGAGGAGGAAGGTTCTTTCGTTGTCGTCATATAGCTCCTCCTCCTCTTTCGTCTCCTGGGTGCTGCAGCCCCGTCAAATTTGCCCAAATAGCCGCGATTTTTATCATAACTTGTAAAATAGGCGCCTTCGTGAATTAATATATGGACCATTAGGAATTACTTTTTATGTTATAAAACATCGCCAAAGATGTCAAAAACGTGTCATCAGCACTTTAACACTTATCATCTTCAATATCAAAAGGCTTGACTAAATAAACTTGGTTGTTTATTGTAGCCCTGTGATAGCTCTATTTAACGTGCAAAAAAAAAAATTGGTGATAACGTTATTTTTGGTGAATGTATGGCAATATATGTCATATTTTGCATATTTTCCCTTAAGACGTATCTTTTTAGAAAGGCATTTCAATAATTATAAATGACATTTTATCCTAGGTATCTTATTTTTAATATTATTTGTTGTGTGATATTGTATATATATTCTTAAATTTTATACTTCTATAATGTTTTTATATTTATATATATGTCTATATTTTGATTGTAATTATTGTAATGCGCAAGAGAAAATTCATATTGATACTTGCGCAATATAAATTAATAAAATTATTATTAAAATTAAAAAAATTATTATAATTATTATTTAGCAAAATTACTCATGTCATTTAGAAAAAAGTGCTTTTTTGACCACAGGTAGCTCCAAAAGGGATGCACTTAAATCATTCTTTATACCATAAAACACATATTTGGTTCCATATCATTGGAAACATAGTTAAGTTTTAATGTTGAATGCCAGTAAGTTTTCAGACTATTTTGATCAAATTAGTATGTAATTGTGTCAAAGAACATCCTCTCCGAGACAGCTAATTTTTCAATATAAAATAACATATCTAAAATGATGATTTTCATCCTAAAATGTGCTCAAGATATTGGGACATAAATATTAGAGACAACTAACACAAAGCTTACAGCCTTATATTTAAAAGCACTATGGAAGTAGTGGATTCTGAATTGTCAAAAAAAAAGTCCTCTCCGAGAATCACTTCATTTGTTTCTCCCATCTTACAGCAGATTACACAAAACTACCATCAAAAAATTACCTGAAATCTGTTCTTTAACTTAAAAACTGGTACAAGAACCAGTTTGAATCCATTTGAATTTTGGACCCCTGTGACACAAACTTTGTACCCTGATTGTAAAACAACCCATAAATAAGTGGCTGAAAGATTAAAGCTTTAACCTCGTTTCTTTCCACCTATAAGTCCGGGTCCCACAATACAGATAACTATAAATAAATCAGTCCGATGCAGTTTATGTGGTTGGTGATCACACCAGACCGATAACGATACCTACAGCCCAGGCCTGGGTTTATCCGTATCAGTGAGATTTGCTTCTGCAGCGATTTTTCTAAACCTGGACCTGATCCGATAAAACATTTGACCAATCAAGTGATTGTTTACATGTGACATTGTCTGAGCGAGTGCTATTTTTCCCTGGGCATCTTTGTACATCTTTGCTGCATCATGATGTCACGGAACACGGATTCACAGAAAATAAAAAAATATAATACAAAGCACTGATCCTTTTATTCACGGATATGTGATTTTTTTTTCTCCATGAAATATCAACAGTAAATTAATAAACATATACATGCAGGTAAGATATTTTAATTATGAACTTTGACAGTCCAAACATTTAATTGTTTTCGACTACTTAATTTTTTATCTACGATAAATCACCCGTATGAAATCGGTAACCAATCTGTAATATACTGAAACATCCGTGACCGATCCATAAACTATTAGCATCCGTGATCCATCCGTATTAAAATCC
The DNA here is from genome assembly GCF_027579695.1 of Neoarius graeffei. Taxonomy (NCBI): domain Eukaryota; kingdom Metazoa; phylum Chordata; class Actinopteri; order Siluriformes; family Ariidae; genus Neoarius; species Neoarius graeffei. Next base: position 50,606,060 of record NC_083587.1, on the reverse strand, counting down.
ACAACCACTCTGTATTTTGTCTCATCTCATCTCATTATCTGTAGCCGCTTTATCCTGTTCTACAGGGTCGCAGGCGAGCTGGAGCCTATCCCAGCTAACTACGGGCGAAATGCGGGGTACACCCTGGACAAGTCGCCAGGTCATCACAGGGCTGACACATAGACACAGACAACCATTCACACTCACATTCACACCTACGCTCAATTTAGAGTCACCAGTTAACCTAACCTGCATGTCTTTGGACTGTGGGGGAAACCGGAGCACCCGGAGGAAACCCACGCGGACACGGGGAGAACATGCAAACTCCGCACAGAAAGGCCCTCGCCGGCCACGGGGCTCGAACCCGGACCTTCTTGCTGTGAGGCGACAGCGCTAACCACTACACCACCGTGCCGCCCATTTCACAAAATAATATGCATTTTTTTTATTACAGACTGTATCCTTACTGCGTCTAAAATGGTTTACCACATCTGGATTTTAAATCTGTATTAACGCAATTGGTGGAAGTTGGAAAGAGAAGAAGAAAAAAAAAACAGGACCGTACCAGGTTTGTTCCATCAGTGCTCATCTCGATCTTGCCATCAAACGGCCCCCATGTGGTCCCTACGGGAAGCTGCTGACGACTCTGCACTCGCCGCTCGCCATCTTTGTTCAGCAGGTCAAGTTCTCCTGTGAGACAAAGCAGAACTTTGGATGAGTTAAAGCCATCATAATATCAGATGTCTTCTGAAAAGCGAAAAGTATAAATATAAACAGGGTTCTTGCAGTGAAAACAAGATCAACTGTGAGCTACTGCTCACTTACAGTACGTATCCCCCCGCTCTCGCTTATATCAGAATGCAAGCAATCGAAGGAATACGACACTTATTATGAATGTTGACTTCAACGAATAATTAACCCTGAAACAAGTAAGTAAAGAGCAGTGTCTCTCCCCAGGGGTTTCAAATAGCATCCTGGTAAACTGTCATTCTGAAATAGCATTTTGCTTCTTGAAATAGTGTCAAAATCGACCCTGTATGTTTTGTAAATACATTCCGTCAGTAAACATGAAGTCAATGTGTGACAGACCTGAAATCGGTATACGTGGTCTAGAACCCCAAGCTGAAGCTCGGTACCAAATATCAAGCAGTTGTGATTTGTAGTTGCTGAGAAAAGTGCTACGAAAATTTTGTAAATCCCCACTATATGTTTCATAAATACATTCAGTTGGTAAATAGGAAGTTGATGTACAACAGACCTGAAAACAGTATACATGGTACAGAACCCCAAGCTGAAGCTCGGTACCAAATATCAAGCAGTTGTGATTTGTAGTTGCTGAGAAAAGTGCTACGAAAATTTTGTAAATCAACCCTATGTTTCGTAAATACATTCAGTCGGGAAACAGGAAGTCGATGTGCAACAGACCTGAAATCTGTATACACGGTATAGAACCCCAAGCTGAAGTTTGGTACCAAGTAGCTATGATTTGTGGTTGCTGAGAAAAAGGTTGTTTCGGTCAGATGGAGATATAGACGGACAGACAGAGGTAAACCAGTTTTATTATACCTAAAAAATCAGAACTTTTTTTTCAGGTTCATTTTTTTTTTTATTTCCTCTTCAAAAAGATAAGAAACATAAACACTGGAAAAAAAAAAAGTCAGTCATACATTCATTCGCCTTCAGTAACTACGCTATCCTAGATCCGGAGCCTACCCCTGGAACACTTGGAATTACTGAGGAATAAACCCAGAATGGGATGTCCATCATAGAACACCATGATTTACACCTTGGGGCAATTTAAAGTCACCTATAGATCCTTTCACAGCCAACGTCATCAAAAGTTGCGCGCTCACTTTGGCAATGGAAGTGGTGTTGTTCCCCAGCCATTCTGACCGACACAGATGAGGTAGCAAGCATTTAAAATCGAATAAAAACTGTTTCCAGCATCAAAATATCTGGTTGTTGCATATACGGTCATCAGAATTGATATTCCACAGGCGGACTCAAGTTTTACAGGATTCTGACAGGATCACGACCGTTTCAGAGCAACCGACGGCATCTGTGGCTGCAAGTGATTAAACGTGTTGACTGGAATGAGGGCACAATCAAAAATGCTCGCGTCTGAAGCGCTCATTTTACATCAGTTATGGTTATCCATCTATCGAAGTTACAGAGGCAAGGCATATGATTTTTGATATGGTAAGGAGAGTAATAGCCCAAGTTAAATTTGAAAGGACAATAACACAGAAGCACAATTCATGTTTGCATAATGACTATATCATAGAGCTCTGAACTACATTAACTACAAGCCCACAACCCCAAATAATAGGCTACTTACCCTGCCATGTAGGTGCAATTTGTTGTAAGGACATAGTTTTCTCATTTGTTGATTATAACCCAAGATCTGGAAGTCAGTCACCATTTGTCAAAGTCAACTTGTTGGGGTAACATTTGCGATCTTTTGTTGCTAATCCCCTGACAAGCTGTTGATCTCCGCCATACTTCCATTGCCAAAATGCGCGTGCATACGTACTACGTCATCATTGTGTACAAACTGTGAACGAATCAATTGCCATTGTTTTCAAAGGAGGAAACCGGAGAACCTGGAGGAAACCCAGATGAACACTGGGAGAAGATTGGGAACTCCAGAAAACAGTAACTCAAGCTCAAGGTGCTCCCCACAGTCAAGGACCGCATCAGAAATAAGTCGATAACTTTCCTGTGTTACCCTTGGCTGCAAGACGTGGACAACCTACCGTCGCCACATCAAACTTCTGGAGCAGTTTCAACAATGTTGTCTGAGGTCCATCTGTGGCATTAAGTGGCAGGATAATGTTTCTAATGTCAAGGTCTGAGACCGTTGTGGTGTCCCCAGTGTGGAAAGCCAGATCATCAAGGCACAGCTTGAATGGCAGACACGAGAATACCTAAAGCGCTTCTCTTTAGTCAACTGAGCTGTAGAATGAGGTCAGTGGGCAGGCCGAGGTTGAGATACAAGGACACGCTCAAACACAACCTCAAGAGATGTGGAATCAACCCTGACACCTGGGAAAGCACTGCCAAAGTCCGTGTGACATGGCGCAGCACTTGCAGCAAGTGCATCCAGGTCTTTGAGGAGAGGCGAATTGATCTACTGAATGAGAAGCGTGCCAAGAGGAAGGCCACTAACACCACTACCAGCCCTTTGTACCAGTGCAGCATATGTGACAAGGCTTGTGGCTCTAGGACTGGTCTCTTCGCTCACGAAAAGAGTCATCACTAGTGTCGCCAGATACTCATGCGTTGCCTTCGACGCGAGAAATCCACCAACCATCATCAACCCTTCACAAACAAGCTGAGATGTACTCTTGCTTTGTATTGGCAAATAAACTCAACTAAACTAAACCCATGCACTGTCTTTAGTTCATATCTATCCATCCATTATCTGTAGCCGTTTATCCTGTACAGGTTCGCAGGCAAGCTGGAGCCTATCCCAGCTGACTATAGGCGAGAGGCGGGGTACACCCTGGACAAGTCGCCAGGTCATTGCAGGGCTAGTTCATATCTCTAGTTTTTCCAAAACATTTCTGTATTTCTATACTTTTACAGGTCTGGAAAAAAGTCCCACATGTTTTCAGACTTTCCAAACCAGCCCAAGTCCCCTGTTCTGGTAAACTGGGATGTACGGATGCTGTCAGTCCCCACTTGCTTGCTCACTCGAGTTTGTTGACGATGTAGTGGCTGGCTGCTTTATGTCCCGGGGCTCCCTCATGCCTGTGTTACCTTCTGGCTCTCTCCTTTTAGTTATGCTGTCATAGTTAGTTGCCGGAGTCCCTGCTTGTACTCGGTGCAATATGTATACTGCTCCTACTTATTCAGGTGACATTGGGCATACCTAACAACCTGTGTTTTCTTTCCCTCCCCCCCCACCCCAAATCTGTCCCTCTGAGTTACATGGAGTCAACAGGAAATCTTTTGGTGGAGAGGGTGGAGACCTCGACTGGCTATCGTAGCCTGCAGGGAATCGGCCGTCAGACATTCTGTCGCATGTCCCAGACCCGGTGAAATGTAACTGAATTGTCTTGGCCAGCCCTAAGGGTCCCATCTGCATCTCATCATTGCTGAGGAGTGTGCTCCCATCACCCAATCAAGCATCCAGCCAGAGCAGGTCATGATATTTTTTACCATATTAACATGCCACTGTTGTGTGTTATGCCTGATGTAAAGACTCGTCTCTGCGAGTCTACCACACAGATTTAATACTTGTCATTTTTAGGGCATACCTAACAACCTGTGTTTTCTTTCTCTCTCTCTCCCCCCCACAATCTGTCCCTCTGAGTTACATGTTGATCCTGGGATTGAGATGCTGGCCTCTTCTGCCCCTCGGACCTGCTTGATCCATCCTGGTGCCCTGTGTCTGGTCGGAGTTTTATCGCCCCACTCCTGTGAAGGACGGCCCCATGAGGACAGTTGAGGGTTATACCTGTTAAAACTGTTAATATTATAGTCAGGCTGTCTGTTGTTGCCCAAATGAGGATGGGTTCCCTTTTGAGTCTGGTTCCTCTCGAGGTTTCTTCCTCATGTCATCTGAGGGAGTTTTTCCTTGCCACCGTCGCCACAGGCTTGCTCATTGGGGATAGATTAGGGATAAAATTAGCTCATGTTTTAAGTCGTTCAAATTCTGTAAAGCTGCTTTGCGACAATGTTTATTGTTAAAAGCGCTATACAAATAAACTTGATTTGATTTTGATTTGATTTGTTCTCCAGAACACACATTTGACTTCCTACTACATTACAGTGTGGATCAGTTTAAAAAAAAAAAATCCAATAAAATTGCAATGAACTGATGCACATTATTTAAGAATTCGATAATTCAAAGCGCAATAGCTCAACTGCTTTTGTTGTTTGAAAAAAACCCCAACAACAACTATGATCTGAGATGACATTTCATCTTCCATATGCCAATCATGACACAACCGTTAAGACTGACTATCTGTGTACGTGCTGTGAAATTCTTGATAATTCTTCGAATGGGCCTCTTTCCTTAACCGTGTGAGACTGAGTGAGTGAGTATGTATGACACAAACTTCATGCTGTGTCCACCTGTCCTCATAGCTGTGCTCCATCAGATGGACTTTATCAAAGCAACAGGATGCTAACCTCTCCTGAACGAGCGCCTCCCCCTCGCTGATAAAGCCTCACTGAGACATTACAGGGCTTCTGGCTGCCTCTACAGGGTCTATTTCTGTTTTTCCAGGAAGGGGCCAAGGCCTCTTGTTAGAGCTGCGCAGATCTCAGCCTTAATTAGCTGTGCTGCAGCTAACGCTCCGCTAGCTCCCCGAGCCTCGCTATCTTATCAGGCGATTATTTAGTGTACTTTTTTTAGGATGGCGATTAATCAAACTGTTATGATAACTGCATCTCGGTATCATGAGGGTCTGTTTAGAAGGAATGGAAAGGGAGTAGACATACACAGCTCAAGTGTGTGCTTCCGGGCCATGTTTCTTGTGGATCAAAATCAACTAGGTTCATTGTGATATTCATCCCTGTTCACTCCAGTTAGCTCTTTTTGTACTCCTGAGCCATCAGGGTATCCTCAAACGTCATCTTCTGGGTCTTTGGGCATCACTTTGTTTTGATAATTACAACCCCGATTCCAAAAAAGTTGGGACAAAGTACAAATTGTAAATAAAAACGGAATGCAATGATGTGGAAGTTTCAAAATTCCATATTTTATTCAGAATAGAACATAGATGACATATCAGATGTTTAAACTGAGAAAATGTATCATTTAAAGAGAAAAATTAGGGGATTTTAAATTTCATGACAACAACACATCTCAAAAAAGTTGGGACAAGGCCATGTTTACCACTGTGAGACATCCCCTTTTCTCTTTACAACAGTCTGTAAATGTCTGGGGACTGAGGAGACAAGTTGCTCAAGTTTAGGGATAGGAATGTTAACCCATTCTTGTCTAATGTAGGATTCTAGTTGCTCAACTGTCTTAGGTCTTTTTTGTCGTATCTTCCGTTTTATGATGCGCCAAATGTTTTCTATGGGTGAAAGATCTGGACTGCAGGCTGGCCAGTTCAGTACCCGGACCCTTCTTCTATGCAGCCATGATGCTGTAATTGGTGCAGTATGTGGTTTGGCATTGTCGTGTTGGAAAATGCAAGGTCTTCCCTGAAAGAGACGTCGTCTGGATGGGAGCATATGTTGCTCTAGAACCTGGATATACCTTTCAGCATTGATGGTGTCTTTCCAGATGTGTAAGCTGCCCATGCCACACGCACTAATGCAACCCCATACCATCAGAGATGCAGGCTTCTGAACTGAGCGCCGATAACAACTTGGGTCGTCCTTCTCCTCTTTAGTCTGAATGACACGGCGTCCCTGATTTTCCATAAAGAACTTCAAATTTTGATTCGTCTGACCACAGAACAGTTTTCCACTTTGCCACAGTCCATTTTAAATGAGCCTTGGCCCAGAGAAGATGTCTGCGCTTCTGGATCATGTTTAGATACGGCTTCTTCTTTGAACTATAGAGTTTTAGCTGGCAACGGCGGATGGCACGGTGAATTGTGTTCACAGATAATGTTCTCTGGAAATATTCCTGAGCCCATTTTGTGATTTCCAATACAGAAGCATGCCTGTATGTGATGCAGTGCCGTCTAAGGGCCCGAAGATCACGGACACCCAGTATGGTTTTCCGGCCTTGACCCTTACGCACAGAGATTCTTCCAGATTCTCTGAATCTTTTGATGATATTATGCACTGTAGATGATTATATGTTCAAACTCTTTGCAATTTTACACTGTCGAACTCCTTTCTGATATTGCTCCACTATTTGTTGGCGCAGAATTAGGGGGATTGGTGATCCTCTTCCCATCTTTACTTCTGAGAGCCGCTGCCACTCCAAGATGCTCTTTTTATACCCAGTCATGTTAATGACCTATTGCCAATTGACCTAATGAGTTGCAATTTGGTCCTCCAGCTGTTCCTTTTTTGTACCTTTAACTTTTCCAGCCTCTTATTGCCCCTGTCCCAACTTTTTTGAGATGTGTTGCTGTCATGAAATTTCAAATGAGCCAATATTTGGCATGAAATTTCAAAATGTCTCACTTTCGACATTTGATATGTTGTCTATGTTCTATTGTGAATACAATATCAATTTTGAGATTTGTAAATTATTGCATTCCGTTTTTATTTACAATTTGTACTTTGTCCCAACTTTTTTGGAATCGGGGTTGTATTATTAAACCTGCCATTTTATTCCTTGTCAATGGGCAATCGACTGACAAGTAGTGAAAGATCATGAAGGACATCATTTGCGACTCTCAAACTAAATTCAGACAGTGTGTCTCTATAAGATCTGTAGTAAATACTGCGTCCATGTTCATTTCACATGCTCTTTGTGAGCCTGAAGGACTGACGTGAGCCCTGAACTTTATCCTGACCTACTCTTGGGCGTTTTTCTCTCTTTAAATATCAGCCATGTATCACCAACACTCTGCCTTGTCGGTTTGCCGGTATGGAAATTCACCAGCAATCCCTTGCTCGTGCATAAGGTGACTTGTTTGCTAAATATCACAGCTGCCTTGATAATGACACGTATCCAACAGGTCGCTTACGAGCTTGCTACCATATGTAAATGACTGACGTCTATGTTGACAGCATGATCTATGGGATTCAATACGTAGGGCACCAAATTATCCACCATTTTATAAGGTCTTCATCGATAAAGAACAATTGGCCGAATTTGTATTAGCTGCTCTGTTAGCATTAGCTCTTCAGTATGTTACACTGCAATGACATTCCTACAGGTTCCTAGTAATCATGGATTTGAACTAGCCTGGTTTAGCAATGAGGATCAGTCATGGGGTTGAATATGTAAGGCTGTTGGTTCACTGGCTAGTTTGCTAGTTATCCTGTTGTATTGTTTTTGTGAGAAGCTATCTATATGCGGTTGTTGGAAGTCAATGTCTTCTTGACTGAAACTGTTATATATTATTCTATCCACATTCACTGGATATATGAGCAATCGCGCGCTCTGATTGGCTACTCTACTACTAAGATATCAGCTCATATACATATGATTTTGTCGGACGTTTTGTATAAAGTTTTTATTTATTGAATTTGAAAAAAAATAAAAATGCTTTGTTTTGCAAAATCCAGTGAATAAAGACAGAATAAAACAGTTATTCCATACAATCTCATTGTACGTGGCTTATAGCACCTCATCGGCCATCAGCTCATGTACGACTTGATTTCGTGGAATAAATGTTACATATAATATATAATGTCTGACTCCACACTAAAACCCATTTGATTTTATATATGTCATTTCGCAACTTAGAATACACGGAAAGCATTGCTCTACTGTCACGACGTTTTCTTGTCAAATGAACGACAAAAGTTGCGACATAAGAGATAAGAATCTTTAAATCTGTAAGGATTAGTCAAGCTTGGCATAGCAATCTGTACATTAGTGTACAAAGCGGAGCTATCAGAAGGAACGTTCTATTCACTACTGAACATCTCTTTCAATTTTACTGTAAGACTTCATCGTTTTCACAAAAATACATACACAAAACCTCTCAACACATCCTAGTTGCAAGTGTGTCACTACTCTGATAAGACCTCCTGGCCTTAAAAGACACACACGCGCTCCGTTTTGCCTCTGCTTGACACTTTCGGTACAGTCCTTGCTGCAGTTGGTGTGTGTCCATGCATCTGTTTGGAGCTGCACATGTGGCAGGAGGGTATTTGGAGTTGGATTGTGATCATCTGCCAGTTGTTTGTGGGCTGTTCCAAGGCTGCTTCCTCCCAGCTGTTGTGGATTCGAAACAAACCCAAGAGCAAAGGCTCCACTATCATGGCCAGCCCCTGGGACGCATAATCAACACCTCCCTTCGTCCCTCCATTGGGTACCAGTGCTTAGATGTCGTCTCTTTATGGATAATGAGATCGAGATATACGGCAGGAGAATATCTGCACTGATCCATCATGGAAAGGCTGGGAAAAAGCTGGCGCTTTCCAGACAGCCATCACCATTCCGGATACACTGCGAGGGGATAAACAGTGGTGTCATCCAACGGCGTCTTATCTCCAGCATGTGCAGTCAGAGCTGTGTGTGTCTGCATGTTTGGAGATGTAAGCTCGTGAGCCCATGAAGAATGATGTGGCATAGGCCACTGAATCGCTGAGGTCAGAAATAGTCATGACAAGATTGCTCACTCTGACCGATGGACCATTTAGAGCTACAATCTGAAGGGCGTTTTTTGGGGGGATATTTTCTTTCGGCTGTTTGAGTGGTTAGAAGAATGATATTCTACTGATTCAACACCATCTTGCAAACAAGCCAAGCTAGGAATGGTAGAATCCAGGGCAAGGGGCAAGGCTGATGGTTACGCCTTTTTCGAAACTCAGAACAAAGGTTAATGATATCACGTTTTATAATTAGAATTCCTAAAAATTCTGAATACAGGTGGCTAAGATCTCTTTCGAGGACAATATTTTATCTGTATAATTTTTATGCCTGCATTCAAATCAGCAGAGATGCAACACAACAAAGCGGCCAGGACTCACTCATTTCTAATGAGTGTGGGCAATTTTTGGCAACAACTGAGTAGAATGAATCCCATGAAAAAGTTGAGGAGAGTTTAACGTTTTACAAATGAGAAACTAAGCAATGTTGTGACCAAAATGAGTGAGGGATGGTTGTAAGCTTCCATTTCCCCCACAATGAAAATATTTGAAAACAAGGAATTATGGTTCCAGAGATTAGTCAGACCTGATACAGCAAAAATCCTGGGGCGGAGTTTCCTGTAACTGGGTAGAGTCTAACCAAAAGTCAAGGGGTGGAGTCAGATCTGATGAAGGTCTTGTAGGTAGGCAGAGTTGACCCAAAAGTCCTGGGGGTGGAGTCAGACCTGATTCAGTTTCGTGTACCTGGGTAGACTCTAAACCAAAGTCCAGGGAGTGGAGACAGCTCAGTGTGTTTCAGTTTGGAGAAGTGTGTTTGTTGCTGAGTGTCTCATGGGTTAGGGGTTGGCTCATGGGAAGCCATGGCCTACTGGTTAGAGAAACAGCTTTGGGACTAACAGGTTGCCGGTTTGATACCCTGGGCCGACAGGAATGACTTAACTGCCCTTGAACAAGGCACCTAACCCTCAACTGCTCCCCAGGCTACTCTGGGTATGTTGTATGTCTCTCTGAAGAACAGCATTTGCTAAATACCTGTAATGTAATGCTCATTAATTTGTCCAGCTACACCCCTTGGACTTTTGATTCTGCTGCAAGGACTATGTCAATGCTTTTTGGCTCCTTCTGATACTAGTAGACAGTGATGCACTTGCAATTTCTCCAGTGTCTACTGTATGCCATTTTCCAACCTTCTGTATTTGTGCATGCATCACAAAGCCCTCCCTCTCCAGGTCTCTCATCGCCAAGTACAAAAATGCCATGATCCTGGCAAGGAGCAGCTGACAATTTGACCAAAGAGCAAGCTCTCTGGTCCACCCATAAATCCCTTCATCACTCCCCTCCTCCCTTGATAAGATCATCATCTGTCGCTCCTCTCTGAGGCCTGGCCCTTCCCTCTGCAGATACTTGGCAGAGGCATGAATGTCCCTTTTGTCTGGGGGCAGATCCTTTTCTCGATAGGACCCTCAGAAAGATGCTCCACATAGGCATCTGTTTGCTTCATCTTTAATGGTGAAATGTTTTGCGTGGAGTCATTATTTTTTTATTATTATTATCCCATCTATGCAGTTTTACAAGTTGTGTGATAATGTGCTATAAAAACATTTTCAGAATGACCTGCATGTCCTACAACAACCACACAGGCAAGCTGTGTACTGTTTATAGATTCCAAACAAGTATGGTGCTTGTAATCACAAAGGGGCACAAGCAAACTGAGCAACATATGTAACTCGACCTGAAGAGGCAGCTTGTCTATTGTACCACCGTACACTCTCAGAAGACTGTACTTGTTCCTAGGCTGGTATCATCAAGGGGACAACTTTTGTACCTTTAGTAGATCTCATCTCATCTCATTATCTCTAGCTGCTTTATCCTGTTCTACAGGGTCGCAGGCGAGCTGGAGCCTATCCCAGCTGACTACGGGCGAAAGGCGGGGTACACCCTGGACAAGTCGCCAGGTCATCACAGGGCTGACACATAGACACAGACAACCATTCACACTCACGGTCAATTTAGAGTCACCAGTTAACCTAACCTGCATGTCTTTGGACTGTGGGGGAAACCGGAGCACCCGGAAGAAACCCACGCGGACACGGGGAGAACATGCAAACTCCGCACAGAAAGGCCCTCGCCGGCCACGGGGCTCGAACCCGGACCTTCTTGCTGTGAGGCGACAGCGCTAACCACTACACCACCGTGCCGCCCACCTTTAGTAGATATCTTTAAAAATAAGTTAAGGTACACATTTGGACCTTAAGGAGCACTGTTGTATCTTTAAAGCGGTTCCTTAAAAGCTATTACACCACATGCACCTTCTTAGATAAAAAGACATACTAAAGGGACAAAAGATTTACCCCTGATGGTACCACCCTGGCAAGGAAAGGTACCTTCTTTTCTGACAGTGAAGATTACCATTCTGTCCTTTTTGCTGGAGAAAGTCCCAAATGATAGAAGCACAGACATGGTATACATATATGAAGATCTGTAAGATCAAATTCATACAAGAACCTCAAGGTTATAAAAATCAACTCAAGCTAAGGGTCGAAGACAGGACTCCTGTTGATTCCTTGGTAAGACTTTAAAATCAAGGTTCCCTTCACTGATATTTCATGAATGGCGTATTTTGTTAAAATTTAAACAAACAATCAGTTAATACATGTGTTGGCTCCCGAGGGATGCAACAGAAAAGATTTCACCCCATCATCCTGAGATCATGAGTATAAATCCAGATGACACTACAGCCACCTGTGGCTGGGAGCCAAGGGAGCAAAACTGGCCAGGAGGGGCATACTCTCTCCTTTGTCAATTACACTGTTGTTAAAATGCTAACCAATCTGTGGATACATACATGTATATAGAAGAGGGTCGATAGTGTTCGTCTGAGTGTGTGACGTAGCTCTGTGACACTGCATGAGCAGCATTACATTACAGGCATTTAGCAGATGTGCTTATACAGAGCGACATACAACAAGACCCTGACATACTCACAGCAGTGAGCAGCCCAGTGAGCAGTTGGGGGGTTAGGTGCCTTGCTCAAGGGCACTTCAGCTGGTCCAGGGAATTGAACCGGCGACCTTTTGGTCCCAAAGCTGCATCTCTAACCTTTAGGCTTTCCATGGAAAGATGCAGTTTGAAAAGATGCAGAGATTGGTTTTATGTGCCTCAGAGGAAGCACATGATTGCTCCACCCTCCCTGGTTCGTAGCTTTCATATGATGGGCACCAAGTTAGCTAGTGGGTGGAATTGGCAAGATCAAACTGGACAGGAAATGGGAAAAATCCTAAAAAGAGTTTAAAGAAGTATAAGATAAGATGACACCTTGGTGTGACAAGGATTTGACCCGACCTTGCAAACAAGCAAAGTTAATAAATGGTTAAATCTAAAGTAAGAGTTGAGGTTAACAGTCGTAGATTTACTTACAACCTCACTTGTATAATAATAAATGCTGTTCTTTTCACTCTGCATCTCTGATAAAGTTGTCTGAGTGGGCTTTTATTTGGACATTATGCTTTTTTAGACTGGATACACCGAATTAGTAGTCAAAGTGATTAGCTTTTAGTTAGTATTTCCACAAAAATGCCATTTCACCACTCTACATAGTCTTTTTATTTAGTTATTTATTTATTTAAATTTTCAATGGGATAAAAGAGGTAATTGATAATGAAACAGAGTGGCACGGTGGTGTAGTGGTTAGCGCTGTCGCCTCACAGCAAGAAGGTCCGGGTTCGAGCCCCGTGGCCGGCGAGGGCCTTTCTGTGCGGAGTTTGCATGTTGTCCGCGTGGGTTTCCTCCGGGTGCTCCGGTTTCCCCCACAGTCCAAAGACATGCAGGTTAGGTTAACTGGTGACTCTAAATTGACCGTAGGTGTGAATGGTTGTCTGTGTCTATGTGTCAGCCCTGTGATGACCTGGCGACTTGTCCAGGGTGTACCCCGCCTTTCACCCGTAGTCAGCTGGGATAGGCTCCAGCTTGCCTGCGACCCTGTCGAACAGGATAAAGTGGCGAGAGATAATGAGATGAGATTATTGTTATATTATATTGAGTGGAAGAGAATGCGATAACGAATCCACAAATAATGTCAACTTGTTCTGTGCGGTGGAAAGTTCATGGATTAAAGGTTCAATAAATGATCACAATATTATGGTGTCCACTTGAGTAATAATGTCTAATACAGTGTTTGTGTTAGGGCTGGGATGATATAATGATAAACTGTCTCAATATGCTTTTCTGGCGGCACGGTGACGTAGTGGTTGGCACTGTGGCTTCACAACAAGAAGGTTCTGGGTTCGAACTTCACGGTTGACGAGGACCTTTCTGTGTGGAGTTCATATGTTCTCCCTGTGTCTGTGTGGGTTTCTTCTGGGTGCTCTGGTTTCCTCCCACAGTTCAAAGACATACAGATTAGGTAAAATACCCAGCCACTGGGGTTGAACAAGCCAGTGCATACTTAGTGCTGGTTCCAAGCCTGGATAAGATTGGGAAGGGTTGCATCAGGAAGGACGTCTGGTGTAAAATCTCATCTCATCTCATTATCTCTAGCCGCTTTATCCTGTTCTGCAGGGTCGCAGGCAAGCTGGAGCCTATCCCAGCTGACTCCGGGCGAAAGGCGGGGTACACCCTGGACAAGTCGCCAGGTCATCACAGGGCTGACACATAGACACAGACAACCATTCACACTCACATTCACACCTACGCTCAATTTAGAGTCACCAGTTAACCTAACCTGCATGTCTTTGGACTGTGGGGGAAACCGGAGCACCCGGAGGAAACCCACACGGACACGGGGAGAACATGCAAACTCCGCACAGAAAGGCCCTCGCCGGCCACGGGGCTCGAACCCGGACCTTCTTGCTGTGAGGCAACAGCGCTAACCACTACACCACCGTGCCGCCCCACCTCTGGTGTAAAATAAATAAATAAATGCCTAATCAAATATGCGGATCTGGATGATCCGCTCTGGTGATCCCTAACAGCCAGAAGAAGAAGAAAAAAAACTCACAATATGCTTTTCTGAGATACTGTGATATCATTTTATAACAAAATAAATAAATAAATAATTACAAACTGACTGGATGTAGCTGATCTGAGGTTAAAATGTCATACTTAAGTTTTAAAAAGGTAACATTTTTAAAGATATGTTTTTCCCCTCCTTTTCATTATTTTTTTTGCACATATATACATACAAACAGAAAATACAATAATATTTTTGTCAACGTTAGCAAAACTACAAATCGTCTGTCATAGAAATGTCTTGAAGAATCGTGATATGATATTTCCACCACATCACCCACCCTTAATTTGAGAGATTCAGAGTCAAAATGACTGCGAAATGTTTGAGAAACCGTAACAACAGTAATTGTAAGGATTTTCTTGAATAACTGAACGCGAGAACCAAATCCAAATGCTACAGCAGTGTGTTATAAATACCTCATGGCTCTCGAGCTATTTCTAAAAGCCATGAGAGTCATAAGAAAAGTGAAAGCGGTGTTCTAGCTATCGCGAACATCGCTATAGTCGGGCCAAACAGGGCCCTAAATTAATATACCGGCCAAAGCATGTGGGGCAGAAATGGAATGTGGCTTATTGCTCCACAAAAAGGGCCTTCGAGCTTGAAAAAGAGAGATATGCGATATGAAATTTTACAGCTGAAGGAGAAATGTCAGAGCGCTTTGATAAGAGAGCGATGAACTTTCCCCCCCTTTCCCCAAAACCGCCATTATCAGGGCCGAGAGAAGCAAATGCATCATTTATATCCCGCAGTCTCGCCATTATCTCCTGTTCAGACACTTGTGTTAAAACACAGGAGGACCTTTTTACCTCTCTCTCTCTCGCTCTCTCTCTCTCTCTCTTTCCCCAGTTCTTTTTCTCTCTTTCTATGCTCGCTATCTCTGACAAAATCCTTCTGCAGGACTCAAATTTCATTCTTTGGAGAGGAAGTTTTGACCATCAGATCCATTTGTAAAATGCGGCACGACTGTCTTTGGCTGGTCTAGCAATATCGGGAAAGGATTCAATACATTATTTTATTTCTTTCGCGTAATAAATGACAACATTAGCTGACTGAACAAAACATGAACAGTCTCTTGGCTGCAAAAGGATGCTAAAAAGCAAAAAAAAATAAATAAATAAAATACAAGCTGTGTTGCTGCGTGAAGAGTTTAAGTGGATGAAGATAAACGTGGGAAAGTCACAAATCATGTCGGCGTGAGCCAGTAAAAACACACGTGGACGGCTGCCATGCTCACGCTGCTCATCCACTTAGCTAATTATTTAATAAATTGGTAGAACACGGAACGAGCAACCATTAGACTTATTGACAAGACCATATTTGGAGAAACGACCAAACAAATAAACAAATGAACAAACAAATCTGAACAACTGATTTGTTTTCTTTCCTGATCTATATTTTACGGTAAATCGCAAAACAGTTAGCAGGCGAGTTAGATAGTTAGTTAAACAAAATATGTTCGTACTATTGTAAAATCATATCCCAGCCATCACTTTCACCTTCACTTGAGAAGAAATTACACAACCACGCCCAAAAAGAAGTATATTTATAAGCGAGTATACCTTGCCGCAACCGACTAGTGGCCTAGTGGTAGTGTGTCCGCCTCTCGATCGGGAGATCGTGAGTTCTATTCACGGTCGGGTCATACCAAAGACCATCATAAAAATGGTACCTACCGCCATCTGGCAAGACACGCTGTGCATGGGGAGTTAAACTCTCGTGGTTACCAGAGGACTAGCCCCCCACTGTAACCCTAGCTATGTAATAGGCGAGAGGCCGAGGGCTATGGAAACGGAGATCGGCGCCGCCCGATGCGCCACATACAGGTTGGGCCTGGTTAGTACTTGAGTGGGAGACTGCCTAGGAATACCAGGTACTGTAAGGCGTGGGAAGGACTTTGACTTGATATCTTGCCGCAGGATCATTTGGAGGATCGGCAATACCATTCATGTGACTAGAATTATTGCGTTCTTGATTCTGATTCGTTCGAAAGAATCGTTTCATTCTCGATTACAGCGTACATTATTGTTTCTATGGACCCATCCCACGTGACGTCACGACAAATGCGGCTACCATTTTGGACATGAACTACCAGTAGTCTACCACAGCCAACAACGAGGAATGACGGCGAAGCATCGAAAGGAATATAGCCATCAAAGAAAGTTTTTACTTTCAGCAAGACTTCCATCATGCCATTATATTGTTGTGCACCTGGATGTAGTAACCATCAACACACAAGGCAAGATTTATCATTTTATCGGATCCCGACAGATGCTGACCGACGGAGAAGATGGAGGGTCTCTAAAATATTGCCAAAATGATGTTTATTGACATAGCAATCGTGTGTAACGGGAAGCATTTGCATATCCGAAGTGTTGCGTTTACATCAAAGATAAAATAAACCGATATGACAACGACTGCTGCTGCCAGGTTGGGGACACAAACTAGTAGAAAGGAAGTGTGCCAACAGTGCCAACACACTTTCTTTGTGGTCGATTCTGCTTTAAGGTAAGATGCATTTAATTATTCGTCTGCTGTGGGTTTGGAATCGGTAGCCTGACCGATTCGTTCATGTTTGTGGTGCCATTTGTTTGTTGACGCGTGTTGAAATGGAAGATTGGTTGTTGACATGATTTCCAGTGATGCTTTGGTGCTGCTGTGGATCAGATGTGTTGAGTAGCCTGACTGTTTTTTTTTTCTTGCGTGTGGTATCATTGTTGACGCGAGGTTGTTTTTTGAACATGCCAATGCGGACACGATTTCCCCTGATGAGTTATGACTTCAGACACGATGCGTGTGTGGAGTCCGCGTGATATGTGCGTAAGATAGGCTTCTCATGTGTTTGGAGATCCGCGCTCTGAGACAAGCGCAAGCACCCCCCCCCCAAGGGGAAAAAAGGGACCCCCCGAAAATATCGGCATAGTTCGAACACTGGGTTGAAGAAAGTAATGGCAAATAGTGAGTGCACAAGCCACAGAAGGTAAACTGTACACAGCGCCAGGGCAGTGTGATGGTATGTCTACTTCTAGATTGTGTTAGCTTATCAATGAACACACTCGTCACTTGACGAGTTTCACGTCTTTACGACGGATACTTAAATGTGTGTTAGGTATTATTGTTGCAGTCTAAGCAGTCATTGTAGCAGCTAGATGAGCGAGAACCGAAAGGGTCTGTGCCATAAACTGTTATTTCTTCATGTCCAAAATGGCGGTCGCGTTTACGAAGGTCACGTGAGTGGGAAGGGTCAATAGGAACAACGTAGACATAAACTTGTATGACAGATGATTGATATGGACAGATTTCAAAAACACACGGAGAAGTTTTTTTGTGAGGATTTACGGAAGGAGTCTCCGATGTCAGAGTTTTGTAACACTCAGAGACGAAGCTGTAACGTTTACTGACAAGTCTTTAAGACAAAGGACTTTGCACATTTTATGGATTCTGAAATGGCTTCTTTAAAAGGGAGAAAGAAAAGAAATCATGCTTGTGAGAGAATGATTGTTTATAGTGGCTTTTACGCGACTAATGTGTTTGGTGACTATAAACCGATAAAAACTAAGCCATGCCAATGTTTAATTAAAAACAATGCTGTTCAGATTTTGAAACTGCTGTGGTACAAGTGGAATAAAACACATCGACATGTGCTGTTGTTGAAAAATAATCAGCTTCTGGTTTGTAAGTTCGGATATACAGAGGATATTACACGGTTGTACGAAGGCATGAAGTTTATCTTCGAGTGGTGAACGTATTCACGAGTGAGTGAAGTGAACGAGTGAAAATATTTTTCAACACAAGACGACAAACTTCATAGCTTCGCACCACCGTGTAATGTGCTTTATATTATATAGACGCATCCACAAAAAACATGCGCAAGTTGATAAAAAATTGAACCGGTTCGCTATTTTGACAACGCGCATCCAGTCAGCGGCAAAACACTGGGAGTGACGTCATCAGAGTGAAATATTGGGAAATACTATACATACAGGCCACTTTTTCGATGGAATAAAAACGTGTTCTATTCCCTTCTACAGTACTGGGTTTCATTCATTTGGTTTGATAGCATGCAATATTGTTAGCATATCGCTTATCCTACGTGTATTACGTCACTCTACCCAATGGAGAACGAGTGTTGAATATAGTTTACGATATTGCATGGTTGTCAAGACAATGTGATGTCACACGTTGGAGATGTAAAACTTCAACACTAGCAAGCGATTGGGGCAATTTGTAAACAAACACGGCCGCCAGGTTTGCTTCGTTAAAAACGGAAGATTTTGAGAGAATTTTGAAAGAGAAAGACGCGTTGAACACTTGAAAGGAATGTGTATGTATAATAATAATAATAATAATAATGGCTTTTTTCGACGTATATCAGATATATTCCATTCAGCTACTCGTCTTTGACTCATTCAATATCATGCTAGCTGAATGGAATATATCTGATACACCTCACTCAACGGCAGCCAATCTTATTTAAATATGTCCTTCAGATCTGTGATGCGTTTCATATGAAAAATGTGAGTTTCTCAACACGAGAAGATAAACTTCATATCTTCAAGCCAACGTGTGAAGTTCTTTTTATTATACAGACACATTGACAAACAAAAAGTCCCCAAATTTTTCAAAACAATTCATCGATTTCCTCACGAGTGACAGAGAGATTTATGTCATGGTTTTGGTTCTCCATGTCCCAGATGGAGCTCGTATGAAAACTACGAGTGGCGTATTTCCCAGTAAAACACTCGTGTCTACATAATATAATGTATTCTTTTCGCGGTCCGGTTTCCATCAAATCCTGCGCTCTGATTGGCTGGCGAGCGGGTCCGTATCCTACGATACGGACCCCGGTTATGGACCTCTGGTGACTCGCTCGTTCACAACAACAAACGTAGTAGCATTTTTTGTCAACATTTATCTTTTTTTTAATAAGATTTGTTTATAAGATTATCAAAAATCTTATAAATTTTTGCCAGCATTTCTCAGGAGAACAGCATTAATTTTACAGCATGGATAGCGATAACGACAGTGTTCACAGCGAAAGCGAGTTTTACTACCCTGAGGAAGAAGAAATAAAAAAAAACATTTCAGGAGAAAGCTAAAAACCTCTAACTGTTGCTAACACTGAGCAAAAACATGGCTGAATCCTGAATGACTCAATTTTGTATAAATAGGGGACTACACAGGCGGCAAAATGTAGTTTTTTTCCTGCCATGGAAGTGCACTTGTATACCGAGGAGGAAGCCATTTGCATTACAGCCGTGAATGAGGATTCAAAATGCCGGCTCGGCTCGGTTTTCCCTTTCGGGCGCTCTCGTTTTCTGTTAGAATTTGGTAAAGAAAAAATAAATATATTATTTACAGGCTTAAGGTCGGTCCGTATCGTGAAATACCGTGACCTTGGCCTTGAATACCCAGAGGGCCTCGGTCAGTACTTTCAAGACCTCGGTCACGGTATTTCACGATACGGACCTCCCAGCTGGTAAATAACATATATGTATTTATAACTGAATATAGAAGAAGAAGAACAACAACAACTTTATTCATCGCACATACGCTTGTTAAATTCCTCTCTGCATTTAACCCATCTGAAGCAGTGAACACACACACACACACACACACTCAGAGCAATGGGCAGCCATGCTAACAGCGCCCGAGGAGCAGCTGGGGGGGGGGGTTGGTGCCTCACTCAAGGGCACTTCAGCCCGAGGCCACCCCATGTTAACCTAACCTGCATGTCTTTGGACTGTGAGGGAAACCGGAGCACCCGGAGGAAACCCACACAGACACGGGGAGAACATGCAAACTCCACATAATATGGCCCTTTTCCACTACCCTTTTTCAGCTCACTTCAGCTCGCTTCAGCTCACTTCAGCCCGACACGGCTCGCCTTTCGACTACCAAAAACCAGCACGACTCAGCTCGCTTCAGCCCTGCTTAGCCCCTAAAACTCGCACGGTTTTGGAGTAGGGCTGAAGCGAGCCAAGCCGTGCCGAGTGAGGCTGGGGGCGTGAGCAGACACTCCCCTGTGCACTGATTGGTGAGGAGGAGTGTCCTCACATGCCCACACACGCCCCGCGAGCGCGCTGGGATCTGTAAACACCGCAAACCCGGAAGGAGAAGAATTACGAATTAAGAGAATTTCTGAAGCCTTATGCGCCTCGCCTCATCTATACGCTCTTGCCAGTATCTGTCCGCGTTGTCGGTGACAACAAGCCACAGCACCAAAACCAGCAACACTAACGACTCCATGTCCTCCATGTTTATTGTTTACTATCCGGGTCGTGAGACTACCGCTTAAAAGCTCACTGATGTCACTGTTTGCGCTGCTTAACGACATCACGTGACGTCCACCCACTTTCGCTAACTCCACCCAATGTGTCCACCCACTTCCAGCCAGCACGGTTCAGCGCGGTTGTAGTCGAAATGCAACTCCAACAGCCCCGCTCAGCTCGACTCAGCACGGCACGGCTCAGCCCGACTCAGCCGCGTTTGTAGTGGAAAAGCGGCAATAGAAAGGCCCCCATCGGCTGCTGGGCTTGAACCCAGAACCTTCTTGCTGTGAGGCGACAGTGCTAACCACTACAGCACTATGGCGCTATAGGAATATAATCACACTGTTGATTATATTCCTATAGCACCATACCTCATTATGTTTTTTTTTTCTTCCGCTGCTTATTCTTTTAGAGAGTCGGAGCACATTTAAGTATCAGGCATGTAAAAATGTGTTTCTTTATCTTGCTGTTTGTCTGACGAGTCAGTTGACCTATTAAAACTGTACAGAACTCAACATGTTTACATTTATGTGTGCATTTGCTGAAGCAGGAGAAATGTAAAAGGCTTCCTTTATAAAATCTGGCATAAATGCTGCTCAACAAAATGAAGTCTTCCTGTTTTCCTCGAGTTCATTTCGATCAAAGCCTCGGCAAAGACATCCCGACAACGATCTCCAAAAGCGTTCATCTCGTCCAGGCCGTCACAACGCCGTTGGAAAAAACGAGAGCAAAAGCGAGACACATTATCGCAAGCTTCATCTAGAGGACAGGCAGTCATTCCCCGCCGACAAATTTGACTATCGGAGAAGTGTAACATATTCAGAGTGCTTGTGAGGGATATAATTCTTCTCAGCTGTCAGCACAAATGACTAACAGTGTGTATACGTATCGGGAAGAAGCGTACATGCATTTCGATTTGCTCCGATTGTACATCTGATTTCAGGTGCAAAATGATTGAGTCAAAGCTCAAGCTTCCAAAAGAGCACAGACCGTAGAAATAAACCATAAAATGTGTGTATGGTACAGTAGTATAAAGGAGCTGCACAAACACTTATTAAACATTTATAAACACTTCACTGAGTTGTCAGAACCATTAAGCGTACGACAACAACAGGATCCAAAAGTCCATGAAGAAGAACCTTACCGGTACGAAGACACAGTTATGAATTTAAAATGAAATGATTCCATGGAAATGATTCATCTGAATCTTCTTATATCATCTATCATCACTCAGGAAAATGCTGTATTAGTTTCTTATATGTTCTGTAACCAGTGGAACATGTTCACAATCTTCCTCAACTGAATCGGATTAAACTTCAGATTGACTTTCACACCAAGTGAGCCCTGTGATTTGTTATGAATTTCCAAATATTCAATTTTTATCATGACTTTTATCAGGCGGCACGGTGGTGTAGTGGTTAGTGCTGTCGCCTCACAGCAAGAAGGTCTGGGCTCGAGCCCAGCGGCCGGCGA
The DNA here is from genome assembly GCF_027579695.1 of Neoarius graeffei. Lineage (NCBI taxonomy): Eukaryota > Metazoa > Chordata > Actinopteri > Siluriformes > Ariidae > Neoarius > Neoarius graeffei. Next base: position 50,584,145 of record NC_083587.1, on the reverse strand, counting down.
GGGCCTTTCTGTGCGGAGTTTGCATGTTCTCCCCGTGTCTGCGTGGGTTTCCTCCGGGTGCTCCGGTTTCCCCCACAGTCCAAAGACATGCAGGTTAGGTTAACTGGTGACTCTAAATTGACCGTAGGTGTGAATGTGAGTGTGAATGGTTGTCTGTGTCTATGTGTCAGCCCTGTGATGACCTGGCGACTTGTCCAGGGTGTACCCCGCCTTTCACCCGTAGTCAGCTGGGATAGGCTCCAGCTTGCCTGCGACCCTGTAGAACAGGATAAAGCGGCTACAGATAATGAGATGAGATGAGATGAGACTTTTACCAGCCAGCACGGTGGTGTAGTGGTTAGCACTGTCGCCTCACAGCAAGAAGGTCCGGGTTCGAGCCCAGTGGTCGATGCGGGTCTTTCTGTGCGGAGTTTGCATGTTCTCCCCGTGTCTGCATGGGTTTCCTCCGGGTGCTCCGGTTTCCCCCACAGTCCAAAGACATGCAGGTTAGGATAATTAGTGGCTTTAAATTGCAGAGGCATGAATGGTTGTTTCCTAAACCCAGAAATGAGAGGGTTGCAGCAGGAAGGGCATCCGGTATAAAACTATGCTCCGATTAATATGACATGCGGATCAGTAGGGTCCACATGGACCCCGACCTGGTGACAAGGTGGAAGAAGAAGATGATTTTTATCAATTTTTCCATGATTTTGAGGTTGTGTGTTCTGAGTCTATACGGTACGTTATCCATCCATCCATTCACTATCCATAACCGCTCCCCCCAAAAAAATTCTGTCCCTCAGAGTTAGGTACATGTTGGTCCTGGGCTCGAGATGCTGACCTCTTCTGCTCCTCGGACCTGCCTGATCCATCCTGGTGCCCTGCGTCTGGTTGGAGTCTCATCGTATCGCTCCTGTGGAGGGCGGCCCTATGTGGACAGTTGGGGGTCGCGCCTGGAGGATGCTCTGGACTTTTGCAGTGGTGCTTTTCTGGCTGGGGACTGCAGTTGACTTGCTGACTTTGGGACTACGGTTGTCGTGAACGGTTTTGCACTCGGGTTTCCGTCAGTGGGGAAAAGTCAACGAAGCTGACTTTATGTTAGGATTGTTAATGTTATAGTCATGTTGTCTGTTGTCGCCCAAATGAGGATGGGTTCCCCTTTGAGTCTGGTTCCTCTCGAGGTTTCTTCCTCATGTCGTCTGAGGGAGTTTTTCCTTGCCACCGTCGCCACAGGCTTGCTCATTGCGGATAGATTAGGGATAAAATTAGCTCATATTTTAAGTTGTTCAAATTCTGTAAAGTTGCTTTGCGACAATGTTTATTGTTAAAAGCACTGTACAAATAAACTTGACTTATCCTGTGCAGGGTCACGAGCAAGCTGGAGCCCATCCCAGCTGACTACGGGCGAAAGGCGGGGTACACCCTGGACAAGTCGCCAGGTCATCACAGGGCTGACACATAGACACAGACAACCATTCACACTCACATTCACACCTACGCTCAATTTAGAGTCACCAGTTAACCTAACCTGCATGTCTTTGGACTGTGGGGGAAACCGGAGCACCCGGAGGAAACCCACGCGGACACGGGGAGAACATGCAAACTCCGCACAGGAAGGCCCTCGCCGGCCACGGGGCTCGAACCCGGACCTTCTTGCTGTGAGGCGACAGCGCTAACCACTACACCACCGTGCCACTCCTCTATGTAAGGAATAAATGAGTTACTGTTACTACCATGAAGGTGATTATTGCTCTTACGCAGCAATATGCCAAATGTTAAAGTTTTATTTTGTTAAATAATGACAAATTGTATGTTTTATCTGTTTGCAGTTATATTTAAATGTAGCGGAATGTGAAACCGTGGAACGCCTGCAAAACAACAATTTAATAATTATTTTAAAAAAAAAATAAATAAAATAATAATAATAATAATTATTATTATTATTGTTGTTGTAAGTAAACAAAAATGTATGTTAAAAAAGGTAATATTACTACTACTACTACTAATAATAATCATAATAATAATGGCTGTCAAAGTTAACGTGATAATAACGATAATAACAAATTCCTTTTAACGTCACTAATTATTTTGACACTTGATTAACGAATGCATGTTCTGTGCCCCTTCCCCATAGTTTGGGAAATCAGGAAGTGACGTAACGCGAGTGAGTGATGTAACGAGTAGCTGGTTGGTGTAAGTCATGATAAAGTGCACTTATGAACAGAATCGACTTATATTATTGCATTCTGACTGTCTACATAAAATGTGTGTATTTTTTTTTTTGTATGCTTTCGATGGTCCAGGGGGAGAAAAGAAGACGTGTTAAGGTCCAGGTGTGTGTGTGTGTGTGTGTGTGTGTGTGTGTGTGTGAGCGTGAGCTGGACACTGGAGTGAGAGAGTTTATATTCTGAGAAATGTCTGAGTTCTGTAAAAGTGTTGATAAATGCAGTTTTTGCTCCTGAGTGTTCTGTATGTTTACCAGTGAGTTACTGCATTTACTGGAAAACATCTTTATGAGCTGCGTGCCTGAACAAATGTATTTATTTGGGTTTCGTAATTTTACTTTCTGGGGCGGCACGGTGGTGTAGTGGTTAGCGCTGTCGCCTCACAGCAAGAAGGTCCGGGTTCGAGCCCCGTGGCCGGCGAGGGCCTTTCTGTGCGGAGTTTGCATGTTCTCCCCGTGTCCGCGTGGGTTTCCTCCGGGTGCTCCGGTTTCCCCCACAGTCCAAAGACATGCAGGTTAGGTTAACTGGTGACTCTAAATTGAGCGTAGGTGTGAATGTGAGTGTGAATGGTTGTCTGTGTCTATGTGTCAGCCCTGTGATGACCTGGCGACTTGTCCAGGGTGTACCCCGCCTTTCGCCCGTAGTCAGCTGGGATAGGCTCCAGCTCACCTGCGACCCTGTAGAAGGATAAAGCGGCGAGAGATAATGAGATGAGATGAATTTTATTTTCTTTATTTAAAGATAGCCAATACTGTTGCCCAGAGTCCACATCACAGAGTTTGTTCAGTTTATTTTCCTGCGTAGTTTCAGGCTGGAAGTGAAGGACGGAACTCGAGGAAAATACCGTATTGTTTTGTTCGCGCTGAATTGTGTTCAACCTTCAAAATTATAACGTGAACGCTGCTTTGTTTTTTAAATGCAGTGGGGGAATAAAATACCCACAAAAATAACTTTTGCTGTGTCCAGCCTTATCCTTCCTGCAGGATTTGTCCTGCCTACTCTCCAAAAACTTGAAAAATATCCCTTTTAGGTACATTTAGAACAGATTTTTAAAGAAAAAGAAAAACGTGTGATTAACTTGTGAATTAACTATGCATTATAATGTGATTAATCACAATTAAATATTTGAATTGATCGACAGCCATAATAATAATAATAATAATAATAATAATAGTTTAATTATCAAATTCTTGGTGATGAATTCAGACTTTTTCTGCATATTGCAGTTTCTTGCTCGTGACATTTTTGTCCGTATATACAGGTACGGTTTAACTCCAGCATGTCATTAGCCTCTCTTCATCCTTCCTCTCCAGCCAATTACAGCTTCTCCAGCTCTCCAGTCCAATCCTGTCTCTCCTGACCTAGTTGTCTTTTGTGACGGGGTCTTAGCCCCAGCAGTTTGACAGTCAACAGATAAGATGGATTAAGGATTTTTTCCTCCTCTCTTTCTCTTCTTCTCATCCAGTTTAGGATACGAACGGCGTTAAAAACCCACTTTTTTTTTCCCGAGAAGAGTTTTTAAACGGCTGGAGATGAGGCTGATAGAGCGGGGCTAAACCTAAGGCGCGGTCTTGAGAGGCCAAGGTCATGCTCCTAATCACTAGGCAACCTCTGAAGAGTTCGAAGTGCAGCGATACAAAGCTTTCAATCCCAGCAAGGAAAAGTGTAAACGGTTCGGATATGTTTTTTTTTTTTTTTTTTAATCTTTGTGCAATGTCCAGCAGGTAAATTGGGTTGAATGGAAAGAGTGATAAAATTCACTCTGGTGTATGCTGAATAATTACAGCTGGTGTCAATGGTATCTTCATTATACATTCTGCCAAATTATACTTTGAAAAGATTATTCATCATTAACACAAGTTATTCACAGAGAGCAGTATCCATGATAATGCAAAGCATATTGACGACCCTGCAAACTGAGTCTGTATCAAGAATTACATTTTGTTAAAGCAGCAATTTGTCATTTTTAGAGCCTTCTACAGCCTGTATGGCAAACTGCAATAAACACTTGAACAAACTCTTCCCTGTCGCCCAACTGACCCAACTATTTCTGTTGAAACTACAACAGCTGTTCAGTGTGAGGGCGGAGCTCATTTCTGGGCCGGAAAAAATAGAAACAGAAGCTGGAAAACTGAAAAAAGTGACATCTATTGTATTACAATATCGCAAATCACATTTTCTCAAAGAAGGGTTTAAGTTTCTCGTAATACTGCAGGCATGCGACCACTTTTACAAGTTACAAACTGCACCTTTAAAGGCACATGGTAGCGTTTCAATGATACACTACAGCAGACCTGGGCATTTTACGGCCCGCGGGCCGCATCCGGCCCTTTGGTTCATTCTGACCAGCCCGCGTAAGGTTAATTAGAAATTACAAAATAAACGTATTTCCTAATTTTACCTCATGCATGGACTGAATGTGCATTGCTTTTATTTTGAAGCTGTGTTCAACAAAAACGCAATGCGCGCGACATGAACATGATATGAAATCCCACGAAACCTAATCCCGCGATAACTACTTCCGTAATTTGTCCAGACCAACCACAAACTTGTACGTCATCCTTCAAATGGTCCAGCCAATCACATAGCGTGACGTCACCAGCAGGCGGCGGAGCCCGAGCCGATCTGTAGATCTGATTCCTACACCGAATCGACTGATGATCATCTGTCAGCTGTGCTTCGCATCTCCACCTCAGACATTCAACCTGACTCTGATGCACTCGTTAAAGACCAACAGAGACGAGATTTCTCTCACTGAACAAATAAAAAACTGAAAAACACCAAATGAGGTGATTAGACTACAAATGTGGGCATCATTATTATAATATGATGTATCTTGCTTGATATTTGGAGTAGAAAGACAATATTGTGATGTCTTTATTGTGTTTTGGGGTGAATGTGACTGAAAAAAAAAAAGGTACAAACGTTGACATTTTGTTAACCATTGTTTTGGGAAATTTGATTGAATAAATTAAATTTTTTGTAAGGCAACCTCGTTTTTTCCATACTCTTACCAGTCTTAGCAGCTTGTAAAAACAATGATATTTACTGCTTTATATAAAGAAATACAATTAATATTATGCAGAATTTAGTTCAGCCTTTTGGTCCGGCCCTCCACAAAATTTTCTGTTTCTCATGTGGCCCCATGGAAAAAATAATTGCCCACCGCTGCCCTACAGTATATAAGGTAACGGTCAGGACATTCAGATCGACTCATGGTTTCCCAAACATTTAAAAAAGACTCATTGCTAGATGAATTAATGTATTCATAAACTAGTATCAACTGAAAAAGTATCAACTGAATCTCAATATGTACATTATGCTTATATGCCTTTTCCTTTATTATAATGTTATTACTGCTTTATTACATGCCGTTTTATTACATACTGTTTTATTACAGAAATGTTCATGCTGTTAAAACGGTACATGTTGTCTTGCATTGTTGCACAATATGTGGAGTGTAAATACTGTAATACCTTCAAGGACATGAAAATAATACGAATAAAAATGTGCGATATTTGTTTTGTGCTGCAAATATTCATATCTGTATTTGGATTTAAAATCAAAGTAGGCGTGGCCTAAACCGGAAGGTTTTTAAAACCAGAAATATTTATTAATCCAAATCGCACAACTATCTATTTGTTATTTACCAGCTGGGAGGTCCGTATCGTGAATACCGTGACCGAGGTCTTGAAAGTACTGACCGAGGCCGAGGTCACGGTATTTCACCATACGGACCGACCTTAAGCTGGTAAATAATATATTTATTTTTTTCTTTACCAAATTCTAACAGAAAACGAGAGCGCCCGAAAGGGAAAACCGGGCCGGGCCGCCATTTTGAATCCTCATTCACGGCTGTAATGCAAATTGCTTCCTCCTCGGTATACAAGTGCACTTCCATGGCAGGAAAAAAAACTACATTTTGCCGCCTATGTAGTCCCCTATTTATACAAATAGGAGTCATTCAGGATTCAGCCATGTTTTTGCTCGGTGTTAGCAAGTTACAGGTTTTTTAGCTTTCTCCTGAAATGTTTTCTTTTATTTCTTCTTCCTCAGGGTAGTAAAACTCGCTTTCGCTGTGAACACTGTCGTTATCGCTGTCCATGCTGTAAAATTAATGCTATTATGCTGAGAAATGCTGGCAAAAATTTATAAGATTTTTGATAATCTTATAAATAAATCTTATAAAAAAAGATAACTGTTGACAAAAAATGCTACTATGTTTGTTGTTGTTGTGAACGAGCGAGTCGCCAGGGGTCCATAACCGGGGTCCGTAACTGGGGTTCATATCGTAGGATACGGACCCGCTCGCCAGCCAATCAGAGCGCAGGATTTGATGGAAACCGGACTGCGAAAAAAATAATTAGCAGTTATTCCACAAAATCGAGTCGTACATGAGCTGATAGCCGACGAGGCGCGTAGCACCGAGTTGGCTATAAGCCATGTACGATGAGATTGAGTGGAATAACTGTTTTATTCTATCCATATTAACTGGATTTTGAGAAACAGATCATTTTTATTTCTTTTTTTTTTGCAAAATTGATAAATAAAAACTTTATACAAAATGTCTGAAAAAATCATTTCTGCTTAGAATGTAAACAAGCCGATGAAATTACAGGAGCAATTTGTGAAAAATGCAATAAAAAAAATAATTCTTGAAAAATAAAAAAAGATATGTACTTACTATCACATACGTTTATTCCACATTTTGTTGCTTTTTTGTGTATTTTGGGGTTTTGCTTTCTAGTTTTTATTTTGTCCTCGGTTGATTCTGCAACATGCTCCGCCATTTTGTTTTTCTTCTTTTTTTTTCTTCTTCTTTAGGGTTTTTTGGTATTTGTCAAACCAACTTAAATTACTGCCACCGACTGGGCTGGAGTGTGGAACAGGAGCTACTGGAGGGGGAAAAGGAAAAATAACCCCTATATTCTTTAAGCTATTTCTGTTTCTTTTAAATACTTCCTAACAAAGTGATATATCTGACTTGATGCGCTCTGCCATTTTGTTTTTCTCTACTCACGGTATACGAGTTGATATCCTAGTAGTAGAGTAGCCAATCAGAGCGCACGATTGCTCATATCCAGTGAATTTGGATCGAATAATACGGTACCTATTATCTATACAGGAGAAACAAATTTGATCGCCTCATTTCAAACCCTCTCGACCCTGACCAAGCAGTTACTAAGGACGAATGAACGGATGCTTAAGGAGCACATTAGCATTAAAGAATGCTCGCTTTCTTTCTTCCGTAAGTCGCATACAGTATATCGTCGCGTGTGCAGATGAACGCAAAAAACCTCCCTTTTGCATTCCACAGGATCCCCGTCTGATACACACGTCTAATCCCAGCCTGATCTCTAGTGAGCTTTCAAAGAAAAAACAAGCAGTGTGTCTCCTATTTGTACCCGCATTTACTACCGTATATTAGTATCTGTTTCGAACAAACCATCAGTTCATACGGTACGTTATTAACATGTCTGTGTCTGAAAGGTTATCTCGTTGAGCCGTGTAATAAATAAATCTGGCTTTGCTAAAATGGCCGCCAAGTGGACACGGTTTACGAGAATGACTTTGATGTACGGTACGTCGTAGCTTTCTGTGCTATTAACGATGATGCTTGTCATGTCCAGCTACGAAAGAAGCGCATTCTATATCAATTTATAAACATGTATTTGCCTTTTTCTTTCGTCTTTGCATCTCATTTCCATTAATTCAATGTCGTTATTTTTATTTCACACGTTTATGTTCTGTGATGTATCTATACAGTGTCCTTAGGCACGCCGAAAGGCGCTTATAAATAAATAAATGACTATAAGCCGATTATACTCTGACAGAATAAAAACAGTAGGAATAATGGGCTGAAATGTTTGGACTGCACTACGGTATATACATACGGTTCATTGTGACAAATGAAGCAATGAGGCTGTATTTACGTATCTATAAGTGCATCCATCCATCATATTTGGGATGCTGTGCTGGAGCGGAGTGCCGTAAACGTGATCATGAGGTGAAGTAAAAGGTCACGTTATGACTTCTTTGTAGATTTTCCTCCTTCAGCCTCTGCCAAATATCAACTGTCACTGAAATGTCCGTAACCTCGGCCGGACGCTATCTCTGATCTCCTGCCAAAGGGGGGGGGGGAATGTCGGAGAAGAAGTTGGAGATGAAACATTTAAGGATATGTTCGTGAGCGTGAGTGCAGTGCGTGTGTGTGTGTGTTTCCTTCCCTGCTTCCCTCATGTCACTGACAGGGGAAAGTAATCCTATACACAGGCTGCTATTGTGAAATGGGAAACTAGCCTCCTCGGCTGGCGGCGAGCAGATGCACCTCTCTCTCTCTCTCTCTCTCTCTCTCCATCCTAATCTGGAAACGACTTAAAGGGGCCTTATCTCCAGGCTCTCCTGCTTCATTTCATGCTTGATTTACTTTAATTTGTCTGATAGGGCACAAGGATTTGGAAATGGCCCATCTTTCGCCGGAAAATGTTCTGATTTTTCCCCGGCATTGTTACGTGGACCTTTTTTTTCCAACTCTCTCTCTCTTCTTCTTCTCTTCTTCTTCTCTTCTTCTTCTCTCCCCCCTCTATTTTCCACTTTTCCCCTCTCTTTCCGGCGTCTTCGAAAAGGCCTCTGCCTCCTGCGTCACGTTCTGCATAACGAGCTAACGCTGTGAAGCTAAAAAAAAAAAAAAACTATCAAAGGGAAAAGGACGTTAGTACGAGCGTGCGATAGTGTGCGTGAGCGTCTGCAGGTGTGTGTGGTGTGTGTGTGTGTGTGGGTCGAGTGTGAGTGTGGCGAGAAAGACAGAAGACAGTGGATGCAGCCGGGTGCTTCATACCACAAAGATCTCCTGTAAGTGCAGCCGCTGATAAAGTCAGGAGGTAGAGATGGAACGGGAGACAGAAGGAAGAAGAGAAGAGAAGAGAGCTCTGTGCCCACACACTCCTCCTCCTCTTCAGCTGTAACCCTTTCTTTTCTTCTCGGTACCGACTTTCTACATCATCCTCACTTCACTCGTCTCCTCAGAGAGAAGACGAGAGACAGAGAGAGGTGGAGATGAAGGGAAACGAGACGAAAACGCTATACCCCCCCCCCCCACACACACACACTCCTCTGCTCATTAGTTTCTTCTTTCCTTCCTCTCATTTTAAAACTACAAATAAGGAACCCTGCATGAATAGATTCCTGTAAAAGTGTGCATTTTTGTAAATTTTTTTTTTGGTATTCAATATTAAAAGTCAGTGCAAAGGCCAAATCTGTGATCTGGTGCAAAATTATTATCTCAGGTACTGAACCAAAATATTAGGGAAAAAAAAACAAAACTAAAAACAGAATACATACCGTATCAAAGATGTTACTTTTGTTTATATCACCAGATTTATATTCTACTCACTTAATGTCTATTTTTACTCTATCCACATTCACTGGATATGAGCAATCGTGTGCTCTGATTGGCTACTCGACTACTAGGATATCAGCTCATATACTGTGAGTAGAGAAAAACAAAATGGCGGAGCGTGTTGCTGAACCAACCGAGGATGAAATATAGACTTTACTCGAAAACAAAATCCCAAAAAATACAAAAAAAAAGCAACAAAATATGGAATAAAAGGATCTGATGGTAAGAACGTATCTTTTTAAAAATTTTTCAAGAATTATTATTATTGCATTTTTTACAAATTGCTACTGTGATTTCACCGGTTTGTTTACATTCTAAGCCAGACCTGGGCATTTTACGGCCCGCGGGCCGCATCCGGCCCTTTGGTTCATTCTGACCGGCCCGCGTAAGGTTAATTAGAAATTACAAAATAAACGTATTTTCTAATTTTACCTCATGCATGGACTGAATGTGCATTGCTTTTATTTTGAAGTTGTGTTCAACAAAAACGCAATGCGCGCGACATGAAATCCCACGAAACCTAATCCCACGATAACTACTTCCGTAATTTGTCCAGACCAACCACAAACTTGTACGTCATCCTTCAAACGGCCCAGCCAATCACATAGTGTGACGTCACCAGCAGGAGCCGGAGCCGATCTGTAGATCTGATACCTGCACCGAATCGACGTTGTTGCGAGCAGGTCACAAGAAGACTTTAGCCCCCAAAATGTCCGCAAAAGGAAGAAAGGTAGATGCCGAATGCAGGGCTTTCAACAAAACATGGACTGCTAAGTATTTATTTACTGAAGTCAGAGATAAAGCCGTGTGTTTAGTTTGCGGAGAGCAGATCCGAAAAACTGAAAAACACCAAATGAGGTGATTAGACTACAAATGTGGGCATCATTATTATAATCTGATGTATCTTGCTTGATGTTTGGAGTAGAAAGACAATATTGTGATGCCTTTATTGTGTTTTGGGGTGAATGTGACTGAAAAAAAAGGTACAAACGTTCACATTTTGTTAACCATTGTTTTGGGAAATTTGATTGAATAAATGACATTTTTTGTAAGGCAACCTCGTTTCTTCCATACTCTTACCAGTCTTAGCAGCTTGTAAAAACAATGTCATTTACTGCTTTATATAAAGAAATACAATTAATATTATGCAGAATTTAGTTCAGCCGTTTGGTCCGGCCCTCCACAAAATTTTCTGTTTCTCATGTGGCCCCATGGAAAAAATAATTGCCCACCCCTGTTCTAAGCGGAAATAATTTTGTCGGACGTTTTGTAAAAAGTTTTTATTTATCTAATTTGCAAAAAGTAAAAATAAAAATGCTCTGTTTCTCAAAATCCGGTGAACGTGGATAGAATAAAACAGTTGTGGCAGCAGGGGCGTGGTCAAGCGTCGGTCTGTGACCGGAGGGCGGAGTCAGGGAAGGTAAGTGGCAGAATCACTGCACCTGATGTGAATTAATGTGTTTGTGTGTCTTCCCCAGTAACCGCGCCCTATATAAGGAGAGAGCGCGAGAGCAGAAGGAGCTCTCTCCCCAACCAGATGACTTGTGTGTGTGCATGCGTGCGTTGGCTGGGAGAGTTAAAAGTTTTGCTGAAAAGTGAAAATAAAAAGAGTTTTGTGAACTCCGTTCTGGCCTGCCGTCCTTCCGTGCTCGGGTCCCGGGTTTCGGCACCACTGTGACAGTTTGTATGGGTGGGTGGAGCACAGAAGGACGGCAGGCCAGAACTGAGTTCACAAAACTCTTTTTATTTTCACTTTTCAGCAAAACTTTTAACTCTCCCAGCCAACGCACGCACACAAGTCGTCTGGTTGGGGAGAGAGCTCCCTCTGCTCTCGCGCGCTCTCCTTAAATAGGGCGCGGTTACTGGGGAAGACACACAAACACATTAATTCACATCAGGTGCAGTGATTCTGCCACTTACCTTCCCTGACTCCGCCCTCCGGTCACAGACCGACGCTTGACCACGCCCCCGCTGCCAGAACAGTTATTCACACCGAGTTGGCTATAAGCCACGTACGACTCGATTTCATTGAATAACTTCACACGTCACACACAACAGGTCCGTATTGTTTAGCGTTCGGTCTTTACTGCGTATTTTAAGTTTATTTTTTAAATGAGTATGGATGGATCTTGTTGTGTGTAAATTAATCTTCAGACTGGAATGGGCGGCACGGTGGTGTAGTGGTTAGCGCTGTCGCCTCACAGCAAGAAGGTCCGGGTTCGAGCCCCGTGGCCGGCGAGGGCCTTTCTGTGCGGAGTTTGCATGTTCTCCCCGTGTCCGCGTGGGTTTCCTCCGGGTGCTCCGGTTTCCCCCACAGTCCAAAGACATGCAGGTTAGGTTAACTGGTGACTCTAAATTGAGCGTAGGTGTGAATGTGAGTGTGAATGGTTGTCTGTGTCTATGTGTCAGCCCTGTGATGACCTGGTGACTTGTCCAGGGTGTACCCCGCCTTTCACCCGTAGTCAGCTGGGATAGGCTCCAGCTTGCCTGCGACCCTGTAGAAGGATAAAGCGGCTAGAGATAATGAGATGAGATGAGACTGGAATGCCTGATTTTAACATTTTTACATTCAGTGAGTCGAGATTTGAATGAATTTGTGAGCTGTAAGGATTTTCGCTCTATGATAAACCTAAACCTAATCTGGTTATATTGCGGAGTCCAGTGTTTGATGTTACAGCCCCAAACATAAGAACATTTCACGTTGTTTTGGTTCAGTCTTTAACGTTGATATTGACTGCTATCTAAAACGAGCTACCTCCTGTACGGACCAGAAGTACTAACAACCTGTACGTTTACAAACATTCTGATTTAGCCTCATGTGCGGATACACCTTGGTTAAAAAAAAAAAAAAAAAAAAGTGTAGAATCGTGAAAGTGTTGTAATTGTTTAGCTACCTGACTGATTATCGTCATGCTTTTTTGCTTTGGAAAATTAAAAAAAACAAAAACAATCAAATATGTGCGAATACCTTCAATATTGTGAAAACTTATGCGAGATCACTGACCCATTATTTCTATGAAAAAAGATTAAATAATTTTGACTAGCTAGTGGGTTTTCTCTCTCTCTCATCTCTCATTATCTCTAGCCGCTTTATCCTTCTACAGGGTCGCAGGCAAGCTGGAGCCTATCCCAGCTGACTACGGGCGAAAGGCGGGGTACACCCTGGACAAGTCGCCAGGTCATCACAGGGCTGACACATAGACACAGACAACCATTCACACCTACGGTCAATTTAGAGTCACCAGTTAACCTAACCTGCATGTCTTTGGACTGTGGGGGAAACCGGAGCACCCGGAGGAAACCCACACGGACAACATGCAAACTCCACACAGAAAGGCCCTCGCCGGCCCCGGGGCTCGAACCCAGGACCTTCTTGCTGTGAGGCAACAGCGCTAACCACTACACCACCGTGCCACCCAGGGTTTTCTCACCATAACCTAAAAAAAAAAAGACTGCAAAACTGAAACTGCCTGTTCAGGAGCGTTGCCAAGATGGCCACCATGTCTAGCTACTAGGGAAATGCATTTTGGTCATTTTCATTTGCTCAAGAAGAGGTTTAATCTCACAGTGGCTCGGTACAAGTATATCCTGATCTATAATAGCGATACTTCGGCTCACATTTTGGCTGTTTTCTCAGCTCGACAGTATTTGAGTTTAGTTTGCGTCTTCACTTTATTTGTCACCGAAATTGTACTTGTTGTCGTGAGTCATATTATATTACATTTAGTGCTGTCAAAAATGTTGCGTTATTAACGCGTTAACTTGACTCAATTTTAACGGCGATAATCTTTTTATAGCGAGATTAACGCTCTGTGACATGATGTAGGTTTTTCATAAGCTTTTGAAACTGCCAGGAACTTGGAACAGAGACTTTGCTAGACTGTAATGCCACGCCCCGCACAGCCAGAGTCCTCTGCCCTCCTCCCCCAAAGAACCAGCGTGGGCAGGGCGCGCTAGTAGAGATGGGATTTATGGCTCTTTGATGGGATCCGCATCTTTGTGATCCGTTCTTTGAAAAGAGCCGTTCAAAAGACTGGCTCATTTGGCTCTTTTTAAATATTTATTCAGTTTTAAGAAGACAGCGTCTAAAGAAGCCAGATCCCTCTGAACTGTAAACGCAATGCTATCCCAGAAATCCTTCCTGTAATAAGAAAATTTGGCCGCCTCTGATTGGACAGCGCGACGCATCAACAGGCAGAAACTGTAAAAGTACAAAATGTGTTAAGTGAGCTGAAACAGTAAAGATCAGATTCAATGCAATATTTATCAACGAACAACTTAAAGTTAATATAATAGTGTACTTTATATTATAATCAAGCATGTCAAGCCTACTGTCACTGTGTAACCTGTCTCTCTGATTAGAGTTGTAGACTAACTCAAACAGTAGATCACTACACTCATGGTTCTTTTGCTAGCCCCGGTGCTCGGCTTAGGTTTTACTTTGCAGTGGCTGTGTCAAGACGTGTTATGCTTTGCAATAAAAAAAAATTGGTACAAAGCAAGCCCATTCACTTTATGCTGATAAGAGAATTACGATGGTTTTTCATGTGACAAAAATGTGCGATTAAATTGCGATTAATCGCGAGTTAACTATGACAGTCGCGACATTAATCGCGATTAAATATTTTAATCGCTTGACAGCACTAATTACATTACATGACATTAATGGCATTTAGCGTATGCTCTTATCCAGAGTGACGTACAACACACCCAGAGCAGCCTGGGGAGCAGTTAGGGGTTAGGTGCTTTGCTCAAGGGCACTTCAGCCATTCCTGCTGGTCCAGGGAATCGAACTTGCGACCTTCTGGTCCCAACCATTCTCTAACCATTAGACCATGGCTTCCCCCATATGACAACTTTCCACTTGCACTGTACTTTATGTTGCTCAGTTGTCATAACAGTTATGAATACACACGTTTTTAGGTAGCCAGCTATTGGTATGGGTTTTTCCAAGAATAACAGACTCCAATCCTCCAATCTGTCCCATTGCCCCGCCCCTAATGTCTCTGTAACCAATGAAACCACAGTAACCATTCAGGATTTACAGGAATATTGCGGCTCAATTTCTGACAAGATTTACGTTTTATTTTGTACAGTACTGGATATAAAATCTGTTTGCAAAGTTTTGGACTGAAAAATGTAATAAACCTCAATGCATTCATACATTTATTGTGTTGCTTTTGCGAGTTCTTGACTACCGTAGCTATCTAAAAATCCGACCGACAACAAATCCGTTCACCCAAATTTAATTCCCAGACGCTGAATATGAGTGAAAAGGAAACTATGTCTTCCCTTCAGAGTATTTGTGGGAATTCTGGTTGCGTAAATGATGATAATTAGATAAACAATAAACTGAATATCTATTTCAGATTGTGTTTATTCAGACAGCAGGCAGGCTGAGGCTGAGTCACCCAATCGGGTTCAGAGCCATTTCTCTCTCTCTCGAGTGATAACGAAGCAGGACGCCTCATCGGTCTTCTGCTACTAATTACAACACAATTCGTCTTTCTGCCAGTGGGCTGGACTTCTCTTTCCAGATCTGCCACGAGACTATGCAAAAATTACGAACATGCTCACTCTGTGTCTCTTATGCTTTTAGTCCCACGTTCATTCTCTTTCACTCGTCCTGCACAGCAGGTAGCTGGTCATGCTCTCTCTCAAAAAACCCCCCACCTCTTTCTCTTTCATTCAGTAACCCACACATACACACGCATATGCAGATTACTAAACATAGTGGGACAAGGCATTGAAATTCCTCTTGCGGGCTGAATTTACTTAACTGCGGCTGTGTGAGCAGCGATAAACAGAGTGATGATCCGGCAACACGTCTTTATCCGCGCTTTGCTTTAATTAACACCGGCGTGTTTGGTGAAAAGATGATTAATATGCCAATGGAAACTGCATAATTGAATACCGCAACACATTCTCACACACACACACACACACACACACACACACACACACACACACACACACACACACACACACACACACACTTCTTTACCATGTCTACCATTATTACTCCTTATTGTTGATTATTATTGCTATTATCATCAACTGTCATTTAGATGTTAAAGATAACGATGGTGATTAATAACCTGATGTGTTTATTCACACTGCAGTAAAAGCATCGTTGAGTAAAGCCAATGCATTTCTTCCATTTGTCCTCAAATTTCCCCTTGTCTCCTGATCTGTTCTTTTTTAAATACCATGGGCACGGATGAAGTTGGATGGAGTGTAGGCGTTATACACACTGATCAGCCATAACAGTAAAACCACTGACAGGTGAAGTGAATAATTAAATAATATTGGCCGGCTTTGAGTGATATATCAGTTCCATATCATGCTAGCTGAATGGAATATATCTGATATACCACTCAAAGCCAGCCAATATTATTATCTCATCTCATCTCATTATCTCTAGCCGCTTTATCCTGTTCTACAGGGTTGCAGGCAAGCTGGAGCCTATCCCAGCTGACTACGGGCGAAAGGCGGGGTACACCCTGGACAAGTCGCCAGGTCATCACAGGGCTGACACATAGACACAGACAACCATTCACACTCACATTCACACCTACGCTCAATTTAGAGTCACCAGTTAACCTAACCTGCATGTCTTTGGACTGTGGGGGAAACCGGAGCACCCGGAGGAAACCCACGCGGACACGGGGAGAACATGCAAACTCCACACAGAAAGGCCCTCACCGGCCCCGGGGCTCGAACCCGGACCTTCTTGCTGTGAGGCGACAGCGCTAACCACTACACCACCGTGCCACCCCAATATTATTATTATTATTATTATTATACATACACATTTGATGGAACAATTATAGATTTTACAAAAAGTTAGGAACGGAGGGGGTAACTTACCAACACTGAATGTTGATTCTGATCGAATGTAATTCAATGTTCTGTCAATCCAATGTACTGTACAAAGCCAAAGTTCTAACAATAAAAATGGTCCAAGTCCAAAAAGCCTGAACAACAACCCAACTTATATCCAAGCTATATCCAGGTTAACAGTTCAAGTTCAGAGTTACTTTTGGTCGTAGTTAATTGTTACATTGCGGTTGTTCAAAACAAAATGGCTTTGCTGAGTGAAGTCCATGAGTGAAGTCCTCTTGTAAAAGTCTCCATCACTTTTCCTCACCTCCAAGTAGAACTTTGACAATATTTCCGCTATTGCTCTCTTTTCCAGTTTTTCGATGTCTGTTGGTCTGTTTTTCTCTTGTAAACATGTGTGAAGAATATCCAGTGAAGTTTTGCTAGCCTTTCGGGTGTTCAGCACGTCTATCTCTTTAAATCTTCTGCTTTTAACGAAGCAAACCTTGTGGCTATGTTTGTGTACAAACTCACAGTCACTCATTAGTGTGGAAGTTTTACATCTCCGGCGTGTCTCTTTTCCAGTTTTTCTCTTGTAAATATGTGTGAAGAATATCCAGTGAAGTTTTGGTAGCCTTTCGGGTGTTCAGCGCGTCTCTCTCTTTAAATCTTCTGCTTTTAACGAAGCAAACCTCGCTGCCATTTTTGTGTTCAAACTCACAGTAACTTGCTAGTGTCGAAGTTTTACATCTCCAATGTATCTCTTTTCCAGTTTTTCGATGTCTGTTGGTCTGTTTTTCTCTTGTAAATATGTGTGAAGAATACCCAGTGAAGTTTTGGTAGCCTTTCGGGTGTTCAGCACGTCTATCTCTTTAAATCTTCTGCTTTTAACGAAGCAAACCTTGCGGCTATGTTTGTGTACAAACTCAGTCACTCATTAGTGTGGAAGTTTTACATCTCCGACGTGTCTCTTTTCCAGTTTTTCTCTTGTAAACATGTGTGAAGAATATCCAGTGAAGTTTTGGTAGCCTTTCGGGTGTTCAGCGCGTCTCTCTCTTTAAATCTTCTGCTTTTAACGAAGCAAACCTCGCTGCCATTTTTGTGTTCAAACTCACAGTAACTTGCTAGTGTCGAAGTTTTACATCTCCAATGTATCTCTTTTCCAGTTTTTCGATGTCTGTTGGTCTGTTTTTCTCTTGTAAATATGTGTGAAGAATACCCACTGAAGTTTTGGTAGCCTTTCGGGTGTTCAGCACGTCTATCTCTTTAAATCTTCTGCTTTTAACGAAGCAAACCTCGCTGCCATTTTTGTGTACGAACTCACAGTAACTTGCTAGTGCAGAAGTTTTACATCTCCGACGTGTCTCTTTTCCAGTTTTTCGATGTCTGTTGGTCTGTTTTTCTCTTGTAAATATGCATGAAGAATATCTACTGAAGTTTTGGTAGCTTTTTGGGTGTTCAGCGCGTCTTTAGTTTCAGTTTATTTATTTAGTACTTAAACTGAGCGCTGAATTAACCCCGTCTTGTCTCTTTTCCAGCCGAGAAAGAAATGATTGTGCGCATGCGCAGTAGCAAAGTTTTGTCATTGGATCGTCACATGAGCTCCGACGTGTGACGTCGTGTTGTCTTGACAATGTGCAATATGATAACAATATTGCATGCTCATTCTCCATTGGGGAGAGTGGCGTAATACATGGAGGATAAGCGATATGATAACAATATTGCATGCCATCAATAAACCCACTAGAAGGGAATAGAATACATGTTTTTTATTCCATGGAAAAAGTGGACCGTGCGTATAATAACATTGATTATCTCATTACAATGGCACCTGTCAAGGGATGGGATATATTAGGCAGCGAGAGAACAGTCAGTTCTGGAAGTTGATATGCTAGAAGCAGGGCAAGAAAAAACGGGCAAGCGTAAGGATCTGAGTAACTTTGACAAGGGCCAAATTGTGATGGCTGGGTGATTGGGGCTGAGCATCTCCAAAATGGCACATCTTATGGGGTGTTCCCGGTATGCAGTGGTTAGTACCTACCAAAAGTGGTCTAAGGAAGGAGAACCGATAAACCAGCGACAGGGTCATGGGTGTCGACGGCTCATTGATTCGCATGGGGCACGAAGGCAAGGCCATATGGTCCAATCCCACAGAAGAGCTACTGTAGTACAGACTGCTGAAAAAGTTGATCCTGACACCTTTCTGTTTAAACCAGCATTAACTTTTAAGCAACTAACATAACTGAGTCATGACGAATGTTACATTTTCATGCGTAACCATTAGAGATTATTTCTGAGCTATGAACAAGACAAATCAGTTAGATTTGGTTATAGTTTATAATATTTCGCACTGGCATGTTTCATTAGAGCCTTGGGCTCTGAACAGGTGAGATGACTTGAAGCAAAGAGCAAATGTATACAGTCGATGTCTTTTTTTTTTTTTTAACAAGCTGTGTTGTTGTGAAACAAAATTACCGTCGCCTGACAGCAAGAAGGTTCTGGGATTAAACCTGCCGGTTGACTGAAGCCTTTCTGTGTGGAGTTTCCATGTTCTCCCTGTACCTGTGCGGGTTTCCTCCAGGTGCTCCGGTTTCCTCCACCAGTCCACAGACATACTTATTAGGTCAACTGGCTACTGTAAATTGCCCATAGGTTTGAACGTAAGTGATTATTCAGTTACTTATCTTAAAGCATAGCATTCAATAACTACTATGAATTATCCAGTAACGATAATAAAGTTATCAGAACGTTATATAGTTCAAGAGTGAGGAACATTTACGGCTTGATCCACCAAAATCTCCTGGGATTTTCAAGGGTTACGGTTAAAATTGTATTTTCTAATTGTATCGTCTATCATTTGGATTTCAAAAATACAGCACAGAATTTCCTTTGAAATAAAGCAAACTGGATTACAATTCCAGTTTTTTTTTGCGAAGTTTCTCGTCTCGTCTCGTCTTCTTCCGCTTTATCCGGGGCCGGGTCGCGGAGGCAGCAGTCTGAGCATGGAAGCCCAAACTTCCCTTTCCCCAGACACCTGGGCCAGCTCCTCGGGAAGAACACCGAGGCGTTCCCAGGCCGGCCGAGAGACATAGTCCCTCCAGTGTGTCCTGGGTCTTCCCCGGGGCCTCCTCCCAGGGGGACATGCCTGGAATACCTCCTCAGGGAGGCGTCCAGGAGGCATCCGAAAAAGATGCCCGAGCCACCTCAGCTGATTCCTCTCGATGTGGAGGAGCAGCGGCTCTACTCCGAGCTCCTCCCGAGTGACTGTGTTTCTCACCCTATCTCTAAGGGAGCGCCCAGCCACCCTGCGAAGGAAACTTATTCCGGCCGCTTGTATCCGCGATCTTGTTCTTTCGGTCATTACCCAAAGCTCATGACCATAGGTGAGAGTCGGAACGTAGATTGACCAGTAAATTGAGAGCTTCGCCTTTTGGCTCAGCTCCTTCTTCACGACAACAGACCGGTAAAGCGACCGCATCACTGCGGAGGCCGCACCGATCCGCCTGTCGATCTCACGCTCCATCCTTCCCTCACTCGTGAACAAGATCCCGAGATACTTAAACTCCTCCACTTGAGGCAGGAGTGGTTTTTTTTTTAATTTCTCGTTTTCTTTCTTTTGTATGTACAAATGGTTACATACATTTTTTTATACATGTTCAAAATAAAAATAAATTCAAATTCATTCATTCATTCATTCACTTCTCCACCAACCTGGAGAGGGCAAGCCACCCTTTTCCGGTCGAGAACCATGGCCTCTGACTTGGAGGTGCTGATTCTCATCCCAGCCGCTTCACACTCGACTGCAAACCGCCCCAGTGCATGCGAAGTTTACCTTACCTTATTTTTAACGTATCTTCTCTTAAAAATGTTTTGCTTGTCAAAATGCAGGGAACAAATTATATACTGTAGGGTGTTTCAAAAAATTTGATATCATTTCACAATTTAATAACTTTGCCAATTCTCGTTCAACTGACCTCAAATTTTAACAGCGTGTGTGAAAACAGGTCAAAATTTTATGTTTAATGTTTTTTGGTTTTTTATCTTTTTAGTACAGAAATGCCATTCGCTGGAAAAGAAAAGGCGTTTTGTGCGTTCGAGTACGCTCGAACACAGTCCAACAAGATTGTGCAGCGTGCATTTATGACAGAATTCTCTAAAAATGCACCAACTGCAATGCAGATTTGGACACGGCACAAAAAGTTCACAGAGGAAGGCTGTGTACGCAGGGCGAAAGGATCTGGACGACCACCACCATCGGAAGAGACGGCCGAGCGAGCGGGTTCGCGAATGTTGAAAATTTGTGAAATCGTTCATGGAATCCGCATACCTTTGAATTTCTCGTTCAAATTTTGAGGAATAAATCTTATATTGCTCAACATTCAGGCTGTTCAGGTTCATTTGCCTAGACTATGTAGTTTCTGGGATATTTACATCTCAAGTGATATCAAATTTTTTGAAACACCCTGTATATTTATTAGCTCACTTACATGCTTTGCTTCTCCACAAACTGACCAGAATAAAAAGTGACAGCTAACATACTATAACAAGACATGATTAGCTAATTAGCACGTTAAGTGCATTAAATACAGACTTGGAAAACAGATGAATTTATCCTCAGATGAGTTTATTCTCTTCTAACAAAGTTTTTAAGGTAGCAACTTGTTAAACACTACCGTGTTTTATTATATCCACATTCACTGGATATGAGCAATCACGCACTCTGATTGGCTACTCTACTACTATGATATATACCATATATAATATGGTATATATACCATGAGTAGAGAAAAACAAAATGGTGGAGCGTGTTACTGAACCAACCGAGGATGAAATAAAAACTCTACTCAAAAAACAACCTCCCCAAAAAAGTTATCAAGTATCTCAAAGAAACAGATATAGCTAAAAGAATATAGTTTTTTTGTCATCGTACCCCCCACAGTATCGCCTGTTACACACTCCAGCCCAGTCGGTGGCGGTAATGCACCTTTAAGTTGGTTTGCCAACCGCGTTAAAAAAAAAAAACTAAAGAAGAAGACGACGAAACCCCCAAAAGATACCAAAAAAAAGGGCAACAAACTATGGAATAAAAGTATTTGATGGTGAGAATGTATCTTTTTTTATTTTTCAGGTATTATTATTATTATTATTATTATCATCATCATCACATTTTTTCACAAATTGCTCCTGTCATTTCACCGGTTTGTTTACATTCTAAGTGGAAATGATTCTGTCGAATGCTTTGTAAAAAGATTTTATTTCTCGAATTTGCAAAAAATAAAAATGTTCTGTTTCTTAAAATCCAGTGAATGTGGATAGAATAAAATAGTTATTCCACTCAATCTCATCGTACATGGCTTATAGCCAACTTGGTGCAACGCGTCTTGTCGGCTATCAGTTCATGTACGACTTGATTTCGTGGAATAACTGTTAAATAGCTGACATAATATAATGAGATATGATTAGCTATTTAGCTAGTTAAGTGCATTAATACAGACTTAGAATGTAATTGAATTTATCCTCAGATGAGTTTATCCTCTTCTAACAAAAGTTTTAAAGGTAGCAAATCGTTGTCCAAAGTCTCAGTTATGAGATATATATGTTATTTACCAGCTGGGAGGTCCGTATTGTGAAATACCGTGACCGAGGTCTTGAAAGTACTGAGTGAGGCCCTCTGGGCCGAGGTCAGTATTTAAGGCCGAGGTCACGGTATTTCACCATACGGACAGACCTTAAGCTGGTAAATAATATATTTATTTTTTCTTTACCAAATTCTAACAGAAAACGAGAGCGCCCGAAAGGGAAAACCGAGCCGAGCCGCCATTTTGAATCCTCATTCACAGCTGTAATGCAAATGGCTTCCTCCTCGGTATACAAGTGCACTTCCATGGCAGGAAAAAAAACTACATTTTGCCGCTTATGTAGTCCCCTATTTATACAAAATTGAGTCATTCAGGATTCAGCCATGTTTTTGCTTGGCGTTAGCAACAGTTACAGGTTTTTAGCTTTCTCCTGAAATGTTTTCTTTAATTTCTTCTTCCTCGGGGTAGTAAAACTCGCTTTCGCTGTGAACACTGTTGTTATCGCTATCCATGCTGTAAAATTAATGCTATTCTCCTGAGAAATGTGAAAATAAATGTTGACAAAAATTACTACTATGTTTGTTGTTGTGAATGAGCGAGTCGCCAGAGTTCTGTAACCGGGGTCCGTACCGTAGGATACGGACCCGCTCGCCAGCCAATCAGAGCGCGGGATTTGATGGAAACCGGACTGCGAAAAAAAATATATATATTATTTACCAGCTGGGAGGTCCGTATGGTGAAATACCGTGACCGAGGTCTTGAAAATACTGACTGAGGCCCTCTGGGCCGAGGTCAGTATTCAAGGCCAAGGTCACGGTATTTCACGATATGGACCGACCTTAAGCTGGTAAATAATATATTTAGTTTTTCCTTACCAAATTCTAACAGAAAATGAGAGCGCCTGAAAGGGAAACCATGTTTAGAAGAAACCTGCTATAACCTTGTCAAAAAAACCTGTTTGACAAGCTACGTCAGCTCGGAATTTTCCAAAAATAAAAAACTTGATCTAGGCGACACGAAACCAGGTGCTTTTGCTTTGAACACTGTCGTTATCGCTATCCATGCTGTAAAATTAATGCTATTATACTGAGAAATGCGAAAATAAATCTTGACAAAAAAATCGCTACTATGTTTGTTGTTGTTGTGAACGAGCGAGTCGCCAAAGGTCTGTAACCGGGGTCCGGATCGTAGGATTCCGGAGCGCTCGCGAGCGCACGATTTGATGGAAACCGGACCGTGAAAAAAATAAATAGTGTTATGTCCTTGCATTGCATTTAAAGGATATTATCTGAGTCTGGTGAGTGTCGATTTTCAGATATACTCAATGCAAACTTTTGGTTTGAGTATTTTTATAAACCTACTTTTCTGCCTGGGAACTGTGAATAAAAAACTAACAGCCCAGGCTAAAGTGTTAATAGGCCTGCTCTATTGCTACACAATTGCTAAACACACACTATAACCCTTCATCCTATTACAATGCCGACGAGACACCAATCTTCAAACAGCCACAGCAAGAGCGTGCTATAGTATTAGCCAGACGCTAATCACCCAGTACCTCAGGAAGAAATCCCTAAACCAGGGGTCATCAAACTACGGCCCGCGGGCCGACTCCGGCCCGCCACCCCCCTTTGACCGGCCTCCCAGCCCCTCTGCCCCCCACTACTTGAACCAACCCTATGAGGCAATCCCCAAAAGTGGTCATGGCCTATTTTTTTAAAATTGCTTTTTGGCAAATAATAACATGTCTGCATCTTGTATTTTGTTGATTTTATCAATTAAAATTGATATTTAGTTATAAAATGAACTATTCATATTTTCCGAATTTTCGTCATATGCTAGCGATCAAGCAGTGACAGGCAGCGCACACGCAGAGAACTGTCAGTGTTCAGGACAGCAAAATGGCTGGCGGTCAGCGAAAACCTGACAGAGAGTGCAGAGTTTTTAAAGAACGGTGGACCACCCGATTATTTTTTCGTTCAGTGTAAGGACCGTGCAGTTTGTCTTGTATGTAAAGAAAGTGTGTCAGTTTTCAAAGAATATAATCTGCGTCGTCACTACGAAACCCGCCACAAAGAGTATGCTAGTTTGCAAGGGCAAACAAGAGAAGACAGGATTCAGAGGATGAAATGCGGACTGGCTGCACAACAGAATGTATTCCTTCGCCAAACCCAGATCAACCAGGCTGCTGTCCGAGCTAGCTATAAGGTAGCTCACCTTCTAGCTACCCATGGAAAGTCGTTTACTGATGGGGACTTTGTTAAAGTATGCATGCTTGCTGTGGCCGAGGAGGTGTGTCCCGACAAGAAGGATGCGCTCAATGCGGTGAGTCTCTCCGCACCTACTATGACCAGGCGAACCGAAGATTTGGGGGACAACGTGTATGACCAGCTGAATGAGAGAGCGTCAGAATTCGAGTTTTTTGCTTTGGCCATGGATGAGAGCAATGACGTGCAGGACACGATCACAGCAGTTGTGATCTATTGATCTATTGCTCATATTATTATAATTTCACTGTTTTTTAAATGTATTTATTTTATAGGCCTATTTATTTGACCTTTATTAAGTGCTGCACACAATTATTATTAATATTATTAATAATATCGACAGGCCTACCTACAATTTATAATTTTCCACTCACCTTTGCCAGTGTCAATCACCTCAACTAGGCAGATGTTTCTTACCTTGACAGCTTTGATGTTATTTTTATTAGAAAATAAATAAATGGAATATCTGTGGTATTTCAAATTAAAGCAAAGTGTAAAGACTCGATTACTACTTTTGCAAACCACTAGTAAAGATAAACAAATATGTGCCAGGAATCAAGTGCTGATATAGTAGTGGGGATATAGTAGTGGGGATATAGTAGTGGGGATATAGTAGTGGGGATATACAGTAGTAGTGGGGATATAGTAGTGTGGATATACAGTAGTAGTGGGGATATAGTAGTGTGGATATAGTAGTGGGGATATACAGTAGTAGTGTGGATATAGTAGTGTGGATATAGTAGTGGGGATATAGTAGTGGGGATATAGTAGTGTGGATATAGTAGTGGGGATATACAGTAGTAGTGGGGATATAGTAGTGGGGATATACAGTAGTAGTGTGGATATAGTAGTGGGGATATAGTAGTGTGGATATAGTAGTGTGGATATAGTAGTGGGGATATACAGTAGTAGTGTGGATATAGTAGTGTGGATATAGTAGTGTGGATATAGTAGTGGGGATATAGTAGTGGGGATATAGTAGTGTGGATATAGTAGTGGGGATATACAGTAGTAGTGTGGATATAGTAGTGGGGATATAGTAGTGGGGATATACAGTAGTAGTGGGGATATAGTAGTGGGGATATAGTAGTGTGGATATAGTAGTGGGGATATACAGTAGTAGTGTGGATATAGTAGTGTTGATATAGTAGTGTGGATATAGTAGTGGGGATATAGTAGTGGGGATATAGTAGTGTGGATATAGTAGTGTGGATATAGTAGTGGGGATATAGTAGTGGGGATATACAGTAGTAGTGGGGATATAGTAGTGTGGATATAGTAGTGTGGATATAGTAGTGTGGATATAGTAGTGGGGATATAGTAGTGGGGATATAGTAGTGGGGATATACAGTAGTAGTGTGGATATAGTAGTGGGGATATAGTAGTGTGGATATAGTAGTGGGGATATAGTAGTGTGGATATAGTAGTGGGGATATAGTAGTGGGGATATACAGTAGTAGTGTGGATATAGTAGTGGGGATATAGTAGTGGGGATATACAGTAGTAGTGTGGATATAGTAGTGGGGATATAGTAGTGGGGATATACAGTAGTAGTGGGGATATAGTAGTGGGGATATAGTAGTGTGGATATAGTAGTGGTGATATACAGTAGTAGTGTGGATATAGTAGTGGGGATATAGTAGTGTGGATATAGTAGTGTGGATATAGTAGTGGGGATATAGTAGTGTGGATATAGTAGTGTGGATATACAGTAGTAGTGGGGATATAGTAGTGGGGATATACAGTAGTAGTGTGGATATAGTAGTGTGGATATAGTAGTGGGGATATACAGTAGTAGTGGGGATATAGTAGTGTGGATATAGTAGTGTGGATATAGTAGTGGGGATATAGTAGTGTGGATATAGTAGTGTGGATATAGTAGTGGGGATATAGTAGTGGGGATATACAGTAGTAGTGGGGATATAGTAGTGGGGATATACAGTAGTAGTGTGGATATAGTAGTGTTGATATAGTAGTGTGGATATAGTAGTGGGGATATAGTAGTGTGGATATAGTAGTGTGGATATAGTAGTGGGGATATACAGTAGTAGTGTGGATATAGTAGTGTGGATATAGTAGTGGGGATATAGTAGTGGGGATATAGTAGTGGGGATATACAGTAGTAGTGTGGATATAGTAGTGTGGATATAGTAGTGTGGATATAGTAGTGTGGATATAGTAGTGGGGATATAGTAGTGGGGATATACAGTAGTAGTGTGGATATAGTAGTGGGGATATAGTAGTGGGGATATACAGTAGTAGTGGGGATATAGTAGTGGGGATATAGTAGTGTGGATATAGTAGTGGGGATATACAGTAGTAGTGTGGATATAGTAGTGGGGATATAGTAGTGTGGATATAGTAGTGTGGATATAGTAGTGGGGATATAGTAGTGGGGATATACAGTAGTAGTGTGGATATAGTAGTGGGGATATAGTAGTGTGGATATAGTAGTGGGGATATACAGTAGTAGTGTGGATATAGTAGTGGGGATATAGTAGTGTGGATATAGTAGTGTGGATATAGTAGTGTGGATATACAGTAGTAGTGGGGATATAGTAGTGTGGATATAGTAGTGGGGATATACAGTAGTAGTGTGGATATAGTAGTGGGGATATAGTAGTGTGGATATAGTAGTGTGGATATAGTAGTGGGGATATAGTAGTGGGGATATAGTAGTGGGGATATACAGTAGTAGTGTGGATATAGTAGTGGGGATATAGTAGTGGGGATATACTGTAGTAGTGGGGATATAGTAGTGGGGATATAGTAGTGTGGATATAGTAGTGGGGATATAGTAGTGTGGATATAGTAGTGGGGATATAGTAGTGGGGATATACAGTAGTAGTGTGGATATAGTAGTGGGGATATAGTAGTGGGGATATACAGTAGTAGTGTGGATATAGTAGTGGGGATATAGTAGTGGGGATATACTGTAGTAGTGGGGATATAGTAGTGTGGATATAGTAGTGTGGATATAGTAGTGGGGATATACAGTAGTAGTGTGGATATAGTAGTGGGGATATAGTAGTGTGGATATAGTAGTGGGGATATAGTAGTGGGGATATAGTAGTGGGGATATAGTAGTGGGGATATAGTAGTGTGGATATAGTAGTGGGGATATAGTAGTGTGGATATAGTAGTGGGGATATAGTAGTGGGGATATAGTAGTGGGGATATAGTAGTGGGGATATACAGTAGTAGTGTGGATATAGTAGTGGGGATATAGTAGTGTGGATATAGTAGTGGGGATATAGTAGTGGGGATATAGTAGTGGGGATATAGTAGTGTGGATATAGTAGTGGGGATATAGTAGTGTGGATATAGTAGTGGGGATATAGTAGTGGGGATATACAGTAGTAGTGTGGATATAGTAGTGTGGATATAGTAGTGGGGATATAGTAGTGTGGATATAGTAGTGTGGATATAGTCGTGGGGATATACAGCAGTAGTGGGGATATAGTAGTGTGGATATAGTAGTGTGGATATAGTCGTGGGGATATACAGCAGTAGTGGGGATATAGTAGTGTGGATATAGTAGTGTGGATATAGTAGTGTGGATATAGTAGTGGGGATATACAGTAGTAGTGTGGATATAGTAGTGTGGATATAGTAGTGTGGATATAGTAGTGGGGATATAGTAGTGGGGATATACTGTAGTAGTGGGGATGGCTGTGCCAGGCTAGTAATCTCTACTACACAATGAGGCCTGCTGGTGGTCATATTTGTCTGGGTCATACAATTCTATGTGATATAGCTGACCCGACCCCGGCCCCCCATCACAGTCAGGAACGACAATGTGGCCCCCAGAGAAAAAAGTTTGGTGACCCCTGCCCTAAACATACCTGACTGTGTTACATATCACATTTAGCTGTGAACATTTTCTTGCTGCCTTGTTGACAAAAAAAAAAAAAAATCAAGATAGACATAATATTGCACTGTTTGGTCTCGCTAACAAACCTAGTCAGAGTGCTACAGAGTTCCTTAGTTATAAACAGCTTTCAAAGTTCGCTGCTCACACTGTATCTTAATGCACTGCTTAGTGATGAAGTAGAATAGCGGCACCTTTGTTTCGATTATAATTGCGGCTGCGTTTAGTGCCTTCAGAGTGCATTAGCTGTATTTCAGATTGCTTCTGTAACTAACAAGCATGAAGTTTTCTCTTAAAGCCTCTTAGTGTATCGGATCAGTGGCTAAATTTGAATCGGGGCACTTTAAGACGGCGAGCCGAGTGATTTGTCTAATCTCTTGTTGCATATTTCATCGCCCCAGTCAGACACTGAGAGTGTGCGTCTTTCTTCTGAAAAATCTTCTCGAGAAGGAAGTACCTGTTATTTTTTTTATACAAGAATGAGTAAAAGTATATGATGCAAGTTCATATAAAGGCGACTATTTTGTCCATTTTTTTTCCATTCATGATTAATTCATAAGTTTTTGCTTAATGCATGTTGCACATGCTGAGAATATTATAACTGAGATGGCAGTTTGCATCATTACATCATATACAGCATCCTGATTCACAGTAAATACGAAACTCTTTTGTCATGGCACGATCTAAACTGGCACAATAAACCCTATCCTCACATGAGTGGCCAAGAAAGGTTCAAATAAAGATGACTGAAAGCCATGAAGGAGATGCTCTCACTTGGGTGAATGAATGGCAGTGAGCCATGTCACTGCTTCCTGATTACACGGGAAATAAACAAGTTCAGAGCGAAAGCCTACATTTCGACTTGCCGCTTTGCATACATTAAAATCCCTGGCTATAAATCCCTGTCTATAAGTCGCCTTAAAACGCTTTCGGTATCAGCCGAAGCGGCTCTGACAACCTTCGCTTATGAGTTGTGGTGTTATCGTCGGGCCTCTCGTTGCGGATCTCGACCAGGCTGATCGGCACTTTACCAATCTCCGCTTTCCGAGACTTTTTTTTTTGCGCTCTCTTGCTCTTCCCCCTCCTCCACATCGCTCTCCGTCCCTTGCGCTCTCTACGTGCTAAAGGCTTGAGGGGTTCAATCAATGGCGCTTTGATCTCAGCTGGAACTATAATTATTTAACATTGTTACAAGGATTTCTCTAATCCATCCTACCATTAAATCCTTTTTTACACCCTCATCTCCAGGAGTCTCTAATCTGCATCTGGGCCACACGCTCCCCTCTGACGACACCCTGATTTAACAGACTTTTGCGAATAATTAGAGGGGAAAAAAAATAGCCAAATAGAGAACGAAGGAGGAAAAAAAAAAACCCAGAAAATTTTCCTGGGCTCTGGATTTTTTTTTTTGGGTCATGGAGTAGATCTATCTTGAGAGCGGTCTCTTGAGAGATCCTTCATGTTGCTTTGGGAAACCTTGGAGATAGCCTCAAAAGTGACGAGTGACAATTTGAGGCAACTGCCAACAGTAGAGGGACTACGTAATTAACGGAACGTCTTCTAGTCCTCCTGACCCATCATGCCATCTCCCAAAATCTCAACATGAATTTCATGCTAGATGCATCGACCCACTAAGTGCCATCTGTTTGTTGCTGGGGTAGGATGAAGCAACTGGCGCATGGATCATCCTTTTGAAAATCAAAGGTCCCAGCGGCTCTCTGCAAATATTTATGCCCGGCTGTTTTTGGTGTGATATAAATAGAAGTGAGGTGAACACAAACAATTGTGGAGGCACCTGGTGCAACCATTGCTGCCATCTGCTCTTCAAATTCACATAGCAAGACGTGTCTTAAAGCTGAGGTGGATATTGTTGAATGTATGTGATGGGGGTCGGGCTGATATGGACGAGACTTATTGGAGAACTGAATGAAGTGTGTGTGTGTGTGGGGGGGATTTTTCAGTCTGGTAGATGCTTCCTGATTGGTAAGAACTAAGCGACTGGATGCAAATCCAAGGATGCTCCCTGGCTCTTTTTTCCCTCCATACCAGGCCAAAGCCAATGGCTAGTGCCCAGTTGGCACATACAGATGAGTCAGGCCAGGCCCAACAGACTCTATGGGCCACAGATTCATCAACTCAGAGGTTTGTAAGGCTCAGAGATCTGCCTGCAAGGTGATAAGCTCTAGGTGTGGGTTACTCAATGCTCGCTGGATGATCCAGATACCTTGACCATTCAAAATTAATTTTTAGGAGAATGAAACAGCCATTTTTTCTAAATCCGACTGTTCCTAAAAGGCCAACTCCTATTGCATGGAACAGTGAGGGTGTACCATGCTTTTTTCCCCTCTCAAATAGTATTGTGTTTGAATGAAATATGCACTCCTTTGATTTGACAATAGATTTTCATTTGAACTGGGCCTATCCTTGGAACACTGGATATGAAGTTGGATGCCAGTCCATCGCAAGGCACCATGCAAACTGCATGTGAACTTCATTCACAACAAGCATCAATTTAGAAGAGCCATTCCATCAGCACAGGAGGAAACTGGAGAACCCACAGGAAACCCACTTGGACATGGGGAATCCATATGTGACTCCACACAGTCAGTAACCCAAGCTCAGGGTCAAACCAGGGACTGGTTGGTGGCTGCCTACACTCCCCACTACTCACCTCTTTGTTGCCTGGCAATAGAGTAGTTTGGCCAAAAAGCCAAGCAAGATCTTGTGAATGCGCCTTAAATTCACTGTTGTTCCTTTATAATGAAAAGTCCGTTGACCAAAGTGATATATATATTTTTAATAATGAGATCCTATTAGTGTAATTTCTGTACTATACATGACTTTCAGGGCTTTTCATTGGAGATTAGCATGATCAGCAGTTCATTGCCACCCTCCCCTTTCCCACTTCATTTCTGCCTTGAGGAGTATGTCAAGATATGTATCAAAGAAGTCCATGATAATTAGCAAATTGCTGTACAAGCTATCACCACTAATATACACGAGTCTGCAAACATCCATAACGAGGCGAAATAGAGTGCGAGATTGGCAAGTAGATAAGCTAACATCTCTGGCGAGAGCTAAGTGGGTGTTCTACGAGTCTACATCGCAGAACAGGAATGATGTTCTCAAAGCGACAGCATTCCCTCTGGAACCGTATCTTACATGGTTCCGCAACAGTAATTTGTGAAAGGAAGAAAAAAAAAAAAAGCAAGCACTCGAAGGGAACCCTGAAGAATTCAAAGCAAAGGAGGAAAGACAGCGTTCATAATGATGAAGTGATTATAGAAGAAGTTCAATTAGAGCGATGAGAGGATTCGGTTGTTTCTTCAGTACCAAAGACAAATTGCAGAGTGGGTTTTAATGGATTCTTCACAGCAGGTGGACTTGGTCAAAGTCACTTCATTAAGAAAGCCTCCCTCTTTTAGATGTAATGGCCATTATACATCCCATTCAGATAGCCTTCTGGAAAGTGATTAAGAATTATCTTTTGCCGATCGTAATCGCACCTGGTCTAACTTAAGCCAAGAAAAAAAAATAACAAAAGGAACGGAAGCTCTCCAGGATCTGAATGCTCACAAAAGAGAGTGATAACAGGATAGACTGTCTCAAACTAAATAAATTTGCTTTTAATCGCTTTGCACAGGAAGTCATGTCATTTCAGATGTTCATATTTGATTGTCTGATTTTCCACTTTATTCAAATTATAACATGCTCATCTGACTTTTCCAGCACAATAGGACAGATGAAAAGAGGGAAATGTTCTTTCAGCAGAGACGCGATGTGCAAGTAAATTTGGTTATTACGCACCGAGATAAATGCCCATACACAGTACTCCTGTGTGAAAGACAATTTTGTCATTTTCTGAAATTTCATCTATGCAAGCAAAGAAGGACCATTTTCTGTTGCGGAACAATGGGAAAGTCTCCTTTCCATTCTATTCTCACCAAAACTGTGGGAAGGTAACATCCTCCGCTGGTCTGTGGCACTAATGTGCGCCGATGAAGGGGAAGCGGGGCGAGGGGGGACGGTGTGTGTGCTGTGTTGTGGATATGCAGACGAGATCTTATCAGGGTAATGCGACAAGGTTATCAGTAATGTGTACAAGCATCTGCACTATCAGCGAAATCACCGTGTCCAAATTGAAACAAATTTGACAAATTAGTTTAAAATAACTCTCTGGCCCTGTGGCTGTGATAACAGCCAGTACAGCTGCTTGCAGATGCTGGGCCCACTTGGAATTATATATATATATTTATATGGGTCTATCTCAGAAACTGGGTACTGTGGGGGTCCCCCACTAAATATACTCACAGTCAATAAACTATACGGTTTTGAATGGTGACGTTGGTTTTAATTTGAAATAAAATGATGAAAGAAATAATACAGATAAAACTAAATCTTTGATGTGAATACTCTATTCAGAATTTGGCAAAAATTCTGCAAATTTGTGGAAAAATGGTGGCTTGATCTGGGACATGATAAATGGTTGACTACATCGCATTCCCTTAAAAAGGTTGTAGTCCACTGAAAAGTCTGCAGTTATCACTAATTGTATTTTAAGTCGTAACTTTATACACCTAAGGATTGGTGCGCTCGCAGAATAATCATAACCGTAATAAAACATCATGCAAAATATTTCATCACCGTCGTAACTCCGTTTTCCGCAGACCCAAAACCAATACGATCGTGTGTTTTGATCTAAACGGAAAGCCTCAGGGTCAAGGTCACGACCTCACCGAAAGTAGTAACTTAAAATCACTATGCCATATAAACATTCAGTTATAAAGCTGCGATTTTGTTTTTTAAAACGAAAGCTGAAAGTTAGGTATAGAATATGTTTCTTACAGAATATGTTACGATGGTAGCTGGTCTTGTATGAATTTCTGAGCTATAAAACGAGTTGTGGTCTATTTTTTACCGTAGCGTGTTATTTGTGTGCGGGGAAGGACACACATTAACAATTTGCATGTGTAGAATGGAATTTTCCACTCCAACAGTTAGAAGTTGATCGCGCTTCCATTTGCGGTCTCTCTGTTACACGAGTGATCTGTTCGGACGTTATCACTGAAAAGGTGAGTTTTGACAGTTTTATTTTGTTTTAGTCTTGCAGTATAAGGCAATAGAATGTTTCTTTTTCATCTTACTTTCATATTTCGTAGTGTTTGCGTGTTTTTGGCCAATATTTTGCAACCATGGTCAATTTAGATCGAACTTTTGATAGAATCTACGGCCAGTCATTTTGCCCCGCCCCCGCCTCGCGCTCCGTCCGGTGCGGTAGTGATGTCCCGTTGCTTGCATGCCGCAGCAGAGACCCACGCGACCTTCAGCCGATACAGTCGCTGTTCTTTTACCACCGCTGTTATTCTCATCTTTCCGGTGTGTTCTTGATTTTTCCATTGTGTCCTATTTCGCCATATCAAAAACCCAAAACGCATCATATTATTCATATTTAAGTGAATAATCAATTCAGTCATCATAACTTGGCATTTTTAACCCAAGCAATCAAAAAGAGGAAATTTATTCAATATTTTCACTCATCTGTGAAGGAGGGGCTTTAATTCTTCATGATGGAGTTATTTTATATGGAAATCAAGTTTACAAAAGCATTTGAATTGTAATCAAAATAATTTTCCACAGTGGAGGCCAGATAAAGCAAGATACTATCTTTATTCTTATTCAACATGACAAAAGAAACATTGAGTGTTAGTTAAATGCAAAAAAAAAAAAAAAATAGTAAAATTAGAAAATGTATTTTTTGACCATAATGTCCCAAATGAGAGACCAGTTTCTGAGACGGACCCATATATATAAAAAAAAACAGTGGAACAATTATCCGAACTGCCAGAGACAAAGTTTAAATTGATAATCAAGTTGTTGTTTTATGATTGTGCTATTTTGGAAAGCAAGGCCAACAGGTTATAGCGTTTTTCCAAACAGAGATTAAGCCTAGGCTCAGGATGTTTTCATACTTGCAATTTTTTGTACCCGAGGCAATTTGCAGCGAGATCTTGAGAAAAAGCAGTTTTAAAACATTGTTTTTTGTCTACAAAGGCATTCTCAGGTCCGCCTAAAAATGGTAGCGTTACTGTACACTAGAAGTAAACTTGGCTGCAACTGGACCAACATGAAAGTAATCTACCCAGGGGTGGACAAATCCCACTGGCCAAGTGAAAGCTCCAACTTGCTGGCAGGAGTCATACCGTATAATGGCTCTGCACTGCAATTCATTTTGCTTGGTTTCCACATACCTGCATGTTCCTGATTCTGAAATGGTCGCCTGTCATCCACGTACACGTGTTACTTAATCCATGCAGCAAAAATCACAGCTCGACTGATCTGTGAAGTGCAGCATGAGGAGTTTGTGCTACGGCCCTGCAATGACCTGGCGACTTGTCCAGGGTGTACCCTGCCTCTCGCCCATAGTCAGCTGGGATAGGCTCCAGCTTGTCCGCGACGCTGCACAGGATAAGCGGTTACTAGGGTGCATCAGTTGCCCCCTAAAAATGAAAAGTTCCTCCGATCATGATGCATTTTTGTTTTTATGTTCCTTTTGGTAAGAAAACACACTGGGTGAAATATTTTGACAAAATTCAAAAGTTTAATGGTGGCACCAGGAGCTCAAAGTTATGGAAAAAGCTGCTATTTTATGACTTTTATGACCAAATTTCGATCACTTTTCATGAAACATTATGGCACCTTATAGAGTATACCAAATATCTTAGATACACATTTTTAGTACATATTCTAAATATATTATCAAGCACAGTTTGAGTTTTAGCTGTTCATTGAATCATTGTTCAACTACTTTTAAACAATACAAATGTATTACGAATCACATTAATGCTTCTCAATCCCTTGCAAAGGTTCTTAACATGATCTCTGGCTCACAAGAAATCAATAAATGGAGTCCAACACTGTGATTCAAACCTTACGCGAAAACATAAAATAAGCATTTTTTTTGGCAAAAAATGAACCTCATGGTGCCACCATTAGACTTTTGAACAAGGGCGGCTGGTGCATAAGGGCGATTGGGCGACGCACTGCCAAAACGAAAAAAAAAATTCTTTTTTTAAAACAAACTTTCACCAGCGCTGCTCGAGGCCGTTTTAATCTGTCTCTGGGTATCTGTCCAATCAGGGTGGTCTTGCTTCTAGAGTACCGCCCCTTTTGGGGCGATTTCAGTCACGCTGAAAATCGCCCAAGAGTTCACTGATAGAGTCCCATGTTAATATATATATTTTTTCTCCTGACTGACACTTCAATGCAATCTCTATGGGTTCCGGGGGGCTTGCCCTAACGTGCTTACGTCACTGCGAAGCGCGGCAAAGTTGCGTTCGATCTGCTCAGTTTCTGAGGTGAGATGGATGCGGAAAGCAATTCAGTGCGGTCCTTAAAAGAAGTTCCATTTAGTCAGCGATCAAATCGAGCTAAATTGGCAACAAAACAAGCTGGACCCCCCTCGACCAAATCTAAACATAAAACAAATTTCGACAAGGGGGGGAAATCATATACTCGAGGTTTTACTTCAACATGGTCCCAGCGCAAATCCTGGCGAGCTGGCTGCGAGGACGCCTCAGCGGTTTTCTGCTCTCCCTGCTTACTTTCCCACCCTGGAGGTGGCTCCACGGACAACACTGCTTGGACGGTCACTGGAGTTTTGGACATGCATCATTTGTCAGAGAAAATAAAAAAGCATGAGTCATCAAAGATTCACATGGACAGCTGCCTGAAATTTTCGGCTTTTGGGAGAGTGAACATCGCTACACAGCTGGATGAGGGCTACAGGCTAGCAGTTCACCGCCACAACGATGAGGTGAGCAAGAACAGGCACATATTAAACCGGCTCACCCAGTGCGTGAAATTTTGTGGAATGTTCAAGTTAGCTCTACGAGGCAAAGACGAAACTGAGGGCTCCAGTCACCGTGGTGTTTTTCTGGGTTTGGTTGACTACTGACTTGCTACCTAGGTCAATTTACTTCAGTCCTGTGGACATTTATGGTCCGTGTACACATAACGAGGGAAAATTGCCCCCCCCCCGAAAAAAATTCAGGAGCCACCACTGCTTTTGAATATGGTCAAAAAATTTTACAGGATGTCTTTATTGGTGAAAAGGAACACCCAAACAAAAATGCATCAGATTTTATGAAAGTGAGGGCAACTGATGCACCCTAGCAGTTACGGATAATGGATGGATGGATGGATGGATGGATGGATGGAGTTTGTGCTCCAGTACGGCACTGAGGTACACTGAATCACCATGAAATGCTTTGTTTACACACGGCTACACATCAAAAGAAAATGTCTGGAAGTGTTTTTTTTTTTGTTGCGTCTACTTAGGGTGGTGCAGTGGTTAGCACGGTCGCTTCACATCAAGAAGGTTCTGGGTTCAAACCTGCTGATCAATCAGGGCCTTCATGAGTGGAGTTTAGATGTTCTCTTCATGTTTATGTGGCTTTCCTCAGGGTTCTCTGGTTTCCTCCCATAGTTCAAAGACATTTGGGTTAGGTCAACAACCTTCTTCTTCTTCTTTAGTGTTCTGCCTGATGGCAGGGAAGAATTCCCGTTGCCTTCTACTGGATTACCTAACCGCATGTCTTTGGATGGTGAGGGAAACCGGAGCACCCGAAGGAAACCCACACAGACACGGGGAGAACATGCAAACTCCATACAGAAAGGCCCCCATCAACCAATGGGCTCGAACCCAGAGCTTCCTTGCTGTAAGGCGACAGTGCTAACCACTACACCATCGTGCTGCCCTCCAGCAATTATGGCTACACTAAATTGCCCATAGGTGTGAATGTGAGCATGATGGTTGTTCATCTGTGATAGACTGGCGACTTGTCCTAGGGGTGTACCCCACCTCTCATCTAATGTCAACTCCATCACGACCCATGATAGATCCGCAGGGTGCTGAAAGAAGGCAAGTGGACTTGCTTGAAATTCTTGAACATGTTTCACCTCTCATCCAAAAGGCTTCTTCAGAACTGATGAGAGGTGAAACGTCTTCAAGAATTTCAAGCAAGTCCGGTTGCCTTCTTTTAGCACCAATGGTTTACTATGACCTGGATGACTGAGAACCTTCACAGACCTATTCCCATGATGGATAAGCAACAAAGAAAGTGAAGGAATTGAGGAGTCTACTTATGCCGCTTTTCCACTACAAACGCGGCTGAGTCGGGCTGAGCCGTGCCGTGCTGAGTTGGGCTGAGTCGAGCTGAGTGGGGCTGTTGAGTTGCATTTCGACTACAACCGCGCTGAACCATGCTGGCTGGAAGTGGGTGGACACATTGGGTGGAGTTAGCGAAAGTGGGTGGACGTCACGTGATGTCGTTAAGCAGCGCAAACAGTGACATCAGTGAGCTTTTAAGCGGTAGTCTCACGACCCGGATAGTAAACAATAAACATGGAGTCGTTAGTGTTGCTGGTCTTGGTGCTGTGGCTTGTTGTCACCGACAACGCCAACAGATACTGGCAAGAGCGTATAGATGAGGCGAGGCGCATAAGGCTTCAGAAATTCTCGTAATTCGTAATTATTATTCTTCCGGGTTTACGGTGTTTACAGATCCCAGCGTGCTCGCGGGGCGTGTGTGGGCATGTGAGGACACTCCTCCTCACCAATCAGTGCACAGGGGAGTGTCTGCTCACGCCCCCAGCCTCACTCGGCTCGGTTTGGCTCGCTTCAGCCCCACTCCAAAACGGTGCGAGTTTTAGGGGCTAAGCAGGGCTGAAGCGAGCCGAGTCGTGCTGTTCTTTGGTAGTCGAAACGCGAGCCGTGTCGGGCTGAAGTGAGCTGAAGCGAGCTGAAGTGAGCTGAAAAAGGGTAGTGGAAAAGGGCCAATATCCACCAGGCAGCTACGGATAAAAAACAAATAGCCTCGACATGAAATCTGCTAATCACAGTGGTTTTCGCAGTTCTAACCTGGATGTAGGAGTTTCTGATTTCAACTTTTCTTCCCTTCCCTTTTTTTTTCTAGCTTCAAACTCCACTTCATTTCCATCTGCTCCTTGTGTACTTCGACATCAAAATGTATATGAGACTAAATCAACTGCTCGATAAACCAAAGTCTTTGCTTCTGCTCT
Organism: Neoarius graeffei; assembly: GCF_027579695.1. NCBI lineage: Eukaryota > Metazoa > Chordata > Actinopteri > Siluriformes > Ariidae > Neoarius > Neoarius graeffei. The sequence continues at coordinate 50,545,926 of NC_083587.1, read as the reverse complement.
CTGTTCCATCTTTCTGTAGTATCTACCCCAACTCCCACCCACCCACCCCATCCATCTGTCTTTCTTTGAAAAAATAGTTTTTGCAGTTGCTTTGCTCTGGACGTGATGCTTCCTCCTTTTTCTCTTTCCTCTCACTGGCCTCTGTAGTTGTGGGCCTGACCCCCTCAGCCTTGCCTGACGCGTGATCGCAGCGATGCTTTATTACCAGCCGTCGCCTGTGCTCTTATCGTGTGCTGCCAATGCTCATTTCCTTCCTCAGATTGAAATGCAAATGTGAAATTTAATGATAAATGCATTATCTGATGGGGGCTGATAACACTGATTCACTGTCAGAGTAAAATGCACACCCCGGGGGGCTTCCCAGCACCAACTTACCGAAATCCACTTTTTTTTTTTCCTTTTATAACTGTATGTACCTGCTAGTAAATTCTGGAGGTCATATGCATTAAAGGCGAATCATATTTGGTGCGACCAGCAACGTGATGCCACTGGCGAGCAATAATTGCTACTGTTGCTATCTTGTTCGATGTATTATCCATCACTTTGATGAAGTGACTTTTAAGAAGATAGGAGGGGAAACAAGATAGAACTATTTTTTCTTCGAACCCTCTGAGAAAGCAAGGGGGTGGGGTGGGGTAAAATCTGCATGGTAAAATGAGATTCCTCAAGAAGAAATGATAAATATGTTTTTGTGTGTGCGTAAGCTTTCTGTTGGGGAAGCACAGTCCATGTGAAAGCACACACATACCGTACAGTATGCAATAAAGCTTTGGAGCAAAGCCATTTAATCCGTTCCATTCAACCCTGCTAACTTCTCTTATAATTCATTGGCGATAATAAGTTAATTTAAGTCCATCATTCCAATGGTCTATACAAGGTTCTCACAAAATGCAATTTAGTCCAATTTAGGACGCTTGTTGGATCACTGGAGCATTTAGTGTCAGAATTTCTACACACCTCTTTCCATTTTGCCACCTGGCCACAGCTGTTTTACTAAACGTAGATCAATGCTCATACAGTCAAAATTCTCCGAAATTGTTTTCAAGATTAGTCACAAGATTAATTATTCTCAATCATATAATACATATAATCATGTACAGATTGGGAAAAACTGAAGGGCTCCCCCCCCCAAAAAAAAAACAAAACAAAACCCTGCTGAGTTCAGTTTAAATCAAAATGCGCTCAAACATTAAATGAACTAAAAATCTCATTGTCCATCCTAAAAAATAAGTGCTACGATCGAAACTGCTTAAAGGTCATAGGTGACGGTCGGAGGTGAAATGTAGAAGATCAATTTTATTGTCTAGAAGAACGACCCAAAAAGCGAATTCAATTTTCTTAGTGTCTAATTTGCACCCTAAAATTGAATAAAACGGTTAAAATATACCGTTTTGCCCAATTTCCGAAGGTTTGTTTACATCTCACTTATGCGCACTTTCACCGCCAGGGGACCGTCGTCGTGACGTCATTTAAGCCAAACAGACCGGGAGCAGCTCTTTGTTTACTTGCGAACCGAGCACATGTGTACGGACTTTGGTCGTGAGAGGTTGTGTAAAATGTCTGATAGAGATTTTGAAGTAGGAACTCTCCAAATTGAATATCGAGAGGTGAAATATATGTCTGAAATATATGTCTGAACCTATGGCCGTTGCGAAGCAATCGGTGAATGTGGCTCACTGGTTTGACCGTGCGGCCTCGGAATCGGACAGCGACTCGGCCGACTCTGATCGCGGTGACCCTGGACCTCAACAAGACTCGCGCCCAAACGATTTATCCTGGTAGTTATGAAAAATTCCTACTTTTGTTGTAATACTAAATAAGAGCCCTTTTGAAGAATAATTAAACCGCCCTCCCTAGTAGATAAAGGTAACGATTACTTGACAGTGCGCCGGTAGGCCACATTAGCCTGCCATCTGCGGCATTATGCTATTTATAGCCGACTCTAAGCGAGGAAATATCCCTTTGTCTCATTTCCACAATGATTGTACAGGATCCCTCAGGATTCTTGACTTGTCAATTGCAAGCAAAAGTAAAAATGTTTACCTCCAATCTTCTCCTTTTTGCTTGAGCGTTGCTGCTCCGTTTCTTCTTTGACTGCTTGATTTTGTTTCACGCGCACAATCCACTCTCTCCGCCTCGTCTCCTCTTTCGGAAAAAGCCAACCCACTTACTCCGCCTCTTCTCATACATGTCAACCTTTGGTCAATCAAACCTGTATAACCAACCTCCACAATCCGTATTTCCCTTATAAAATCCGTATAAGATGCAAATTAAAATAATTTACCTAAAATTTGAATGATAATTAACAATGATATATCCCAGTTACGTACTTTTTATTCAATATTAATAACAATAAACCTTCAGAATGAATACAAAGCTCCAAAGTTTGACAAAAACACAAAGTGTTATCAGCGTAGTTACGAAGGAAATACTTCGTTGTTTGGAGACAGGTTTCACCGAGCGGCTATTATGCGCGAGACTTCATATTAGCCACAAAGTCAGGAAAATCTGTTCGTAAAATTACGTTATAATGACCAAATACAATGAAAAGTATTTTTCCAGTCTCACCTGTGAAAGGTAATCCCATGTGATCTCGTTTGGACGGTAAACCTGTTGGTACAGTTAAACGCAGCACAGGAATGAGGCATCTTTATTCTCGGCCAGAGACGGTTGAAGAATCTCCACTTTGCCACATCCAATATGGCGGCGAGGATGACGTATGATTCTACACAGAAGGCGGCGTCTATTGCTACGTTCACACTGCAGGCTGAAGTGACTCAAATCCGATCTTTTCGCCCATATGTGACCTGTATCCGATCTTTTATTGACAATATGAACGACACAGATCCGATTTTTTCAAATCCGACCCAGGCTGTTTGGATATGTGGTCCTAATTCCGATTCCTATCCGCTCTTTTCATATGCGACTTCAGTCTGAACCGCCAGGTCGCATTCATCCGACTTACACGTCATCAACAAGCCACAAACGTCACTATTCTGCGCTGAAGTAGGCGGCGGGTCTCTCAAAAAAAGTTACAACAACATGGCGCATAATCACGGGCGCAGATAGAGGGTGGGACTCGTCCCACCCAGATTTAAATTCACCTCGTTCGGTCCCCCCCACTTATAGGGAGGAAAAAACGTCTATGCTGTCTTTCTTTGCATAAGGCAAACCTCACGGAAAAATCAAAAGACTAATTACCATTCGGTTTATTGAGGTGCACAGCAGTGTATACATAGTTGCAACAACTCACATAAAACAAAGACTGATATTCGGTTGGTTGAGCTGCGCAGACTGCACAGGTTGCGAGCTCGAGCTTGGTTGCTATGGTAACCCACAACAAGTTTGACAGGCATATCGGGGTTGGGGTTGGTTTGCTGGCAGCTTTGTCCCCCCCAGTTTTTTGCCCCCCCCAGTTCAAAAAACGTATCTGCGCCCCTGCGCATGACATCAATGCGAGGGACGCTTCGGGCTGTGAAGGTTCTGAATCTTCTCAATGGAAGGACGCAGAGGTTAGGGAGCTGATTTCCATTTGGGGGGATACAGCTATTCAAGCTAGATTGGATGGGTCATACCGCAACCGCGCGGTTTTACTTCCATAAACACTGGCCATGCTCACTGCGTGTGACGTCGTCGTATCCTGCAATGCGCATGCGGAACACTTTTAGGTCGCTTTTCGTTCATCCTGAGGATCACATACAAGTCGCATATATTTGTTAATGTGAACGACCTCACAAAAAAATCGGATTTCACAAAAGAATTGAGCATTAAGCCTTGCAGTGTGAACGTAGCGTAAGTTTACTGTATATATCTATGACTTCACGGTTGGCGGGATTCTCGCAATGCGGTGTGCGCATGATCAAAAGTGGAACGAAGTCTCGCTACCACAAGATAACGCGCGATTTCATAAGACTCTTTACTGGCTGTCTGTGGTGTACAGTACGTTTGTAAATGTTATGCGCTCTTTTATCATCGTGGGAATTGATTATAGCTCTAAAAAAATATTGAAGGTTTTTTAAAGAATATGTATAACTTTATTTATACGCCTGTATACTACGTTTATTGAATCAAATCCGTATAAAATACGGACATTCCGTATAGGTTGACATGTATGTCTTCTTTTTCGGAAAAAGCCAACCCTCTTGCGCCGCCTCTTCTCCTCTTCCGGAAAAAGCCAATCCACTCTCTCTGCCTCTTCTCCTCTCTCGGAAAAAGGTAAAAACTTCTTCCTGAACCGGTCCCGTTGTTACAGTTCACTGCACAACAATAAGGCACAGGGTTTTTCTTCGGAAATTCCTGAACGCACGTCTGCATTCAAGCCGAACGGCAATGTAAGTAAACGGAAGTGGACTCAACTCAAGCGGTTTGTTTGTCTTAAATGACGTCACGCACCGAGTGGTCACGAAAATAGTCGAACAGAAATTCGCTGCAATCCGCGCTAACTTATTTTAATTATTACTTATTAACAATACTTCTTGGGACCAGAAGAAAATTACAGAGGGTTTTTAACATATAAAGTTTCAAATGAGCATAAAATTAAAACTGTTGCCTATGAGCTTTAAAGGAAAACTGAAGGCAATTTTTTTATCATCAAAATTCTATTTATTTCATTTTATTAAATATAAGAATGCATTTTTGATAGCTATTTTGTCACTGCTACAGCAAGTTATGAGTGTTTGAAATATGCTCTGAAATATATCAGTCCATATGTCAAAGCGATGGCTGTAAACGAGATTCGCTGAGACCTGTGCGAGACATCGTAGGATGGAAGTAAAACGTACAGCGGAAATCAAAGTGACCAATATAGACTACTCCCTATATAGAATTACTATATAGAGGACTGTATAGTGAGCTCATTGGTAAAATGAAGGAAAAAAAAACGCTTTCGGACACTAATCCGTCACGCTGGTATTTACGTCATTACTGTCACACAATTAAAACGTGTCAGATCAGGAGGCTGGTGGGTTTTCAAAATAATAAATACATGCATGTGTTTCTGTGATAAATTCATATTATACTGAGTGCATTTCCTACATTAATCAATACAAAGTACTTTGTGTCTGCTGCATCTTTCAGTTCTTTTAAATCAAGGCTGAATACTTTCTTCTTTGCCTTTTATTAAATCAAATTTGACACTTTTAATTTGATTTCTTTCAGCGCGACCGCAATGCATGATGGGACATATTGCTTTGGTTAGTTACCATCGTTGTATACTACTTTTCGTGATGCATTGTGGGATACTTTGAGTGCACTATATAAGGTGTAAATAATCCTCTCTAAGGTTTCGGACAGCACTACAAAATGTCGTCCTCACTATATAGTGCCCTATACAGTGGGGCAAAAAAGTATTTAGTCAGTCACTAATTGTGCAAGTTCTCCCACTTAAAAAGATGAGAGAGGCCTGTAATTTTCATCATAGGTATACTTCAACTATGAGAGACAAAATGAGAAAAAAAAATCCAGAACATCACATTGTCTGATTTTTAAAGAATTTATTTGCAAATTATGGTGGAAAATAAGTATTTGGTCAATAACAAAAATTCATCTCAATACTTTGTTATATACCCTCTGTTGGCAATGACAGAGGTCAAACATTTTCTGTAAGTCTTCACAAGGTTTTCACACACTGTTGCTGGTATTTTGGCCCATTCCTCCATGCAGATCTCCTCTAGAGCAGTGATGTTTTGGGCCTGTCGCTGGGCAACACGGACTTTCAACTCCCTCCAAAGATTTTCTATGGGGTTGAGATCTGGAGACTGGCTAGGCCACTCCAGGACCTTGAAATGCTTCTTACAAAGCCACTCCTTCGTTGCCCGGGTGGTGTGTTTGGGATCATTGTCATGCTGAAAGACCCAGCCACGTTTCATCTTCAATGCCCTTGCTGATGGAAGGAGGTTTTCACTCAGAATCTCACGATACATGGCCCCATTCATTCTTTCCTTTACACGGATCAGTCGTCCTGGTCCCTTTGCAGAAAAACAGCCCCAAAGCATGATGTTTCCACCCCCATGCTTCACAGTAGGTATGGTGTTCTTTGGATGCAACTCAGCATTCTTTCTCCTCCAAACACGACAAGTTGAGTTTTTACCAAAAAGTTCTATTTTGGTTTCATCTGACCATATGACATTCTCCCAATCCTCTTCTGGATCATCCAAATGCTCTCTAGCAAACTTCAGACGGGCCTGGACATGTACTGGCTTAAGCAGGGGGACATGTCTGGCACTGCAGGATATGAGTCCCTGGCAGCGTAGTGCGTTACTGATGGTAGCCTTTGTTACTTTGGTCCCAGCTCTCTGCAGGTCATTCGCTAGGTCCCCCCGTGTGGTTCTGGGATTTTTGCTCACCGTTCTTGTGATCATTTTGACCCCACGGGGTGAGATCTTGCGTGGAGCCCCAGATCGAGGGAGATTATCAGTGGTCTTGTGTGTCTTCCATTTTCTAATAATTGCTCCCACAGTTGATTTCTTCACACCAAGCTGCTTACCTATTGCAGATTCAGTCTTCCCAGCCTGGTGCAGATCTACAATTTTGTTTCTGGTGTCCTTTGACAGCTCTTTGGTCTTGGCCATAGTGGAGTTTGGAGTGTGACTGTTTGAGGTTGTGGACAGGTGTCTTTGATACTGATAACGAGTTCAAACAGGTGCCATTAATACAGGTAACGAGTGGAGGACAGAGGAGCCTCTTAAAGAAGAAGTTACAGGTCTGTGAGAGCCAGAAATCTTGCTTGTTTGTAGGTGACCAAATACTTATTTTACCGAGGAATTTACCAATTAATTCATTAAAAATCCTACAACGTGATTTCCTGGATTCTTTCCCCCCATTCTGTCTCTCATAGTTGAAGTGTACCTATGATGAAAATTACAGGCCTCTCTCATCTTTTTAAGTGGGAGAACTTGCACAATTGATGGCTGACTAAATACTTTTTTGCCCCACTGTATAGTGAGTAAGGAGCGATTTCGGACACAGGGCAACATCTGCCAGCATTGTCAAAAGACACGTGCATCCTCTTTCGAATGCTGATGTAATCAAGCCGGAAGTTTTGTTTGTTTTGATAGCGATCAGGAAAGTTTGAAAAAAGCAGGTAGTAATCGTTATTTAAACTAGTTTTTGTGCAATATTTCATTTGGAAAACAGTTTTCAAAATGGCGGCACTGACACCTGGCTGACGCTTTATGTTTCGAAGTCTTGCACAAGTCTCGTGAAGATCGTGCGGATAAGCGACGCCTGCCGTGGACCAAACGAACTAAATTCAACATGGCTAAAAACCAAATAGGCCGATAAGTATAATATTTAATTGCAATTAGTTGCCAATACGAGTCACGATATAAGGTTACTAAAACCGAAAACGTAATTGAATAACACGTTAATTAAGAAATAAAGCAAGTTTAAAAATAACTTCAGTTCCCCTTTAAGTCCAACATTAGGAGCCTATAGGTAGTATCTCACTGGGCTGCGACAGCCCGCGACTAGTTGGAGACACAACAATTGCAATAAAATTTGTGAATTAGCTATAATTTTCACTTGGAATCACACTGAATTGATATTCCGCAATTGTGTCTCCAACTAGTAGCAGGCTGTCGCAGCCCGGCTTTCCCTCGGCAGGCAGGGAAGTAGAGGAAGCCTCACGGAAACTGACTTGAAAAGGGTTCGCGACGGCTTTGCGACACCAGCGACGCATTTGTGGCTATTTTGAGAGCAATTTTGTCGCACAAATTTTTTGAACATGTTCAAAATTTCAGCGACGAAGGAGCGACACTTTGCGACTCATGCGAGGAAATTGAGAAGCCCCGCGAATGTTTCAAGACACTTTTGAAACTCTCTCGCGAATGACGTTCGCAATTTGTCGCAGCCCAGTGAGATCCTGGCTTATGTAAAATTTATTTTGCTAAATCCCAGCAGCTGTCAGGTTCAAAACTTGCAAAGTCCTTTAGCCGATAGATTCTGTGCAGCGAGTTCTGTGTGCATGGTTTGTTTTGGAAGAAAGAAAAAAAAAACAACAGCAAAAAAAAAAAACGTGGCAGATGATAGCTTGTTCAAAGATTATTCTGAGGAAGACGTTCAGCCATAAAAAAAAAAAAAAACCTTGAAAACACATACGATACCCAGAAAAATAGCAAAAGAACATAGAAAAAACAAAACTGCATAGTATTGAGGGAAAATCTCCGACTGTTGCCTGTGATCATCAGGCAAAAACGTGTTCGGGGAAACACAGTATAGTCATATGATTTTTCAATGATTCCTTGTGTAATATTGAGTATGGAGATTAATCAGTGTGTCGTTAACGCGTCTTAAAAACATCCTTCTTAAAATAAGTCAATTTTATCGTCAATATTAATTCAGCACTGGCTACCAGACCACAATCTTCTGAGACAGTTATTATCTGGTACCTGTGACACTGATATACACCGATCAGTCATAACATTAAAACCACTGACACGTGAATTGAATAATATCTATTATCTCATTACAGTGGTGCCTGTCAAGGGGTGGGATATATTAGGCAGCAGTATATTCGAACAGTCATTTCTTGAAGTTGATGTGTTGGAAGCAGGAAAAATGGGCATGCGTAAGGATCTTGTAGCACAAACTGCTGAAAAAAGCTAATGCTGGCTAAAACCAGTGTTGTAGTCGAGTCGCTAAACCTCGAGTCCGAGTCCAGTCTCGAGTCTCCAGTGTTCAAGTCCGAGCCAAGTCCGAGTCATTAAAAAAAAAAAAAATTCGAGTCGAGTCCACTATTGATCCGAGTCGAGCCCCAGAACAAGACTACAACCGTACTATTTGACGGTGTTTGTTTTAGTGCCATTAACATTAGTTTGTTCCTGAACATGCCGTATGAACAGGTGAATGTGCTTCTCTTTATTAGGGAGTGTGAAGTATTCTGTCAGAGATGGTTGGGAAACGGATGTAAGTGCAGAAGGTGTGTTTATTAATGCAAGTGAAGATGGTAAACCAGGGCTTTTCAAAGTGTGGGGCACGCCTCCCCTAGGGGGCACCAGAGTTCTTCGGGGGGGCGCAACGTGAGGAAAAATAAACCAGAATAAGTTACTATTGCGGACATTTAGCGAACTTCAGCTAGCCTTTGCCAGAGACAAAATGGATCGATTTTTAGTACCTAAAGCTACAGTGAGTGAGGAGACGGAGTCTGGGCCAAGCAAAAAAAGAAGGAAGTATGACCACGATTATTTAAAGTTTGGATTTTCATGGACTGGATCTGAAGATGCTCCACTGCCACAGTGTGTTGTCTGCCAAGAGGTGCTAGCTAACGATGCTATGAGATGTTTAAAATGTGTAAAACAAGATGTTTAAAAAAAAAAGCACAGATGTTTAAAATGTGTAAAACAAGATGTTTTAATAAAGCTCATATGTTTTAAATGTGTAAAAAATATGTTTTCAAAAAGCACAGATGTTTAAAATGTGTAAAAGAAAAAAATAAAAATGTGTACAACAACCATTTTTTTTTAAATACGAATGGAACATTAAGTATAGCAACAACAAAAATTGTAGGGGGGGGGGGGGGGGGGTGCGCTGTTGTTTATTTGCTCTCTGAGGGGGGGCTGACTCTCCCACACTTTGAAAACCCCTGCGGTAAAGATCCAGAACGGCAGGCAAAATCGTAAAACGGTGAAACAGGCAATAGGTCGAGTGAGGCACAAACAGACTATCGTAGACTCGGCAGAATCAAAGACGAGAAACAGGAAATCAGGGATCAGGAAACCAAACAAGGAAATAAGGCTCGGTAATGTATCACCAATGCAACTCAATACTTCGCAAAGTCAGTGTGTTTTCACGGTTTTTATATAGGCGCGCTGATTGCGCCTTAATCCTGTGCAGGTGTGAGTCATTTACGCAAGAGTCCGCTTGACTGTCCAAAGTACACCCAAGAATCTATCTGATGCACACGCCAAGGCGCGCAGGTGTGACACGCTTACATGAAATTAATACAAAATTAATGTAGATATAAATATCTTATGCCAAATTACTGTATTATGGCATGTTACCAAAAAAATAAAGAAAAAAAATCAGAGTCCTCATCTCCATTTTCCGAGTCCTAATGCAGTTAATGGACGAGTCCGAGTCCAAGTCATCAGTGCTCAAGTCCGAGTCGAGTTACGAGTCCTTAAAATTAGGGCACGAGTCGGACTCGAGTACTACAAGCCTGGTTCAAACAGAAAGGTGTCAGCATGAACTTTTTCAGCAGTTTGTGCTCCAGTAGCTCTTCTGTGGGATTGGACCATATGGCCTTGCCTTCGTGCCCCATGCGAATCAGTGAGCCTTCGATACCCATGAACCCATCACTGGTTCATCAGTTCTCCTTCCTTGGACCACTTTTGGTCGGTACTAACCATTGCATACTGGGAACACCCTACAAGATGTGCCATTTTGGAGATGCTCAGCCCCAATCATCTAACCATCGCAATTTGGCCCTTATCAAAGTCGCTCAGATCCTTACGCTTGCCCATTTTTCCTGCTTCCAACACATCAACTTCGAGAACCGACTGTTCTCTTGCTGCCTAATATAATATATCCCACCCCTTGACAGGTGCCATTGTAACGAGATAATCAATAATATTCACTTCTTCACCTGTCAGTGGTCATAACGTTTTGGCTGATCGGTGTATTATTTGGGTGAATGTCAAAGAAATGTTGCATGGGCTTTACTTCGAATAAACATATGTGGCAGATCACAGAATCCAGGGACACATGTCGGCCGAAACGAATCCGAGATAATCGCAAAAGAAGCATTTTTTTTTCGAAATTTGTGATTTTTGTTTTTTTCCATCATGTGCAAGTTGAGATCTTGAAGAATGCAATCAGTATTTCAGACAATAGATTGTTTTGTTGGAAAAGCATACATTTTTTGTTGCAAATTGTCTCGTTTTTGTCAGGACTGTAGTCTGCTGGGGGGTGTGGGTAAATTACCATATGGGCCATTCACATGATGATTTAAGTCTTTTGTTTGTTTTTTCCGCGAATCAGCTGTATGATACGGGCTGAGCGCATGGCTACTTAACCTGCATACAGGCGTGTGATTTCACTATGGAATGAGTTACTAAACAGAGCGCAGAGGAGCCGACACATCGCGAAGCAAACAGACACTCGGTATTTACATCGGAGATCACCATTTCTAGCAAAAAAAACCCGCAACCTCGTTTTCCAGATTGAATGGAATACTTGAATGATTGGATGATACACGGACCGTTCTAGGACTACATTCCATCGGAGGCATTGGTGTGTGCAAGGCGCCGTTTCTCTTTCTGATGGGGTAAGTTTATTAATCTAAGGCTGTGTGGTTATTTTTTGCATGTAACGGAGAGTGTTGTGGTTTGGTTAAGCCTAGGTCACAACCGGACGTACGATTTTTTGGCCGTGTGATTTTTGGCGTTTCCCAAATCGCTGCGTTTTTTTTTTGTTCACGGAGAAAGACGCGCGTTGGCCGTAAGTTTGTCTTGCAACCTGAAAAAAACGTAAGCGCCTGTAGAGTTTGTCTGACATGACAACGAACCTCTGCGGCCGGTCTGCGGCTCGAAAATCAGCACGTCACACGCGCGCTCTCGTGCGTTTCATGCGCGCTCTCCGTGTGTTTCTTGCGTTTTTTGCGTGTAGACCGGCCGTAGGAGCACGTACTGTACGGCCGGTTGTGACCGAGGCTTTACATGAAACTAGTGTTGTGTTAGTTGTGTCATCATGGTGCTATCTTTCTTTCTTACGGTGTGAGTAATTTTTCAACCACAAAACGTTAAAGTATACATTAGGACTTATTTTTGTACTTCATAATTGTGTTGGGCATACTTTGCATGGAAGGAAAATTGACGTGGTGATCTTTGTTTACATGAAAGTAGCATTGTGCTAGCTCGTAGGGGGTAGGGTTTTCCTTAATGTCATGCAAATGAGCACCATTATGTGCCCGCCCTGCACCCAGAGTAGCTGAGATGGAAAACTTTGAGGGCGATTTTCTCCCTTTCCTGTTTTAAGAAGTATACACTTTCAAAAAGCCACACATTCTTCAAATATTGTCAGATCTCCACACGGAAGGCATCATTGGAAAGCTTAGAAACTGTACTTTCTCAATCTGTCAATAACTCAAAATGCCCCCGGGCAGACATGTGTCCCTGGATTCTGTGATCTGCCACATATTTGAACACTATATACCGTATTTTCTGGACTATAAGCCGCTACTTTTTTCCTAGGTTTTGAACCATGCGGCTTATACAAAGGTGCGGCTATTCTGTGGATTTTTCTTCCACCGCTAGGGGCGCTCTAACCGGAAGTAGAATCAAAAATAAGATAGACGAAAAATCAATGCAAAGAAGAATTAGCAGATCTTTAGCAGATAGAACACGCACGACAAATTACTAACTGGTAATTATTTTCAAATCCAGCGAAGATGATTAAAGTGACTTGTGGTTTCAAACACAGGAGAAATGAAGGTAAATAAATACCGGTTATTTTCTCTTGGTTCTGTTCCGTTTTAATCAGCAAAGTTGCTGCCGTGTTAAAAGGCACTGTTCGGAAAGAATCTGTTCAGGTACATACATGTACATTTACAGTACAAAATCGTTCTGTACATGCAGTAAATATCTAATTTTTCAACATAGATATCTGCGGCTTATAGCCCGGTGCGGCTTGTATATCTTTTTTTAAATTTTTTTTTAAAAATAGAGCGGATGCGGCTTATATAAGGGTGCGCTCTATAGTCCAGAAAATACGGTAATATTTTCTCGCTCACTGTTTTGAAAATGTCTTTGAAGTATCTCATTTTCGTTGTATGAATGTCAATTAAGCCATCATAAGCACAAATATTGAAACTGTAAATGATGAAATGAGATTTAGAGTTTCAATTAAAGGGAAATTAAATGATGTTGGGGCATTTATTTATTTATTTATTTATTTATTTAGCTGGGATGGCTTGGTTTCACTTTTCCCCTTCGTGTGAAGCGTTACTGCAAGTCCTTCTGAATGATTGGCTTTATCCTGTGATGGGCGTGGATTCTTCTAGGAAGACCCCGCCCCCATCCACAGGGCATGAGGGTCTCTCTGACTGAATGTTCCGCTTTGTAGTGAAATGATTTCGACCATGTGCTATGACCTTCACAGTCAGCAGATCCAAACCTAAGTTGCAGAGACTTATAGAACCTACAGTACGTTTTATGGATTCGAGCTGTTTTTGGTGATGGTCCAACACCTTACGAAGACAATTTTTGCTTTGATTTTTCTGAAAGTACAAACAATAGCAAGGCTTACAGGAGGTATATGAGTGCAGCTGAAGATGGCTAATTTTAGTGCTCATTAAAAGCTGAAGAGTTTTACCTTGTCAAGGATATCTTTAGATGCCCTGCTATTGAATGGCTTAAATCCCCTGATCCCAGATGGATTCATTTAAACGGTGTCATAATGGGCTGCTTACAAGCGATTACTAGCCGTTAGCTAATGGGCTAAATGCTTGAAGGAGGGCCAGGGACAATCTGATGTCATCCAAACCTTGCCAGATAGCGAGAGCGAAATGATCCGAGACCTTCAAGCCTGCGTGCTTTGGGTTTATTCGCTCGTTTCGTTTAATTTTAAGACAATGTTGTGATGTTAAGATTGCGTGTTTATTGATGCTAGCATAGCTACTGTAGTACAAAATGAACAGCAAGCCAGGATACAGTGAATATTCAGTGTGCAGTGGGGTGAATTTTAACAAGATATGCTCAAAAATATCGTAATATCATATAAATACATAGCTTTTAGAAATTCTACCAAGGCTAATATTGGTACTGGGAATGACATTGGTACCAATACTGCACATAAACTTTTTTTTTCCCCCCATGGATGAGTTTACTGTACGGTACATACAACATGATTTGCAAAATTCCCATCATGTCTGTTCAGGACACTTACTTGGACCGTCCCACTCTTCTGTTTCCAGAGGAGGAGGTCTGGTCTTGTCATTTTGTCCTTCTATGTCTGTATCTCCTATCTCTCGGTTGCTGGTCTCTTCTCCTAGAATATGAAAAGAGACAATATGTTACATGTATTTGTTTTTTCAATACAGCTACTGAAACGTGAAGTGCTCGTGAGAAAATAAACTCTTCCTGAATGATTTACCTGAGGCATTAGATACTCAACTGAAGTGACAACAAAACAGAGTTTGTCATATTTAGGTAGAGTTAGGGCTTACAATAGTTCAAGAAATGTCATTTTACAGCATAGATGTTTATTAAAAAAAAAAAAGTATGCCCACCCATTGACTTTTCATAATACATTGTGAAAAGTTCATTTCTATACACGGGATATTACACGGTGGAGCGAAGACATGAAGTTTATCTTCGGGTGGTGAGCATATTCACGAGTGAGTGAAGCAAACGGGTGAAATATTTTTCAAAATGAGAAGATAAACTTCATTTATTTTTTTCGCGGTCCAGTTTCCATCAAATCCTGTGCTCTGATTGGCTGGCGAGCAGGTCCGTATACTACGATACGGACCCTGGTTATGGACCTCTGGTGACTCGCTCGTTCACAACAACAACAACAAACATGGTAGCATTTTTTGTCAACATTTATCTTTTTTTTAATAATATTTATTTATAAGATTCTCAAAAATCTTATAAATTTTTGCCAGCATTTCTCAGGAGAATAGCATTAATTTTACAGCATGGATAGCGATAACGACAGTGTTCACAGTGAAAGCGGGTTTTACTACCCTGAGGAAGAAGAAATAAAAGAAAACATTTCAGGAGAAAGCTAAAAACCTCTAACTGTTGCTAACGCCGAGCAAAAACATGGCTGAATGACTCAATTTTGTATAAACAGGGGACTACATAGGCGGCAAAATGTAGTTTTTTTCCTGCCATGGAAGTGCACTTGTATACCGAGGAGGAAGCAATTTGCATTACAGCCGTGAATGAGGATTCAAAATGGCGTCTTGGCTCGGTTTTCCCTTTTGGGCGCTCTCGTTTTCTGTTAGAATTTGGTAAAGAAAAAAATAAATATATTATTTACCAGCTTAAGATCAGTCCACTGGATATGAGCAATCACATGCTCTGATTGGCTAATCTACTACTAGGCTATCAGCTCATATACCGTGAGTAGAGAAAAACAAAATGGCGGAGCGTGTTGCTGAACCAACCGAAATAAAAACTCTACTCAAAAACAAAACCACAAAAAATGCAAAAAAATAAAAAATAAATAAAAAATGCAATAAAAGTATTTGATGGTAAGAATGTATCTTTTTTATTTTTCAAGAATTATTATTACAGCATTTTTCACAAACTGCTCCTGTCATTTCGCCGGTTTGTTTACATTCTAAGCGGAAATGATTTTTTCAGAAGTTTTGTATAAAGTTCTTATTTATGGAATTTGCAAAAAAATACAAATAAAGATGCCCCGTTTCTCAAAATCCAGTGAATGTGGATAGAACAAAACAGTTACTCCGCTCAATCTTGTCGTACACGGCTTATAGCCGACTCCTTGCTACGCGCCACGTCGGCTATCAGCTCATGAACGACTCGATTTTGTGGAATGACTGTTAAATACGTCATTCAGATCTGCGATGTGTTTCATCTGAAAAATGCAAGTTTTTCATCATGAGAGGATACACTTTGTATATTCTCGCCAACGTGTGATTTTCTTTTTATTATATAGACACATTCACAAACAACAAGTACCCAAATTTATCAAAACAATTCATCGATTTCTTCACAAGTCAGAATATTGGAAAATATATGTGTTGCTCAATGTCCCGGATGTAGTTCGTATGAAAAATACGAGTGGCGTATTTCCCAGTAAAACACTTGTGTATACACAATAAATAATGTTACGTAATTAGTTTTGAAAATGCAATTCTCTGAAATGAAATAAAATTTCTGAGGGAAAATAACACATATAATGAACTAATTATGTAAAATCAACAATTTATTACAAGCATCTTCCAATGTGTTATTCTTAAAAACGGACACCTCACACTAATTTAAAACAATTAAGCAAATCATATCTAAATATCGGGCGGCACGGTGGTGTAGTGGTTAGCGCTGTCGCCTCACAGCAAGAAGGTCCTGGGTTCGAGCCCCGGGGCCGGCGAGGGCCTTTCTGTGTGGAGTTTGCATGTTCTCCCCGTGTCCGCGTGGGTTTCCTCCGGGTGCTCCGGTTTCCCCCACAGTCCAAAGACATGCAGGTTAGGTTAACTGGTGACTCTAAATTGAGCGTAGGTGTGAATGTGAGTGTGAATGGTTGTCTGTGTCTATGTGTCAGCCCTGTGATGACCTGGCGACTTGTCCAGGGTGTACCCCGCCTTTCGCCCGTAGTCAGCTGGGATAGGCTCCGGCTTGCCTGCGACCCTGTAGAAGGATAAAGCGGCTACAGATAATAAGATGAGATTAGATATTCCTGATCAGTGGATCAGCTGAGTTACACTGATGGTGAATTGCAAATCTGACCTCAAATCTCATTTCTCGCACAGCAGATCTGACAGTAGCGATTTAAAAAGTGCTTTTTTCGAATGCATGATCGTTTCTATAGAAACAGCTCATTCATACTGTCCAGTGTGGTCATTATGGTAGAAGATCTACATGTTGTAAGTCTAATAATAAACAGATAAGCAAATGTGTTATCTAACAAATAAATTGTAGAACCACGGGATTATACAGGGTGTTTCAAAAAAATTTTGATATCATTCCACAATCTAATAACTTTGCCAATTCTCATTCAATTGACCTCAAATTTTAACAGCATAATGTGGGAACAGGTCAAAAGTTTATGTTTAATGTTTTTGGTTTTTATCTTTTTAGGTATAGAAATGCCATTCACTGGAAAAGAAAAGGCGTTTTGTGTGTTAGAGTAGAAGAAGAAGAAACCTTTATTTGTCACATGCACACTTCAAGCACAGTGAGATTCATCCTCTGTATTTAACCCATCTGAAGCAGTGAACACACACACACACCCAGAGCAGTGGGCAGCCACACTACAGTGCCCGAGGAGCAGTTAGGGGTTAAAGTGCATATTCTGGACCAATTTCGTTTTTTTTTTTTTTAATATGAAAGTATGTCTCTTTACACACTCATCCAGAAGGGTAATTTTGCACAAGGTCATCTGTCTACAGCAGAAAAAAATAAAATAACAAAACGCGTCTGGAAAAATCCCGAGGGAGTCTGGAGCCAGATTCGTGACGTCATCTGCGGAAGCGCCAGCAGGCTGCGAGAGCTTTGCACGGTTTCAGTGCACAGCCTGTGTAGACCAAGCGCTCCCGTTTCTCTCTCATTGTCCGGTCTTCTGGGAAACGATGAGTACTAATCCCATCAAGATTGGTGTTGCTACACCCTCCTACGATACATCTGTTAACCATTTTAATAATTACGCGATAACGTTGAAGAAATTTGCAGAAAACCACCAGGTCGTTTTCTCATAAACAAACCAGCGCTGACGTAGGATTCAGAAGGAGGCGTCCCGCACACGACGTCACGAAAATCAATGTTTGCCGGGAAATCCAAATGCCAAGTTTTTTCAGAGGCGGACCAATTCGCCTCAAATGGCTTGATTTCAACTGAATTTTTCTGGTATTGCGCAAGGTCAAAACATTGCACAAAATGTGACAGATATTTGACCAAAGTTTAATATAAAATAGTAGAATTACATTGATCTTGCTCCTGAATTTACCTGTGATATGCACTTTAAGTACCTTGCTCAAGGGCACTTCAGCCCAAGGCTGCCCCATGTTCACCTAACTGCATGTCTTTGAACTGTGGGGGAAACTGGAGCACCCGGAGGAAACCCATGCTGACACGGGGAGAACATGCAAACTCGGTGTTCTCCACGGGCGCTTTTAAAGTGGCGCACCGCCACGTTATAATTCTGGCCCACCGCCCTTCCCTTGGCAAAAAAACAAAACGTAACTTCATCAGTATACACCAGGCATCACCAAATGGCGGACCTCGGTCCGGATCCGGATCCAGTGATGGTTCTGTCCGGACCCGTGACCAATGGTAAATTCACGAGATTAAGTAATTTTCATGGAGCATTATTTTAGACGGTCGTGGCTATTGACAGCGGGCGCTGCTACTCCAGTTAATACGACAATAGCTTCACTCAGTTGAGCCAATAAAATCGTTAGTTTACCCAGCACGCCACAGCACAGCAACAAGCAGAGAGGAAGAGAGTTAAGTTAAGAGACAACCGACCGAGACAACATGGCTTGCTCCAAAAGGCGGCGGAAAGTAGACAAGAAAAATCGTTGTTTTAAAGATGAATGGACGGAGAAATATATGTTCATTCTTCCGGCGAGCAGTTCAAAACCAGTGTGCCTCATATGCTCCGAAAACGTGGCATTAATTAAAAGCGGCAACGTGAAGCGCCACTACGAAACAAAGCACAGCTCTTTTGAGCAAAGTTATCCCCTGAAGTCTGAGCTGAGGGCACGCAAAATAACCCAACTGCAAGCACAGTATGACAGGGCTACCCGACTCATCACACATACATTTACAGCCCAGCAACGTGCAAACGAATGTTCCTTAAAAGTAGCGTGGATTTTGGGGCAACATAAAAAAACATTTAGTGATGGGACAGTTGTGAAGGAGTGCTTAAACGCCGTTGCTGAGACATTGATCTGCAAGGAAATGCTGCATTAAGAGAGCATTTTGAGACAACTGACCCTGCTACTTTCTGGTTACAGACTGTTTCTGAGGCTACATCCACACGACAACAGCAACGAGATGTTATTAAAAAAAAATCGCGTCCACATGGGCAACGGATCAGTAAAATATCAGGTCCATATGGCAACGCAACGCTTGCTGAAAACGATGCAATACACATGCCACACCTCTAGGGGCGCTGTAAGACGGTCCCTTCAGAGACACCAGAACAATAGAAGAAGTAAGGACGCATGCGCATAAACTATTATGCGCGAGACTTCATATTAGCCACAAAGTCAGAAAAATCTGTTCGTAAAATTACGTTATAATGACCAAATACAATGAAAAGTATTTTTCCAGTCTCACCTGTGAAAGGTAATCCCATGTGATCTCGTTTGGACAGCAAACCTGTTGGTATAGTTAAACGCAGCACATGAATGAGGCATCTTTATTCTCCGCTTTGACCCATCCAATATGGCGGCGAGGATGATGTATGATTCTACGCGGAAGGCGGCGTCTTTAATGGCCCGGAATAAATTGAATGCTACACGTTGATGGATTAATTTGTTCTTCTACGCCCTTTTTGAGGAATGTATTGTCGGACTTAAACCGACATCTGAAGAGGTGAGATCGCTCCTTTTTTTCCCTATTTTTGCTGGCGGGATTGACTCTGCCCTAAGAGCTATTCTCTCTCTCTCTCTCTCTCTCTCACTTTGCACCATTACACAATAAATATTCACAGTGAAAATATTTTGTAAGCGCATTTCATGAACCAAGTTATAGGATTTGTTGACAACTCGCATCGAGTTCGTTACACTTCTACCCGGCGTGAAGCACATGTGGTTGTGACATCATCGTAAACAAATCCGTTCTACTCATCCAGACGACTTCGCAACGGCGCCATTGCCAGATCTTTCCACTCTGGAACCCGTTCTCAAAAGATTTCGTTTTGGGGCACCCAAAACGCCGGTGCCGTGTGGACGCCAGGCCGAAACGATAAACAATTTTATCGGATTCACCTGAATCCGTTGCCGTGTGGACAGGGCCTGAGAGTGTGTTCCCTGGTCTAATCAAAGGAGCACTGCACAACTTGACTATGTTTGGATCGACTTACAGCTGTGAGTCAGCTTTTTCCACTATGAACATTGTCAAAACCAAGTACCGTTCTAGGCTCAACAATGAACACCTACATATCTGCATGAGAATGGCACTCCAACCAAGATTTAAATTACTGCCAGGTCAGCCACATGCCCGTTTTTCTCATTAAGAAGAGTAAAAGAAGAATTAAAAGAGAAAAGTTCAAAGAAAAATGTTCTGTTTGCATTTCCCCCCCAAAAAGCCACTTGTTTTCTGAAGATGTGGACTTTTTTTTCTTGAAAAGTAGGCCCTCATTTTTTTAGGCTGGGACCTCCTTATTTTAAGAACAAAGAAGAAGTCAACGCTCTGTTTGCACTTTTTAGTTAATGTTTTCTGACTTGACTTTTTTATTTGAAGTGTAGGCCTTCAAGTGTTCAGGTTGGGACCGCTTTAATTTAAGAGAAAAAGGAGTTATTCCACTCTGTTTGCACTTTTTTATTTATTTTATTCTGAGGTTTCTGTTTTCTTTAATCTGAAATAAAGGCCTTGAATTTATTTTCCTGGGACGACTTTTATTTATGGTAAAAGAGATAGTTGTGCACTCAGTTCATTTCCTGCATTGGAAATGAACATTGTTGAACCCATATGAAAATGTGGACATAGGGGAAGGCTATAAGACACAAGCTGGACTTCGGGTCGGACCTTCTACTTGGACAAAATTTAATAACTGGACCTCAGTGACTTTTAATTGAATACCCCTGGTATACACCAAATAAATCGTAAAGTATTCGCTTTATTATAATTTTGTAACTATTTAACACGCAGAAGACCATTAAACGAATGCATACGGGGCAGCCTGAAGTGGCCACGCGATTGCAGTAGAAAACCATCCAGCCGGCTGCATACAGATTGTGACCCAGAGCTTTGCAGATTGAGGTCTATCCCTGCATTACACTACACCGCACCACATTACACTATACTGACACATAGTGACGCTGGAAGCTACAAGCTGCAGCTAGCCAGCAGCTAAATAACTTTGCAGTGCATACGCAGGTTGTTTGTAGCGTTATTGTGCAATGGTTACACTTACAGTGCTCAGCGTAAATGAGTGCACCCCCTTTGAAAAGTAACCTTTTCAACAATATCTCAATGAACACAAACAATTTCCAAAACGTTGACAAGACAACACATTTTTCAGTTTTACTCAAATTAGGGTGGTGCAAAACTAAGTGCAACCCACAGCAAAAACTACTACGTCTAGTACTTTGTATGGCCTCCATGATTTTTAATGACCGCACCAAGTCTTCTAGGCATGGAATGAACAAGTTGACGACATTTTGCAACATCAATCTTTTTCCATTCTTCAACAATGACCTCTTTTAGTGACTGGATGCTGGATGGAGAGCGATGCTCAACTTGTCTCTTCAGAATTCCCAATAGATGTTCGATTGGGTTCAGATCAGGAGACATACTTGGCCACTGAATCACTTTCACCCTGTTCTTCTTCAGAAATCCAACAGTGGCCTTAGATGTGTGTTTAGTCATGTTGGAAAAGTGCACGACGACCAAGGGCACGGAGTGATGGTAGCATCTTCTCTTTCAGTATAGAGCAATACATCTGTGAATTCATGATGCCATCAATGAAATGCAGCTCCCCGACACCAGCAGCACTCATGCAGCCCCACATAAGGACACTGCCACCACCATGTTTCACTGTAGGCACCAGGCATTTTTCTTTGTATTCCTCACCTTTGCGACGCCATACAGTTTTGAAGCCATCAGTTCCAAAAACATTTATCTTGGTCTCATCACTCCAGAGTATAGAGTCCCAGTAGTCTTCATCTTTGTCAGCATGGGCCCTGGCAAACTCTAGGCGGGCTTTTTTGTGCCTGGGCTTTAGGAGAGGCTTCTTTCGTGGACGGCATCCATGCATGCCATTCCTCTGCAGTGTACGCTGTATTGTGTCACGGGAAATAGTCACCCCAGTTTGGCTTTCTATTTCTTTAGATAACTGCAGTGAACTTGCATGCCGAATTTCTTCAACCCTTCTCATCAGAAGACACTCCTGTCGAGGTGTTAACTTCCGTGGACGACCTGGACGTCTCTGTGAGATGGTTGCAGTTCCATCTTTCTTAAATTTTTGTACCACTTTTGCTACAGTATTCTGACTGATAAGTAAAGCTTTGCTGATCTTCTTGTAGCCTTCACCTTTGTGGTGTAAAGAAATTATTTTCTTTGGGGAATTCTGAAGAGACAAGTTGAGCATCACTCTCCATCCAGCATCCAGTCACTAAAAGAGGTCGTTGTTGAAGAATGGAAAAAGATTGATGTTGCAAAATGTCGCCAACTTGTTCATTCCATGCCTAGAAGACTTGGTGCTGTCATTAAAAATCATGGAGGCCATACAAAGTACTAGACGTAGTAGTTTTTGTTGTGGGGTGCACTCATTTTTGCACCACCCTAATTTGAGTAAAACTGAAAAATGTGTAATCTAAGTTATATTATTAACCTTACTTTCACGTTATAAGTTAAACAGATGTTATATTAAACTTTGTCTTTTCAACATTTTGGAAATTGTCTGTGTTCATTGAGATATTGTTTAAAATGTTACTTTTCAAAGGGGGTGCACTCATTTACGCTCAGCACTGTATCTATCATCTTTTCTTTTTTAATATTTTTTGGGCTTTTTTCACCTTTATTGGATAGGACAGTGTAGAGACAGGAAATGAGTGTGAGAGAGAGACGGGGAGGGATCGGGAAATGACCTCGGGTCGGAATCAAACCCGGGTCCCCGGATTTATGGTATGGCGCCTTATCCACCTGAGCCATGACACCCCCCTAGCATCTTTTCTGACCATACACAGTTACAGTAATCATATAACAGCACACACACACACACACATTATTTAAGTTCAGGTCTTTTATTTTATGTATCTGTGATTGTGTAGGCGAGAGCTGTATTTTCCCGTTGCTTCCCTGTGGTTGTTTACTGCAGGACTTCTGGGTTCCTGGGTCAAAGGACCCGAACTACGGGGGCCGGGATGGCTTTGTAGTGCCAGTCTCGGGCACGCGCACCAGCTCGTGCATTGATTGGAGTGGTTTCACCAAATTAACATTAATTATGTGTATTGTAAAAAATGTATGCATTTATTGTAATTGGGTATTTTGTTTATGCATGGAAGTTCATTTATTTTTCACACAGAAAAAATATAATTAATTCAGAGAGGCGCAACAGGCACATCAGCCTCAACTGAAATGTCAAATGAGTCTCACATTGACAAAGATTATATGTACAGTAAGAATGTGTTAATTTTTTTGTAAAATGATTTTAACAATGATTTAGCATTTCCTATCCATTTATTGGCCAGTTTCACTGTCAAAAAAGCCCAAAGTCCGTCAGCTTCAGGGGGACGACCCCCTATCAGGGCTTGGCTCCTGGACCCCGTTGGGGGCCTAGGCGGCCTCCAAACCCCCGCCACCACCTTTTATTTTTGAAAAGTGGAGAACACTGAAAACTCCACACAGAAAGGCCTCCCTCAGCCGCTGGGCTCGAACCCAGAACCTTCTTGCTGTGAGGCGACAGTGCTCACCACTACACCACCGTGCACGCTCAAACGCAGTCGAACAAGACTCTGTAGCGTGCATTTATGAGAGAATTCTCTAAAAATGCACCAACTGCAATGCAGATTTGGACACGGCACAAAAACTTCAAAGAGGAAGGCTGTCTGTGTGCCATGTCTCAGGCGGCGCGGATACTGAAAATTTGTGAAATCGTTCATGGAATCTACAGTACATACCTTTGAATTTCTCATTCAAATTTTGAGGAATAAATCTTATATTGCTCAATATTAAGCCTGTTCAGTTTCATTTGCCTCGACTATGTAGTTTCTGGGATATTTACATCTCAAATAATGTCAAATTTTTTGAAACACCCCCATATTGGAAGTATTCTGTTAGAAGGGGTTCATTTTACATTTTTTGAAGGAGTCTCCAGTGTCAGTGCTTTGTAACGGTCAGTATATTTTCCACAGCGAGTCAACAAGACGGAGAACTTTGTCCAGCGTTCTGGTTTCTTTGTAACATACCAAGCATGACGTCACTTCTAGGAAGAAAACACAGACTGTTGGGGACAATAAGGGGATGTTTATAGCTGCTATAAGTGAGGATCTTGTTTCACAGATGTTCCATAACATTATAGTCCTTCCTGTGCCAGCACCTGGTATTCCCAGACAGACTCCCATCAAAGTACTAACCAGGACCTTAAGGCGTACTACGTGGCACCAGTCTCAGTTTCTACTAGTATAGCCCTCAGCCTCTTGTCTATTACAGTGAGTCCTCTGGTAACTGCGAGAGTTTGACTCCCTACACTCTCAGAAAATAAAGTGCATTATTGTACCTTTAAGGGTACAATGGCTTGTCACTGGTGCAGTACCCTTTAAAGTTCATATCCTGGACCAATTTCGTTTTTTTTTTTAATATATATGAAAGTATGTCCCTTTACACACTCATCCAGAAGGGTAATTTTGCACAAGGTCATCTGTCTACAGCAGGAAAAAATAAAATAACAAAACGCATCTGGAAAAATCCCAAGGGAGTCTGGAGCCAGATTCGTGACGTCACCTGCGGAAGCGCCAGCAGGCTGCGCGAGCTTTGCACGGTTTCAGTGCACAGCCTGTGTAGACCAAGCGCTCCCATTTCTCTCTCATTGTCCGGTCTTTTGGGAAACGATGAGTACTAATCCCATCATGATTGGTGTTGCTACACCCTCCTACGATAAATCTGTTAACCATTTTAATAATTACGTGATAACGTTGAAGAAATTTGCAGAAAACCACCAGGTCGTTTTCTCATAAACAAACCAGCGCTGACGTAGGATTCAGAGGGAGGCGTCCCGCACGCGACGTCATGAAAATCAATGTTTCCCGGGAAATCCAAATGCCGAGTTTTTTCAGAGGTGGACCAAATCGCCTCAAATGGCTTGATTTCAACTGAATTTTTTTGGTATTGTGCAAGGTAAAAAAATTGCACAAAATGCAAAATGTGACAGATATTTGACCAAAGTTTAATATAAAATAGGAGAATTACAGTGATCTTGCTCCTGAATTTACCCGTGATATGCACTTTAAGGTACTTATTTGTACCCTTTATATACTGATCGAGACCATATAATGTAACTTTTTGGCCCTAAAAAGGTACACCTTGAGGTCCAATCATGAGCCCAAGGGGTACATTAGTGTAGATTGTACCTTGGGGGACAGAAACGGACTCCTACTGTACCCCTATTTCTAATAGTGTACTCGCATCTGTACTGCGGCATGCCTCGCCAGATGGCAATAGGTACCATTTTCTTGATGGTCGTAGGCATGACCTAGCCTGGTAAAATCCCATGCTGCTTTGCACAATCGTTCCGATCTGAAAAGACAGCATGGAAACTATGGTCTAAAGGCTCGCCTGAGTTAGGGAGCCAATCAGAGAGTGGGGAGGGGTGGAAAGACGGTGACGCGTACTACTCGACAAACGGAAGCTTGTAGTTTATTTGGGACTGTTTATGGATCACATTTAACATGGCGGCGAGCGATACGAACCAAACTTTCGATCAAGCTTTAGACACTGTTCTGAATAGTTTAGAGCGAAAGTTTGTTTTAAAAAAAGAACAGCGTTTGGCGTTACAGGCTTGCCTTCTCTTTCTCTTTCCTTCTCTTCTTCGCCTCGTCTTCTTCGTCGCTCTAACTACATCACCGGGTACAACTGCCATGATTGGCCATGGGCTAAGTATACGCCAAATGATAGACATTCGCAACGTCCGTTGACAATCGTAAACCACACCTCCCCTACGAGAAATTCAATAGGCGGATTCCAGACCATATTTCACTTGTGATATGGTCTGGTGTTAACCAGACTAGGCATGACCTGGTCATGAGTAGAACTCGTGATCTCCTGGTCAAGAAGTGGACACGCTCACCACCGGGCCAACTTGCAGTCACTGCAACATTATAGATAACTCTAAATTGATTTAAAAATGGCACTTGTTAATAAATGAGAAAATTGCAATTGCAGGCAAATTGCTGTGGTATAAGGAAATAAACCACTTTCGGACAGCGACGCATGCCCCTGAGGGTCCCTTATATAACTAATAGATAGATTAGATAAATCATGAACTCAGTTGACTCCGTCACCACAGACAGCGTGAAACACGCTAACGTGTCTTCTAGTTCTATCTTAAAATAGTCCATTGTTCTTACAGAAGGGCTCTGGACATCTCAATGAATATGTTTCGTGGCTGTGTGACTGGATGGCAATCCCAGGAGAGAGCAGGAGAAAGGAAACCCCACTGGTATAGGAGGATATGGGGAGGTGTGGAGAAAGAACTGACGACTTATTACTGTTTGATCTGTCCGTGTCTTGCTCCTTCGTAACTTTTTCTCTCTCTTCCAAAAAAAAAAAGATATGCAATGATAAGGAAAGATTTGATTAAAACAAAACAAAACAAAAAACGGATGTACGCTATCTCTAGCCATATGCTGTAGCTGAAAGCAGAACCTCCCCCACACGGCTCTTCTGGCTCTGGTCCTGCTCTAAGTGCGGGCACATCGAGTTCTAGCTCAATATCATTAAAGTGACTCTACATCAGCCCACCTTAGGCCACTGATTAAGAGGAGCTTTCCAGTGCTTCATCTTACGTTATTTACAGCATTGGGGAAGGCTACAGATGAAAATGCATGAAGTTACAGCTATTTACCATCATGTTTGTTCTGTCAGATCTTTAAATAAAACTGCAACATTCTCAAGTTCTCGAATAAACATGGAACAGGTATTTTTTAGAGTTATATGACAGAACTTTGACGTAAATATATGTTATTTACCAGCTGGGAAGTCCGTATCGTGAAATACCGTGACCGAGGTCTTGAAAGTACTGTACGGTCAGTATTCAAGGCCGAGGTCACGGTATTTCACCATACGGACCGACCTTAAGCTGGTAAATAATATATTTATTTTTTCTTTACCAAATTCTAACAGAAAACGAGAGCGCCCGAAAGGGAAAACCGAGCCGAGCCGCCATTTTGAATCCTCATTCACGGCTGTAATGCAAATGGCTTCCTCCTCGGTATACAAGTGCACTTCCATGGCAGGAAAAAAAAACTACATTTTGCCGCCTAGGTAGTCCCCTATTTATACAAAATTGAGTCATTCAGGATTCAGCCATGTTTTTGCTCAGCGTTAGCAACAGTTACAGGTTTTTAGCTTTCTCCTGAAATGTTTTCTTTTATTTCTTCTTCCTCAGGGTCATAAAACTCGCTTTCGCTGTGAACACTGTCGTTATCGCTATCCATGATGTAAAATTAATGCTATTCAACTGAGAAATGTGAAAATAAATGTTGACAAAAATTGCTACTATGTTTGTTGTTGCTGTGAATGAGCGAGTCGCCAGAGGCCCGTATCCGGGGTCCGTATTGTAGGATACGGACCCGCTCGCCAGCCAAACAGAGCGCAGGATTTGATGGAAACCGGACCGCGAAAAAAATAAGAATAGATATTAATAACTTCATTGAGTCGTTGTTAAATAAAGAGGATCCTCAAGCCTTTGCGGCTCTCTTGCTGTGTTCAACTTACCTCAGAAGTGGGACATCAGCGCTCGGAATGACCTCTAAAGTACAGACAAAAATACAAGACTCCATGTTTGTCTTTTGTTTGCGGCAAGCTTTCTGTAATGAGTGATGCACGTTTTATTTCTCAAAGCAGCAAACTGTAGAGTCAGTGTCAGATTTAACAAGCAAAGAAAGTACTGTGCAAAAGTCTTAGGCACCCTATTTTATTTTTATTTTTTTCATACGAACTTTGTTATAGATTTCTAGTTTATGACTTCTACATTATCGAGTTCCAAACGTTCGTTTTCCAGCACAAAATTAAATGTTACAGGAAAAAAAAAATTTGTATCTGAGCAACAGATTCCATAAGAGAGCACTTTTCAGACTAAAAAAGAAAACATAATGAAGGCTGCTGGGTTTTGGGGCAAAATGAAGAAGCGAGTGGGCGGCACGGTGGTGTAGTGGTTAGCGCTGTCGCCTCACAGCAAGAAGGTCCGGGTTCGAGCCCCGTGGCCGGCGAGGGCCTTTCTGTGCGGAGTTTGCATGTTCTCCCCGTGTCCGCGTGGGTTTCCTCCGGGTGCTCCGGTTTCCCCCACAGTCCAAAGACATGCAGGTTAGGTTAACTGGTGACTCTAAATTGAGCGTAGGTGTGAATGTGAGTGTGAATGGTTGTCTGTGTCTATGTGTCAGCCCTGTGATGACCTGGCGACTTGTCCAGGGTGTACCCCGCCTTTCGCCCGTAGTCAGCTGGGATAGACTCCAGCTTGCCTGCGACCCTGTAGAAGGATAAAGCGGCTAGAGATAATGAGATGAGATGAGATGAAGAAGCGAGTGTGACCGTTAAAGTGTCCAGAAGAACTGGGGCTGGTTCTGTAAGACGCTCAGTAAAACCTACAGCTCATTTCCTTATCAAACTGCACTCACTGGACCTCAGACTACTATTTTTTTATTTTTTATTTTAAAGCAAAGGTCGACTCATCTCACACCAAATATTGACTTTGTTTCATGTATTATGGCTTAATGATTACTGTTTATAGTATTTTTTTAATGTTGAAACATTTCATTTCATTATTTTTAGGCCATTTTTGGTCGACAGCATTTCTTTACATGCGCCTAAGACTTTTGCACAGGACCGTATCGATAATAAACGCGAAATAAAAATCCAATCTGGTACCATATAAATGGATGCATATTGTATATTATGATATTGATTTCATTATAAATTATATCACAATACACTTTTCTGCAGTATCTTTGGGTATTGTGATAATTAGAATTTTTTTGTTTCTTTGTTTGCTTGTTTTTTTTTTTGTTTAGTTCTGTTTAAAAATGCCAAAATATGAACTTTTTTTGCACATTTCCCCCCTCCTTTCCAGTGTTCATTTATTTTTGTCGACATTAACTAAAATTAGATAGAAAGATCAGACTCATTTGTAAAGTCTCATTTTTCAATATTTTTTGCAGGCAGTTTGTTAGCAAACCAAGGACTCACTGAGTTTCGCAACAGAGACATCCCGTTGTCCCGAGATCGGAAGTTATCCGTAGCTGAAAGTCCAAAATCGGGAGAACAAAATTGGACGTGTTTTGTGGGTGGGAAGGATGCCACGCTCTCTCCCCTAGTAATCATAGAGACGCTAGCCAATCATGGGATTGGGACTGTGAGCTCAGGTATGTGGAAGAGGGCAGATAGCGCTTTACTCTGAGTGTGTAACGACGCCATGTGACCATGCAGTTAGCTGTTATTTTAAAGCTAAGGGTCGTCTCACACGAAATATTGATTACTGTTTGTCTACGGCATTTCTTTACACATGCTTAAGACTTTTGCACAGTACTGTATATCTATATTGATTTGGTTAAACAAATACGTGTATATACAGTGCAACCCATTTAAAGGTAAGACGTGCTACTTTGTTTACGTCTGATGCTCTGGGCAGGCATGTTGATTTGACATCATTCTTTGAACTCCGAGGAACTCTGGATTTTTTCAGGAGTTGGGATTTTGAGCCGAGTTGAGATTTTGGCTTTTCTTGGTCAAAGTTATGACGGAGTTATTACAAGTTACGACCTCTAGTTGAACGCACTGCAGCAAAATTAGTTTTAGTTTTTTTCAAGCCAGTCCCCAGACCTCAAACCTCACTGTTCTTCATGGTTGAACGTCACTGTCTGGGCATGACATGAAAGATGTTTGGCTTCTTTGAGAAACTCTGCCTTAAATATTGCTTCAAGGAAATATTTCAGACAGCATTCCCTTAGAAGGTAGCACCTTAAAGTGCTGATGACACGTTTTTGACATCTTTGGCGATGTTTTATAACATAAAAAGTAATTCCCGATGATCCATATATTAATTCACAAAGGCCCCTATTTTACAAGTTATGATAAAAAACGCGGCTATTTGGGCAAATTTGACGGGGCTGCAGCACCCAGGAGACGAATGAGGAGGAGGAGCTATATGACGTCAGCGAAAGAACCTTCCTCCTAACTTACCAGTTTGTTGTTGATGCGACAGGTGTTCTGTTTGTCATTATTCGTATTATTATTATACATTATATATATATATATATATATATATATATATATATATATATATATATATTAGTTATTATGCCTTCGCGTTGTGTTGCCGGCTTTTGCTCCAAAACCTACAAGGATGGGGTAAGTTTATTCAAGTTTCCCAGAGATCCCGAGCTGCATGCGAAGTGGGTGAAGCAAGTCAGGCGCACTCATGACAAGTGGGAGCCCTCACCAACATCCATCCTGTGCTCTGAACACTTCGATTTGGATTGTTTTGACACCCTTCCCAGCTTAAAAGAATCTCTTGGGTGTTCAGTTCAGCACAAACGTGTGTTACTACCATCAGCAGTGCCTACACAGTGTTGCCAGATTGGGAGGTTTCCCGCCCAGTTGAGCGGTTTCAAGTGCATTTTGGTGGGTTTTGAACATATTTTGGGCTGGAAAACGTCAGCAGTATGTGTTGCCAGATACTGCTGACGTTTTCCAGCCCAAAATATGTTCAAAACCCACCAAAATGCACTTGAAACCGCCCACCTGGGCGGGATTCCTCCCAATCTGGCAACACTGCCAGTATTCCGGAGGGGGTCTACTAGTAGCTATGCCGGATCCAAAGACAGTCTTCCTGTCAGAACATGTGTTGTGAAACGACATAAGATAAAGGTACGTAGAGCTATAGATTCTACATGATAATCATAAATGTAATCATAAAGTCGGCGTGATATCAGTCATGTATTTGCTTGTGAAAGCTTGCGGCTTTCATGTAACTGCCGCCTAGCAACGAGAGGCAAAGGATAAAGAGGGTAGACCATCATAGATTCTATTCGGAAGAGATCAACACAATTCTAGACTCCCAAAAGAGGAAGAGCTAGCACTAGAGAGTTCACCGGCGTTTTCATGCGCCATTTCCATTGAGCAGAACAGCCAGTGAACCGCAGCGTGTTCTCCCGCTGACGTCACAGCGTGGCCGCGAGCCACGGACCCAGTTTTCTTGCGCTGTGCAATTAAAAGTTGGATATTTGCGTAACAACAGCTTCTTTTCACGTAATTATAACAGAAATCTAACATGTTTGCCGTGTTGTATAGTTTATTTAAGAAATTGCATAGAGTCATGTTCGTCTCATCAGCCCTTTAATCATTTTAATAATCAAATGATGATAAAACTTGCACCAAATGTCAGAAGAGCTTGACAAAGCAAATAGTTATGCTCACCGTGCTTTACTATTCGGTCAAAACAGTTAACCCTCTTATCAAGATAAAACTACATGCTTTTTGAAATGTAGTTAATTGTATTAGCTTTGGCTACATTAGTAGTTTAGCTACTAGTAACTATACTGTTTTTATACTGTATCTTGCAAAAAAAAAAAAAAACTGCACGATTATGTGATCATCCATGGACAAAACCCCCCACTGGAAGCAGATACATCTCCAGCCGAGATTTTCTGTATAACAACAACTGATAAGATTTAGAGCAGAAGGAAACCAGATCGACTGTCACTGCCGATAAGAAAGCCTGCTCATCTCCTTTAGCAGTGCTGTTTCGTAATGAAGATCTCTTTCACGCTAGCCCCTCATGTTTCCTCTCTCTTGCTATGGAGCAATGGAATGGCACAGGATGTGGAAGTGACCTTTCTAACACTCTGGAACGGCCTTGCTGGTGCTCGGCGTTAAAATATGAGCTTGTTCGGATGGGTTAATCTACAGATCGGAGTCCCTCGCCATGCTGGCTGTAAGCCAGTTAAGACATGGCTCACTTCAAAGCCGCCGAGTAAACACGGCCAAAAAGGATCGCGTCTTCCTGGCTGGCTCTGAACTGTCGAGCACGAGAAGTGCGCAGTGATGTCCTAGTTACTGAACACGAGGTCACGGTGACCTAGATTTCTCTTACGCAAGCTCCTGCTCAGGCCATAACTTCACTCTTTTTTCCATTCTTTTCCTATTACTCTCCATGACTACTTGTACTGTCAGGCCCAGAGTATCTCCTTCGCATACTCCTCATGTGTAATGATGAGGATAACAAAGGCAAGTATCAACAGTTCCTCTACTAAGCAGCAAGCGAGGGAAGAGGGGGGAAAGAGAGTGAGCAAGAGAACGAGAAAGCCAGGGAGATAACATTAAAAGCACTACCTTGATCTGGGGTGAACATGTAAGCCCTGAAACGAAACGTACTGCAACTGTTTAATTACCGCTCAGGAAATGAAGCTACAAGATGATTCCTTAATTAAGCGGTGATTAAGGATTTTCTGCTTTCTATCTAACGCTGTTTGCAATGCATTTTAAACACAATTGCCGAACGGCAACCTCTGAGAGAACAATGTCGCCAGGCTTGATGAGGGTTTCCTAGAATATTGTCGGAGTTGGCATGGGAAGACGGCTCAGACGTACTAATATAATAGGCTGCTAAACATAGAATGCTAAGAAGAATCTGCAACCTTGTTGGCATCTAGTCAACTTTGTAAACGTCGAACTGCCGCAGAGAGCTTTGAGCAGACGTGGTACTGCTTGATGCCTTACAGATAGAAGTACTCATTTCAGCTCGAAGTCCATTTGCGAGAGAAGAAAAAAAAAAAAAAGAAGTGCTGTTTGCCTACAGTAGGCGTGCATGAATAAAAGAGGCCAAACAATAGAAGACAGAGAATGTCATGATTGTGTGTGCTTGTCCATGCGAGTCGGACATTCTCCCGAGCATAATGTTACACAGGTCAATAAGCTTATAGGCGATTTACACAAACGCCTCCTCCAGCAAGGTAGAAACAAAGTCATATTGGCTCCCCCCCCCCCCCCCCCATACACCTCCCACCTCCCTTTCAGCACTGCCTCCGCCAGTACAGCCCTTGAAAATGTCAATCTGCAGATTTTAAGGAGATCTGAGCCTCCGAGTCTGGAATAAACCGAGACAGACAGATGTTAAAGGAACAGTCCACCGTACTTCCATAATGAAATATGCTCTTATCTGAATGCTCCGTACCTGTCCGAGCTTTGCGCGACCTCCCAGTCAGTCAGACGCAGTCAGACGTGCTGTCACTCCTGTTAGCAATGTAGCTAGGCTCAGTATGGCCAATGGTATTTTTTGGGGCTGTAGTCAGATGCGACCAAACTCTTCCGCGTTTTTCCTGTTTACATAGGTTTATATGACCAGTGATATGAAACAAGTTCAGTTACACAAATTGAAACGTAGCGATTTTCTATGCTATGGAAAGTCTGCACTATAATGACAGGCGTACGAACACTTTCTGCGCGCTTCGGCAGCGCACTGATACGGAGCTCAGATATCAATGCGCTGTCGAAGCGCGCAGAAGGTGTTAGTACGCCTGTCATTATAGTGCGGACTTTCCATAGCATAGAAAATCGCTACGTTTCAATTTGTGTAACTGAACTTGTTTCATGTCACTGGTCATATAAACCTATGTAAACAGGAAAAACGCGGAAGAGTTTGGTCGCATCTGACTACAGCCCCAAAAAATACCATTGGCCATACTGAGCCTAGCTACATTGCTAACAGGAGTGACAGCGCGTCTGATTGCGTCTGACTGACTGGGAGGTCGCGCAAAGCTCGGAGAGGTACGGAGCAGCTCGTCTCAATTCAGATAAGAGCATATTTCATTATGGAAGTACGGTGGACTGTTCCTTTAAGAAAGAGAGATTCCTTTCATAACGTCCATGGCTACATGGAATTCAGTAAAGGTCGGGTCACTTTCTCAGGAATTAAATATTGACAGTTTCTCCTTAGGTCTCAATTACCATTACCAGGGGGTCATTCCTTGAAGCCTGACCAACCTTTTTTTTTTTTTTTCTATTCCAATAATAGTGATCACGGATAGCAATAACAAAACTTCAGAATCCTGCGATTCAAAATCAACCCAA
Source organism: Neoarius graeffei (assembly GCF_027579695.1). Lineage (NCBI taxonomy): Eukaryota > Metazoa > Chordata > Actinopteri > Siluriformes > Ariidae > Neoarius > Neoarius graeffei. Next base: position 50,512,288 of record NC_083587.1, on the reverse strand, counting down.
CTAGTTCTTCGTCTTACATTTCACCCTGAGCTAATTTTTGCCCATGACTCATGGTGCGCAAATCTCTGCTGAACTGATCCGTAACAAATTTCAAATGTCATCAATGGATAAATAAAATGAGTCACTGAAAAGCTTGCAAAATCTCACAAAGCACCATGGCGGAGAGAAGTGATGAGTGAAAAATCTTCAAGAGCTATAAATTCACCATCATTACAGACTCTGCCAGTTCTGTTGGGCTCCGAGCTCAGCCTACTCGATCTCCTTCCTCGAGATGCAGTCTGGGAGCACAGCGAAAAGATCTGTCTCATTTAGATTGCCATTCTTAACAAGCATTAATGATTCATTTCCTCCTCCTCCGACTCCAAACGATGGCTCGGCAAACTGTATTTCGCACAAATTTCCAACCACCACAAGCTTGGAGGGGTCTGCCTGGTAGGCATGATCCTAATTAGCTCAAGAGTAGCGTAAACAAAGAGTAAATGATTTCAACGTTTGGTTTCCTGGTTAGTAAAAGGCGAAGGTCGGAGGGATTCTGGTGGCGTGAGGCAAATTGGACAAAATGACGTGTACTGTACAAGTCCTGGCTTTGGTAATATCATCAGGTTGGGGTAAAGGGAAAGTCAGACCAAAGGGCATACCTTTTCTTACAAATTATTTGGTAGGAGATTGAACAATGTCCATCCATATCATTCCTGTTTGTTTATATTTGTTATAACATCGGTATGGGGGCTCGTGGTGCTTTTGAACCTTTTGGACTTTTCTAATGGCGTATTCACACCTACGTTGTTTGGTCCAGACCAAACGAACCAAATTTCCCTTGGTCCGGACCTTTTGGGTTGGCCTGAATACAAACCACCGAACTCTGGTCCGGACCAAACAAGCGGACTGAGACCGAGCTGCAAGGTCGGACTCGGTCCGGACCAAAGGAACCCTGGTGCGGATCTTTTGGAGGTGTGAAAGCAGACTGGACCTAATCTGACAGTTTTGCTTTTTTGTACCTTGGGAGCTTCCATCGTTTGTCGAGCATTATGGGAAACAGAGTCTTGACACTCCACTGCAAAGTGCAAACACTGTTTCGGTTGTCAAGGGTCGTTCAGTCACCAGTGGTAGGCGAGTACAAAAAATGAGTAGGGGGCAAACGTGGGCCGAGGAAGAAACACGTACCCTTGTGGATATATGGGCAGATGTCCACATATCTGAGCTTTTGGAGAGAACACACAAAAATGCCGATGTGTTTGCTGTATTCAGTGAGAAAATGAAGGAGAAGGGGTTCACGCGCTCCCCAGAACAATGTCGGCTAAAAGTGAAGAAACTCCGTCAGACCTACATTAAAATCAGGGACATTCTTTCAAAAAGTGGCGGTACTAGCGACGCAAAAAAGAAATTCATCTATTGCGTGAAGAGCCAGAACTGTCACAACATGATGTGCGCTCATCAGCGCTATCCTCCGTAGCCGCCTTGCCCTTTGTCGTCGTCGTTGATAAATTACTTGTACAACAGCATAGTAATCGCACAATTGTGAAAACAGTAAAAACTGGAAAAAACATATAGCTTTGATGACATTAAAAAGAATAACAGCACGGAAAGCCTCCATGACTACTTTTGAACCTCGCTTTGTGCGCGTGTCGTCTCTGACCAATAGCTGAACGACCTCAGGGCGCGTGGCTTTGTTGACAGATTTTGGTCCGCTTACTAAAATGTACAGTGTGAAAGCGAACCGCACCAAAATGAAAAAATAAAAAAAAACATTTGGTTCGGACCAAAGCAAGTGAACTATCGAACTATCCTGGTCTGAATACACCCCAAGTTTCTACTTGCAGAATTTTTGGTCTCATGCATCTGAACTCAGTCAAGACACAATTATGTTTCGAGCCTTCGGTTATATATGGTGTGCCATTCCTTTTAAGTCAGGTGTACTCCATGAAACTGATGGAACAGGAATCTGTGACTTTTGTGGTCTTCCACTCATCTATAGAATGAAGGTGAAATTTCACAGTTGCTATAAAAAAAAAGATGACATCTAGGCAATAAAATGCCATCTTAAAATTGTAGACAGTGACATGCCAAGGGAGTGTAAATTCCGATGTCCAACTTGGTGCCTTGTTGCACCTTTCACTGTCCATAAACATGGAATCAATCATGCCTAGGCAGGTCCTTATTTGAAGAGAGCTTCGTTAATCATCAAAGAAAAGGCAAGGTCATGTCTATGGAGTATTGGGGTCCTTTTTTTTTCCATTTTCACTCTTTTTCTGGTGTCTGTGAATGGCCGTCTCGATAGGTCCCTGCTCTCCAACTCATGTTTATTCACATCCCTTTGCTCAGCTCAATCTATTCAGTGCCACAGACTTCATTTCACACCGAACTATGCTGTTTCAATACCATTACGTGCGAAGCCATTGACTGGAGCCCCTCGACCATTTCATGCTACATGACTACGCAGTGGCTCCACTGGAGCCGAAACACCCTCCAGATAGTTGAAAGTGGTCACTCGGAAGGGAGCTCTCCACAGTCTCTCTCTCTCTTTTGTACAAATACTGCTCGGAAATGGTGACGACTGATGTGTAGGCTTTACTTCTTTGAGATGGATTTATGCTCATTACTGTGACATTTTGGGCTGGTGTTAGCAATGTCAAGAGACAATGTGACTTGCTGTCTTGTAAATGTAAAGGTAAGACACCACAGGTAGAAACGGGAACACGAATTTTGTTCAGCATTCAATCATTTTTCTGAGATGTTTGGATGAATTGCATCTATAACCTGTCTTGAACTATCCATCCATCCACTATCCGTAACCGCTTATCCTGTACAGGGTAGCAAGAGCCTATCCCAGCTGACTACGGGCGAAAGGCGGGGTACACCCTGGACAAGTCGCCAGGTCATCACAGGGCTGACACATAGACACAGACAACCATTCACACTCACATTCACACCTACGCTCAATTTAGAGTCACCAGTTAACCTAACCTGCATGTCTTTGGACTGTGGGGGAAACCGGAGCACCCGGAGGAAACCCACGCGGACACGGGGAGAACATGCAAACTCCGCACAGAAAGGCCCTCGCCGGCCGCTGGGCTTGAACCCGGACCTTCCTGCTGTGAGGCAACAGTGCCAACCACTACACCACCGTGCCGCCCTCTCTTGAACTATACCAACAAAATATAAAATTCAACAGATAAATCAGTAATTCACCATTTTCGTCGACCACTATATTATCTGAAACTTAGCAACTTGGAAGTTTTAAGCTCCGCCCCCTCAGCAAAATCACATCATGCCATATATCCCTGAAAAACTGATTTTCTTATATATTCCAATTTCTTTCATATAAACCTTTATAAACCACACTATGTGTAAAAATCTGAGTTTCTAGATGATCATCTGAAATTTTACCGGTTCATTCAGGAGGATACTGCACAGGAATTTACCAAAATTTCATATGAAATACATAACAGTGAATGGTATTTACAGTATGTGAAGAAAAAAAAAAAATCAACAAACTGTTCTGTAAATAACTTCTTCTGACAGCGTCTTCAGAATAAACTCAATACTTTAATTCTAACATCATAACATATCCCATCTCATCTCATTATCTCTCGCCGCTTTATCCTGTTCTACAGGGTTGCAGGCGAGCTGGAGCCTATCCCAGCTGACTACGGGCGAAAGGCGGGGTACACCCTGGACAAGTCGCCAGGTCATCACAGGGCTGACACATAGACACAGACAACCATTCACACTCACATTCACACCTACGCTCAATTTAGAGTCACCAGTTAACCTAACCTGCATGTCTTTGGACTGTGGGGGAAACCGGAGCACCCGGAGGAAACCCACGCGGACACGGGGAGAACATGCAAACTCCACACAGAAAGGCCCTCGCCGGCCACGGGGCTCGAACCCGGACCTTCTTGCTGTGAGGCGACAGCGCTAACCACTACGCCACCGTGCCGCCCATAACATATCCATTCGGTGTTATTAAGTTCGCAAATTACTGTTATTAAATCCAGCCTCATTTGCATAAACATACATCAAAGAGGAAGAAAAAAATACTGTACAAATGTCATCGTGATATCTATTGTTTTAAAAACTTCCCCTATTTACGGTACATGTAGTGTCTCGCCTTAAAAGGCAGCCAAACCTGAAAGGAGTGTTTATTAGAGCTCTGAGGGGAATTCTGGATAACACGGCCTTTTAGGATACAAACAGCGCCCTGACGGCTGACCCTACATGATGTCTTAGATGTCTGTGCACTGATTCACCACTGCTGTTTTAGATCTTCAGTTCCATATCAACTGCTGCAGATGTTTCCTTTCTCTTATGCCTACTTCCTCTTTTGCCTTGTTCGATTTTGGATTAGCTTTTTCCTAAACAGACAGAATTAGGTTCATGACCACTTTTCTGGGCCTTTTTTTCTGCTGTTGTGATGGAATTTCTAACAGCATGGTCAATATTCACACTTGGAGCATGCATTCCAACAAGCAGGCTGGAACACATCTTATCCTTACTTAGAACAATATCATTTATTCTATTCACATTCACTGGATATGAGCAATTGTGCACTCTGATTGGCTATTCTACTACTAGGATATCAGCTCATATACGGTGAGTAGAGAAAAACAAAATGGTGGAGCGTGTTGCTGAACCAAACGAGGACGAAATAAAAACTCTACTCGAAAACAAAACCCCAAACAATTGTTACCAGGCAAAACGAACCTCGCCCGGTAGCACTTATGATGAACATGAAGGAAGGTATCGTGAAAAAATGATTTTGACCTTTTTGGTGACCTTGACCTTGATTTTGACCTTGTGTGTGAACATACTGGGCCAATAAACATGGTTCTGATTCTGATTCTCATTCGCACACTGTTCTGCTCTCAGCCAATCAGAACACACCAAACTGCTCTCAGCCAGTCAGAACACATCTGAATAAATGTGAAGGAAGATATTACAAAAAAAAAAAAAGATTTTGACCTTTTTGGTGACCTTGACCTTGATTTTGACCTTGTGTGTGAACATACTGGGCCAGTAAACATGGTTCTGATTCTGATTTGCACACTGTACTGCTCTCAGCCAATCAGAACACACTATACTGCTTTCAGCCAATCAGAACACATCTGAATAAATGTGAAGGAAGATATTACAAAAAACGATTTTGACCTTTTTGGTGACCTTGACCTTGATTTTGACCTTGTCTGTGAACATACTGGGCCAATAAACGTGGTTCTGATTCTGATTCGCACACTGTACTGCTCTCAGCCAATCAGAACACACCATACTGCTCTCAGCCAATCAGAACACACCATACTGCTCTCAGCCAATCAGAACACATCTGATTAAATGTGAAGGAAGATATTACAAAAAACGATTTTGACCTCGTGTGTGAACATACTGGGCCAATAAACATGGTTCCGATTCTGATTCGCACACTGTACTGCTCTCAGCCAATCAGAACACACCATACTGCTCTCAGCCAATCAGAACACATCTGAATAAATGTGAAGGAAGATATTACAAAAAACGATTTTGATCTTTTTGGTGACCTTGACCTTGATTTTGACCTCGTGTGTGAACATACTGGGCCAATAAATTTGGTTCTGATTCTGATTCGCACACTGTACTGCTCTCAGTCAATCAGAACACACTGTACCGCTCTCAGCCAATCAGAACACACCCTACTGCTCTCAGCCAATCAGAACACACTGTACCGCTCTCAGCCAATCAGAACACATCTGAATGAATAAGGAAGATATTACAAAAAAAAACGATTTTGACCTTTTTGGTGACCTTGACCTTGATTTTGACCTCGTGTGTGAACATACTGGGCCAATAAACATGGTTCTGATTCTGATTCTCATTCGCACACTGTTCTGCTCTCAGCCAATCAGAACACACCAAACTGCTCTCAGCCAATCAGAACACACCTGAATGAATATGAAGGAAGATATTGCAAAAAAACGATTTTGCCCTTTTTGGTGACCTTGAACGGATGACCCTCAAAATGTTGATGGTTCTATTTGAGACCAATGCCTATCTAACCTGCAAGCTTCATGAAGATCGGTCCAGCCATTTTCCCGTAATATCTCATCTCTCATCTCATTATCTCTAGCCGCTTTATCCTGTTCTACAGGGTCGCAGGCAAGCTGGAGCCTATCCCAGCTGACTACGGGCGAAAGGTGGGGTACACCCTGGACAAGTCGCCAGGTCATCACAGGGCTGACACATAGACACAGACAACCATTCACACTCACATTCACACCTACGGTCAATTTAGAGTCACCAGTTAGCCTAACCTGCATGTCTTTGGACTGTGGGGGAAACCGGAGCACCCGGAGGAAACCCACGCGGACACGGGGAGAACATGCAAACTCCGCACAGAAAGGCCCTCGCCGGCCACGGGGCTCGAACCCGGACCTTCTTGCTGTGAGGCCCTGAATGTCGAAATACACTAACAATCAAGACTAATTTGTTTATCACTAATATGCAAAGTTAAATGATTTAGCTTGACATGGACATGGCAGGTCCAATGCATACAAAAGCATCATTCAGTTTTTAAAAACTCATTAATAATAATAATAATAATAATAATAATAATAATAAAGTATAATAAGCACTGTGTTTACAAATCTGTCCCAAACGTCTATATTCAATCTGTATGATCACGATTAAGCGGCACGGTGGTGTAGTGGTTAGCGCTGTCGCCTCACAGCAAGAAGGTCCGGGTTCGAGCCCCGTGGCCGGTGAGGGCCTTTCTGTGTGGAGTTTGCATGTTCTCCCCGTGTCCGCGTGGGTTTCCTCCGGGTGCTCCGGTTTCCCCCACAGTCCAAAGACATGCAGGTTAGGTTAACTGGTGACTCTAAATTGAGCGTAGGTGTGAATGTGAGTGTGAATGGTTGTCTGTGTCTATGTGTCAGCCCTGTGATGACCTGGCGACTTGTCCAGGGTGTACCCCGCCTTTCGCCCGTAGTCAGCTGGGATAGGCTCCAGCTTGCCTGCGACCCTGTAGAAAGATAAAGTGGCTACAGATAATGAGAATGAAATTATACTGTGTATATATATATATATATATATATATACACACACAGTATCTTTCTTTTGCTTGTGTGTCACGCGATAGAAAATAAGGCAAAACTGACCAGGACGAATCTTACAAGCCAAGTAAAGTGCTTCAAGGACTTACGTACACCACTTTCCACCTTAAATATTAAGGAACCTTTCGAGCCATTCAGTTTTCTCATACCTATAAGAGGCTTTACGTCTTTGCAGCACTAATAAGAATGTGGCTACGCTAATGAACATGACAGCTTCGTTCTTTGGGCTTCGAGCTTTTAAGACCTATTATAGAGTGAAAACTTTTGATGTCGGGTTTAGGTTTTCCCGTGACAAGTCCATTTTTGGGCTCCACAGACTCAGTTACTCTGTTAGGAGCTCGACGGAAGCTTGTTCGCTGGAGACCTTATTCTCCTCTACAGTCACTGGGACTGATAAAGGCCCAGGGAAGAGTGGCTCCTATTGAAAGGAGATGTTCAATTCAGTGCTAATTACAACACGCTGTCACTTTGGAGAGGGTTCACTTAATCAAGAGGACTCTTCTTCTGTCTTCATATAAGGGCGGAATAACATGCGTAAACCGTTTAATACTGGGATTGCGTTCGCTTTTAATTCTCGCCGCTCTGGCATAAGTGGGGTATATTTAAGCCATTTCGACTCAGGGCTAAGAGATCTAATAGAGAAGAGGATCAAGAGGGAAAAAATGGCTACACCTGATGAGCGTGCACTTCTTGCTAAATACGGACGGGACATTTGGAGAATTACAGAATGGTGATAGGAAAATGCAGGGCTTAAAGAATTAGAGAAGATAGGAGAAGAAGTGGTAAATCTGACGTACACGGTCGGACCATGACAAGGCCGAGATTACTTAAGTATCTGTAAATGGAATAGTTTGAACTTCGGGCCAGTGTTGGTCTTATTTGTGCACTCATTCGGATGTTAAAGATTTTTGCCAAACTTCTTGCAAGAGAGACAAAGGAGCTATCAAAAGCTAATGTGACACACTCTGAAGTCAGTTTAAAAAAAAAAAAAAAAAGTTACAATGTGGGTCTTTGCTACAGTGGTGCTTGAAAGTTTGTGAACCCTTTAGAATTTTCTATATTTCTGCATAAATATGACCTAAAACATAATCAGATTCTCACACAAGTCCTAAAAGTAGATAAAGAGAACCCAGTTAAACAAATGAGACAAAAATATTATACTTGGTCATTTATTTATTGAGGAAAATGATCCAATATTACATATCTGTGAGTGGCAAAAGTATGTGAACCTTTGCTTTCAGTATCTGGTGTGACCCCCTTGTGCAGCAATAACTGCAACTAAACGTTTGCGGTAACTGTTGATCAGTCCTGCACACCGGCTTGGAGGAATTTTAGCCCATTCCTCTGTACAGAACAACTTCAACTCTGGGATGTTGGTGGGTTTCCTCACATGAACTGCTTGCTTCAGGTCCTTCCACAACATTTCGATTGGATTAAGGTCAGGACTTTGACTTGGCCATTCCAAAACATTAACTTTATTCTTCTTTAACCATTCTTTGGTAGAACGACTTGTGTGCTTAGGGTTGTTGTCTTGCTGCATGACCCACCTTCTCTTGACATTCAGTTCATGGACAGATGTCCTGACATTTTCCTTTAGAATTCACTGGTACAATTCAGAATTCATTGTTCCATCAATGATGGCAAGCCGTCCTGGCCCAGATGCAGCAAAACAGGCCCAAACCATGATACTACCACCACCATGTTTCACAGATGGGATAAGGTTCTTATGCTGGAATGCAGTGTTTTCCTTTCTCCAAACATAACGCTTCTCATTTAAACCAAAAAGTTCTATTTTGGTCTCATCCGTCCACAAAATATTTTTTCCAATAGCCTTCTGGCTTGTCCACATGATCTTTAGCAAACTGCAGACGAGCATAAATGTTGTTTTTGGAGAGCAGTGACTTCCTCCTTGCAACCCTGCCATGCACACCATTGTTGTTCAGTGTTCTCCTGATGGTGGACTCATGAACATTGGCTAATGTTAATGTGAGAGAGGCCTTCAGTTGCTTAGAAGTTACCCTGGGGTCCTCTGTGATCTCACCGACTATTACACGTCTTGCTCTTGGAGTGATCTTTGTTGGTCGACCACTCCTGGGGAGGGTAACAATGGTCTTGAATTTCCTCCATTTGTACACAATCTGTCTGACTGTGGATTGGTGGAGTCCAAACTCTTTAGAGATGGTTTTGTAACCTTTTCCAGCCTGATGAGCATCAACAAAGCTTTTTCTGAGGTCCTCAGAAATCTCCTTTGTTCGTGCCATGATCCACTTCCACAAACATGTGTTGTGAAGATCAGACTTTGATAGATCCCTGTTCTTTAAATAAAACAGGGTGCCCACTCACACCTGATTGTCATCCCACTGAATGAAAACACCTGACTCTAATTTCACCTTCAAATTCACTGCTAATCCTAGAGGTTCATATACTTTTGCCACTCACAGATATGTAATATTGGATCATTTTCCTCAATAAATAAATGACCAAGTATAATATTTTTGTCTCGTTTGTTTAACTGGGTTCTCTTTATCTACTTTTAGGACTTGTGTGAAAATCTGATGATGTTTTAGGTCATATTTATGCAGAAATATAGAAAATTCTAAAGGGTTCACAAACTTTCAAGCACCACTGTATTTACAGTAAATGCAAGAATAATGGACTTTCTTTCCTTAGCTTTCTTCTGTAATGAAACCAATCAATCAATCAGAACCTACACAACCTATCTCATCATGTCCACTGTACACATTTGGACACCAAGTCCAGTGTTTTAATTCATAGCTGCATGGTCGATATTATCATTTGTTTGTTTGGAAGGTTTTTTTAATGTCTTTCCCCCCATTTTTTTCTGCCTAATTTAGTCACTTAGGCCAAACAAAATAATATATGTGTTTCCTGGGTTTTCAAAATAGGGTAGGTAGGTAGGGAAAAAAATTTGTTTATCCCAAAAGTTTACGGCAAATTTTCTAGGGTAGGGAGGAAAAAGTGAGAAGTTTCCTTTGAAAACTTTTTTTGCAAAATACTCGTTAAACGTTTGCAGCTGATCCCAGAATGTCAGAACTGTGTGATTTGTTGCAGGAAACAATGTTGTAGTTACTCTATAGTTCTTCATTTAGAAATATTTTTAATTATTGTGAATATCTTTTGCATTGCAATAGGCTGATTTGACAAGCAAACATTTCTGTCCACTGTGTCGCTTTTTGTTCCGAGGCGAACCTCCATTTTCGAGGCACCCGGAAGAATCGTTGAAATATACTGCGCATGTGCAAGCAGTCATTTACGTCTGACCCTTCGAGGCATGAACACAAGGGTGGCCAGTTTTTCTACTTAAAAATCTAAGATAATCATCATTGTAACACTAGCAAGAATACGCAGCGTTGTTCAGCTATGTATTCGATTGCATCTAACGGTGACTCCTGTCTAGAAATACCTATGAAATTTGGCTTTGCTGCGACCTTCGATGTCCGAGTTATAAACGTTTAAAGGTGGGCTGGAGCCATGGATCAAATCAAAACTTAAGTCGCTAAGCAGCGCTTGCACGGTGGCGAATGACTGGCCGAGGCACTGTCCTACCAGGCCGTGCCCGCGCTGGTTTGAAAGGGCTGGGGTAGAGGGAGGTGCGTGTTGGCTGTCAATTTACTCCTGACGGGCCTCGTGTCTTTCGGCAAATACCGAGTGGTTTATATGACACGCCCTAGCGGTTCTCGTTTGACTCGCCAGGTAGCTGCCAAGCAGGTAGGGTCGGGCGCGAGAAATAGTTTGTTTGTCGTGGTCATAAACAGTTGAAGGGTCGCAGTGTTTTTACAGGGTCGGTTGGGTAACCGGAAACATATATTATTTTGTTTGGCCTTACCAATTCCCACCCACCACCTCATAACCACCAACCAGGGAAGATGAAAGTGATCACATGCTTCCTCTGAGACATGTGAAACCCGCCAACCAAATCTTTTCAAACCGCATCCAGTGTTGCCAGATATTGCTGACGTTTTCCAGCCCAAAATATGTTCAAATCCGCCAAAATGCACTTAAAACCGCCCAATCTGGCAACACTGACCGCATCCCTGGATATCTCACTGTCTGAAAAACTATCCGCAACAATCCGGCGACATCTTCAGCCATAGGTCATACATTTTAACGTCAAATTGAAGATATTTTGTCAAACGAGTTTGAGTTTAAATTCTTTCGAATGATCTGTTCTGTTTTCGTACGTTTATTGCGGTATAATGGACCAGAACTGGGCTTGGCCCTCTTACGGATGGTCATGAAGTAAAGACAATATCAGGCAATATTCTATTCGAAACTTCTCCGTATGACATGTAGATGAAGAAAAAGTTGGAGATGTTTTTCGAAAGGATCACTAGCAGAGGTTTTGCTGCACAGAAAGCTAGCAGAGTAGTGTGATTTCAAAACAAAATCGACGAAGTGGATTTGGGGAAGGGTGAGTCGTCCCCTTTAATGCATATTAATGCACAGAACTAACCAGCTCATCATCTCATCTCATCTCATCTCATTATCTGTAGCCGCTTTATCCTGTTCTACAGGGTCGCAGGCAAGCTGGAGCCTATCCCAGCTGACTACGGGCGAAAGGCGGGGTACACCCTGAACAAGTCGCCAGGTCATCACAGGGCTGACACATAGACACAGACAACCATTCACACCTACGCTCAATTTAGAGTCACCAGTTAACCTAACCTGCATGTCTTTGGACTGTGGGGGAAACCGGAGCACCCGGAGGAAACCCACGCGGACACGGGGAGAACATGCAAACTCCGCACAGAAAGGCCCTCGCCGGCCCCGGGGCTCGAACCCGGACCTTCTTGCTGTGAGGCGACAGCGCTAACCACTACACCACCGTGCCGCCCCCCCAGCTCATCATATGCTGCTAAAATATGTCACCTAGTACATTTTAGCCTTGTTAATTTATGGATAACTAGTACATTGGACTGTGCAGCACACTGCTTATACTTGTCTTTTAAACTAGATTAGATTATGAAATGGGCAGCACAGTGGTGTAGTGGTTAGCGCTGTCGCCTCACAGCAAGAAGGTCCGGGTTCGAGCCCCGTGGCCGGCGAGGGCCTTTCTGTGTGGAGTTTGCATGTTCTCCCCGTGTCCGCGTGGGTTTCCTCCGGGTGCTCCGGTTTCCCCCACAGTCCAAAGACATGCAGGTTAGGTTAACTGGTGACTAAATTGAGCGTAGGTGTGAATGTGAGTGTGAATGGTTGTCTGTGTCTATGTGTCAGCCCTGTGATGACCTGGCGACTTGTCCAGGGTGTACCCCGCCTTTCACCCGTAGTCAGCTGGGATAGGCTCCAGCTTGCCTGCGACCCTGTAGAACAGGATAAAGCGGCTAGAGATAATGAGATGAGATTATGAAACTAAATTTTTTGTCCACTTTTAAACCACGTAGTTTCCATATAATCACTGAACATTCCTTAAGCTGAAAAAGTAAGTCACCTCTGAATATGATTTTTGCAAATTATTTGTTAATTAGACTTGTTTTATGCTCAGCGCACATGACGGCTTTTGTACGTGTTTAATATAAACGCCACGTTTCCGATTATTTTAAATTCCAGGCACAACCCCCCCCCCCCCCCCCCCCCAAAAAAAAACCCTTATTTCACCTTGAAATGAAACAATGACAATGTCATCACTATTAACATTCCTCGACTTACCTGCTATGTTTTCTTTCTCTTTAACAACAAAAGAAAATGATTATTAGTGTGCATAGCTAACATAAAACATAAAAGGATCATGTTTTTCAAAGAAATGCCCTGTGTAAAAATCCCACGAGGCACAATGTTTTTTAAAATGGCGTGACAGAAGCGTAATTCAAAAAACACTCGTCTTTTGAAGGCCAGGGCTGATTCAAAGCAAAAGCTGCTGATTAAAAAGTCAAATTCCTGGTGATGGCTGGCGAGTGAAGTTGGGTACACCTGGGGTGGAGAATAGGTGTGTGTGTGTGTGTGTGTGTGTGTGTGTGTGTGTGTGTGTGTGTGTGTGTGTGTGTGTGGAGGGGGTTGTCTGTTGACAGCTCTGTAACTTCAAGCAAGCCGGTGTGATGTGACCAAATAAATGAAATAAACAGAAAGAAAACAACGGAGGCCTAATTGAAACAGAGTTCAAAGAACAAGTGAACTGCTTGGCCGGCATTGTTTTTGCGTGTGTGTGTGTGTGTGTGTGTGTGCGCATAGCCATGGTGCATTTGATAGATGTATGGTGATATTTTCCCAAAACAAAAAGCCTCCTGAGAGAAGCTGGCGACAGTAAGATGTAAGGGTTAGCCAGCTCTCTGACTGTCCTCAGATCCGAGGATCAGATCTCAAACCCTCTGGGTGCACACTTAGACACAGAGGTTCCATCAGAAGTGTGTATGCCCAGACTTTGGTCCAAAAGTCCCTCAAAAAAGGATGATCTGGCATTGGAGAGCAGTGGCCTTGACGAGTGTCCTTTATTTATAGACAGTATAGTAATGGATGTAATGGTATCCTGTTCAGTAGAGGTGGGCGATATGACAAAACATATAATTTCTTATTTTTTTCGCGGTCCGGTTTCCATCAAATCCTGCACTCTGATTGGCTGGCGAGCGGGTCCGTATCCTATGGTACGGACCCCAGTTATGGACCCCGGTTACGGACCTCTGGCGACTCGCTCGTTCACAACAAACATAGTAGCATTTTTTTGTCAACATTTATCTTTTTTTATAAGATTTATTTATAAGATGATCAAAAATCTTATAAATTTTTGCCAGCGTTTCTCAGCATAATAGCATTAATTTTACAGCATGGATAGCGATAACGACAGTGTTCACAGCGAAAGCGAGTTTTACTACCCCGAGGAAGAAGAAATAAAAGAAAACATTTCAGGAGAAAGCTAAAAACCTCTAACTGTTACTAATGCCGAGCAAAAACATAGCTGAATCCTGAATGACTCCTATTTGTATAAATAGGGGACTACATAGGCGGCAAAATGTAGTTTGTTTTCCTGCCATGGAAGTGCACTTGTATACCGAGGAGGAAGCCATTTGCATTACAGTTGTGAATGAGGATTCAAAATGGCGGCTCGGCTCGGTTTTCCCTTTCGGGCGCTCTCGTTTTCTGTTAGAATTTGGTAAAGAAAAAAATAAATACATTATTTACCAGCTTAAGGTCAAGCCGTATGGTGAAATACCGTGACCTCGGCCTTGAATACTGACCTCGGCCCAGAAGGCCTCGCTCAGTACTTTCAAGACCTTGGTCACGGTATTTCACAATACGGACCTCCCAGCTCGTAAATAATATCATCATATTTGAAGAATCGACATACAATTCCCACTCACCAGTTAGGTCTCTCTTTCTCTCCTGTCATACAACAGAGACCAACCTGGGATGATGAATGCCATCGTTTTTCCTCTAAGACACCTGAAGCTAGCTAACTGCATCATCACATGGCGTCGTTACACACTCAGAATAAAGCGCTATCTGCCCTCTTCCACATATCACAGTCCCAATCCCATGATTGGCTAGCGTCTCTATGATTGCTAGGGGAGAGAGCGTGGCATCCTTCCCACCCACAAAACACGTCCAATTTTGTTCTCCCGATTTTGGACTCTCAGCTACGGATAACTTCCGATCTCGGGACAACAGGATTTTTCTGTTGCGAAACTCAGTGAGTCCTTGGTTTGCTAACAAACTGCCTGCAAAAAAATATTGAAAAATAAAACTTCACAAATGAGTCTGATCTTTTTTATCTAATTTTAGTTAATGTTGCCAAAAATAAATCAACACTGGAAAGGAGGGGGAAAAGTCTGCAAAAAAAAAAAAAAAGGTAATATTTTGGCATTTTTAAATAGTACTAAAAAAAAAACCAAGCAAAGAAAGAAACAAAAAATTTGAAGTATCACAATACCCAAAGATACTGCACAAAACTGTACTGTGATATAATTTATAATCAAATCGATATCATAGTATACAATATTCATCCATTTATACCAGACTGGATTTCTATTTCGCATTTATTATCGATACGGTCCTGTGCAAAAGTCTTAGGCGCATGGAAAGAAATGCTGTCGACCAGAAATGGCTTAAAAATAATGAAATGAAATGAAATGAAATGTTTCAACATGGAAAAAAATACTATAAACAGTAATCAGTAAGCCATGATACATGAAACAAAGTCAGTATTTGGTGTGAGACGACCCTTTACTTTGAAAAAATAGTAGTCTGAGGTCCAGTGAGTGCAGTTTGATGCGGAAATGAGCTGTAGGTTTTACTGAGCATCTTACAGAACCAGCCGCAGTTCTTCTGGACACTTTGACTGTCACACTCGCTTCTTCATTTTGCCCCAAAACCCAGCAGCCTTCATTATGTTTAATCTGAAAAGTGCTCTCTTATGGAATACGCTGCTCAGGTGCAAACTTTTTTTTTTCTGTAACATTTAATTTTGTGCTGGAAAACGAATGTTTGGACTCTAAAATGTTTTTGCACCGACTTGATAATGTAGAAGTCAGAAAATAGAAATCTATAACAAAGTTTGCATGAAAAAAACCCCCTACAACAACACCAAAAGGGTGCCTAAGACTACGTTCACACTGCAAGGCTTAATGCTCAATTCCGATTTTTTTGTGAAATCCGATTTTTTTGTGAGGTCGTTCACATTAACAAAGATATGCGACTTGTATGTGATCCTCAGTATGAACGAAAAGCGACCTAAAAGTGTTCCGCATGCGCATTGCAGGATACGACGACGTCACACGCAGTGAGCATGGCCAGTGTTTACGGAAGTAACCTAAAGTTGGAGTACCTGGCGATGATGCAGTTGTTGTTGCGACGGAGCCAGAACATGCACAATAGCCTGATGTTAAGGAGGAGGTTGAGAAGGAAGAGGGCAAGGGTTTTGGCTCAGGCGTACTGCGGGGTAGTGACTGCAACCTCCGTTCAAAGGAACATCAAAGCCATGTTGTTGTAACTTTTTTTGAGAGACCCGCCGCCTACTTCAGCGCAGAATAGTGACGTTTGTGGCTTGTTGATGACGTGTAAGTTGGATGAATGCGACCTGGCGGTTCAGACTGAAGTCGCATATGAAAAGAGCGGATAGGAATCGGAATTAGGACCACATATCCAAACGGCCTGGGTCGGATTTGAAAAAAATCGGATCTGTGTCGTTCATATTGTCAATAAAAGATCGGATACAGGTCACATATGGGCGAAAAGATCGGATTTGAGTCACTTCAGCCTGCAGTGTGAACGTAGTATAAGACTTTTGGATGGTACTGCGTGTATTAAATACGGAAGAGAATTTTATCTTCATGATTTGCAATTAAATGGAAATATACCACAAAGTCAGCCTGAACAGAATCTTGATCAAATAAATATGATTTTTAAAATTTTATACGCTCAGTAGAGCAGTGATGGAAGAGATTAGTGTAATTAAAACTAAGTCTATTCATGCAGAAAAATGCTGGCAATGTAGCTACTGGATGAGTTTTCGATTTTCTCAAATCATATCATATTATTGTCGTTTATTTTTCATTTTTAAATCGTCTCTTGCTTTTCTGTTACACTCTATTACAGCTGACAGCAAAAAGAAACACCTCATTTCTTACTTCAGTCTGCATTTTCTATCCCTGATTTTTTTTCCAGGTTTAAAGGTATGTGCAAAATTAATTTCTTCAAAAGTAGTAAGTCGTAAAAGTGCAAAAAAAAAAAAAAAAAAAAAAATATATATATATATATATATATATATATATATGTTACTGAGGGTAACTTAGTGGCACTTTCTCCAAGGAACTCGGGGAGACATTAGCCAAGGCTGACGAAGGTTCGCCAGCATGATAATACCAGCTGAATGCTAATAGATTACAGTGCGGGCTAATCTCATCTCATCTCATTATCTGTAGCCACTTTATCCTGTTCTACAGGGTCGCAGGCAAGCTGGAGCCTATCCCAGCTGACTACGGGCGAAAGGCGGGGTACACCCTGGACAAGTCGCCAGGTCATCACAGGGCTGACACATAGACACAGACAACCGTTCACACTCACATTCACACCTACGGTCAATTTAGAGCCACCAGTTAACCTAACCTGCATGTCTTTGGACTGTGGGGGAAACCGGAGCACCCGGAGGAAACCCACGCGGACACGGGGAGAACATGCAAACTCCGCACAGAAAGGCCCTCGCTGGCCACGGGGCTCGAACCCGGACCTTCTTGCTGTGAGGCGACAGTGCTAACCACTACACCACCGTGCCACCTGTGCGAGCTAATATTAACTTTAAAATTTTGAGATCTGATAATTAGGCTTAGCTAATGTTTTCCACGTTTCTTGTTTTCTCTCGAATGTTAGCTAGCATGCTAATAAATCTGTCAATACAAACTAGCTGAATGCTAAAACGCAGCTAAAACCTATATGTAGCAGCACACAGATTATGTTGTGACTTGTGGAGAAAATGTAGAGATTCTTCTTTTGAATTGTAGTACAAGTCTAAAGTATTAAAGGAGAGCAGAAGGCAATTTTTTTTATTATCAAAATTCTATTTATCTAATTTTATAAAATGTAAGAATGCATTTTTGATAGCTATTGTGTCACTGCTATAGCAAGTTATGAGTGTTTGAAATATGCTCTGTAATATATCAGTCCATATGTCAAAGCGACGGCCGTAAACGAGATTCGGTGAGACCTGTGCGAGACATCGTAGGACGGAAGTAAAACGTACAGCGGAAATCAAAGTGACCGACATCTGCCAACGTTGTCAAAAGACACGCGCCCTCTTTCGAATGCTGACGTAATCAAGCCGGAAGTTTTCCCTGTGTCCGAAATCGCTCCCTACTCACTATATAGGGCACTATATAGTGCGGACGCCATTTTGTAGTGCTGTCCGAAACCTTAGTGAGGATTATGTGGGAAATGCGCTCAGTATAATATGTATTTATCACAAAAATACATACGTTATTTACTAGCTGGGAGGTCCGTATGGTGAAATACCGTGACCGAGGTCTTGAAAGTACTGAGCGAGGCCCTCTGTGCTGAGGTCAGTATTTAAGGCCGAGGTCACGGTATTTCACCATACGGACCGACCTTAAGCTGGTAAATAATATATTTATTTTTTTCTTTACCAGATTCTAACAGAAAACGAGAGCGCCCGAAAGGGAAAACCGAGCCGAGCCACCATTTTGAATCCTCATTCACGGCTGTAATGCAAATGGCTTCCTCCTCGGTATACAAGTGCACTTCCATGGCAGGAAAACAACTACATTTTGCCGCCTATGTAGTCCCCTATTTATACAAAATTGAGTCATTCAGGATTCAGCCATGTTTTTGCTCGGCGTTAGCAACAGTTACAGGTTTTTAAGCTTTCTACTGAAATGTTTTCTTTTATTTCTTTTTCCTCATGGTAGTAAAACTTGCTTTCGCTGTGAACACTGTCGTTATCGCTATCCATGATGTAAAATTAACGCTGTTCTCCTGAGAAATGCTGGCAAAAATTTATAAGATTTTTGAGAATCTTATAAATAAATCTTATTTAAAAAGATAAATGATGACAAAACATGCTACTATGTTTGCTGTTGTTGTGAATGGGCGAGTCGCCAGAGGTCCATAACCGGGGTCCGTAACTGGGGTCCTTACGATACGGACCCGCTCGCCAGCCAATCAGAGCGCAGGATTTGATGGAAACCACTGACTGATCTGGTACATTTTAATTGTGTGACAGTAATGAAGTAAATATGAGCGTGACGGACTAGTCCTTATCCTGTCGTCTTTCCAACTCTTCTTAGTTGGTTCGAAGTCGTATGGAATAATCTCCATGTCACGTACGCGAGGGAGGCGGATGTATGTACAGAAATATACAGTTTAATAAAGTGCAGAATATAGCGAGACAATATATACCGCAAGTTGGCCTTATGGTTAGCGTGTCTGCCTCTCGATCGGGGGACCGTGAGTTCTACTCACGGTCGGGTCATGCCAAAGACCATCATAAAAATGGTACCTACTGCCATCTGGCAAGGCACGCTGCAATACAGATGCGAGTGGGGAGTCAAACTCTCGCGGTTACAACCAGTTTTAGATCACGTTGAAAAGATAGATGCCTCAGACATCTTAAATGTGTAGATGTAACCCCTCCTTTGTGTGTGTGTGAGATTTCGTTTGTTTTATTTTATATTTTGTTTGTTTTCTTTTTTTTTTTTTAATTATGCACAATTATTACTGAACCTGTGCTGTATTATGGATTCGTGGTGGTGCAGTGGGGTGGGGTTGTTTGTGGGGTGGGATTGTATTGAAATGTATGTCAAATTGTGTCTTTTATAACTGGAAAAAACAATAAAAACACTTTGTTTTAAAAAAAAAAAAAAAACTCTTGCGGTTACCAGAGGACTAGCCCCCCACTGTAACCCTAGCTATGCAATAGGCGACAGGCTGAGGGCTACGGAAACGGAGATTGCCACCGCCCTATGCGCCACATGGCGTGGGAAGGGACTTTTGACTTCTGAGACAATATACACACAGCCAAACAATCCAAAACGGCACGCTAGATCAAAAACGAGAATACAGGCAAAAGGGTCAGTCGAGGCGCAAACAGGACATCAAAGGCAAAGCGAGGACAAGAACGAGAAACAGGCACAAGGATAGTGAAACAGGAAATCAAGACAACGGGTAGAAAGGCTCGGTAATGCGTATCGTAATATGTTGCGATGCAAGTGCATCAGCACAGTCCTTAAATAGGTAAACACATAGTTCCTTAATTGAGCTCAGGTGCGCTTTGTTCACGTCACGCGTACTGGAGTCCACTCGGCGAGCCTTCAGGTGCCCGCGACACAGCGCGCAGGAATGACATTCCATCACTGATGAAGCTGGCAAATCTCGAAATGAATCTAAATTGGAATGATATGGTGATCTGGCCACTGCATAAACAGTTTTCAAAATGGCGGCGCTGACATTTCACGTTTGAAGTCTCGCACAAGTCTCGTGAAGATTGCGCGGATAAGCGACGCCTGCCGTGGACCACACAAACTACATTCAACATGGCTAAAAGGCCGATAAGCGTATGCCAATACGAGTCATGGTATAAAGTTACTAAAACCGAAAACGTAATTGAATAACACGTTAATTAAGAAATAAAGCAAGTTTAAAAATGACTTCAGTTCTCATCTCATCTCATTATCTCTAGCCGCTTTATCCTTCTACAGGGTCGCAGGCAAGCTGGAGCCTATCCCAGCTGACTACGGGCGAAAGGCGGGGTACACCCTGGACAAGTCGCCAGGTCATCACAGGGCTGACACATAGACACAGACAACCATTCACACTCACATTCACACCTACGGTCAATTTAGAGTCACCAGTTAACCTAACCTGCATGTCTTTGGACTGTGGGGGAAACCGGAGCACCCGGAGGAAACCCACGCGGACACGGGGAGAACATGCAAACTCTGCACAGAAAGGCCCTCGCCGGCCCCGGGGCTCGAACCCGGACCTTCTTGCTGTGAGGCGACAGCGCTAACCACTACACCACCGTGCCGCCCCTGACTTCAGTTCTCCTTTAATAAAAAAAAAAGAAGTAAAGAGGAGGATTTAAGATGAGTTCTCTCATGTATATGGATAGTCTGGAACTGATCTTGGATCAGCAAATCACCAAGTTGCGAACTATTTAGGCACTGAGCCATCTGGCCGCCATCTTACCACTCCCACCGCGTGTATTTGGCTTGTGTGTTAAACCGTCGTATCCAATCAAATTTGCCTCAACAAAAGTATCTCCTGACTTTTTTCTCCTTTCATTACTTCCTCTTATTTTCTCAACTTTACCCCCATTCCTTACGCATCTTTATAGCGCCCACCTTCACTGTTCGTTTTTTTTCTTTTCGAGTACAGTCTCTGATCATTTTATTTTGAGCGCCTCTTTTACCACTATAATTATTTCAAAGGAGATTATTTTAGTTTTTATCATACAGTGTATCTTTCTCTTTTATATATTTCTTCTTATATCTATCTATCTATCTATCTATCTATCTATCTATCTATCTATCTATCTATCTATCTATCATACCAACACAAAGGCTGATTATTTTCTGATGTTATTTGCCATTTTCACTTCATTCTCACAGTCGTGTCTTAACAGTATTTATTTGTCACAAGCTGCATGAATATTGTGACAGTGAATTATGTGACCAGTGAATACTGTTAAGACATGACCGTGAGAATGAAGTGAAAATGGCAAATAACATGAGAAAATAATCCTGGTTCAACAACTGTTCTAAACAGAAAGGAAGTATTGTACAGCCTTTGTGTTGGTATAATAACAATAACAAGTGTTGCCAGGTAAAACCAACCTCGCCCAGTAGCACTTACGATGAATATGAAGGAAGATATCACATAAAAAAAAAATAGGTACCCTATGGGTACATGTGGCTACTGCTTATAAATAAAACGGTTTTCTGATCCCATGTCCGTACAGTAAATATAGCATATATATTTACTCTGTGAGGCAGCAGCCACAAAAATGAAGCGTAATCCAAAAATGAACAATTTAAAAATCACAGAAGTAAAATATCCCAAGTGTCTGTAGTATATATTATTCTACTTGTACCTCATACAATTTTCCAAACTGAAACCTCCGAACTGAGGCTGACATACACACGCTGTCGCCATGACCCAAACTCTTATTTCCCGGAAATGGCCCGGCGCTAGAGCTCAGTGGAACGCACTTTCCCTCTGTAATAAGCATAAACATGTCTGAAAGCGATTTCTTTAGTCTAGTCCATTTATTTATAATTTATATTTATCATAAAAAAAAATCAACAGAGCAGGGAAGGTGTTTAAAAGTGGGCGTAACCAAAACCCCTTCCTTTGCGTATATAAACGAACCAAGAAACCATCCAATGACAGCAGTGTATGCAAATGACGTAGGTAGTGATCCAATCAGTGTGTTTGTGGGAGGAGTCTTTCCGAGGCAGCACTTTTTTTTTTGTAATACCTTTTTGGTCACTGTGACCTTGACTTTGGCTGGATGACACCTAAAATTTTGGAGGGTCTATTTGAGACCAGTGCCCATCTATCCTCAAAGTTTCCTGAAGACTGGGCCAGCCGTTTTCCCGTAACATCATTTACAAAGAAAGAAAGAAAGAAAGAAACTTGACCGAAAACAATACCTCGCCCCCCGGTGGACTCCGTCCTGGGCAAGGTAATAATAATAATAATAGATAGATAGATAGATAGATAGATAGATAGATAGATAGATAGATAGATAGATAGATAGATAGATATAAAGGAAGAACTATACAAAAGAGAAAGATACACTGTATAAGACAAAAACTGAAATAATCTCTGTAAAAATAATTATAGTCGTAAAAGAGCCAATCAAAAAAATGATCAGAGACTGTACTCGAAAAGAAAAAAACAAAAAAAAACAAGAACAGTGAAGGTGAGCGCTATAAAGATGCGTAAGGAATGGGGGTAAAGTTGAGAAAATAAGAGGAAGTAATGAAAGTAGGAAAAAATGTCAGGAGATACTTTTGTTGGGGCAAGTTTGATCGGATACGACGGTTTAAAGGAGAACTGAAGTCATTTTTAAACTTGCTTTATTTCTTAATTAACGTGTTATTTAGTTACGTTTTCGGTTTTAGTAACCTTATATCGTGACTCGTATTGACAACTAATTGCAATTAAATATTACACTTATCAGCCTATTCGGTTTTTAGCCGTGTTGAATTTAGTTCGTTTGGTCCACGGCAGGCGTCGCTTATCCGCACGATCTTCACGAGACTTGTGCGAGACTTCGAAACGTCAAGTGTCAGCCAGGTGTCAGCGCCGCCATTTTGAAAACTGTTTCACAAACGAAATATTGCACAAAAACGAGTTTAAATCACGATTACTGCCTACTTTTTTCAAACTTTCCTGATCGCTATCAAAACAAACAAAACTTCCGGCTTGATCACGTCAGCATTCGAAAGAGGGCGCGTGCGTCTTTTGACAACGTCGGCAGATGTCGGTCGCTTTGATTTCCGCTGTACGTTTTACTTCCATCCTACGATGTCTCGCACAGGTCTCAGCGAATCTCGTTTACGGCCGTCGCTTTGACATATGGACTGAGATATTACAGAGCATATTTCAAACACTCATAACTTGCTCTAGCAGTGACACAATAGCTATAAAAAAATGCATTCCTATATTTAATAAAATAAGAAATAGAATTTTGATAATAAAAAATTTGCCTTCAGTTCTCCTTTAACACATAAACCAAATCGACGCGATGTGAGTGGTAAGATGGCGGCCAGATGGCTTCACTCTGACAAGCCTATGAGCGCTCAAGATTTTATACACAGCTCAGTGTATTTACGTCAGATACTAATCTAGAATTTCAGCTCATGATACCTGGTCTGGAATAGTAATCTTTCACTTTTACACTTTTTTTTTTAGCATTTTTAGGTAAATAAAACAAACAAACAAACAAACAAACAAACAAACCACCCCTTTCCTTCTAACACTCATCTCATCTATACGATCTGATCTCCTTCCAACTAGCATTCCATAAAACGCTCCCTTTAAACTCCGACTCTGACTCTTTTACTCTCTGACCTTTAGCGCAGAAGTACTCCATGTCCTCACAGCCAAGGTTCTCTGTCTCAAAGTCCGCCGTGAAGTTCTCCTCAGCTGAAAACTCCTCTTTAGCCGCAAGCTCGTTCCCCTCAGACACGCATTCCTCCTCTTCCTCTTCCAAACCATCGTCGAGGGGACCTGAACACATGCACAGAACAATCACACACTCTTCATACACACTCTGTGCAGATACGACGAGTAAATTTACTCTTTTTTTTTTAACCACACGACAGAACTCCAGCTACGTTTGAATGAGTGGTTAGCGCATTAGCTTCATTATCTACAGAATGTGAGCTGTAAGATTCAGGAATATTGTTAAAATTTGGTAATAGATTGCTGTATCATAAAGCAGGGTCTCTTACTCTGGTTATCAGGAACATTTACTTTATTCAGCTACAGTGGTGCTTGAAAGTTTGTGAACCCTTTAGAATTTTCTATATTTCTGCATAAATATGACCTAAAACATCATCAGATTTTCACGCAAGTCCTAAAAGTAGATAAACAGAACCCAGTTAAACAAATGAGACAAAAATAGTATACTTGGTTGTTTATTTATTGAGGAAAATGATCCAATATTACATATCTGTGAGTGGCAAAAGTATGTGAACCTTTGCTTTCAGTATCTGGTGTGACCCCCTTGTGCAGCAATAACTGCAACTAAACGTTTGCGGTAACTGTTGATCAGTCCTGCACACCGGCTTGGAGGAATTTTAGCCCATTCCTCCGTACAGAACAGCTTCAACTCTGGGATGTTGGTGGGTTTCCTCACATGAACTGCTCGCTTCAGGTCCTTCCACAACATTTCAATTGGATTAAGGTCAGGACTTTGACTTGGCCATTCCAAAACATTCACTTTATTCTTCTTTAACCATTCTTTGGTAGAACGACTTGTGTGCTTAGGGTCGTTGTCTTGCTGCATGACCCACCTTCTCTTGAGATTCAGTTCATGGACAGATGTCCTGACATTTTCCTTTGTAATTCGCTGGTATAATTCAGAATTCATTGTTCCATCAATGATGGCAAGCCGTCCTGGCCCAGATGCAGCAAAACAGGCCCAAACCATGATACTACCACCACCATGTTTCACAGATGGGATAAGGTTCTTATGCTGGAATGCAGTGTTTTCCTTTCTTCAAACATAACGCTTCTCATTTAAACCAAAAAGTTTTGGTCTCATCCGTCTACAAAACATTTTCCCAATAGCCTTCTGGCTTGTCTACATGATCTTTAGCAAACTGCAGATGAGCAGCAGTGTTCTTTTTGGAGAGCAGTGGCTTTCTCCTTGCAACCCTGCCATGCACACCATTGTTGTTCAGTGTTCTCCTGATGGTGGACTCGTGAACATTAACCAATGTGAGAGAGGCCTTCAGTTGCTTAGAAGTTACCCTGGGGTCCTTTGTGACCTCGGCGAGTATTACACGCCTTGCTCTTGGAGTGATCTTTGTTAGTTGACCACTCCTGGGGAGGGTAACAATGGTCTTGAGTTTCCTCCATTTGTACACAATCTGTCTGATTGTGGATTGGTGGAGTCCAAACTCTTTAGAGATGGTTTTGTAACCTTTTCCAGCCTGATGAGCATCAACAACGCTTTTTCTGAGGTCCTCAGAAATCTCCTTTGTTCGTGCCATGATACACTTCCACAAACATGTGTTGTGAAGATCAGACTTTGATAGATCCCTGTTCTTTAAATAAAACAGGGTGCCCACTCACACCTGATTGTCATCCCATTGATTGAAAACACCTGACTCTAATTTCACCTTCAAATCAACTGCTAATCCTAGAGGTTCACATACTTTTGCCACTCACAGATATGTAATATTGGATCATTTTCCTCAATAAATAAATGACCAAGTATAATATTTTTGTCTCATTTGTTTAACTGGGTTCTCTTTATCTACTTTTAGGACTTGTGTGAAAATCTGATGATGTTTTAGGTCATATTTATGCAGAAATATAGAAAATTCTAAAGGGTTCACAAACTTTCAAGCACCACTGTATATGACTAAAGGAAAGCAGTTTTGAATATTTACTGCTAAAATAGTGCAGGCATTAAACGAATGCTGATGATGGAGCGAGATGAATCGTTGCCCAAGTGATTCAGTATTAAAAATAGAAGGTACTGAAGCGTCCAAAGCTACTTTTTTTTTTTTAATTCCAAATCCAGTATAACAGCACTGTGGTTGAGTAGCAACCACAGCAGAGCCACATCACACACACGGTTCATCTCATTGTGCCTGCAGCTGATGACTCACAATGAAACCCACACACACACACACAACAACAGCTTAATAAGCACATGCAAAACCTGCCTATAACAACAGAGACACACACTTTTTTTTTTAAATATCCATATTAAAGAAACAAATAATCACATTTAATCATATTTAAAATTTTCCTCTCAACCCCGATATTTAACAGTTATTCTACAAAATCAAGTCGTACACGCCGAGTTGTCTATAAGCCGTGTACGACGAGATTGAGATTGAGTCGAATAACTGTTTTATTCTATCCACATTCACTGGATTTTGAGAAACGGAGCGTTTTATTATTATTTTTTGCAAATTCGATCAATAAAAACTTCATACAAAACGTCCGACAAAATCATTTCCGCTTAGAATTTAAACAAACCGGCGAAATGACAGGAGCAATTTGTGAAAATTGCGATAATAATAATAATAATTCTTGAAAAATAAAAAAGATACGTTCTTACCATCAAAGACTTTTATTCCATGTTTTGTCGCTTTTTAAAAAAAAAATATATGTGTTTGCCTTTTTTGTGTTTTTGTTTTCGAGTAGTTTTTATTTCGTCCTCGGTTGGTTCAGCAAACCGCTCCGCCATTTTGTTTTTCCTCTACTCACGGTATATGAGCTGATGTCCTAGTAATAGAGTAGCCAATCAGAGCGTGCGATTGCTCATATCCAGTGAATGTAGATAGAATCAAGTTGATTAGTCGACTAAGCGTCCGCTATTTATTTCTTCAGTTTTTCACTGATAATTAATGCAAGTCTAGTTCACCCAAAATCATTTCAATAAACACATCCCAAGGACTGAATCTTTATTTCAAATCTGCTTTTGAACATCTCATCTCATCTCATTATCTGTAGCCGCTTTATCCTGTTCTACAGGGTCGCAGGCAAGCTGGAGCCTATCCCAGCTGACTACGGGCGAAAGGCGGGGTACACCCTGGACAAGTCGCCAGGTCATCACAGGGCTGACACATAGACACAGACAACCATTCACACTCACATTCACACCTACGGTCAATTTAGAGTCACCAGTTAACCTAACCTGCATGTCTTTGGACTGTGGGGGAAACCGGAGCACCCGGAGGAAACCCACACGGACACGGGGAGAACATGCAAACTCCGCACAGAAAGGCCCTCGCCGGTCACGGGGCTCGAACCCGGACCTTCTTGCTGTGAGGCGACAGCGCTAACCACTACACCACCGTGCCGCCCTCCAAATGAAAATACTGTGATAAATTAATTAATATTTTTTTTCAAAATATCTGAAAAATCTTTTGAACTCTGAACCTCCTTAATATAAAGAGGATATCACATGCTATATATAAAATTTGAATTCATCTGAAGTGAATAGACTTGTGCAAAAGGCAACAGAGCGGTTCCTTTCAAAGAAAAGAAGGATAAAGGGGAAGATCGAACATGTTAAAAAACCCGAATCAGGTTCAGTACCTGAAATCACTACAGACACTGTTATAGAAGCTTTAGGATTAGATCAATACTCAGATTGTTCAGAAATTGAATAACGAATCAAAATAAATTTGACAATACAAAATTGATATATTTTTGATGTTTACAAAATCAAGTTATTGTCTCATCTCATCTCATTTCATCTCATTATCTGTAGCCGCTTTATCCTGTTCTACAGGGTCACAGGCAAGCTGGAGCCTATCCCAGCTGACTACGAGCGAAAGGCGGGGTACACCCTGGACAAGTCGCCAGGTCATCACAGGGCTGACACATAGACACAGACAACCATTCACACTCACATTCACACCTACGGTCAATTTAGAGTCACCAGTTAACCTAACCTGCATGTCTTTGGACTGTGGGGGAAACCGGAGCACCCGGAGGAAACCCACGCGGACACGGGGAGAACATGCAAACTCCGCACAGAAAGGCCCTCGCCGGCCACGGGGCTCGAACCCGGACCTTCTTGCTGTGAGGCGACAGCGCTAACCACTACACCACCGTGCCACCCGAGAGAGTTTGCATCGACTAAAAAATGAAATTTGAGTAGAAAAGTGTTATGAAGTGGAGTGATGGTTTCCACCATGTAGTTATGTAGTTGCTTACTTTCCCAGAACGTCATGTGCTGAAGTGGTTTATTTTTTCATGTTACAGAAATTTGCAGACAATTCCCAATTTCCAAATGCGCGCACACACACACACACACACACACACACCTAAACTACCGGTACATGCCTCTCATGCGTGTATGCATGAGCAAAAGCTCCCAGCAGTTCAGACGCATTAAAAAAAAAAAAAAAACCACCCTCTTTGACCAAAACAGCTTTGAACCCAGTGCCGATACTCTAAGCGCCGGAACAATGTGTCTGAAGGAAAGTTGCTCTCTCGCTGCCTCCTGACTTTTCACACCAACATTAGCACAGCAACAGGGAAGAAAATACTTTTATTAATTTGTTCACCTTATCACAGGGTACAATGTTGATTTTTCCATTTACATACCATGCCTTTGGGTAATACAGCGCTGCAATCTGAAAGGAGACACTTTCCTGTGTGATTAATTTTCCCCCCCATGTGCAATATTATTTCTCTAAATCTAAATGATTTAGAGTTTTGCTTGTAGCTGTACATTTCTGTATTTGCATATTACTATTTTGCAGCAATCCTGGTCTGATGGAATTACGGCTACCTGAGTTGCATTAAGGCAGAGCGAAGAAAAAAAAATCAATGCGTTTGAATATATAATGCTTCTGCCCCCAAAACAAAGATTTTTTTTTTTTTTGCATATTTTCAGCAAGCGCACTTATATGGCCTACGTGTGTCAAATCAGAAAAAGTTGGGACGTTATGGAAAATGCAAATTAAAAATGAAAGCAGTTGAGTTCTACATTTACTTTGACTTGTATTTCATCGCAGACAGTATGAACCCGAGATATTTCATGGTTTTTTTTTCCAGTCAACTTCATTCCATTTGTTCATATACATCTGTTCCTGCGTTTCAGACCTGCAACACATTCCAAAAAAAGTTGGGACGGGGGCAATTTAGGGCTGGTAATGAGGTAAAACGATTAAATGTGATTTGAAACAAGTGATTGTAATCATGACTTGGTCCAAAATCAGTATTGAGGAAAGGCTGAGTCATTGAGCAGCAAAGATGCGCTGAGGATCTCCAGTTTGTCAACAATCCATCCATCCATCCATCCATCCATCCATCCATCCATCCATCCATCCAACCATTTTCTGCCGCTTATCCGGATCCGGGTCGCAGGGGTAGCAGCCTAAGCAGAGCAGCCCAGACTTCCCTCTCCCTGGCCACCTCTATCAGCTCTTCCAGGGGAATACCGAGGCGTTCCCAGGCCAGACGAGAGATGTAATCTCTCCAGCGTGTCCTGGGTCTGCCCCGGGGTCTCCTCCCGGTGCGGCATGCCCAGAAAACCTCCCTTGGGAGGCGTCCAGGGGGCATCCTAACAAGGTACCTGAACCACCTCAACTGACTCCTTTCGATGTGGAGGAGCAGTGGTTCTACTCCGAGTCTCTCCCAAATGACCAAGCTTCTCACCCTGTCTCTAAGGGAGACCCCAGCCACCCTGCAGAGAAAACTCATTTCTACCGCTTGTATCCGAGATCTCATTCTTTCAGTCACTACCCACAGCTTGTGACCATAGGTGAGGGTGGGAACGTAGCTGGACCAGTAAATTAAGAGCTTTGCCTTTTGGCTCAGCTCTCTCTTTACCACGACAGACCGGTTTAGCATCCGCATCACTGTTGACGCTGCCCCGATCCGTCAGTTTGTCAACAAATGCATGAGAAAATTAGTGAAATGTTGAAAAACAATGTTCCTCAAATAAAATATAGGAAGTGATTTGGATTTTTCACCCTTTATGGTGCATAATATCATTAAATGATTCAAGGAACCTGGAGGAAGTTCGGTACGGTATGTAAAGGGCAAGGGCTCAAGCCTAAGCTGAACACCCGTTCGCTCTGATCCCTCAGACAGCACTGCATCAAGAACCGTCAGCCATCTATAGCTGATAGAAACCTTTGTAAAGCTCTACAATACGGAGTTACATCGAAAAATACCAGTTAAAACTTTACTATGCATAAATGATGCTTTATGGTAATGGTGTCCAGAAGCACCGTCAACTTCTCTGGCCTCGGAGGCATCTGGGATGGACCATCACCCTGTGGGAACGTGTATTGTGATCAGACGAATCAGTATTCCAGGTCTTTTTTTGGAAGAAATGGACGCTGTGTGCTCCGGACTAAAGACAAAAAAGACCATCCAGACTGTTACCATCAACAAGTCCAAAAGTCAGGGTGTGTCATGGTATGGGATTGTGTCCGTGCCCTTGGTAAAGGTAACTTGCTCTTCTGTGATGGAGCATTAATGCAGAAAAGTACAATGAGATTTTGGAGCAACATACTGTACGCTGCCTTCAAGACGACGTCTTTTCCAGGGAGATTTCAACAAGACAATGCAAAACCACATTCTGCACACATTACAAAGGCAGGGCTGTGGAAGAAGAGGGTGCTTTTCCACTCTGTCCCCAGTAGAGAGTATGTGGTGAATTTTGAAGTGAAAAATATGACGACCCTGTACTTTTGCACACCTTAAAGTGCTGATGACACGAACATGACTCTATGCAATTTCTTAAATAAACTATACAACATGGCAAACATGTTAGATTTCTGCTATAATTATGTGAAAAGAAGCTGTTGTTACGCGAATATCCAACTTTTAATTGCACAGCGCAAGAAAACTGGGTCCGTGGCTCGCGGCCATGCTGTGACGTCGGCGGAAGAACACGCTGCGGTTCACTGGCTGTTCTACTCAATGGAAATGGCGCATGAAAACGCCGGTGAACTCTCTAGTGCTAGCTCTTCAACAACCAAATACTGGTACTTTAAGCAGTGATCATGATGGCATGATTTTATCTGATTTTAAATAAATGAGATTGATCATAATGTGAATGTTCACAACTAGTACATACAAACTCTGCAGCTTCTGA
Organism: Neoarius graeffei; assembly: GCF_027579695.1. Lineage (NCBI taxonomy): Eukaryota > Metazoa > Chordata > Actinopteri > Siluriformes > Ariidae > Neoarius > Neoarius graeffei. The sequence continues at coordinate 50,481,433 of NC_083587.1, read as the reverse complement.
TTCAGCAACTGCGTCATACTCCGCAAAAACATCAGCAAGAACCTACAATATAAATGGAAATGCAATACACTAAGCTCAAATGACTTTTGGAAAGTATAATTTCTAAATTTTTTCTACATATTCTTGAAGTCGGTCATCGGGGTACTTGCTACCGTTCCCTAACAACGCATGGCAAAGGGTAAAGTGTAGTGTTGCTACGAGTACTTGCTAAAGCCTCCGGTGGAAGATCCTCGATGTGCTGATAAGACATACAGTTCTATAGAACACACAAGTGTCACGATAATCACAAAACAGATGCAAATTCTTAAAATACCTAATTTTTAAGCAATCATGTGTTGATCTCTTCCGAATAGAATCTATGATAGCCTACCCTCTTTACCCTTTGCCTCTCGTTGCTAGGCGGCAGTTACATGAAAGCCGCAAGCTTTCACAAGCAAATACATGACTGATATCACGCCGACTTTATGATTACATTTATGATTATCATGAATGTGTACTCTATGATGTGTACTCTATGAGCGCTCTGGAGCGAGTCACTTCCAAGATGGCCGCGCAGACCGCATGGTTACTATTTTTAGCATCATGTTGGAGCAATCTATAGCTCTACGTACCTTTATCTTATGTCGTTTCTCAACACATGTTCTGACAGTTGGACTGTCTTTGGAGGAGTCGCCTTGTCCCAGGCGACTGCTGGATCCGGCATAGCTACTAGTAGACCCCCTCCGGAATACTGTAGGCACTGCTGATGGTAGCAGCACACGTTTGTGCTGAACTGAACACCCAAGAGATTCTTTTAAGCTGGGAAGGGTGTCAAAACAATCCAAATCGAAGTGTTCAGAGCACAGGACGGATGTTGGTGAGGGCTCCCACTTGTCACGAGTGCGCCTGACTTGCTTCACCCACTTCGCATGCAGCTCGGGATCTCTGGGAAACTTGATATATATATATATATATATATATATATATATATATATATATATATATATATATATATATATATTAGGGCTGTCAAAAGATTAATTTTCTTGATCGCAACTAATCTCAGAAATTTCATAGTTAATCGCGATTAATCTTGATTTACTTTGCATGTGTAAAATTGATATTTTGCAGTAAGACCGTTCGAATCTAAAGTTAAACCCACAATGCAAAGTATTTCTGACCATTGTGTCTTAAATTGGAATAAAATGAAGACAGAGACAAAAGCAGAATTTATCTTTTGGCCTTTTTTATTTCAAAAAGAGTGTAGAGAAAGGAAAACAAGTATTAAGAATGAATGACTGGCTACTTTGGAGAAATTGTAAATAAATGAACACAAGAAAAAAATCAGAAAAAGTGCCATGTAGACCCACTTGTCTCTACTTCAGATTTGACTATGAACAATGTAATGTCAGGCCACTCTCTTCTTCAAAAATAAAATGTCACCATAAAAAAATAAATAACCATACAAAGCACTTCATAACTTAAATTCAAACAAACCATTCAGAGGTCCAGAAAACCGTTGCTTATCCATCACAAAAGAGGACTAAACTGAAGACAACAGCGTGTCCTTCCATGCCAATGCCAACGACTCGATGGAAACCACACGCTTCCGCTCGAGCTGCCTACGGATGCGTAGAAGGAACAAAAGACTAGCAAACTCGAAATAGCGCGTTTAACCGAAAATGAGTTTAATTAATACAACCAGAGGAGCTGCATGTGGATGGTAGAAGTGCGGAAAATGCTGGTAAACTCTGATCGCGATTAAAAAAAATATTCGCGATCACAATTTACATTAATCTAATCGCGATTAACGCGTTAATATTCCCAGCCCTAATATATATATATATATATATATATATATATATATATATATATATATATATATATATATAAAATGTATAATAATGTATAATAAAAATACTAATAATGATAGATTGAACACCTGCCGCATCAACAACAAACTGGTAAGTTAGGAGGGAGGTTCTTTCGCTGACGTCATATAGCTCCTCCTCCTCCTTCGTCTCCTGGGTGCTGCACCCCCGTCAAATTTGCCCAAATAGCCGCGTTTTTTATCATAACTTGTAAAATAGGCGCCTTCGTGAATTAATATATGGATCATCGGGAATTACTTTTTATGTTATAAAACATCGCCAAAGATGTCAAAAACGTGTCATCAGCACTTTAAGACCTGTTTGCAGGAAGAATGGGACAAAATAACACCTGAAACGCTTCATCACTTGGTGTCTTCAGTCCCTAAACATCTTTTAAGTGTTGTGAGAAGGAACGGCAACATTATAAAGTGGGAAATGTTTTACCGTCCCAACTTTTTTTGAAGTGTGTTGCAAGAATCAAAATTGAAGAAAAAAAAAAAAAAGTCATGAGTTAAAAGATGAAATAATGTTCTGCTGCATGGTTTGGAATGCAAAACAGGTGAAAGCTTATTTACAAATCATTGTTTTCAGTTCTAACTTCAATTTTAACATACCATCCCCTTTTCTGATTTGGGGTTGTACATTTTCAGCAGCCACAGCTTCAATCCGAAAGCACCGAGGCCACGCCTTCTTCACTGTGACTGACAACCTGGAACAGGGAGGCGCAGAATCCACGCCTACTTTATTGGGATTGACAGGTTCAGAGCTGATGCTTTCGTTGAGACTAAAAGGCAGAGAGACCACGCCTTCTTTACTGGGACTGACAGGTAAAGAGGCCACACCCCTTCACAGTGACTAAAGAATAGAGGACACACCTCCTTCACCCTGAATAAAGCACAGAAGCCACACCTCCTTCACCCTCACTAAAGCAAAGAGGCCACACCTCCTTCACCCTGACTAAAGCACAGAAGCCACACCTCCTTCACCCTGAATAAAGCAGAGGCCACACCTCCTTCACCCTGAATAAAGCACAGAAGCCACACCTCCTTCACCCTGAATAAAGCAGAGGCAACACCTCCTTCACCCTGACTAAAGCACAGAAGCCACACCTCCTTCACCCTGAATAAAGCAGAGGCAACACCTCCTTCACCCTGAATAAAGCACAGAAGCCACACCTCCTTCACCCTGAATAAAGCAGAGGCAACACCTCCTTCACCCTGACTAAAGCACAGAAGCCACACCTCCTTCACCCTGACTAAAGCACAGAGGCCACACCTCCTTCACCCTGAATAAAGCAGAGGCAACACCTCCTTCATCCTGACTAAAGCACAGAAGCCACACCTCCTTCACCCTGAATAAAGCACAGAAGCCACACCTCCTTCACCCTGAATAAAGCACAGAAGCCACACCTCCTTCACCCTGACTAAAGCACAGAAGCCACACCTCCTTCACCCTGAATAAAGCAGAGGCAACACTTCTTCCATCCTGACTAAAGCACAGAAGCCACACCTCCTTCACCCTGAATAAAGCACAGAGGCCACACCTCCTTCACCCTGAATAAAGCACAGAGGCCACACCTCCTTCACCCTGAATAAAGCACAGAGGCCACACCTCCTTCACCCTGAATAAACCACACCTCCTTCACCCTGAATAAAGCACAGAAACCACACCTCCTTCACCCTGAATAAAGCACAGAGGCCACACCTACTTCACCCTCACTAAAGCAAAGAGGCCACACCTCCTTCACCCTGAATAAAGCACAGAGGCCACACCTCCTTCACCCTGAATAAAGCACAGAGGCCACACCTACTTCACCCTGAATAAAGCACAGAGGCCACACCTACTTCACCCTCACTAAAGCAAAGAGGCCACACCTCCTTCACCCTGAATAAAGCACAGAAGCCACACCTCCTTCACCCTGAATAAAGCACAGAAGCCACACCTCCTTCACCCTGACTAAAGCACAGAGGCCACACCTCCTTCACCCTGAATAAAGCACAGAAGCCACACCTCCTTCATCCTGACTAAAGCACAGAGGCCACACCTCCTTCACCCTGAATAAAGCACAGAGGCCACACCTCCTTCACCCTGACTAAAGCACAGAGGCCACACCTCCTTCACCCTGACTAAAGCACAGAGGCCACACCTCCTTCACCCTGAATAAAGCACAGAAGCCACACCTCCTTCACCCTGAATAAAGCACAGAGGCCACACCTCTTTCACCCTGACTAAAGCACAGAGGCCACACCTCCTTCACCCTGAATAAAGCACAGAGGCCACACCTCCTTCACCCTGAATAAAGCACAGAGGCCACACCTCCTTCACCCGAATTCAAGTGCAGAATCCATGCCTTCTCTCATTTCATTCAGAATCGGCGAATCATCGCTTCCCTTTCACAGGAATCACTCCTTGCTACATCTGAACGTTTTCTGTGTTCAAATGAAGCGAGGTCAAAAGGCACGCCCAACACACACGTCCCCGGCATTCGCTTCTGTTTGTTCTCCCGCCGCATGCCCCACTTAATCAGGTAATTATTGTGGTTCAAACCCCTCTGAGAGTGCGCACTTTTCTTCTGAATGAGACGCACTGTGAAGAAAAAAATTACCCTGCTTTTTTCATTAATGATCCCTTTGTAGTGCACAGGAACTGGTCTTACAAGAAAAGAATTAGTGTGGCGATCTCCAGAAGACATGCTGTGCAGCGCTGGAGTGCGTCACTTTGAATTAGGATGCAGGGTTGTGATTGTATCGCAGCCCGGGCCTTTCCTGAATTGCAGGAAGGTAAGGATGAAGAGAGAGGGTTCGCTACGTCTCAATATGCTAAAGCTGTCGATAAGCATCAGGAATTGTATCGAAGTGGGGATCACTGAAGCTCGACGCGCTTGTCAGGGTGGAGGGAAAATGTGTCTACACACACACACACACACACACACACACACACACACACACACACACACACAGAGCTGCTTGTGGAAGGGAAAAGGGTTGCGAAGCTGAGCGAGGTGCAGGTGCCAAACCTAGTAAAATTCACTTCAGCAATACTGCGGCTGCTGATAATCAATTTGAAGATATGAAACAGATTTAGCAGAACATTAAATGTCACAGTGACACTCTTTTAGGCGTTGATAAGTTAATAATCGAAATCCTTCCTACACAGCATGGACGCGCCTGTAATAATTTCACACCTTCGAACCTAGATCTTTTCTGAACCTCACACTTAACCAAGGAAGGCTGGTTATTTATTTAAGAAGTGTTAGGAAGCGCACAACAGGAGGACTGCTGATCCTTAGATCTCCTTAAGATCTCATTTGAGTTTGCCGCTGCAATCGTACGACCTGAAATTCATTTTCCTGACGCTGTGTGTGTGTGTGTACACACTCAGGGATGCAAGTTAGACCTTCCTGAACATGACAGTGACAGGATGAGATTGGACATCCATGGTTTAATCGGATGATCTTGGCCTTCACTCAGTTAGTAGGTGTGGCTCATGGTTGGTTTGGTTGGAATGAAAACCTGCAGCACTGTTGTCGTTGATTCAGATGCTGTGAAAACTGTTCAGAAGCTCTGCAACGTCTGCATCTGCATGTTAAATATGCTTATCTTGAAATATTTCTGTTCTCATCTCATCTTATCTCATTATCTCTCGCCGCTTTATCCTGTTCTACAGGGTCGCAGGCAAGCTGGAGCCTATCCCAGCTGACTACGGGCGAAAGGCGGGGTACACCCTGGACAAGTCGCCAGGTCATCACAGGGCTGACACATAGAAACACAACCATTCACACTCACATTCACACCTACGGTCAATTTAGAGTCACCAGTTAACCTAACCTGCATGTCTTTGGACTGTGGGGGAAACCGGAGCACCCGGAGGAAACCCACGCGGACAACATGCAAACTCCGCACAGAAAGGCCCTCGCCGGCCACGGGGCTCGAACCCGGACCTTCTTGCTGTGAGGCGACAGCGCTAACCACTACACCACCGTGCTGCCCAAATATTTCTGTTATATTTTGTAATTCTGGTGATTGCGTCGTGCTGTATTCCACCACTTTCCAGCAATGTTCAACCAATCCAATGTAGACATCATGTCGAGCAAATGCTGTACTCAAAATTTCCAGAATGTAATAGGTACGAGACTTCAGCAACTGATTTCAGCTCAGCTCGTCTCGCCAGTGATCCACAGCTGGGCATGGTGTATTAGCACGGAAATTTAGGCTAAAAGACTAAACCGCTGCTGCATCATGCAATTTAGATTGAGATGATACAAGGGTGGCACGGTGGTGTAGTGGTTAGCGCTGTCGCCTCACAGCAAGAAGGTCCGGGTTCGAGCCCCGTGGCCGGCGATGGCCTTTCTGTGCGGAGTTTGCATGTTCTCCCCGTGTCCGCGTGGGTTTCCTCCGGGTGCTCCGGTTTCCCCCACAGTCCAAAGACATGCAGGTTAGGTTAACTGGCGACTTGTCCAGGGTGTACCCCACCTTTCGCCCGTAGTCAGCTGGGATAGGCTCCAGCTTGCCTGCGACCCTGTAGAACAGCACTACAGTACGTTCAGACTGCAACCTGAAACGACCCATATCCGATTTGTTGTGAAATCCGATTTTTTTGTTAGGCCGTTCACATTACCAATTATATGAGACTTGTATGCGATCTCCAATATGAACGGAAAACGACCCAAAAGTGTCCCGCATGCGCAAATTGACACGTAATAAGCACATCTACATAATACATAAACAAAAAAAAGCGCACTCTTCAAGTTTGCAAGTAAAGCATGGAGATGAGGCGAGACCTGGCGATGTGGTTTTTGTGGCGGCGGCGGAACTCACACAATAACCTGGTATTGTTGTTGTTTTCCACCAAAGAGGCGGGATTAGCCAACGCAGAATAGTGACGTTTGTCTCTTGTTGATGACGTGTAGGTCGCATGAATGCGACCTGTCCGGTCAGACTGCAGTCGCATGTGAAAATAACGGATATGCATCGGAATTAGGACCACATATCCAAGCGGCCTGGGTCGCATGTGAAAAAAAAAAAATCGGATCTGTGTCGTTCAGATTGTCAATAACAAATCGGATACAGGTCGCATATGGGCAAAAAAATCGGATATGGGTCGTTTCAGGGTGCAGTCTGAACGGAGTCCAGGATAAAGCGGCTAGAGATAATGAGATGAGATGAGATGATACAAGAGCTAATGGTGCGTTCCATTTGAACTGGAAAGTTGTTCCAAGTTGGAAATTTCAACTGGAATACCTGCTGAAATCAGAAGAACCTCACCAACCCTGACCTCAGAATTCAATAAGGCTGGCACGAGTCACCGATATAACACGACTTCTGCGGCCACGATTCGCGTATTGTATCGTCCACAAGTATTGCGATACCTTACCCTAACTGGTCATTTCTTTCATTTTTGTTTTAAAACGATTTTCGTTGAAGAAACTCACAATTTTTTACTTCTGTTCAACTCCGAAGCGTCTTGCAATGGGGGCCGCCGTTTTGGATCTCGCAAAATCACGCTTGCTTAAACGGGGATCTGTTGGAAGCGGACTTGAATATGCGGGATTTCATTTCTAAGCCGGCGCCATCTATTATTTCTGCTGTACGTTTTTAAGGTAGCGTGGTGATAACTTGCTCGTGGCTAGTTAATCAGTAGTTATTTGACATACTTCACAAATCCTATCATATTTGTTAGACAACTGAAGGAGGATAAAATGCCCATAGCGACCGTGTTTTCTCAACTGCTGGTGATCTAGTTACGGCCCAAAAGGCATCACTCAGCCCAGAAAATGTGGGCATCCTGCTGTTCTTGGAAAAGAACATGTAATTTGTTTCTGTCAAACCAGCTAAGAAAGGAAATTAGCATTTTCAAGCATACTTTTCTTGTTTTTGTCTTTTGAATTACATTTTACCAAAATGTCAGATAATGTAGTGTATTGCGATACGTATCGTATCGTGACCACCGTATCACGATACGTATCGTATCGTGATCCTACCCCGCAATGCCACCCTTAGAATTCAAAATGGCTGCTCTGTGAATCAACAGTAACGAAAGCTCGAGTAATAAAGTGTTTATTGGGCTGTTTCACGATCAGGGTGTACTTTTCAGGTCCACAATATTCCAAAAATCACACCTCATATCCTTGTGTTTCTCTGCTACCAACAATGACCTTTGGAGATGGAAATGAACTGCGCAGAATTTCAGAGCTGCAGGTCATATACTGGGCATTACTTGTGGTGAGATGACGGCATATAGTGTATTTCTAAAACTGACTACCTTTCTTATCGTCCACAAGAGGAAGGGATGCAAAGTGAAAAACTGTTGAAATGGACGTGATTTTAAGTACAGATTTTCAAGTACTTCAAGTGCATGTGTGTACGTGGTACTAAGTGTAATAACAACTGAAGTGGTGATGATCCTTGTGGCTTTCCAGAGAGGACAGTTTTTGACAGACTCGCATTTCAACCACATGTGAAGCTCCGCTGCAAATACGTCTCATGTCTGTTTCAGGTCCTGTTTTTTTTTGTTTTTTTTTACTGTGCAACAACAAAGTATTCTGCTTCAAAAGAGACACATACTTTCTTTAAAAAAAAAAAAAAAAATCATTTACAACCTCATCATATGGTGAGGGATTTCCGGAGGGGACAATTTTGACAGGCAAAGGATCCTGTCGGAGGCACTTAGTTTACAAAAAAATGTAACTTCCACTTACAGGGCTTTCCCCAGTGTGGATACGTGGCACTCCACCGCGCTGCACAATGTCGGCACCGTGCTGCCACTTGCACACCAAAAAAAAAATAAAAATCAATACCATAAATTGAACAATGCAAAGTACTTTCCGTACCTAAATATCTCCTATTGCCTTCTGAAAATGAGTAATAACTATAGAAATAGGAAGATATTGTAATCATGGTTTGCCCCAAAGCGTTTTAGCATATCGGGCCTGGTATGCTTGCTCTGTCTGCCGATACGCTTAGGGTAGGCTGACACTTGCACGATTCCGTGGCACGCATTGGCACGACTCGAGTCGTGCCAGTGCGCAAACTAGTCATAAACTGGCGTGAAGTGTGCGTAAACCCGTCGTGACTGCGTGCCATGTCGGGACGAGAATTTTGAAATGTTCAAAATTTTGGTCACGACAAAATTTCGCGACCGGGTTGTGAACTATGCGCAAACTGTTCGTGATCTCGTCGTGAACTCGTCGGGATGATGCGTGCCAGTGCATGGAAGTGCGCGCCATGCCACGACTGTCACGAACTGCCACGAATAGTTCACGAACAGCTCACGTCGAGTTCACGAGTAGTTCACGACATGTTCACGAATTGGTGCGCATCGCAGCGTGGCCGTGCCTTCCCACTGACACGGTCACGCATTGATGACACAAGCAGTTCACGACTAGTTTACGCACTTCACGAACAGTTTGCGCATGGCACGAGCAGTTCACGACGAGTTCACGAGCAGTTCACGACTACTGCGCGACAGTGGCGCTCGCGTCGGTGCGGGGGTATATATAGGGCTTCCTGGACACTTCTCGCCATTCGCAATTTTTTTTCTTGCTTTTTTCTTTAATGTCTTTTATTTTCTATTCCTTCATGACTTTTTTTTGGGGGGGAGGAGTTTCGTTTCTTTTATTTCAAAAATGGAACAACTGTGGATGCAGCTCATGAAGCTACTACCATTCTTTCTTGCCAAGGGACAGCACCAGCAGGGGACATGCAGTAATGTGACAGGTAGTCTCGCTGATCCTTTGCATCCTTCTGGGTATGATGGCTGGTTAGAGGCAGCAGCCCCTGCAGGTGTCGGTCAGTCCTCCATCCACCAGGGATCAGATCATGTGTGTCCGGATCTTCGCGGTCCACTTCTGAAATTGCATGTGGGTATCTGATGAGGATGAGGTTGTGCATGACACAGGCGTACCCAAGTCGGCACGACACCGTCCGAATTGCGCAAACTCGTCGTGCCAATGCGGGAAGTGCGTAAACTATGCGCAAACTATGCGTGAACTCGTCGTGCCAGTTCGTGAATGTGGACGGGCACTCATTCGTGAACTCGTCGTGAACTATGCGTGAACTAGTCGTGAACAGTGCGGGAGCCTCCCAGTTCGTGCCCCAAAATGGCACGACTTGCCACGACAAAATCGTGGCCAAAAGTTGTGCAAGTGTCAGCCTAGGGTTAGTCGCTTTAGTTAAAATCTGATACGCTTAGATGTATACCGATACGTTAAATTTCCTACCCACAAGTACCGTAACTAGATAGATAGGAGAGCAAATAACAGATCCATTTACATACTGATTGATATTTGTGTTAAACAAGCGGTCTCTTTTTTTCCCAATGTTCGTGTTGATTCTGTCAAAGTAATATATCCATGTGGTATGATGTAAACAAACTGTAATCTGTTGGCTGTGTCAAGATCATGTGTTCAAACCAATAAAAATATCGAAAGAAAACGTCAGACATCCCGGAATTTTCCGATTCATTATAAGCGATCTCGTTGGCTGCCGATGTTGTCCCGCACCAGACGGACAAAGCCGACTGATTTTAATCACAAAAGTTTGACCTCGTCTATTATCATTATGGCTTCGATCAAAGATTGGTTGACGAAACTTCAACAAACCCACGTGAGTGATGGCGCACAAAACCAGACAACTGTCACGACAACGAAAACATCATCAATTTTGATCACAGCGCCTGGCTCAAAAGGCACAACTGCTCTGTCCACCGCCACGACGATGACAACTGGCACTACAGTATCTACACCAGCATTCTCTCAGTGCCGGAGCACTAAGACACATTCGCTCCAAGAAGCACCCCGAGATCCAAAAAAAAGGAAATCAGGATTCGAAGCTGCCTGGGTCAAGGATAATCCCTGGCTACAGAGCACTTCAGATGGCACAGGTAAGTAACCGTAACGTTAAATTAATACTTTAACCATAACGACTTAAAAATCTTTCTGTTGGGAATGACAGTCCAGTATATGACCCAAAGTAATACCTAGTTAGTGCAAAGATAGATAGATAGATAGATAGATAGATAGATAGATAGATAGATAGATAGATAGATAGATAGATAGATAGATAGATAGATAATTCAATTCTGAATTTAACCAGTAGAATCTAAGTGTAATAATTAAACTAGAATTAAATGAAATGAGCACAAAGTCAAAACTGAGCCTGCACATGTTTGACTCTTAAACATATTTCATCTCATCTCATTATCTCTAGCCGCTTTATCCTGTTCTACAGGGTCGCAGGCAAGCTGGAGCCTATCCCAGCTGACTACGGGCGAAAGGCGGGGTACACCCTGGACAAGTCGCCAGGTCATCACAGGGCTGACACATAGACACAGACAACCATTCACACTCACATTCACACCTACGCTCAATTTAGAGTCACCAGTTAACCTAACCTGCATGTCTTTGGACTGTGGGGGAAACCGGAGCACCCGGAGGAAACCCACGCAGACACGGGGAGAACATGCAAACTCCGCACAGAAAGGCCCTCGCCGGCCCCGGGGCTCGAACCCAGGACCTTCTTGCTGTGAGGCGACAGCGCTAACCACTACACCACCGTGCCGCCCTTAAACATATTTATAAGACCTTATTACTGCTGTATGTAGGGGTGGCGTGTCCCTGTAAAATAAAGTATAAGAAACTCCAGCATATATTTACTGAATCGAGTTGCAGGAGTTGGTTGGTGTTATTCAAAAAGACAACCATGATTGCGAAACAGCTCTATTAACACTTCTGTCTTATTTGCGTTTCATTAAATCAGTCGTATACACAGCACTGTCCAACTTCTACAAGTATGTCTGGACACGCAGCTCCAGAGTTTGTGCAAAATACCCCATAAATGCATTTTATTCTATCCACATTCACTGGATATGAGCAATCGTGTGCTCTGATTGGCTGCTCTACTACTAGGATATCAGCTCACATACCGTGAGTAGAGAAAAACAAAATGGCGGAGCACATCAAGTCAGATATATCACTTTATCAAGTATTTCAAAGAAACAGAAATAGCTGTTCCACACTCCAGCCCATTCGGTGGCGGTAATGCACCTTTAAGTTAGTTCGCCAACCGACAAAACAAGAGTGCTCTGAGAGCATAATATCCCCCGCTGGCAACTATATCTATGCTATAAGTGCTTAATATACCCTCATGAAATTGTCAAAGTTTGGTAATCAGCGGCTGTAACTCTGGTAAAATGCGACCGAATTGAACAAAACTGCAATATGCGTATTACCGACAGATAACAAAGAATCCTGTCAGGTTTCATGAAATTCCTCCAAAAATTGCGAGAGGAGTTGATTTCAGAAGGTGAGTACCCTTCCCAGGACGGATGGACGGACATCGCCACGGCATAATCCCTCTTCGGGTCTTTTGGCTAGCGGGGGATAAAAACCCTAAAGAAGAAGAAGAAGAAGAAAATGGCGGAGTTTGTTGTCGAGGATGAAACAAAACCTCTACTCGAAAACAAAACGCCAAAAAATACAAAAAAAACCCCAACAAAATATGGAATGAAAGTATTTCATGTTAAGAACATATCTTTTTTTATTTTTTAAGAATTATTATTGTAGTTGTAGTAGTGGGGCCGCACGGTGGTGTAGTGGTTAGTGCTGTCGCCTCACAGCAAGAAGGTCCGGGTTCGAGCCCCGTGGCCGGCGAGGGCCTTTCTGTGTGGAGTTTGCATGTTCTCCCCGTGTCCGCGTGGGTTTCCTCCGGGTGCTCCGGTTTCCCCCACAGTCCAAAGACATGCAGGTTAGGTTAACTGGTGACTCTAAATTGAGCGTAGGTGTGAATGTGAGTGTGAATGGTTGTCTGTGTCTATGTGTCAGCCCTGTGATGACCTGGCGACTTGTCCAGGGTGTACCCCGCCTTTCGCCCGTAGTCAGCTGGGATAGGCTCCAGCTCGCCTGCGACCCTGTAGAACAGGATAAAGCGGCTACAGATAATGAGATGAGATGAGACAATCAAAAGGCCACTGATGCACCATGGGGATGTGGTTTAACGCAGGCAAAAGAAGTCGAATGTCCATTCCATAGTCTTGTGTTTTGTCATAATTTATTTCAAAATAAGAAAACAAGCAAAAAAACAAAGAGAGCACAACTTACACTACGTTCAGACTGCAACCTGAAACGACCCATATCCGATTTGTTGTGAAATCTGATTTTTTTGTTAGGCCGTTCACATTACCAATTATATGAGACTTGTATGCGATCTCCAATATGAACGGAAAACGACCCAAAAGTGTCCCGCATGCACAAATTGACACGTAATAAGCACATCTACGTAATACGTAAACAAAAAAAAGCGCACTCTTCAAGTTTAATGATTTCTTTTTGTTTGTTTGTTTGTTTAATTATCTGGTTAGTGTTAAAGTGTGAGGTCTCGTGTGTGTTTTTGTTTCTGAACTGAAATGAAAACGTGTAGCCTGGTAACGAGGGTTGACTCCTAAATGTCTCTCTAATTTCTATATAAGTGCACTACATGTTACTAGGAAGTAATGGATTTTTAAACTCTATATAGTGCACTCGAGCTTCAGTAGGCAGTCATTTGGGATACGGCCGCTGTATTACCAAACTCTTAATTCAGGCTTAATAATTTGCACATATTTATTTCGTCATATTAATAAACTTTTTCTACATTTTTATAAATATTTATTTAGATTGTTTATAGCCAGCTGAATTCTGCAACTTCTCTCAGCGCTGGCTCAAGGTGCAGAAACACCAGTGCAGTTTGCGATGGAGATGAGGCGAGACCTGGCGATGTGGTTTTTGTGGCGGCGGCGGCGGAACTCGCACAATAATCTGATTAATGTGGGCAGCAGACTAATGAGACCGAAGGTGTCAAATTACTGGAAATTTCCAGAACAATCTTATAATCTTGTAATACAGGATGGTTTAAGTTATAAATCAGTTATAGAAACTGTTTTATTTAATCAGGCTAACAGATAAACATCCAGGTCCCTCCCAAATCCACCATTAGCTTGAGCAATTCTATAAAAGTCTATTTAAATTCTGAAAACTGTACAAATGTTGTTGTTTTCCACCAAAGAGGCGGGATTAGCCAACGCAGAATAGTGACGTTTGTCTCTTGTTGATGACGTGTAGGTCGCATGAATGCGACCTGTCCGGTCAGACTGCAGTCGCATGTGAAAATATCGGATATGCATCGGAATTAGGACCACATATCCAAGCGGCCTGGGTCGCATGTGAAAAAATCGGATCTGTGTCGTTCAGATTGTCAATAACAAATCGGATACAGGTCGCATATGGGCAAAAAAATCGGATATGGGTCGTTTCAGGGTGCAGTCTGAACGGAGTCTTTAGAGGTGCCCTTGAGCGAGGTACCGACCCCCTGACTGCTCCCCGGGCGCTCTGGTGTGGCTGCTCACTGCTCTGGGTGTGTGTGCGCATGTGTTCACTGCTTCAGATGGGTTAAATGCAGAGGATGAATTTCACTGTGCTTGAAGTGTGCATGTGACAAATAAAGGTTTCTTCTTCTAAATAAAGCAAACACAAGTTCATCAAACAAACAAAATTAGTAAATTAAATTTTCATGAAAAGAACTACGGTACCGTATAAACAAAAACTAAACTTTACAAAACTAACAAATAGCTCCTACAGTCGTATTTTTCACAAACCGCTCCTGTCATTTCGCCAGTTTGTTTACATTCTAAGCGGAAATGATTTTGTCGGACGTTTTGGATCGGGTTTTTATCTATCGAGTTTGCAAAAAATAAAAATGCTCTGCTTCTCAAAATCTAGTAAACGTGGGTAGAATAAAACAAATATTCCACTCAATCTCATCGTACACGGCTTATAGCCAACTCGGTGCTACAGTACGTGCCTCATCGGCTGTCAGCTCACGTACGACTTGATTTTGTGGAATAACTGTTAACTATCAAGTGGTATTGCTCACAATGGCGAACATGGTTAGAACCAGGGCTTTGAACCGGTTCAAGGAACGAAAACGAAAACCGGGAACTTTTTCTATTTCACATGGAACAGAAACGAAACTAGAAACTTTATTATTTATGTTCCGGAACAGAAACGCTTATTAAAAATAATGGTAACCGGTTAATACCGGTTTTTATTTCGTTCCTCAAAGTTTTCGTAGCCTAGAAATAAAAAAGTCATTCTTCTCCTGCGCAAGTTTCTATGACCCGCTGGGGTTCACTTCCTGTGTGACGTTCGCTGACTGAATGGAGAGAGCGGGAGGGTGGACTACTATCACGTCTCCACATCTTAAATAAGAGGTAAATATTGCAGTCTATCGTTATTCAAAAACGTCAATTTCAAACACGATATCAATATATTTGTCCACGTTAATGAGAGGCTCGCGACCATTAAATGACGTTAACCTCTGTTAGCCTATCAATGCATAGGGCCTGACTAGCCTTTGGTAACACACTAAACGAATTCTCTTTCATTTTTGGCACTTTTTCTGTTTGTGTAGATGGGAAGACATACTGAGAATCCAAATCGCCAACATTTGAAATAATAATTGTTTTGAATTATTTCTTGTCTTATTTAATGAAGGTTGTAATAGAATTAGCCTACATTTGGCTTAAGCTGGATGAGACAGAGACGTAATTTTATAGACATTTGTTAAACAGCTGACAGGGAACGTAATTAACCGTTCCGGGAACGAAATTTTTTTGTTCTAACCGGTTCGGGAACGTCTATTTAATGGTGGAACCCAAAACCGGAAACGTTAAAATTCCGTTTCTGTTCGGAACGAACCAATAGGAAAAAAATTCTGGTTCGAAGCCCTGGTTAGAACTGCTATTGCTAATGTCCATCTTGGTTTTCCGACTTGTCGTAGTGGAATGTGGTCAAGTCGGATATGACATCATTTCCAGCTTTGACTTTTGAGGTAGGTGGCACGGTGGTGTAGTGGTTAGCACTGTCGCATCACAGCAAGAAGGTTCTGGGTTCGAGCCCAGTGGCTGACGAGGGCCTTTCTGTGTGGAGTTTGCATGTTCTCCCCGTGTCTGCATGGGTTTCCTCTGGTTTCTCCGACAGTCCAAAGACATGCGGTTAGGCTAATTGGTAGCTCGAAATTGAGCGTAGGTGTGAATGTGAGTGTGAATGGTTGTCTGTGTCTATGTGTCAGCCCTGTGATGACCTGGCGACTTGTCCAGGGTGTACCCCGCCTTTCGCCCGTAGTCAGCTGGGATAGGCTCCAGCTTGCCTGCGACCCTGTAGGACAGGATAAAGCAGCTAGAGATAATGGATGGATGGACTTCTAAGGTAAATGGAACACAGTATATATATATATATATATATATATATATATATATATATATATATATATCCCTCTGGCACCACTATGATGGCGATATCATGGTAACTATTATGGGTAATGTACACTACCGTTCAAAAGTTTGGGGTCACCCAGACAATTTTGTGTTTTCCATGAAAAGTCACACTTTTATTTCCCACCATAAGTTGTAAAACGAATAGAAAATCTAGTCAAGACATTTTTCTGGCCATTTTGAGCATTTAATCGACCCCACAAATGTGATGCTCCAGAAACTCAATCTGCTCAAAGGAAGGACAGTTTTATAGCTTCTCTAAAGAGCTCAACTGTTTTCAGCTGTGCTAACATGATTGTACAAGGGTTTTCTAATCATCCATTAGCCTTCTGAGGCAATGAGCAAACACATTGTACCATTAGAACACTGGAGTGAGAGTTGCTGGAAATGGGCCTCTATACACCTATGGAGATATTGCACCAAAAACCAGACATTTGCAGCTAGAATAGTCATTTACCACATTAGCAATGTATAGAGTGCATTTCTGATGAGTTTAAAGTGATCTTCATTGAAAAGAACAGTGCTTTTCTTTCAAAAATAAGGACATTTCAAAGTGACCCCAAACTTTTGAACGGTAGTGTAAGAAACTCATCTCATCTCATCTCATTATCTGTAGCCACTTTATCCTGTTCTACAGGGTCGCAGGCAAGCTGGAGCCTATCCCAGCTGACTACGGGCGAAAGGCGGGGTACACCCTGGACAAGTCGCCAGGTCATCACAGGGCTGACACATAGACACAGACAACCATTCACACTCACATTCACACCTACGGTCAATTTAGAATCACCAGTTAACCTAACCTGCATGTCTTTGGACTGTGGGGGAAACCGGAGCACCCGGAGGAAACCCACGCGGACACGGGGAGAACATGCAAACTCCACACAGAAAGGCCCTCGTCGGCCACGGGGCTCGAACCCAGGACCTTCTTGCTGTGAGGTGACAGCGCTAACCACTACACCACCGTGCCGCCCAGTGTAAGAAACTGTTAACCAAAATGAAAACAAACGATTTGTGTCATTTTCCTTCAAGAAGAGGAAGAAGCTCGTCATGAAAACTGATTGGGGCTTTTAAATTACTGACCGATTGAAACTTTTCATCTTGGAAAACAAATCATTTTAGAACTGGAATTTTATCTTTTCAGAGTCACAATGGCTAACGTTCGCTCTTTGGGAGATGGCAGCCATCGCATTTAAATTCATTACAGAAATATTACTTTGCTGATAAGTTCCAGAGCCACATGATATCAAATTAAAACTAGATGGTGGGTTTGTGGAAGGTGTGTGGATGTGGTTTGATGCTGATAGTGCACTTTATCAGCAGGAGGCACAGTGGTGTCGGTGTCTCAAACCGGGTCTCTGTTACGTCCCCTAATTAGGGCGGAAGTAATTGAATCGGACGGAACAAAAAGGGATTCCTGTCTACGAGCGGAAAAAATTGGTTCGTCCCCACCTATGCTGCATTATTATTATTATTATTATTTTAATCTCTCTTGCTGCTGAAATCAGGAGCAATCCTGGCCAGAGGGGAGTGAGACGTGTGCCCAGCACCTGAGACCCAACATGAATACAAAATGCTCCTCGCATGCCTATAGGGACGTCCGACCTGGCATCAGTCGTGCCAGGATGCTTTTGTGCCAAGGCAGAGACTGGCATGGTGATAGAAGGTCCAGGTTGGCGCGCACACACACACTGCAGTCTTCCATACAATCACACACCAAACACGGTTTTTTATTTTTTCTTCATTAATACTCCGTAACTTCCTTCCTTCCCTTTGGTATCTTGGTTTCGTGAAAGTCCTGAATAATAACTCTCCCTCCAACATTTGTGTTTTGTTCTTGTTTGTCCCTCTGGGGGATCTCCGAAAGGTTTTATTAATGATCCTACAACAGCAGAACAAACAAAGAGGTCGTGGAAGATTGGTATACGTGCCAAAAGGATATAAGTATAAAGGAGAAGTTTTAGAGTTTCCCCTAAAGAGACATGACGAACATGTAAACCTTCACAGAGCTTCTCTTTCACAAACGGTTTTCAGTCGAACCTCCTGAGGAAGTCGAGACGAGTTCTCTGCCCGAGCAGAAAACAGCCCATGACCTCTGAACCCGCTAATGCACAATTTCTGACATTCTTATAAAATTTGTCAAATTTCTTTAAAAAATCCTCAAGGCTTGGAGGAAACAAGTAGAAGGACTAGAGGAAAGAAAGAATATTAGAAGGAAGGAAGGAAGGGGTAGGAGGAATAAAGGAAAGGAAGAATGGATTCAAGGAGCACAAAGGGTTCAAGACAAATTCACTTCCTACATTTCTTCTTTGCTGCATTCTTTCTTTCCCCAACTCCTCCTTTTCCCAATTCCTGCTTTCCTCCGTTCCTTCATTCTTTTTTCCTTAAGTCCTCCTGTGCTCCATTCTTATATTCCTCCATTCCTTCTTTCATCCATTCTTTTTTCCTTAAGTCCTCCTTTCCTCCATTCTTTCTTTTCTACTTTCCCCATTTCCTCCATTCTTCATTTTGTCATTTCTTCCATTCCTCTCCTCCATCCCTTCTTTCCTCCATTCTTTTTTCCTTAAGTACTCCATTCCTCCTTTTCTACTTCCCTCATTTCTTCTATTCCTCGTTTTGTCATTTCTTCCATTCCTCCTCTCCTCCATCCCTTCTTTCCTCCATTCTTTTTTCCTTAAGTACTCCATTCCTCCTTTTCTACTTCCCTCATTTCTTCTATTCCTCGTTTTGTCATTTCTTCCATTCCTCCTCTCCTCCATCCATTCTTTCCTCCATTCTTTTTTCCTTAAGTACTCCATTCCTCCTTTTCTACTTCCCTCATTTCTTCTATTCCTCGTTTTGTCATTTCTTCCATTCCTCCGCTCCTCCATCCATTCTTTCCTCCATTCTTTTTTTCTTAAGTCCTCCTTTCCTCCATTTCTACTTTCCTCATTTCTTCCATTCCTCTCCTCCATCCCTTAAGTACTCTATTCCTCCATTCCTTCTTTTCTACTTCCCTCATTTCTTCTGTTCCTCATTTTGTCATTTCTTCCATTCCTCCATTCTTTTTTCTTAGGTCCTCCTTTCCTCCATTTCTACTTTCCTCATTTTGTCATTTCTTCCATTCCTCCTCTCCTCCTTTCCTCCATTCTTTTTTCTTAGGTCCTCCTTTCCTCCATTTCTACTTTCCTCATTTTGTCATTTCTTTCATTCCTCCTCTCCTCCTTTCCTCATTACTCCTCTCCTCATTTCCTCCTTTCCTCCATTCCTCCTCTCCTCCATTCCTCATTTTGCCATTTCCTCCATTCCTCCTCTCCTCATTTCCTCCATTCCTCTGGTCTTTTTTTTCTCCTTAAATCCTCCTTTCCTCCATTTGTCTTTTCCTCCTGTGCTCAGGAAAGAAGGATCGGAGAAAAGAAGGCCTGAAGCAAAGGCAGAAGATGATTGAAGGACTGAAGCGAAAGAGGGTTGGGGAAAGGAGGAACGGACAAAAGGAGTGATAGACTGAAAGACCGATAGAAAGAAGGAGACGAGGTAAGGAATAATGGAGGAAAACAGTACTGGAGAAAAGGAGCTCCTTGAAGCCAGCCCTCCTTTCTTCCAGTAAAAAGAAAGCAGACTGGAGTTACAGACGACTGGAGAACAGGGTTTTGTCTTAAACACTCAAGCTCCTCGACCTCCTCCAGTCCTCCTTGCTTTCCACTGAATTAAAGTCAGACTTTTCTTCCTCAGAGCTCGACTGGAAGCTCGAAAGAAATCCACACACACTCCTCACGAACCCTGAGCACTGATCCCAACAGACACTCGGTCCAGCAGCGCTACAATAACACACACAACCGCGGAGTTTTACTGGGGACGTTAAAGCGAAGCCGTTCGTCTCGGAGGACTTTCAGGACGTTTCGTTTGTGTTTCATTTGTATTTTTATTGTTTGTCTGTTCATCTATCAGTAAAGTTATATCTATCTCTCTATCTCTCTATCTATCCACTTCTGCGCAGTGATTAAAGAAATATGAAGCTCATGCTACGACAGCAGGCCAAAGTAAAAGGCCATCTGTGGAGCTGACAGCTGATGAGGCTGAATCTGGTTTGCCCGTGTGTGTGTGTGTGTGTGTGTGTGTGTGTGTGTATGTGTGTGTGTGTGTAGTCCAAGCCTGAGAATAAGCTCTCATATTGTTTAACTTGATCTTCTGGTTGCTAAGCAATGTAATTCTGGCGATTAGAAATGGCTGCGTTCCTGCGCTTGGGCACTTACAAGCAACACAATGTTTTCGAAACCTGTATGTAAAATGTCTGTCTCTCTCTCTCTCTCTCTCTCTCTCTCACACACACACTCACACACACACACACACACACACACACACACACACACACACACACACACACACACGGGATGGGAGAACAACTTTCTCGAAACTAACAGCTGAAATCTCATGGAAGGCAGGAATCAAATACTTTCATTTGAACAGATTCAAATGTACGTACAGTACAATTCAACACAACTCCAAATAAACAGATTTAAAAATGAGTTATTATATGGTTTTAATTCTTTATAATATTATAAACTAGAATTCTCCACACATTCAATTCAATAATTCTGTGAAACGTTCAGCTTTACAGAAACTGGTGCAAATGCTTCTGTTCATCGAAAGTGTGTGTGTGTGTGTGTGTGTGTGTGTGTGTGTGTATGTGTGTGTGTGTGTGATTCCATCATCATACTAACGGATAATGAAGGCAAAAAAGCGGAGTTAAATCTTAATTAGGTCATGTTTGCTGGATGCGTCCATTAAAGGCAAAGATCCCTGATTAAAAGATTTAACTGCTAATGCAGGTCATCATCGCAAACAACACATCATTAGATTACTGTAGCGAATCTCACACACACACACACACACACACACACACACACACACACACACGCACGCACGCAAACTCTGATGTGCTCAGAGTTTCCAAACTCACAATTTGTCCAGCGTCCATGTGTGTGTTAAAGACGCATGTGTGTGCTTTCCGCGTCCAGCGCCTCCAAATTGGAGTGGCATGAAAGCACGGCTGGCATTTCACTAGGTCATTAAAAATCTGGAGGCTCCTCTGAGCGTGCCTTTGGGCCTCGGCAGATGCCAGGCTCTCTATGTTCTGCATTACTTTTACTTTCTGCACACACACACACACACACACACACACACACACACACAGCCACCCAAACTGGCAGTCGCAGGCGTCTATTAAAGGCCCGGGGTCATCCTCCAAATGTTCAACAGCGTCCGTGCTCTCCGAAGCTCAGGTGCGAGCTCTTATTAGCTCCTGCTCTTGTTTGGGAGCCAATCTGGATCATCACTATGACTGTTGTTCAGAACCTACTGAAAAGCCGACTTTCAATCATTCGTGGAAAAAAAAAAAAACAACTGAAAATCTGCTCTGTTCAAGACGATGGGTGTTAAAGGTGCGATTGGTGATTCTGATTATTGTTTATAATATCCGACAGTTTCAAAATGTGCAAACTGGAAATGATGTGAACCACCACACTTTCCGCCAGGCAGGACAAGGAGGTCTGTCTGTCTGTCTGTCTGTCTGTCTGTCTATCGTTCTAGTGTTTTGGGGCGTGGCTTTGAATGAAACATTCCAAAATCACTGATTATAACTTCAATCGTAAAAAATACATACATAAATAAATAAATAAATAGAAATAAAAGAAATCCTCTGTATCGCATTCCTTTCCCTTGTATTAATCATTAATTCTGATTAAAAACAGATTAATCCTCAATCATTTGATTATAATACCACACCGGCAAATTACAGATTAATAAGTATTTCAGATTATGATTACTGTATCAACCACTCACGATTAAAACTAAATATTAGGGGTGAACAAAAATATTGGGGTTTTATTATTATTATTATTTATTTATTTATTTTTTTAAAATCCGTCCAATTCGATACTGATCTGTAAAATGTATTGATTGATCTTTTAGGGTAATTTGCATCTTTTAGGTGAACGGTTTTCTAGGTTCATTTCCACGATGATTAAACATAGCCAGAGAATTAAATAGACAGGCTCGGACTCGTCCCCCCTTAGATGTCACTCTCTCGGTTAACTTTTCCTCTGTAGTATTTCATATCTCATTTCTATTAAATTGGAATTGAATCGGATCAGATTGAATCCAATCGTTAGCTTGTGAATTGGAATCGAATCAGGGCATTTGTGCCAATACCCAGTCCTACTATACACACACACACACACACACACACACACGAGTGTTTTACTGGGAAATACGCCACTTGTATTTTTCATACGAGCTCCATCCGGGACATGGAGAACTAAGACCATGACATAAATCTCCACACATCACTTGTGAGGAAATCGATGAATTGTTTTGATAAATTTGGGTACTTTTTGTTTGTGAATGTCTCATCTCATCTCATTATCTCTCGCCGCTTTATCCTTCTACAGGGTCGCAGGCAAGCTGGAGCCTATCCCAGCTGACTACGGGCGAAAGGCGGGGTACACCCTGGACAAGTCGCCAGGTCATCACAGGGCTGACACATAGACACAGACAACCATTCAGACTCACATTCACACCTACGCTCAATTTAGAGTCACCAGTTAACCTAACCTGCATGTCTTTGGACTGTGGGGGAAACCGGAGCACCCGGAGGAAACCCACGCGGACACGGGGAGAACATGCAAACTCCGCACAGAAAGGCCCTCGCCGGCCCCGGGACTCGAACCCAGGACCTTCTTGCTGTGAGGCGACAGTGCTAACCACTACACCACCGTGCCGCCCTGTTTGTGAATGTGTCGATATAATAAAAAGAAAACACACCTTGGCTTGAAGATATGAAGTTTATCTTCCATTCAGCTAGCATGATACTGAACGAGTCAAAGACGAGTAGCTGAATGGAATATATCTGATATAGCATGAAAAAAAAAGCCATCCAATATTATTATTATTATTATACATGCACACTCTTCATATCAGCATTCTCACTTTCCATCCGGTGTAGCGTTCGTCAGTAGTGTTAGTGAATGCTAATAAAACAGTGCTATCAAGATCAAGTATCACAGGCGAACGACCAAGGAACTAAGATTTCTGTCTCCAGACTCTTCTTCCATGCACGCTTGCCTGAGTTTTTTTTTTTTTTCCACTCAGACTTAAGTATTCATTTCCTGATGTAGTTTACTTCCTTACTTTTAAAATCAACATCGACAACTACACACAATGGAGCGACCTGGCAGCCAAAATTCTCTCAAAATCTTCCGCTTTAACGAAGTAAACCTGGCGACCATGTTTTTGTCACAGAGCAATTCCAGCGTTATGGACGTGACACTTGAACTCAAAATGGCAACAAATGACCCAGTGCATGTTTTATTGTCTCCCAGTATTTAAACAGGTGTTGCATATTTTAAGGCTGTACCATACTGGAGAAGTGATAGAACAAGAACAATTCCCATAGTACATCTAGGGCATGCCAGAAAACGCCAATAAAAGATGCGTTATGGATGTGACAGAAAAAGTATCACTTTTCTTGGGTGACTGTACATTTTTATCAAACTCTGTGAAATTGTAAACCTAATGTCGAAATGGAGATATCCGTTTGATAGAGGGGTCCAAGGTGAATATTAAAAAATCTTTGTTTAAAATATTTTGTATTTCATGCAGAGTTTCAGAAGGAAAAGCCAGCGTTATGGATGTGACGAAATTCCGTTATGGATGTGACGCGTCTGAAATAGACATGGCATATGTTTAGAAAATCAGCAATTTAACCACCATAACCCTTTGAAAAACTCTCTAAATATCAGCTAAAACTATCAAAGTTCTTAAATAATATTTAGGATGGCTATTGTTTTGCTGTTTTGTGGATTTTAGCATACATTTCTGTGGCTTGTGGCAATAATATAGAATTGTACATGATCAAAGTTGATTTTAGCTTGGGGTTTACATTATAAGAAAGAAAGACTGACAGTGACATATTAGGTTGGTTACAAATTGGTTCAACTGATTCACATCTGTAAAATACAGGCCTAGGTGAGATCTCTGGGAGTGGTTTTGATGTATTACATGTTGCTTTATTTTTGCATGGTGAGGTTGACATTTACATAGAATTGCCCCACAGTCGTTCGCTATCACGTCTCTCTTTTCCAGTTTTTTGATGTCCGTTGGTATGTTTTTCTCTTGAAGAATATCTAATGAAGTTTTGGTAGCCTTTCAGGTGTTCAGCGCGTCTTCGGTTTATTTATTTAGTGCTTAATTATAGCATAGCTAATCCTAGCACTGGATTAGCCTTGTCTTCTCTTTCCCGGCAGACAAAGAAATGCTTCTGCGCATGCGCAGGAGAAAAGTCTGGTCACTGTATATTTGCATGAGCTCCGATGTGTGACGTCATGTTGTCTTGTTGTCTTGAATGTGCAATATCGTAACGCTCGTTCTCCATTGGATAGAGTGGCGTAATACATGCAGGATAAGCGATATGCTAACAATATTGCATGCTATCAAACCAAATGAATGAAACCTGCTAGAAGGGAATAGAGTACGTTTTTATTCCACGGAAAAAGTGTCCTGTGTGGATAATAACTCCTGATATTTCACTCCAGCGATGTCGCTCCCAGTGTTTTTCTGCTGACTAGACGTGCGTTGTCAAAATGACGAACTGGTTGAAAATTAAAATTCTTTTGATTAACTTGCATTTTTTTTTTGTGGCTGTGTCCATATAATATAAAGAACATTATACAGTGGTGCAAAGATATGAAGTTTATCTTCTCATGTTGAAAAATATATCACTCGTTCACTTTGCTCACTCGTGATATACAGGAGGGTGCATTAGTTGCCCCCTAAAACTGAAAAGTTCCTCCGATCATGATGCATTTTTGTTTTTATGTTCCTTTTGGTAAGAAAACACACTGGGTGAAATATTTTGACAAAATTCAAAAGTTTAATGGTGGCACCGGGAGCTCAAAGTTATGGAGAAAGCTGCTATTTTATGACTTTTATGACCAAATTTCCATCACTTTTCATGAAACATTATGGCACCTTATAGAGTATACCAAATATCTTCGATACTGTAGACAGTATGTCTAGAATGTTTAAAAATATTTGGAGGTTTATTTTAGGGTGTCACTAGTATTATCTATCAATGTTATAACCCTGGTTTTCAGCAGAGGTGTCAAAAGTATTACCATTTATTACTCAAGTAGAAGTATAGATACTATGGTTTAGAAATACTTTTCATGACATAAAAGTATCAACTGAAGCTTTTTACTCAAGTAAAAGTAAAAAATATACTGATTTCTAAACTACTTTAAAGTACAAAAGTAAAAGTAATGAAAGAGGAAAAAATGCTATTAATTATTATTTTTATTTTTATTTTTTCCTTGCCTATAATTGTAAAGCATCCTTGGGTTTCTTGAAAGGCGCTATATAAATTTAACTTATTATTATTATTATTATTAAGGACGGGCGGCACGGTGGTGTGGGTGGCACGGTGGTGTAGTGGTTAGCGCTGTCGCCTCACAGCAAGAAGGTCCGGGTTCGAGCCCCGTGGCCGGCGAGGGCCTTTCTGTGTGGAGTTTGCATGTTCTCCCCGTGTCCGCGTGGGTTTCCTCCGGGTGCTCCGGTTTCCCCCACAGTCCAAAGACATGCAGGTTAGGTTAACTGGTGAGTCTAAATTGACCGTAGGTGTGAATGTGAGTGTGAATGGTTGTCTGTGTCTATGTGTCAGCCCTGTGATGACCTGGCGACTTGTCCAGGGTGTACCCCGCCTTTCGCCCGTAGTCAGCTGGGATAGGCTCCAGCTTGCCTGCCACCCTGTAGAAGGATAAAGCGGCTACAGATAATGAGATGAGATTATTAAGGACAAAGGCGCAGCCTAGAAGTCCACATACAGTCCATTCTCCTGACCCATTAAAATGTGTTTCATGGAGCACGAGTAATAATGACTTGTTGTCTGTAAGTGTTGTAATGGTGTAAAACTTCATACCTCAGAAGTAAGTTATCAATACATTGCAGTTTTTTTTCTTTTTCATATGGGACGTGCAGTAGAGGCAGCAGGTTCCAGTTAAAATGCAAGAAAAACACTTTCTCATCCCTACTAGTTACTGGCTCACCAAGAGAATTCGGCAGAATGTTTGTGTTCCAGCAATGCGAGGCTGAATACAGGCGAGGAAAGAAAGGGCGGCCGCTGGAATGCCGACACACGACAAGCTAATATAACGTTTACTAAGCTAAGACCTGTCACTTTACTCACTAACACCCACCAAGATACCATAACTGCGTTTGTAAACTTAACCTGACTCAGGCTACATCCACACGACAACGGCAACGAGATGTTATTTAAAAAAATATCGCGTCCACATGGGCAACGATCAGTAAAATATCAGGTCCATATGGCAACGCAACGCTTGCTGAAAACGATGCAATACACATGCCACACCTCTAGGGGCGCTGTAAGACGGTCCCTTCGGAGACACCAGAACAATAGAAGAAGTAAGGACGCATGCGCATAAACTATTATGCGCGAGACTTCATATTAGCCACAAAGTCAGGAAAATCTGTTCGTAAAATTACGTTATAATGACCAAATACAATGAAAAGTATTTTTCCAGTCTCACCTGTGAAAGGTAATCCCATGTGATCTCGTTTGGACGGCAAACCTGTTGGTACAGTTAAACGCAGCACAGGAATGAGGCATCTTTATTCTCCGCTTTGACCCATCCAATATGGCGGCGAGGATGACGTATGATTCTACGCGGAAGGCGGCGTCTTTAATGGTCCGGAATAAATTGAATGCTACACGTTGATGGATTAATTTGTTCTTCTACGCCCTTTTTGAGGAATGTATTGTAGGACTTAAACCGACATCTGAAGAGGTGAGATCGCTCCTTTTTTTCCCTATTTTTGCTGGCGGGATTGACTCTCTCTCTCTCACTTTGCACCATTACACAATAAATATTCATAGTGAAAATATTTTGTAAGCACGTTTCATGAACCAAGTTATAGGATTTGTTGACAACTCGCATCGAGTTCGTTACACTTCTACCTGGCGTGAAGCACTCACAGTCATGTGGTTGTGACATCATCGTAAACAAATCCGTTCTACTCATCCAGACGACTTCGCAACGGCAACGTTGCCAGATCTTTCCACTCTGGAACCCGTTCTCAAAAGATTGCGTTTTGGGGCACCCAAAACGCCGGTGCCGTGTGGACGCCAGGCCGAAACGATAAACAATTTTATCGGATTCACCTGAATCCGTTGCCGTGTGGACAGGGCCTCAGAAAAGAGAATGCTGCATATGGTTCGTGGGGGGGGGGATTCCACTCCTGACAAACGAACGAGAGCCCGCAATTTACTAACAGTGTCGAAGTCAGAGCTCTGATTGCTGTGTGCTTGGAGCGCCCCGAGTGGCAGTTTAGACAGACCAATAGGGTGTCGTAATGACATTTTGATTATATTCCTCAGCCAACCACAATCAAATTTAATGGCGCAAATTATCTTGATTGGGTTGTTTCTGTTTTTTTTTTTGTGTGTGATGCGAATGATCTGGATTTGATTTTTTTTCCTTTTAAAGTGTCGCAAGTGTCAAGCCGAATGAAATGCAAGTAACGAGACTCTTATAAATGTAACAAAGTAAAAGTAAATGCTTGAAAATGTAACGAGTAGAGATAAAAAGTAGGTTGAAAAATTATTACTCCAGTAAAGTAGAAAGTACCAAAATTTCTACTTTAGTAAAGTAACGAAGTATTTGTACTTCGTTACTTGACACCTCTGGTTTTCAGCTTGTCGCCTATGCATATGCTAGCCCCTATTAAAGTTATAATGATGCTGGATTACCTGTTTTCAAGACAACTGAAGATACAAGTGAAACGTTAAGAAGCAAATTCTCAGTGTCTATTTCCTATGTGGCCGTCTCAGATTTGGAACCATTACTCTGTCTTTTGCTACAACTTGCACAATGTTCTGGAATCTTTCTTCTATTGTGGCAGAACCAACTTTCTCATGGGCCAGTTTAACCCCACGCTCTGCCACATCATTCGTCACAATGAAGTTTGTGAGTGTTGCCTTTATCCTCTGGTAAGATGCCAAGCCATCCCATTGTGACACTGGTGTTGAGAGCAGATGATCATCAAATATATCAAAAGCTGCAAAGAACAGCCACGAGTCTTCACCTATGAAGTTTTCCAGTTTGAGGGCCACAAGAAATCAATAAACGGAGTCCAACATTGTGATTCAAACCTTACGCGAAAACATAAAATAAGCGTTTTTTGGCAAAAAATGAACCTCATGGTGCCACCATTAGACTTTTGAATATGGTCAAAAAATTTTACAGGATGTCTTTATTGGTGAAAAGGAACACCCAAACAAAAATGCATCAGATTTTATGAAAGTGAGGGCAACTGATGCACCCTAATATACATTCACCACTTGAAGATAAATTTCATATCTTCATGCCACCGTGTAATATCCTCTCTCTCTCTCTCTCTCTCTATATATATATATATATATATATATATATATTAGTGCTGTCAAAAATGTCGCGTTATTAACGCGTTAACTTGACTCAATTTTAACGGCGATAATTTTTTTATCGCGAGATTAATGCTCTGTGACATGATGCCACGCCCTGCACAGCCAGAGTCCTCTGCCCTCCCCCGAAGAGCCACGGTGCTCGGCTAGGTTTCGTTTTCCCATCGGCGGCTCCAGCCCCACTTTGCAGTGGCTGTGACAAGACGTGTTATGCTCTGCAATAAAAAAAAAAAAACATTGGTACAACCAGTGTTCGAACTATGCCGATATTTTCGGGGGGTCCCTTTTTTTTCCCTTGGGGGGGGTGCTTGCGCTTGTCTCAGAGCGCAGATCTCCATTGTGCGCTCACTTCGGATATGCAAATGCTTCCCGTTACACACGATTGCTATGTCAATAAACATCATTTTGCCAATATTTTAGAGACCCCCCAACATTTCCCAAATCATGTTTTCAAGGGATCTCATGTCTGTTTCAGGGGATCTCGGATCCCCCGAGTACCCCCGTAGTTCGAATGGTGAGCAAGCCCATTCACTTTTTTATGCTGATAAGAGAATTACAATGGTTTTTCATGTGACAAAAATGTGCGATTAAATTGCGATTAATCGCGAGTTAACTACGACAGTCGCGACATTAATCGCGATTAAATATTTTAATCGCTTGACAGCACTAATATATATATATATATATATATATATATATATATATATATATATATATATATACAGGGTGCGATTTGTCAAAAAACCAGAAGGGGGGATGTTTTGGTTTTTTTTAATCATGAAACGTCACAAAATTAAGGTAACAATAGGCTAACAGCTCAATAACATCCTCAAATGAACAACACTAAATGAAAACGAACACTAAACCAGAGATAGTAAATTCATCTTCCTATCTCTCTGACTAAATACACGAACACTAACACAACAAAGTTCGCATTGCTTGTCGCGTTGCTGTGATGTTTCTCTTCCTCCGGATTAAATGGACAGTGACTCGAAAATCACTAAAATACATGAATACTAAATGAACAGTTTGCTCTGATGGCGCAGTTCACATTGTGCGCAGCTTTCCGATTTAAACTGTTTTTTTCTCATCCTTATACTTCCTGATTCATGGACTGTAATGGATTTGCTTATTTAGTAATTTTAATACAGAATTTACTTTGAAATTATAATCAGACACTCCAACGCCCCCCCCAAAAAAAAAAATCGGCCGTGAAAAAGGCGGCATCCGCCAAAAGGCGCGCTGTTTGCATCCCTGCATAGAACGCAAAGATATTGTTATTATCTACAATGGATCTATTTGCTGGGGACGTTCGTGAACATCAAAGCTGCCACTTTGGGTCATTTTGAAAGTGAATGCAATGTAGACCATAGAAAACTGTGTCACAACATGCCTGTCATGTCAACTTTTTTTTTGGTTTGTTTATTGACGGGGTTGTCCCCGAGGATTTTTTTTTCAGCAGAGATAAAAACCAGAGGGGGGGGGGGATGATCCCCACCAGCAAATCGCACCCAGGAGATATATATGAGTGATTCCACGCTTATGGGTACTGAAATGGGGACATGAACTTGTTTTTAAAAATTCACCTAAAACCATTTCTTTTTTTACCATCAGGTCACAAAACGTAATCTTTAATGAATGATATGTTAAAAGATAACTTTAATTTTCTGAGATGTAATAAAAACATATTTATATGCCAGAGTCGAGCCTATGAGTTCCAAAATGATGTCTGTTCCATTACTTCTGTTACGATTGTCCATCTCGCGTCTGTTACAAATTAATTACAATCTAGCTCTATACCATGTTAATCTTATTGAAAGAATGTGTATGTTTATTCTACTACACATGTTTATTAATTATATTTGCTAAAACATCACCTTCCTATGTTTCAAAAAGTAATTCTACATTGTTAAAATTGAGAATATATATGTCCACAACACTTCTGTTACGTTCTGACTTTGGCATATAAATATGTTTTTATTACATCTCAGAAAATTAAAGTTATCTTTTAACATATCATTCATTAAAGATTACATGTTTTGTGACCTGATGGTAAAAAAAAAGAAATGGTTTTAGGTGAATTTTTAAAAATAAGTTCATGTCCCCATTTCAGTACCCATAAGCGTGGAATCACTCATTCATATATATATATATATATATATATATATATATATATATATATATACACACTGTATATAATATAGAGTATATTCTTCTTCCATGAGGGAGTATATTATCTGACACGGCAATTTCACTTCTGAATTTCTTTTGCAATAAATTCCTCTTTAATTCAATTCTAATTTGCTTCTCCGCTTCTTATTTCTACTATTGATAGTTCTGCTTCTTAATACCCCCCTTTACCAAAAAAAAAAAAAGGCGTAGTCGTCTGAGTCGGAGAGAACAGAGGATATGGATAAGATCTAAATATTTCCCCTGGCAAAGAGAAAGCACCAAAGTCTGATGAACATTTCAAAAGCGTGATTCTTTATGGATCGGAGAAATCTTTTCCACTTTTTTAATTAAAAGTAAAGAAAATAGAAGTTAATTATCCTGTAAAGATTAGCTACTGGGCATCTTTCTGTAAATTGGCTCTAATTAAAAGGAAATTGTCAAATGACATTCAGAGCGCTGTCCTTTCAAAGAGCGACACAGGGACGGAGGGTGGGGGTTCATCATCATCTCTCTCTCTCTCTCTCTCTCTCTCTCTCTCTCTCCAGTCTTGATCTGACCTGGTAGAACTTCCAGTAAGAGATTTCACATCTCAGAGTTTCACTGTGTTTTTGGATCAGATTCTGAACTCCGACTTACCGGGTCACACGAAACAAATCTGATGAGTGAAACTGATTATGCTGGACTTTGTTATAAAAAAAGGCGAATATGTTACATTACCCTTACCTTAACTAACATTTATTTACTGCATTCTTTCACATGAGCAATCACAAACTTCAGAATTAACAAACAATATACAGTACAACGATCGCAAAGTATCACAGTACCGTATGTCGAAACGTAAACCGTAAACGTGCAATATTTAAGCAGCGTTTAGTTCAGTAACATGAACAGAAGTCAGGAATAAAGCAGATGGTCTTCTGTGCTTAAAGAGAAATAATCACTAACTGAGCTGGTGTGTTGATTAGTTTCCTGTGAGCTGTTGGCAGCAATAAGTCAACCGTTATATTTTTTATTTTTATTTATTACTTTAACAACACGGCGGCACGGTGGTGTAGTGGTTAGCGCTGTCGCCTCACAGCAAGAAGGTCCGGGTTCGAGCCCCGTGGCCGGCGAGGGCCTTTCTGTGCGGAGTTTGCATGTTCTCCCCGTGTCCGCGTGGGTTTCCTCCGGGTGCTCCGGTTTCCCCCACAGTCCAAAGACATGCAGGTTAGGTTAACTGGTGACTCTAAATTGACCGTAGGTGTGAATGTGAGTGTGAATGGTTGTCTGTGTCTATGTGTCAGCCCTGTGATGACCTGGCGACTTGTCCAGGGTGTACCCCGCCCTTCGCCCGTAGTCAGCTGGGATAGGCTCCAGCTTGCCTGCGACCCTGTAGAACAGGATAAAGCGGCTACAGATAATGAGATGAGATGAACACCCATCAAACATGCTCGGTCCTGTTAACGCATTCATTCATTCATAATGGGCACATCATCACTGATGGCTGACATAAATATTTGTTCGTACGTGTATTTTATTGAATTTTATCCACATTCACTGGATATGAGCAACTGCACGCTCTGATTGGCTGCTCTACTACTAGGATATCAGCTCATATACCGTGAGTAGAGAAAAACAAAATGGCGGAGCGTGTTGCTGAACCAACTGAAGATGAAACATAAACTCTACTTGAAAATAAAACCTCAAAAAATAAAGAAAAAAAACAACGACAACAAAATATGGAATGAAAGTATTTGATGGTAAAAACGTGTCTTTTTTTTATTTTTCAAGAATTGTTATTATCATCATTGCATTTTTCACAAATTGCTCCCGTCGGTTCGCCGGTTTGTTTCCATTCTAGGCGTAAATGATTTTGTCGGACGTTTTCTATAAAGTTTTTATTTATCGAATTTGCAAAAAACAACAATAAAATGCTCTGTTTCTCAAAATCCCGTGAATGTGGATAGAATAAAACAGTTATTCGACTCAATCTCAATCTCTTCGTACTGTACATGGCTTACAGCCGAGTCGGTGCTACGCGCCTCGTCGGCTATCAGCTCATGTATGACTCGATTTTGTGGAATAACTGAAACATTCAAATGTAATAAATACCGTACTAACAATTTAAGGTTTTGTTTTCGAGTAGAATTTAAATTTCGTCCTTGGTTGGTTCAGCAACACGTTCCACCATTTTGTTTTTCTCTACTCATGGTATATGAGCTGATATCCTAGTAATAGAGTATCCAATCAGAGCGTCTGATTGCTCATATCCAGTGACTGATGTTGAAGTGATTTTTATAGTTGAGGAATTCTGTAGCTGATGGATAGATGTCAAATTATCCAGATAATCTTTGTTAAAGGAACCTTTACGGCAGACCTGGGCATTTTACGGCCCGCGGGCCGCATCCAGCCCTTTGGTTCATTCTGACCGGCCCACGTAAGGTTAATTAGAAATTACAAAATAAACGTATTTTCTAATTTTACCTCATGCATGAACTGAATGTGCATTGCTTTTATTTTGAAGTTGTGTTCAACAAAAACGCAATGCGCGCGACATGAACATGACATGAAATCCCACGAAACCTAATCCCGCAATAACTACTTCCGTAATTTGTCCAGACCAACCACAAACTTGTACGTCATCCTTCAAACGGTCCAGCCAATCACACAGTGTGACGTCACCAGCAGGAGCCCGAGCCGATCTGTAGATCTGATACCTACACCGAATCGATGTTGTTGCGAGCAGGTCACAAGAAGACTTTAGCCCCCAAAATGTCCGCAAAAAGAAGAAAGGTAGATGCCGAATGCAGGGCTTTCAACTAAACATGGACTGCTAAGTATTTATTTACTGAAGTCAGAGATAAAGCCGTGTGTTTAGTTTGCGGAGAGCAGATCCGAAAAACTGAAACACCAAATGAGGTGATTAGACTACAAATGTGGGCATCATTATTATAATCTGATGTATCTTGCTTGATATTTGGAGTAGAAAGACAATATTGTGATGTCTTTATTGTGTTTTGGGGTGAATGTGACTGAAAAAAAAAGGTACAAACGTTGACATTTTGTTAACCATTGTTTTGGGAAATTTGACTGAATAAATGACATTTTTTGTAAGGCAACCTCGTTTTTTCCAGACTCTTACCAGTCTTAGCAGCTTGTAAAAACAATGTCATTTACTGCTTTATATAAAGAAATACAATTAATATTATGCAGAATTTAGTTCAGCCGTTTGGTCCGGCCCTCCACAAAATGTCCTGTTTCTCATGTGGCCCCATGGAAAAAATAATTGCCCACCCCTGCTTTACGGCATGAGTTATAACGGTTAAACTCAGCAGTATGGTAAAGTGTGGAGTTCAGAAATTAACAGACTGGAATAAAGCTGCATTCCATTTACCTCAGAAATCAGAAGGCGGAGCTGGGAACGACATCCGAGTTAACCGCTTACCAGTACACCAAGTTGGAAAACCAACACGGACGCCATTTTTAACCACTGTTAGCAATACCAGTTGCATTATGCGGTATTTTGCGCAAACAAACCCCACAGCAACGTGTGTGGATGACTGATTTAAAGAGGCACTGGTAAGACAGAAGAACGAATAAACAGTATATTACGACGGCTTTTTGGTGCTGATTTGTGGAGCAGCCGTACTGAATTTTGAGGTGAGGTTCTTCTGACTTTCCGAGCTTAAAATTCCGACTTCAAGTCGAAATTTCCGATGTCCAAGTTCAAATCGAATACACTACAAAGCTATGGCTTTCATGATGATTTCATCAGCTTTAATTTCATGACATGACATCGCGTTGGGGATTTGATGATGCTTCTTTTTTTAATGAAACATTTTTTTACACAGTCATACTCAGAGCTAAAACAGCGAACTCGGTTTCTGCATTAACGATAAGTAAGTATTTCTACATTCTTATATACACTCACCGGCCACTTTAATAGGAACCTGTTCTTGATTCTAAGACTCCGTTCAGACTGCACCCTGAAACGACCCATATCCGATTTTTTTGCCCATATGCGACCTGTATCCGATTTGTTATTGACAATCTGAACGACACAGATCCGATTTTTTTTCACATGCGACCCAGGCCGCTTGGATATGTGGTCCTAATTCCGATGCATATCCGTTATTTTCACATGCGACTGCAGTCTGACCGGACAGGTCGCATTCATGCGACCTACACGTCATCAACAAGAGACAGGGTTTTTTCTAGAAAAATCTAGTACGAGGGCGCTCACCATGGCGAGGGAGCGAAGCGGGGGGGGGATGGTGCCAGTTGCCCCCCCCCACCGCCGTGCAAAGCCTTTGAAAAATGCTCCAATGGGACATTGAGGCTATCTGAGAGGGAAATTGTAACAAATTGTCTGTCAACACTGAAAAAGAAAGAAGTAATCATCTTCTGCCCCAGACAGTCTTTGGCTTTCTTCCGTTTCGTGCCGCGGGATGATATCTTTAAATGCCCAAGTGTCAACAAAAACAACTCGCGAACTACTTCTGTGAAAAGCTCCCGCGCCGGTGGGTGAAAGGTCATTCAATCTCGAGAAATCTCGCTCTACAAGTCAGCTGACCTTGTATGTAACCCATGTCAAATCTCGCGAGAGCAGCCACGACAAGCAAACAACTAAACAACATGGCGCCTCAGTCTGGAAAACGCCAATTCGGATTGTTTTTGCACCGTCTGGCAGTGTATCTACTATGATTGGAATATTTTTGGAGCAATTATAACGTATTTGATGATCAGACGAATTGTCACGTAGTGTTGCTGGGATGTTTTCACGGAGTCGGTAAGGGGGCGCACGCCGAGAGTAAGAGGGCGCAGCGCCCCTGTTCCCCCGTTTAGACGAAAGCCTGAGAGATAAACGTCACTATTCTGCGTTGGCTAATCCCGCCTCTTTGGTGGAAAACAACAACAATCTCAATCGCCTCCACAATACCAGGTTATTGTGTGAGTTCCGCCGCCGCCACAAAAACCACATCGCCAGGTCTCGCCTCATCTCCATGCTTTACTTGCAAACTTGAAGAGTGCGCTTTTTTTTTTGTTTACGTATTACGTAGATGTGCTTATTACGCGTCAATTTGCGCATGCGGGACACTTTTGGGTCGTTTTCCGTTCATATCGGAGATCGCATACAAGTCTCATATAATTGGTAATGTGAACGGCCTAACAAAAAATCGGATTTCACAACAAATCGGATATGGGTCGTTTCAGGTTGCAGTCTGAACGTAGTGTTAGGTTCCTGTTCTTGGCTGCAGGACCGGAACCCGATGGGGTCTTCTGCTTGTTGCATGCTGAGATGCTTTTCTGCTC
The DNA here is from genome assembly GCF_027579695.1 of Neoarius graeffei. Classification (NCBI taxonomy): domain Eukaryota; kingdom Metazoa; phylum Chordata; class Actinopteri; order Siluriformes; family Ariidae; genus Neoarius; species Neoarius graeffei. The sequence goes on along the minus strand of NC_083587.1, from coordinate 50,445,322 downwards.
AACACGGTTGTAAAGAGTTGCTATATCCATCCTGGCAAAAAAAAAAAAAAAGCTCAAACCAATCTGGGTTGGGTTCCCCAAAAGCGTCGTGGCACAAAGCTCATCATTAAATGGTAGAGCGAGCATCACAGTGAACACTCTCTCTCCTAGTTAAGCTGCTCGTAGTGTTAAGTGGCTTTTGGGAAAGCCACCCTTGTCCATTTTCCTCTGACCTCTTCTATCAACAAGGCGTTTGTTTCCGCCTGTCACTCACTCGATGTTTTTTGTTTTTCGCACCGTTCTATCTGTGTAAACTCCAGAGACTGCTGCGTGTGAAAACCCCAGGAGATCAGCGGTTTCTGAAACACTCGAACCAGTCCATCTGGCTCAAACCGTCACCCACGCCACAGTCACAGAGATCACAATTTTTCCCGTTCTGATGTTTGAATAAAGTGAACATTAACCGAAGCGCTTGATTTGTACCTGCATGATTTTATGCGCTGTGCTGCTGTCAAACGATCGGCTCATTAGATAACGACATAAAACAGGAGGTGGACGGGCGGCCAGTGAATAAGTAGTAGCTATTGTATAAATATTGATGGAACGAATGGAAGTAGTTCTAAGTAGACATGGCACCATCCGATTCTCAGTATGGATATTGGAGGAAACATCAGATATCAGGGCGGCACGGTGGTGTAGTGGTTAGCGCTGTCGCCTCACAGCAAGAAGGTCCGGGTTCGAGCCCCGTGGCCGGCGAGGGCCTTTCTGTGCGGAGTTTGCATGTTCTCCCCGTGTCCGCGTGGGTTTCCTCCGGGTGCTCCGGTTTCCCCCACAGTCCAAAGACATGCAGGTTAGGTTAACTGGTGACTCTAAATTGAGCGTAGGTGTGAATGTGAGTGTGAATGGTTGTCTGTGTCTATGTGTCAGCCCTGTGATGACCTGGCGACTTGTCCAGGGTGTACCCCGCCTTTCGCCCGTAGTCAGCTGGGATAGGCTCCAGCTTGCCTGCGACCCTGTAGAACAGGATAAAGCGGCTACAGATAATGAGATGAGATGAGATGAGATGAGACATCAGATATCAGATCCTGTAACGGGTTGTGAAGACTGGAATTAAAACGATTTTTTTTGTTTGTTTTTTACATATAAAGAGACTCGACTGTTTTATTTTTTTATCTTTCGGATTGTTTTATCTTTGTACTATATTATATGTAAGTGATGTTTGTGTGAGTTTAACTGTGAAGGGGGGAAAAAAAAAAACCCAAAACGCTTAGTAGCTTTTAAAGAAAACAGTGTCAGAAGGGTATGAGTATCAGCTCATACCTGAGATTTGGGTTTGGGGGAAAAGAACCAGTGGTATGTCTAGATTTAAGATTCGTGATGAAGGATTAGTGATTGCACAGAGGTTATAGATATGGATCAGTGCTGAGAATAACGACAGAAAAGACAGAACCACACCGATACCATGAGAAACACACGCTGTTCACTCTGAACTTATGTTGTCCTGGTCTTCGCTCCTCACTGCTCACGCACTTCACTCTGCCAGAACAGGTTTCGAGAACGAACGTGTATCAAGCGTAAGTGAAATAAATATTCTTGTGCGCATAAATGAACCAGAATGAGGTTGCTTTAAGGATAAATGAGTGAAGCAGATGATTAGAAAGGCATGTCGCCTGGGAGAAATTCAGCTTTATTACACTTCATACAGTCGCTACACGACACACTGGGATGAAACGACTGATTAAACAGTGCAACGATTATTATATGATTTTTAAGATTTGACTTATGTTGGGGGTTTAAAGAGAAATGAAACAGTCGCCCTCTCGTTCGTGTGTGTGTGTGTGTGTGTAGCACGAAGAGAGATGGAGATGGAGCACTGACCTTTCGTCAGAGCAGAGGGGAGAGGGCCTCTGTCAAAAGAGTCCTCCAGAGATGACAATCCTGCTTCTACCTCAACCTGGCAGCACACACACACACACACACACACACACACACACACACACACACGCACACTCAAGGAGCTATACCGTTACCTACTCAACACTTTTAGCTGCACTTCAGTGCTCTAGATTATAACCTAATCCACTTCACTACTGCTCGTGCGCTAGGTCAGATTTTTATGTCAAGCGCTATTAGTGGGGTAATTAGTCTAACAAACGTGCTCTTATTAATAATAACTCACTGATATAATAATAATAATAATTAATAATAATAATAGTTACTGTTGCTGATTTAAGTTCTGTACATATTTTGAATACAACAATGCAAATAATATAAACTATTTTTGTAATACACCTAAATTAAAATAAAAAATACATATATTATTATTATTATTATTATTAAAATATTATAACCATATAAACAACTCCAGTTACAATAATATGACATTATTTTAATAAAATTATGTTGCATTATGTGTATAATAATAATAATAATAATAATAATAATAATAATATTTATTAAAACTATATGAAAACATTAACATATTTCTTTACAATAATACACCTGTATTAAAATGGTGCATTTTATATATATGTGTTAAGCTTATTGTTGTTATTATTATTATTATTATTAATTACAAAAATATAAAAGTTTAACACCTCGAGTTATAATAATGCACCTGTATTAAATAATAGTATGTATAAAGCTTATTACTATTATTATTATTAATATTATTATTATTATTCCAATCATGTTATTATCATCATCCGAAGTGCCACTGTTGCATTTGCATGCTTCACAGTAAGCCTTGCTATATTTGTTACAGCACACAGCTCTGGGACAAAAGCGTCCATTACAATCGTATCGCTCAGTCCCACTGAGAATACTCCAACCTAAATATCACACCCTCCCTTTTACAAAACACCTCCGTATTACAAGCAAATTACGAGCGTGGTTCGAGCAAGCCGGGCAGGAACAAAGACGGGCAGTCGTAATTATATCTCTCCGTGCGCGGCATGCGAATGGGCATCCTCCTCTGGCGGGGCGTTCCCCAGAGGCACCCCAGGCATCAAAATGATGGCCAAATTATTTTTTTCGCGCCCCGATTATCGTATTTACCGCCGGTGCGTTATGACAACAGCGCTGTTTATACCTGTCTTGGTGAGGAGATGCCAGATTTGTGCTCTCTAATTTCACAAAAGTATGGTATGCATATGAGCTGGTTGGCAGGGATTTAAATTAGGCCAAGGCTGGAATACATGAACAGCAAAGCCATATGTGCATCACACACACACACACACACACACCCTCCTCCGCCCCCTCCCCCGCCCCCAACCCGCTGCACAAACTCACTTTCGGAAAAGCTTTGCGATGAAGAAGCTGCGACGACTGCAGGAGCGCGATATGTGCAAATCACATTTGCAGACGAGCTCGAACCTCCCTTTAATATTCACATATCAGACGGCTAAGAGTCGATCCGGGACAGCGTGAATAAAAAGAGACAGAGACGAGATTCCCTTATTATTACGGAAGGGCGATCAACCTGTTCACAGATGTATGGAAAACATTCAAACCAAAATGGCGACGACGCTGTTTTCTCTCTTTTCTCTTCGCAGCTTTCATTGCCATACATTACTGTGAGGCTGGGTTTGTTTTTTTTTTCCTTTTTGTCGAAAGTCACATGTTGCCAGCTCTGTCGATGAAAGGTACTGTTGCCATGAGACACAAGGGACATGTGCCAGTTCCCTCTGCCAGTCAGGCATCAAATGCAGTCGCAGCAGGATGCCAGCTCTGGGCACCAACAGCAGCACAGTGCTACACACTGTGCCCAACCCGCGCTTAGCCTGTTATCCACCATGAACCGCGACATGGCACTGCAGTTAGCTTCAAAATGACTCACATGAGAAATACCAAAAGTTCACTTATCAAGATTCTCGATTCTGAGCAAGGTAAACCTTTTGGTCATGCTGAAGAGCTTGGGAATATCACAACAAAGATGTGGGATAAAGCTGTTCGCATTAGGAAGTATCTACTACTACTACTGGTATACCTCAGGGGTGTCCACTAGGCCCTAAAGTTACTTTATGCACTGACGCCCGGTACTCTGTAATTTGTATACTGTACACCAGGGGTTGTCAAATGCCAATATTTCAAAAATACTCCTGCACTTCTGAAGTGGGAACTTGGAATTACGTAATTTTCTACCTTTGGGATCTTGTTCAAGCTACAAAGTGGAGGAAAAAAAAAAAACATTGACACCTCCATGTTCGCCTTTAGTTAGCAACAAACTAGCCAGCTAGCACATATGTAACAAGCAAATATACCAGTATAGCGATTGATCTAAAGCAAATACCCATTGAACCCTTTGGTGCCAAACCCTTTAAATATCGTTCCTCGATGAACAATGAAGTAACGGTTGTTATGACAAAATAAAAATCCTTTGAAAACAACAGCAAAAAAAAAAAATTCTTGAACAATACTGATTTAAAATGGTACACAGAATGATGGATATGCTGAAGTCCAACCTCAAGCTATTTTTGTTTGAATAGGCATTGGTGAAAATAGGGGGATTTTGCACAGGCACCAAAGGGTTAAAGGTAAGAACTTGATTACCTCAACTGTGACGGAGTCCACCAGGGGGCGAGGTATTGTTTTCGGTCAGGTTTCTTTCTTTCTTTCTTTCTTTCTTTCTTTCTGTTTTTTGTGAACAACATTACGGGAAAACATCTGGGCCAATCTTCATGAAACTTTCAGGATAGATGGGCATTGGTCTCAAATAGAACCTCCAAAATGTTGAGGGTCATCCAGCCAAAGTCAAGGTCACGGTGACCAAAAAGGTAAAAAAAAAAAAAGCTCTGAGCTCAGACTGCTAGAGTGGTGCCTCGGAAAGACTCCTCCCATAAACATGCTGATTGGATCACTACCTACCTCATTTGCATACACTGTGTGATGGTTTCTTGGTTCGTTTACATATGCAAAGGAAGGGGTTTGGGCCACGCCCACTTTTAAACTCCATTGATTAAAAACTTCTCCGCTCTGTTGATTTATTATCATTACCTCGCCTGCTACAGACTAAAGAAATCGCTTTCAGACATGTTTATGCTTATTACAGAGGGAAAGTGCGTTCCACTGAGCTCTAGCGCCGGGCCATTTCCGGGAAATAAGAGTTTGGGTCATGGCGACAGCGTGTGTATGTCAGCCTCGGTTCGGAGGTTTCAGTTTCAAAAACTAAGGGTAGAATAATATAAAGTACAGACACGTGGTATATTTTACTTCTATGATTTTTAAATCGAGGGCGGCACGGTGGTGTAGTGGTTAGCGCTGTCGCCTCACAGCAAGAAGGTCCGGGTTCGAGCCCCGTGGCCGGCGAGGGCCTTTCTGTGCGGAGTTCGCATGTTCTCCCCGTGTCCGCGTGGGTTTCCTCCGGGTGCTCCGGTTTCCCCCACAGTCCAAAGACATGCAGGTTAGGTTAACTGGTGACTCTAAATTGAGCGTAGGTGTGAATGTGAGTGTGAATGGTTGTCTGTGTCTATGTGTCAGCCCTGTGATGACCTGGCGACTTGTCCAGGGTGTACCCCGCCTTTCGCCCGTAGTCAGCTGGGATAGGCTCCAGCTTGCCTGCGACCCTGTAGAACAGGATAAAGCGGCTAGAGATAATGAGATGAGATGAGATTTTTAAATTGTTCATTTTTTGGATTACGCTTCATTTTTGTGGCTACTGCCTCATAGAATAAATATATATGCTATATTTACTGTATGGACATGGGATCAGAAAACTATTTTATTTATAAGCAGTAGCCACATGTACCCATAGGGTACCTCTTTTTTCCCGCGATATCTTCCTTCATATTCATCACAAGTGCTACCGGGCGAGGTTCGTTTTGCCTGGCAACACTTGTACTTCTTGCTGTGAGCAGCCATGTTGATTTGGCGTCACTTGCTGAACTCTGGGTCCAGCCCCGAGTTCCTGAGTAGGAGTTACAAGTCGACAGGGCGTTTTCTTTGGATTTTCCTAGTCGGAGGTTGACACGAGTTCAGACCTTCCATCCAAAGCAGCATATTTCAGTGGAAGGACTTGAAAGAGTCGAGCTCAAGTTCTGGAGCAGATTCTCTTTTTTTGCGGTTCATCCAATCAAATGCATTTCTGTAAATTATTCAGCTGAAGGCGTCTCATCAGACCACAGCCTAGCTACAAGGCAAGCGACAGCTAGCTTTCAGACTTTGTTTACTGGTCTAATTAGCCAACATGGCTTGTTAAAAAAAAGAAGAAGAAGAAGAAGAATTTTGCATGTATTCTTCTGTCGAAGAATCTCATCTGTTCAGACTCCATGCCTCCAGTCAATAGTGTTAACTTGAAGATTCAGCCGAGCGTGAAACGAAAAAATTCGCATTAAACGCTAACTGCTGCCGCTATTTGCTCGCATTGCTCATCGGAGACTCTGTATAACTGGATCTTCACAAATTTTAGCCCTGGTGCACACCCTCAAACTTCATTCCTCTCTAATTGGCTGCCAGCAGTGTTGCTATTTTCGATCACACAACCCTTCCTCCTCCTTCTTAGCATCCCCATCATATTTGTCTCCTGCTTGTTAGCCCCTACGTCAAATATGTCTCCGTGCCATTTTAATTACGGCCTCGGCAAATCTCTCGCGTGGCATTCTGGGACAACACCGATCTGCAAAAAAGGTGATAAGTAGGAGACGCCACCCGGCTTTGGTATCAGTCATAAACAGACACTTAATTGAATCATTTGACCTCGGAGGCTGATCCTGCCTGCAACAGCACGCGGCACGAGGGGAAATGGTTTCGGAATATTAAGGCGGTTCGGTGTGTGCTACATAAACCATAGTCGTTTTGGCTGCACGCCCACTTCGCTGCAATGTGGGCCACACTATAGAACAGATAAGTCTCTTTTGTATATATATATATATATATATATATATATATATATATATAAATAAATGTGTGTGTGTGTCTAGAGGTCCCATGTTCCCCCTTTTGGTCATCACTTCCTGTTTGGGGATAGCTATCGGGAAAAGATGGCACCGTTTCAACACTGCTGCAGGTTTGGTTTCAAGGCTACACACACACACACACAGTCTGACAGTTCAGCACCCAGTTGACTAGCATCCGCTCTCTTTTTTTTTTTTTTCCCCCCAGATGCGGCAGAGTTATCAATCCAAACAGACATGCAATCCGGGTCCAATGTCACTTCTCCTCATTATGTTAATGGTTAATACATGCAAATGAAAACATTCCGGCAATTTGATTTCTTTGAAGATAGTTTGCATATTGTCTTAGCCATAATGACGGCGCACTCGCTGCTCGCTACTGTCGATTTATGCCAGGCTAGTTAGTTCATATTTATCAGCGTAGAGTTCATTTCTAGGGCTACTGAAATGTTTTTTTTTTTTCCCCCTTAATCGCCCTCAACTCTTCTCTTTCACTATTTAACTCATTAGGATTCAGGTAACATAAGCAGATTTTTCACGCTATTGGTGTTTTTCTTAATTAAGAAACAAATGAATTCTCCGCAGCAAAATAGATGGAACAACGGGATAGCGTGCCAGAGGCCAGATGCTCCTGCTCTTAATTAGAAGTCACTCCATTGTCTGAGCCTTTCAAATGAAGCTCCAATCTAAATGGATATCAAAAGAGCCGCTGAAGTAAAAGGTGAGAGAGAAAGACGGAGGAAGGGCGAGAAATCCAAGCGTTTCGAATAATCCGGAAGGAAAAAAAAAATAAAGATAATAGAAGACAAAAGATATGCCCTGGCAGAAGAAGATTTCTACCTGTGGGTGAGAAAGGAGAGCAAGCTCTCTGGCCTCGCAAGAATGTAGAAGTTGAAAGACGACCCCGTGCCCTCTGTCTCTCCTTCTAGCGACTAAAGCAGTTCGGATGAGAGACGGCTTTTAAGTTTTGCATCGTTGAAGAAAAAAAAAACAGAACTTGAATTCGAGAGCTGTTTTTTGCAGTAATGATCTGCATTGCCTTGAGAATGCAGGACAAATTAGATTTCGAATAACTTTTTTTTTTAACGCAAGAGTAGAGTAGAGTGGGGTAATACGCCCCCGGCCTGTTTTACCCAAAATAACCACCAGATGGCGCAAAGTTACATTTCTATTGTTGCTATGGACTGGCTTGACAACGGGGATATACAAATATCCACTGTGGATCGCATATCAGCAACGCAGCGGACAGAAATCAAATTTCATGGTAAGTGATATAATTTTCAGATATCAATAAAACTATTTAGATAGCTGCTATTTCGTCAGATATCACAGCTGTGTATGTGGTATGAGTAGACAAGTCAGTACGTTAAAAAAAATACATTAGGTATAAAAAGTTGAATCACATTTTGAAAGTAAGACCCTTTTTTGTAAAAGTGTAGTCTGTGGGGTAAAACGCCCCCTTAATGGCGGGGTAAATGGCCCCCAGGGGGCATCGTTTCCTTTTATCATAATTACTGTATTTCATACATTTCTGAATAGCAGATACATAGTTTTTAATAACATCTTGCTTACCTGGTTGAGTAAAGCAAGTAATTTGAACTTAATATTAAAAATAATTGAAATTAAAAAAAAAATTGAAATTAAAATGCGAAATATAATAAAAATAATGCATCCATTCATTAATTCAGGGATATTTTCTGGTTTCTTTCACATTATAGGCTTAAGTAAACACTTTTGCTATCCAAACAGCTTTTTTTGAGTGAGGGGGCCTATTGCCCCACCTCAGGGGGCCTTTTACCCCACTGGGGGGGTAAAAGGCCCCCTTGGCACAATGTTTGTTTTTGTTAAAAAAAAAAAGTATTAACTTTAGGCAAACTTTAGGTGGCATTATTGTTAATGTCACTGTTGTCAAAAACTATGATTAAAACTAAACACATGGTTCATTTCAACTTGGAGAAAAACTGAATTTTCCTTAAGGGGGGCTTTTTCCCCCACTCTACTCTATTTTTAAAAATGGGGGGGGGAAGCTTTTCGGTTGAAGCATAGTCATTTAGTTAGGGTAGCTGGGCTACATTCAGGACCGCGTGCCCACAAGTGTTGCCAAGCCCATAGGTCCTTCTTGGAATGGCATGGCATGACTTTGGAGCTCCCAGCAGATGGGCCGAGGCCCAGGAACGCTCAGACCCGCGGGCTGTGCGGTCGTTGCCCGTCGTATGTGCCAGGCTGGACCGTTTCAAAGCGCCAGCCTTCGGAGGTTCAGGTATGTGATGATATCATTTTTCCCTTTGTAATGCATCCAGTCAAAGGCAACTTTTAAGTCACACGCTGCCTCTGCTTTCATTTCGGCCACAGCCTCGTAATTGATTTTCTGAGTTTCCAGAAAAAAAATTGGATGGCGAATCGGGTTTAGGAAAATGGTCGTGCCTTTTTTTTTTTTTGTCATCCTGCCTGACAGGAGAATCTGGTGGCACCTGAAATGCCCAAAAATGGGAACCGTACCAAAACATGTCAGAATATTAATGATATTCTAAAATAACGATTTCAAGCAAAGGCGTGTACTCCCTGAGCGTCTGTCTTCCTTATTAAAACAGGCATGTTTTAAACACCTCTACTTATCCTACCAAATTACCATAATCCTCCCTCTGTTCAGCTCATGCACTTTTTTCCCCAGTGCTTGTTTATTTCTATCAGCTCAGGAGATTAGGCAGGCAGATTACCCAGCGTCAAAACACGAGACGCCATCAAAGACGGCAAGGATAATGTCACACCCCCCCCATCCTCCCGTCCTCTTTACCGAGCCCTGGAACAATGGCAGCGCGTGACAACGGGACGAGCTGATCCAGAGGGACGGGCTGTGTGCTGTGTGTAAACGCTGGGGCTAACACGCAGTTCAGGGAATTACTCCAATTCGATGGCTGGAGGTTTCATGAAACTGACATGATGCGGAAAAAAGACTCTTTCCATTACTCCGTGTGACCGGAATTACAGTCCATTTCACTTCCCATTGATTTAAAAGACTGCAGAAACAAAACTAACTGGACAAAACAAGAGTTCAGATCTGAACATCTAAAATGTGGTCAATTCAGAATAATGGTAGTAATTGTAGTAATGGTGTTGATGAAACATTTCGTGATTAAGTAACTCGAGGTGTAACGATCAGATGATTTGGATCGATGAATCGATTCAAAAGATCAATGAATCGAGGCAACAATCGTGAACTGAAGCGTCATCACCGTACGCTAATTACCGCTAGGCCTAAATCAGACTCTGAACGAAGATAGTTTACGTACAAATCAAGGGCTGATAAACTGAACCGTATTGTGTGTATCGCAGCAGATTGTGTGGTATCGTTAAACATCGAATCCTTGTCTTATGAACCGAAATCACACATCGTATCATACCAGACTCGGTTGCATCATCGAATATCAAATCATTGCTCGATGAATTGAAATCTAAGCTTGAGGTTTACACCCTTATACATATCCGAGTACAAATCTAACTAACGACACTTAAGTTAGCTAGCTAATCTTTTTTTTTCCCCGCAAACATTACCTAGCTACCTTTGCTGACTGTTACGCTATTAATTTGATTCAATTCAAAGGTTCATCTGCTCTATTATTATTATTATTATACAAAAAAGTGACTTTGTTGACGGTGTAGTGGCTGCTGCTTTATGTCCCGGGGCTCCCTCATGCCTGTGTTACCTTCTGGCTCTCCCCTTTTAGTCATGCTGTCATAGTTAGTTTTGCCGGAGTCCCTGATTGCACTCAGCACAAAACATATACTGTTCTTACTCATCAGGTGACATTGGGCATACCCAACAACCCCCCCGTCTGTCCCGGGATCGAGATGCTGACCTGTTCTGCTCCTCAGACCTGCCTGATCCATCCTGGTGCCCTACGTCTGGCTGGAGTCTCATCGCATCACTCCTGTGGAGGACGGCCCCATACGGACAGTTGAAAGTCACACCTGGAAGACGCTCTGGACACTTACAGTAATGCTTTTATGTCTGAGGACTACAGTTGACTTGCGAACTTTAGGACTGCAGTTGTCATGAACAGTTTTGCACTCAAGTTTCCATCAATGAAGAGTTATAACATCAACGAAACTGACTTCATGTTAAAACTCATCTCATCATCTCTAGCCGCTTTATCCTGTTCTACAGGGTCGCAGGCAAGCTGGAGCCTATCCCAGCTGACTACGGGTGAAAGGCGGGGTACACCCTGGACAAGTCGCCAGGTCATCACAGGGCTGACACATAGACACAGACAACCATTCACACTCACATTCACACCTACGGTCAATTTAGAGTCACCAGTTAACCTAACCTGCATGTCTTTGGACTGTGGGGGAAACCGGAGCACCCGGAGGAAACCCACGCGGACACAGGGAGAACATGCAAACTCCGCACAGAAAGGCCCTCGCCGGGCACAGGGCTCGAACCCGGACCTTCTTGCTGTGAGGCGACAGCGCTAACAACTACACCACCGTGCCGCCCCATGTTAAAACTGTTAAAAATTTTATAATCACGTTGTCTGTTATCACCCAAATGAGGATGGGTTCCCTTTTGAGTCTGGTTCCTCTCGAGGTTTCTTCCTCATGCCGTCTGAGGGAGTTTTTCCTTGCCACCGCCGCCACAGGCGTGCTCATTGGGGATAGATTAGGGATAAAATTAGCTCATGTTTTAAGTGATTTAAATTCTGTAAAGCTGCTTTAAAAGTGCTATAGAAATAAACTTGATTTGACTGAAACTTATGTAACCTACAGTTAACAGTTATTCAACGAAATCAAGTCGTACATGAGCTGATAGCCGACGAGGCGCGTAGCACCGAGTTGTCTATAAGCCATGTACGATGAGATTGAGTGGAGTAACTGTTTTATTCTATCCACATTCACTGGATTTTAAGAAACAGAACATTTTTATTTTTATTTTTTGCAAATTCAATAAATAAAATCTTTATACAAAGCATCCGACAAAATCATTAACGCTTCGAATGTAAACAAACCGGCAAAATGACAGGAGCGATTTGTGAAAAATGCAAAAATAATAATTCTTGAAAAATAAAAAAGAGACGTTCTTACCATCAGGTACTTTTATTCCACATTTTGTTGCTTTTTGTATTTTTTTGGAGTGTTGATTTCGAGTAGTTTTTATTTTTTCCTTGTTTGGTTCAGCAACACGCGCTGCCATTTTCTTCTTCTTCTTCAGGGTCTTTTTTTTGGTGGTTGGCAAACCAACTTAAAGGTGCATTACTGCCACCGACTGGGCTGGAGTATGGAACAGGAGATACTGGGATGGGGAAAAAAAAAACGTATATTCTTTTCTGTTTCTGTTAAATACTTGACAAAGTGATATATCTGACTTGATGCACTCTGCCATTTTGTTTTTCTCTACTCACAGTATATGAGCTGATATCCTGGTAGTAGAGTAGCCAATCGATGTGCACGATTGCTCATATCCAGTGAATATGGATAGAATAAGACTGCTTATTTTACAGTTAATTTCTACACTGCAATGAACTCATGTAACTGATATTGACATGATCTTGGAGTAATACATTTATATAAATAAAATTAAAAGTTACAGGAAAGGGGGGGAGCATTTTACTTCTGTCATCTTTTAAAGCAAAGGAGGTATGCAGCAAAGTATGTGGCATATCTCGGGCTTTGTTATGGACATCTAAATAAAAAAAGACATTTGTTTTTTAATTACAGCAAGCTTGGGCATTTCTCGAGTCTTATGTGAAAATATTTGGTGACAGAAAGCTGAAGGTAAAAATTTGCATCTCGGAGTTGTTAGAAGATGAGCAATCCAAGTAATACAGGCTACAGACTTTTTTGTTTTTATGTACCTAATGCTAGTGAAGTATTGACACACAACCAGGTTTAAAATAGATTCCAGGGTATAATTTAGCCTCATCCTCAGCCTCCTTTTGTGTCTCGGGTGTGTCTGTCTGTCTTGTTCATCTGTCCAAAATAACACGGGAAAAAAAAAAACATGATAAGACATTCAATTTATCAGAAATGAGCTTCTTAACGGGCGGCACAGTGGTGTAGTGGTTAGCGCTGTCGCCTCACAGCAAGAAGGTCCGGGTTCGAGCCCCGTGGCCGGCGAGGGCCTTTCTGTGCGGAGTTTGCATGTTCTCCCCGTGTCCGCGTGGGTTTCCTCCGGGTGCTCCGGTTTCCCCCACAGTCCAAAGACATGCAGGTTAGGTTAACTGGTGACTCTAAATTGACCGTAGGTGTGAATGTGAGTGTGAATGGTTGTCTGTGTCTATGTGTCAGCCCTGTGATGACCTGGCGACTTGTCCAGGGTGTACCCCGCCTTTCGCCCGTAGTCAGCTGGGATAGGCTCCAGCTTGCCTGCGACCCTGTAGAACAGGATAAAGCGGCTAGAGATAATGAGATGAGATGAGCTTCTTAACAAATATAAATCCATGAGCTAGCACCCTCATACAGTATGCTGCCATATTTTGTTAGCCTGGAAACTGACTAGCCTAAAAAGTGCTAGCTAGCGTAATGTAAGAACGTACGGCAAGCTAAATTGCTAGCTCTTAGCTAGTTAAGAGTGAGATTAAAAATGCATCCTCTTCTACATCACATATAAACAATATTTGAGTCCAACTAGCATCTTTAATTTTTGTCGAGCATGAGGTGAGATGAGCAGGAGAGCGACTGTGCACTACTTAGCGATGAAGGTCTCACAGGCCAGGCGATCTCCTCTAATGTTAGAAATGCATTTTTTTTTTAAATCTTGCGTTGATCCGTGGAACATTATAGATAAGAATTATGGAAACTGACTCGCAAAAATGCTTCGCATTGCAAGTGATAAGGAGTGACAGAAAGGACATCTGCAGATTTAGCAAAGAAATTGAACAACTTCTTTTTTTATGAAAAAAAGCTTTTCATTATTGTGTCAATTATCGGAAAAATTATTACTTGTATTTACATCAATGTTATGGTCAATTATGGCATATTTTTTGTAATGATTCAAAACTATCATTGAAATTGGTTTGATTTTAAAATGTGCTGAATTACTGCATTTTTTTGCGTGTAAAATAAATATAAATAATATAAATAAATAAACAAACAAATATATACATCTAAATATACATAAAATAATATACTAATAAGGTTTATTAAATATATTTCAATAAATATATATTTAAAAATGACAAACTGAGTGAAAGAAATTGATTGATGCTATAATTCTGTACTGATTATTTATTTATTTTTTTTTTTTTTTTTAAACCTATTTCACAGATTATTTTTCTGGTTTGTTAAATGTTCGGGTTTTTTTTTTTTTCAGATGGTAAACCACATTAAAAAAGAAAAATAAAAAGAAACAAAAACCCCTTTTTTCACTTTTAGTAAAAGAAAGAAATACTTATTATAATTATATTATAATTCATTACGTGACAGTGCACATTTCCAAATTTTACTTCTAATTAAAATAATTATTATGAACTGACCGGAAGAAATGTAATTTTTTTTTTACTATAATAATTCGTAACTTTTCATTAAAAAAAACTTCATTATGTCCTGAACACAAAAGCTCACGGTGTTGTCACTGTATCATGTAGTGCTGAAGAAATTCTCCCTCTGAGTTTAAAGCAAACAACCAAAAACGTAATAAAAGAAAAAAAAAAATCAGCAGTGTTCAGCTTCAGAACATCTTTCTTTGCATGTTCGTCTTGGTCTGGTGCACTCAAACGCATGTGTCCAATTTATGTTGATGCTCATTAAATAAACTGCTCAGGAGCTATTCTTGATTTTGAGAGATTAGCCAGATGTCTCGTAGCAATAAGTTAACTGAAACTGCTAGTCAAGCAAACGCGGTTTCGCATGAGGAGGCACGGTGTCGCTAATGTCTTCACACAGATTGAGACGGAATGCGGATGAAGAGAGAAAGCCTTCAGGGACTTGTGCTGTGAAAAAGCGCTCGATTCAATCTGGCCTGTGCAGCATGAACATGTACAACATCTTCTCGAACAGAAAATGACAAATTCTTTTTTTTTAAATATTGTTATTAAAAAGAGGCAGCTCTATTTCAGGCGAATGGAGATTGGAGAAAAGTGGTCAGGATTAAAAACTGAAATGAGCACAACAGCAATAATAATAATAATAAATACCACAATAAACATTTATAACATATCATAGACACACCCTGGACAAGTCGCCAGGTCATCACAGGGCTGACACATAGACACAGACAACCATTCACACTCACATTCACACCTACGGTCAATTTAGAGTCACCAGTTAACCTAACCTGCATGTCTTTGGACTGTGGGGGAAACCGGAGCACCCGGAGGAAACCCACACGGACACGGGGAGAACATGCAAACTCCGCACAGAAAGGCCCTCGCCGGCCACGGGGCTCGAACCCGGACCTTCTTGCTGTGAGGCGACAGCGCTAACCACTACGCCACCGTGCCGCCCAAATATCTTTGTAATCATTCAAAAATAAATAAAAACTATCTGATATTCTCCCTAATTTTCTCTAATTCCTACCCACCAGCCTGCTTGCACCTATCACACGACAGCTACTGTACCACTGCAGAAAGGGTGAAAGCGAACATGTGCTTCCTCTGAGAGACATGAATCCAGCTAACCATATCTTTTCAAACTGCTGCTCATACTGCATCACAGGGCTGTGTAACACACTTACAGGGAAGAGCTATCCGCCCTCTTCTGCATACATGAGCTCCTGGACAACTACAATTGGCTAGTGTTGCTCTGATTGATGAGAGAGAGAGAGAGAGAGAGAGAGAGAGAGAAAACCTCCCACGTCTCTTACTAAGACAGCATGGCCAATTTTGCTCTCTTGACTCCTGGCCAGCCCTGTGATGACCTGGCGACTTGTCCAGGGTGTACCCCGCCTTTCGCCCGTAGTCAGCTGGGATAGGCTCCAGCTTGCCTGCGACCCTGTAGAAGGATAAAGCGGCTAGAGATGATGAGATGAGATGAGATGAGACTCCTGGCCATTGATGAAACGATTACATTTGCTAAATATATATATTATTTACCAGCTGGGAGGTCTGTGTCGTGAAATCCCGTGACCGAGGTCTTGAAAATACTGACCGAGGCCTCTGGGCCGAGGTATTTCACGATACGGATCGACCTTAAGCTGGTAAATAATATATTTATTTTTTTCTTTACCAAATTCTAACAGAAAACGAGAGCGCCCGAAAGGGAAAACCGAGCCGAGCCGCCATTCTGAATCCTCATTCACGGCTGTAATGCAAATGGCTTCCTCCTCGGTATACAAGTGCACTTCCATGGCAGGAAAAAAACTACATTTTGCCGCCTATGTAGTCCCCTATTTATATAAAATTGAGTCATTCAGGATTCAGCCATGTTTTTGCTCGGTGTTAGCAACAGTTAGAGGTTTTTAGCTTTCTCCTGAAATGTTTTCTTTTATTTCTTCTTCCTCAGGGCAGTAAAACCCGCTTTCGCTGTGAACACTGTCGTTATTGCTATCCATGCTGTAAAATTAATGCTATTCTCCTGAGAAATGCTGGCAAAAATTTATATGATTTTTGATAATCTTATAAATAAATCTTATAAAAAAAAGGTAAATGTTGACAAAAAATGCTACTATGTTTGTTGTTGTTGTGAACGAGTGAGTCGCCAGAGGTCCATAACCGGGGTCCGTAACTGGGGTCCGTACCATAGGATACGAACCCGCTCACCAGCCAATCAGAGCGCAGGATTTGATGGAAACTGGACTGCAAAAAAATAAATATATATATTATTTACCAGCTGGGAGGTCCGTGCCGTGAAATACTGTGACCGAGGTCTTGAAAATACTGACCAAGGCCTCTGGGCCGAGGTATTTCACGATACAGATCGACCTTAAGCTGGTAAATAATATATTTATTTTTTCTTTACCAAATTCTAACAGAAAACGAGAGCGCCCGAAAGGGAAAACAAAGCCGAGCCGAGCCGCCATTTTGAATCCTCATTCACGGCTGTAATGCAAATGGCTTCCTCCTCGGTATACAAGTGCATTTCCATGGCAGGAAAAAAAAACTACATGTCGCCACCTATATATGTAGTCCTCTATTTATACAAAATTGAGTAATTCAGGATTCAGCCATGTTTTTGCTCAGCATTAGCAACAGTTACAGGTTTTCGGCTTCCTACTGAAATGTTTTCTTTTGTTTCGTCTTCATCAGGGTAGTAAACCTCGCTTTTGCTGTGAACGCTGTCGTTATCGCTGTCCATGCTGTAAAATTAATGCTGTTATACTGAGAAATGCGAAAAGAAATCTTGACAAAAAATTGTGACTATGTTTGTTGTTGTTGTGAACGAGCGAGTTGCCAAAGGTCCGTAACCGGGGTCCAGATCGTAGGATTCCGGACCGCTCACGAGCCAATCAGAGCGCACGATTTGATGGAAACCGGACCGCGAAAAAAATAATTAACAGTTATTCCACGAAATCGAGTCGTACATGAGCTGATAGCCGACGAAGCACGTAGCACTGATTTGGCTATAAGCCGTGTACGACGAGATTAAGCGGAATAACTGTTTTATTTTATCCACATTCACTGGATTTTGAGAAACGGAGCAATTTTATTTTTATTTTTTGCAAATTTGATAAATACAACCTTTATCCAAAACGTCCGACAAAATCATGTCCACTTAGAATGTAAACAAACCGGCGAAATGACAGGAGCAATTTGTGAAAGATGTGATAATAATAATAATTCTTGAAAAATTAAAAAAAAATACGTTTTTGTCATCAAATACTTTCATTCCATATTTTGTTGTTTTTTTTATTTTTGGGGGTTTTGTTTTCGAATAGAGGGTTTTTTTTCGTCCTCGGTTGGTTCAGCAAAACACTCCGCCATTTTCTTCTTCTTCTTCTTCTTTAGGGTGTTCCTTGGTGTTTGTCAAACCAACTTAAAGGTGCATTTCTGCCACCGACTGGGCTGGAGTGTGGAACAGGAGATATTTGTGGGAGTGGAGACACACGACTATATTCCTTTAGCTATTTCTGTTTCTTTTAAATACTTGAAAACAATGTGATATATCCGTCTTGATGTGCTCTGCCATTTTGTTTTTCTCTACTCACGGTATATGAGCTGATATCCTAGTAGTAAAGTAGCCAATCAGAGCGCGCGATTGCTCATATCCAGTGAATGTGGATAGAATAGTGACAATTATTTTACGTTCCTTTTCCATAATCAATAATGTACTTTTATTGACGTAAAATGAGAACAATCTGGATTTATTGGACTTATTATTATAAAATTTGATACCACAGAATACTCGATTCTGATTGGTCAGAAAGCGTTGATTCATTTTCCATCCCAGCATGAATCAAACTAGTAGTTCTAGCTACAAGGTTGATATTAATACGCTCATTCAAATACGCTGTCGTTTCTTTACGGGCTACTGTAATTGTTCATGTGGTGATGTTTTCTCGGAGGAGATGTTTATTTCACACTTTTGGAAGGAGCCTCCAGTGTCAGTGGTTTAAGTTTTCCGACATAAAAAAGTGAAGAAAACTGCTGTTAATACCTGCTATAAATGTAATCAATAACACGATCTAGCATGCTTCACAGCCATTCCAAGACCTTAACGGATCTGTCAACGGAACAAAAGTCTTAAAGGGCTGATGACACGAACATGACTCTATGCAATTTCTTAAATAAACTATACAACACAGCAAACATGTTAGATTTCTGTTATAATTACGTGAAAAGAAGCTGTTGTTACGCAAATATCCAACTCTTAATTGCACAGCGCAAGAAAACTGGGTCCGTGGCTCGCGGCCATGTTGTGACGTCGGCGGGAGAACACGCTGCGGTTCACTGGCTGTTCTACTCTGGTTCTACTCAATGGAAATGGCGCATGAAAACGCCGGTGAACTCTCTAGTGCTAGCTCTTCCTCTTCTGGGAGTCTAGAATTGTGTTGATCTCTTCCGAATAGAATCTATGATGGCCTACCCTCTTTACCCTTTGCCTCTCGTTGCTAGGCGGCAGTTACATGAAAGCCGCAAGCTTTCACAAGCAAATACATGACTGATATCACGCCGACTTTATGATTACATTTATGATTATCATGTAGAATCTATAGCTCTACGTACCTTTATCTTATGTTGTTTCACAACACATGTTCTGACAGGAGGACTGTCTTTGGATCCGGCATAGCTACTAGTAGACCCCCTCCGGAATACTGGCAGTGTTGCCAGATTGGGAGGAATCCCGCCCAGTTGGGCGGTTTCAAGTGCATTTTGGTGGGTTTTGAACATATTTTGGGCTGGATAACTTCAGCAGTATCTGGCAACACATACTGCTGACGTTTTCCAGCCCAAAATATGTTCAAAACCCACCAAAATGCACTTGAAACCGCTCAACTGGGCGGGAAACCTCCCAATCTGGCAACACTGTGTAGGCACTGCTGATGGTAGTAACACACACGTTTGTGCTGAACTGAACACCCAAGAGATTCTTTTAAGCTGGGAAGGGTGTCAAAACAATCCAAATCGAAGTGTTCAGAGCACAGGACGGATATTGGTGAGGGCTCCCACTTGTCACGAGTGCGCCTGACTTGCTTCACCCACTTTGCATGCAGCTCGGGATCTCTGGGAAACTTGAATAAACTTACCCCATCCTTGTGGGTTTTGGAGCAAAAGCCGGCAACACAACGCGAAGGCATAATAACTAATATATATATATATATAATAATAACGTATAATAATAATACTAATAATGACAAACTGAACACCTGTCGCATCAACAACAAACTGGTAAGTTAGGAGGAAGGTTCTTTCGCTGACATCATATAGCTCCTCCTCCTCCTCCGTCTCCTGGGTGCTGCAGCCCCGTCAAATTTGCCCAAATAGGGGGGCGTCGTGGCTCAGGTGGTTAAGGCGCCATACCATGAATGCGGGCGACCCGGGTTCGATTCCGGCCCGAGGTCATTTCCCGATCCCTTCCCGTCTCTCTCCCGCTCATTTCCTGTCTCTACACTGTCCTATCCAATAAAGGTGCAAAAAGCCCAAAAAAATATCTTTAAAAAAAAAAAAAATTTGCCCAAATAGCCGCGTTTTTTTATCATAACTTGTAAAATAGGCGCCTTCGTGAATTAATATATGGATCATCGGGAATTACTTTTTATGTTATAAAACATCGCCAAAGATGTCAAAAACGTGTCGTCAGCACTTTAAACATTGCAAACTACTGCGGTGTCAGAGGAATAAAACACGTCAGTACCACCATGCCACTGGTTATTTTCTTAGAACAACGTTCCCCCTTTGATTTATTTGTTTTTCCTTTATGCTTAAAAAAAGAAAATGCACAAAATCAGACATCTGAGAAGGCCAAATCTATAAAAGTCAGCCTCGGCTTTCTGTCTTTTCTTTTTATTTGATAATCTCTGCACCATCCAAACAGCTTCAGGCTTAGATTTCATCCTGTAAACACTCACAAATCAAAGGCGGCTGAAGAGAAAAAAAAAAAAAGGAGAAGAAGGAGAAACATTTCCAAACAGGTTATCTAAGAAAACGAGAGAGCGAGAGAGAGAGCGAGAGAGAGAGAGAGAGGCTCGTGAAAACTCGCTCGAACATTCCGAGTTGTGATAATACACTTACAGAAGATATTAAGTTTGTTCAGGTTAATCCTATAGAGTGTGTAAGGCTCGTGTCGACTGATCAGAACTAAACACCACACACACAAACGTACACAAACCCACACTACTTTAAAGCTCTCCAGCCCTGTGAGCTATTATTGATAAGAAAAAGATGTTGGTCAATATACATCATCTAGCCCAAAGGATTACATTCTTATCTGAAATGATATTCAGTAAAGTATGACCACAGAAATGCCACTGCAAGTCTTTTCTGGACTTTGGAGAGTCGCGAAAAAGCATTTTATTGGAATTATGATCAATGTCAAGATTAGCCTGAGAAACAGAGTGTGATTTCTAGTTAAGCTTCTTCTTTGCTGCACGCTATTTCCCCATCCGGACACTGCGACTTGTGGTAAAGTATAGAAAAAGTGTTATACAAACGTACTTAAAAGGAACACCTCATCTCATTATCTCTAGCCGCTTTATCCTGTCCTACAGGGTCGCAGGCAAGCTGGAGCCTCTCCCAGCTGACTACGGGCGAAGGGCGGGGTACACCCTGGACAAGTCGCCAGGTCATCACAGGGCTGACACATAGACACAGACAACCATTCACACTCACATTCACACCTATGGTCAATTTAGAGTCACCAGTTAACCTAACCTGCATGTCTTTGGACTGTGGAGGAAACCGGAGCACCCGGAGGAAACCCACGCGGACACGGGGAGAACATGCAAACTCCGCACAGAAAGGCCCTCGCCGGCCACGGGGCTTGAACCCAGGACCTTCTTGCTGTGAGGCGACAGCGCTAACCACTACACCACCGTGCCGCCCCTCTCTTCTGTCTATTTCAGAAAATATGAGCTCCGGCAAGCCGTTCAAATTCCCCTTTCTATGTCACAAGGAGCTCATTAGAATAACCCCGCCCACTCATCTGAGCATCTCCACTCGTAGCCTGAGAACTGCCTTTGGGAATAAATATTCATGATGAAAGTCTTACCTGATTGGCTGGCAGAAGAGGGGGTGTGGCGAGCAGTGGCTCATTATCATTTAAAGTTACAGGCGCTCAAATGAGCCGTTCTGAACGGGGCTGTTTAGACGGGGTGAGGGCATATTCTGGACCAATTTTGTTGTTTTTTTTTTATATGAAAGTATGTCCCTTTACACACTCATCCAGAAGGGTAATTTTGCACAAGGCCATCTGTCTACAGAAGAAAAAAATAAAATAACAAAACGCGTCTGGAAAAATCCCAAGGGAGTCTGGAGCCAGATTCGTGACGTCACCTGCGGAAGCGCCAGCAGGCTGCGAGAGCTTTGCACGGTTTCAGTGCACAGCCTGTGTAGACCAAGCGCTCCCATTTCTCTCTCATTGTCCGGTCTTTTGGGAAACGATGAGTACTAATCCCATCAAGATCGGTGTTGCTACACCCTCCTACGCTACATCTGTTAACCATTTTAATAATTACGCGATAACGTTGAAGAAATTTGCAGAAAACCACCAGGCCGTTTCCTCATAAACAAACCAGCGCTGATGTAGGATTCAGAAGGAGGCGTCCCGCACGCGACGTCACGAAAATCAATGTTTGCCGGGAAATCCAAATGCCAAGTTTTTTCAGAGGCGGACCAATTCGCCTCAAATGGCTTGATTTCAACTGAATTTTTCTGGTATTGCGCAAGGTAAAAAAATTGCAGAGAATGCAGAATGTTACAGATATTTGACCCAAGTTTAATATAAAATAGGAGAATTACATTGATCTTGCTCCTGAATTTACCCGTGATATACTCTTTAATGCGCTAAGTGTGAGGTGTGGCTATTAAATTCAATTTTAATGAAGAAAACTTCCATTTCAGTTCCTTTCCTTTTGAATATAGAGTGCGTATTCCTCTTCTGCCACGGACGATTGCTCTAAGACAACGAGGGAGGCTCAGCCTCCTCTAAAAATGACGAACATCGAATCATATATGTGCTCAACCCAACTACAGTGCGAAATCATTCCGTTATAACTTTCCCCAGTTCGCCTAATGTGTGCGTGAGTTTTTCCCCCTCGTGACAGCGCGATGCAGCCCAGCCTCAGTGGACTTCAATGGCATTGGTAGCTCTGCGCTTTCAATCTCAAAATGCAAGACGATTATTGGACAAATACTGCGAAAACGCCCGCCCACGGAGTCTCACGGACTCCCAGCCTCAGTGGACTTCAATGGCATTTGGGAGCTATGCGCTTTTCAATCTCAAAATGCAAGATGGTTATTGGACAAATACTGCGAAAATGCCCGCTTACGGACTCCGAGCCTCACATGGGAGGGACATGGCAAAGCTTTCCGCGAGGAGACTGGTGATTGGTGAAAGCGGCCGGATATTTTCTTTGATTGACAGCTCGTTTCAAATATAGACAGGCAGCGGTGAATCTCAGTTCAGTCCCATGCGGATTCGCAAGTGCTGTGGTGTATTGTAAGAGATCAGCTTACATTTCGATTTCATTCATTACATACGGTTTCTACCAGCTTTTTTAGTTTGTATATATTTTCATTGTAAATAAAGTGTAAATATAGTGTTGTCAAGTTTGCTATCTTAGTTCCAGAAATTTCGTTTATTTGAGTGACTGAACTTGAACTTGAGGGGGCTAGTCAGCTAGCAAGAAAGCTGCGCACGGATGCCGAGCATTGTTGATTTAATTTTGGCGGAGCCATTTGCCAGTCTTCCTTTCGAGGAAAAAATTAAAATTAAAGAGCAGGGTAGACCAATGCCTCAAATTGACTTGGTGAAAAAGGTAGGGAATAATACTCGCTCCTTTCAGCTCTCCTGGTACGAGAAAGTGAATTGGCTAACAGCAAGTGACCCACATCAACAACAGTAAATAGGCTACTTTAGTAATATGTCATGGATGGACCAAAAATATAGAATCTATTTAAAATGTTTATGCTGAGTATATTATATTGGAATATATATTTTTCTGGATATGAATTAAACACAGCTACAATTTGGAAAACATTTTAAACAAAAACACAGCCGAGAACATTTCACACTACAGACCTGGATTAAAAGTGAAGGGTTATCAAAATTGTCAATAAAACATTTCTCAGTCAAAATAAGTAAAATATAGGGAAAGTGTCATTGAATGCTGAGGTTCCTGACAAAGAGCTGCTTTCAATAATGATCACTTTTTAAACAACATGCCACAATTTT
The DNA here is from genome assembly GCF_027579695.1 of Neoarius graeffei. Lineage (NCBI taxonomy): Eukaryota > Metazoa > Chordata > Actinopteri > Siluriformes > Ariidae > Neoarius > Neoarius graeffei. The sequence continues at coordinate 50,421,689 of NC_083587.1, read as the reverse complement.
AAAATATAAAATGTTAAAATATACCCCCAACACCACCATCATGTATATTGGACAGTAGGCTAATGGGCCAAAAGAACCTGTTATTTCACAGTTTGTGACCCTGCCAACAATCAGCCAGATCAGAGGCAAGAGTACGGGCAAAATTGATGTGTTTTTTCTTTTAAAATCTGGAAATATCGTAACCGACCAGCCTCCCCTGTTTGAAAGACTACCAACCGCCACTGTCTTCTGCATAGCATGTTTGCCTCTCAACCAGGAGATCTTGAGTTCTACTCACGGTCGGGTCATACCAAAGACCATCATAAAATGGTACCTAGTGCCATCTGGTGAGGTACGCCACAATACAGATGTGAGTAAGGAGTCAAACTCTTGCGGGTTACCAGAGGACTAGCCCCCCACTGTAACCCTGGCTATGTACTAGGCAAGACCCCGAGGGCTATAGAAACGGAGATTGGCGCTGCCCAATGCGCCTCAAAAGACTGGCTAGTACTGGGACAGGAGACTGCCTGGGAAGACTAGATCCTGGCGTGGGAGGGACTTTGATTCCTTTTCTGCAAATACACACCACTGGTCTTCCACTGATCCGAGCAGTGCAGCAGGTCGTCTTCTGTTATGCCCAGGAAAGACACAAGATTCCGATTCTTATGAATCTGCGACGGTGACAGTGTTGATTCATGCGTCAAGGTTACCAATTAGGGCTGTCAAAGTTAATCCGATAATAACGCATTCATGCAAATTCCTTTTAACACCACTGATTTTTTTTGACGCTCGATTAACGCACGCACATTCTGTGCCCCCTCCTCTGTAGTTTGGGAAATCAGGAAGTGACGTAGCGTGAGCGAGTGGTGTAACAAGTAGCTGGTTGGCGTTAGTCGTGATAAAGTGCACTTATAATAATCTCATCTCATTATCTCTAGCCGCTTTATCCTGTTCTACAGGGTCGCAGGCAAGCTGGAGCCTATCCCAGCTGATGACGGGCGAAAGGCGGGGTACACCCTGGACAAGTCGCCAGGTCATCACAGGGCTGACACATAGACACAGACAACCATTCACACTCACATTCACACCTACGCTCAATTTAGAGTCACCAGTTAACCTAACCTGCATGTCTTTGGACTGTGGGGGAAACCGGAGCACCCGGAGGAAACCCACGCGGACACGGGGAGAACATGCAAACTCCACACAGAAAGGCCCTCGCCGGCCACGGGGCTCGAACCCGGACCTTCTTGCTGTGAGGCGACAGCGCTAACCACTATACTACCGTGCCGCCCAATAATAATAATAATAAGTTCAATTTATATAGTGCCTTTCTCACACCCAAGGTCACTCTACAACTAGGGGGAAAAATGTACAGAATCAACTTATACTGTTGCATTCTGACTGTTTACATAAAATGTGTGTATTATTTTTTTTTGTATGCTTTCGATGGTCCAGGGGGAGAAAAGAAGACGTGTTAGGGTCCAGGGGTGTGTGTGTGAGCTGCACACTGGAGTGAGAGAGTTTATATTCTGAGAAATGTCTGAGTTCTGTAAAAGTGTTTATAAATGCAGTTCTTGCTCCTGAGTGTTCTGTATGTTTACCAGTGAGTTACTGCATTTACTGGAAAACATCTTTATGAGCTGCGTGCCTGAACAAATGTATTTATTTGCGTTTTGTATTTTTATTTTCTTATTTTAAAGACAGCCAATGCTCTTGTCCAGAGTCCACAACACAGAGTTTGTTCAGTTTATTTTACTGCGTAGTTTGAGGCTAAGACAGAACTCGAGGAAAATACCGTATTGTTTTGTTCGCACTGAATTGTGTTCAGCCTTCAAAATTATAACATTAACGCTGCTTTATTTTTTAAATGCAGTGGAGGAATAAAATACCCACAAAAAAAAAAATTATTTTTGCAGTGTCCAGTCTTATCCTTCCTGACCTGGCCATATGCATTTGCTGAAGAGGGCAAATTTGTCCACGCCCACTCTCCAAAAACATGAGAAATATAGCCTGGGCCCGCCCATCCTAAGCGTGACGCAACACGAGGGCCTGTTCCGAGCTTAGTCTGGCCAGGCAGGCTATCTACAGCATTTCCAAGCTCCCGAAAAATCGGGAGCCAATCAACTTTGAGCATCTCCAACGGCCCTGGGTAGAGGCGTGTTCAAGGCAGTGACGTAGTAGAACTGCGACCGGAAGCCATAGATTGTTTACAGAATCTATGCCGGAAGCGCTTCATTCACATCACGAACATGGAGCAGCGGCAAGCCTTTAACACAGCGGTAGATGCTGTATTGAAAGCATTCAACGGGAAGTTCTCATTGAAAACGGAGCAAAGAGCAGCCCTGGAGGTATTTATTGAAAGGAAGGACGTTTTCGCCTTGCTCCCGACCGGCTTCGGTAAGAGTTTAATCTACCAGTTAGCCCCGTCGCGTCACATACGTCAAAGGAAAGAGTGATGTGATTGGTTTAAGCTTTGTCACAGCCTTTTCTGGCTTCGACCAGTAGCAAACGGAGGCATTTCAGGGAGGCGGGTCAACCACGGGCTCTGGGAAACGGTTTGGCTTAATAGCTTGGCCAGACCAAATGCTCGGACAGCTTTGAAGTCGCGTTAGCCAGGCTATGAAAAATATCCCTTTTAGGTACATTTAGAGCAGATTTTTTAAAAAATGTGCGATTAATCGCGAGTTAACTACGGACAATTATGCGATTAATCGCGATTAAATATGCTAATAGATTGACAGCCCTGTTACAAATACAAGCGGATATTCTTGCGTCATTTGTGAAGCGCCATTAAGTCGATCACCTCCCCCGAGCCACGCCCACCATCTCTAAAAAGCTCGTTTGCATCGTGGACTCATTGGGAAATCCTGAATGCGTCTGTATTCATGCACAATCTCAGCTTCGCATTCAAACATTTTCCTGCTGTTCGACCTGATGGTGCGATTCCAGACTTTCTACAGCACCCAAGTGCACTACTGAGGAATTTCTCAAACCGCTGAAGGTCCTTGGTCCAAACAGATGTGATCCTGTTGCGGCCCGTTAAGGCTGGTGAAAGTGAATAGGCGGTACGTTGAGTGACATCGTCAAAGAGTAAGGAAAGGTGTGCGAGTTCAACTCGCCTACGATTATCCAACCAGCCAAACTGAAGGACTAGGTGATGTATTTTTCTTTTCCTGACCAGTTTCCATCGTCGCCTCAGTTTCTCTTGACTACGCTTGAACAAGCTCCGAGATGCTTTTCTGCTCACCATGGTTGCAACGAGTTGTGATTTGAGTTACCATAGGCTTCCTGTCAACCTGTTCAAACCAGTTTCACTATTTTCCTCTGATGCCTCGTGAACAACGCGTTTCTGCATGAAGACCTGACGCTTGCTGGATGTTTTTTGTTTTCCGCGTCATCCTGTGTACATTCTAGACAGCTTTACAGAAATCTCGAATGAGCAAGCCAGGAAAAACTCCTTGAGATGACACGAGGAGGTAAAGCGACGATGCTAATTAATCATTCTCATTCTGCACTGCAGTCTTAACCGGGCTTAACTTTTCGTGCTGTTTTTAACAGAATATCGCGCACTGTTTCGTAAATAATTCGAGCGATTTTAGTTCGTACTTAAAGTATGTCTTGAATGCATTGTTGAACGCTCTGTCTAAGGAGAAAGGGTGTGTGTTACACACACCCTGCTTGAAGACCGCAGCCGGCAATGTAATTGGCTAATGTATGCAGGAGCCAGTCCATGTTGGAGGGGTATCAAAAAGCAATCAACGCTCCATCGCTGATGAGGGAGGCGACCATGGAGATGATACACTGGCCCTTCGAAGCGCTGCACAATCACCAGACATTATTCACGTGCCTTGACCCCAAAAGAAACAAAAAGAGGCAGAGAGAGAGAGAAAGAGCGAGAGAAAGAGACGGGGGAGAGTGGAGGGGATGAAGTTCATCATTCACTGATTGAAAGAGACCCATTTGTCCGCTCGAGCATACAACTAGGAGCTAGCATTGACTTTCAAATTTGAAGTCACGTGAGCTGTGAAATGACGGTTAGCTTTATGAGCAAGTAACATTTATTTTTCTAGAAGGAAGCCCGAGTAAGCTTCTCGTTTAAAAAAAAAAAGCAACCACAACAAGAGATCACATAATGATATCTCTATGATAAAATCAAATTTCATTTAATTTGCTTCATTAAATTCCACCATTTTAAATGAAATATGAGAATCGCTGTTATTATGCCAGCATTAATTATTCATCATTACAAGATATTATATTAACTGATTTCCATGCGCAGTTCATTATACAAAAAAAAAATCTGTTGGGATTCAGTGAATCGAATGGCAGTGATTCACTGAATCATGAATCAGAAAGAAACATACAGCTTGGCGAAAGTGAATCAATGCTTTCAAGTAAGCGTGTGTGTGTGTGTGTGTGTGTGTGTGTGTGTGTGTGTGTGTGTGTGTGTGTGTTTGAGTGAGTGAGTGAGCGAGCTTAGGGGAATGTATTGAGCTCTTTGTCACCACCAACTCACAGCAATTCAAACAGTTCTGACATTGCGCGAACGTCTGAATGGTGACCTCAAAATCATTCCCACAAAATCAAAACTATCATGCAGTCCTCCATTAAAATAAAAAAAAATTAAAAATCAAAAGAATTCCTTGAGGGTATTAAGCTTCAAGGTTAATGTAGACAGGACACACATAAGGTTGCTAGGTCTACATGAGAAGACTAGTCCATAGGGAGTCAAAAGAATAATCTAGAATAATTCTAAAACGCGTAATCTGCTCCTGATCTCTGAAATCATTTTTACATAATCAAAATCTATTGTAATATTTACAAAGTATGGTTTTCAACTCCTCAAAGAACCTTTCGTTCTATGGTTCGTTTCACCATTTTTAGCTCATCCGGCCGCTGGCCAGGCCGGTTGAGCTTATACGATCACGCTTCATCTGTCGTCTGCCCACAATTTATAAAAATAGGTACCCTATGGGTACATGTGGCTACTGCTTATAAATAAAATTGTTTTCTGATTCCATGTCCATACAGTAAATATAGCTGTCTCAGAAACTGGGTACTGTGGGGGTCCCCCACTAAATATACTCACAGTCAATAAACTATACGGTTTTGAATGGTGATGTTGGTTTTAATTTGAAATAAAATGATGAAAGAAATAATACAGATCAAACTAAATCTTTGATGTGAATACTCTATTCAGAATTTGGCAAAAATTCTGCATATTTGTGGAAAAATGGCGGCTTGATCTGGGACATGATAAACGGTTGACTACATCGCATTCCCTTAAAAAGGTTGTAGTCCACTGAAAAGTCTGCAGTTATCACTAATTGTATTTTAAGTCGTAACTTTATACACCTAAGGATTGGTGCGCTCACAGAATAATCATAACCGTAATAAAACATCATGCAAAATATTTGATCACCGTCGTAACTCCGTTTTCCGCAGACCCAAACCCAATATGATCGTGTGTTTTGATCTAAACGGAAAACCTCAGGGTCAAGGTCACTACCTCACCAAAAGTAATAACTTAAAATCACTACGCCATATAAACATTTAGTTATAAATCTGCGATTTTGTTTTTTAAAACGAAAGCTGAAAGTGAGGTATAGAATATGTTTCTTACAGAATATGTTACGATGGTAGCTGGTCTTGTATGAATTTCTGAGCTATAAAATGAGTTGTGGTCTATTTTTTACCGTAGCGTGTTATTTGTGTGTGGGGAAGGACACGCATTAACAATTTGCATGTGTAGAATGGAATTTTCCACTCCAACAGTTAGAAGTTGATCGTGCTTCCATTTGCGGTCTCTCTGTTACGCGAGTGATCTGTTCGGACGTTATCACTGAAAAGGTGAGTTTTGACAGTTTTATTTTGTTTTAGTCTTGCAGTATAAGGCAATAGAATGTTTCTTTTTCATCTTACTTTCATATTTCGTAGTGTTTGTGTGTTTATGGCCAATATTTTGCAACCATGGTCAATTTAGATCGAACTTTTGATAGAATCTACGGCCAGTCATTTTGCCCCGCCCCCGCCTCGCGCTCCGTCCAGTGCGGTAGTGATGTCCCGTTGCTCGCGGGCCGCAGCAGAGACCCGCGCGACCTTCAGCCGGTACAGTCGCTGTTCTTTTACCAGCGCCGTTATTCTCATCTTTCCGGTGTGTTCTTGATTTTTCCATTGTGTCCTATTTTGCCATATCAAATACCCAAAACGCATCATATTATTCATATTTAAGTGAATAATCAATTCAGTCATCATAACTTGGCATTTTTAACCCAAACAATCAAAAAGAGGAAATGTATTCAATATTTTCACTCATCTGTGAAGGAGGGGCTTTAATTCTTCATGATGGAGTTATTTTATATGGAAATCAAGTTTACAAAAGCATTTGAATTGTAATCAAAATAATTTTCCACAGTGGAGGCCAGATAAAGTAAGATACTATCTTTATTCTTATTCAACATGACAAAAGAAACATTGAGTGTTAGGTAAATGCAAAAAAAATAGTACATCACATCACATTATCTGTAGCCGCTTTATCCTCCTACAGGGTCGCAGGCAAGCTGGAGCCTATCCCAGCTGACTACGGGCGAAAGGCGGGGTACACCCTGGACAAGTCGCCAGGTCATCACAGGGCTCTGTGAACTACTGTATTTTCAAAATCGTAAGAAAACACTTGTCCATGAATTGTCTTCGAAGCATTATTTAGTACCAATGAGCACATTTTGTTTCACAAGTGTAGTGTAAAGACTCTAAAATTAAAACCAAAATTAAAAAATTAAAGCGAATAACAGAAGTTTGATATCGGCTTTTCAATATATCTGCCAAAAAGCTAAAACACCTTACAAAACCTTTCATTTGCCCTTTCAGAAGGACCAAACAAAAGCTGTGATAATCCCTCAAAAGGTGAATTTTCTTAAAATAAACACCACTTGCTTGATATCGAATCAGTAGCCTTGGCAAACCACGAGGTGAATTTCGTTTATCTTTTTATCTGCCGATGATCTTCTGATACTATGAAGTTTTCACGAGGTTTCTCTTATTTCATTTCCGGTTCTGGCGGCACGGTGGTGTAGTGGTTAGCGCTGTCGCCTCACAGCAAGAAGGTCCTGGGTTCGAGCCCCGGGGCCGGCGAGGGCCTTTCTGTGTGGAGTTTGCATGTTCTCCCCGTGTCCGCGTGGGTTTCCTCCGGGTGCTCCGGTTTCCCCCACAGTCCAAAGACATGCAGGTTAGGTTAACTGGTGACTCTAAATTGAGCGTAGGTGTGAATGTGAGTGTGAATGGTTGTCTGTGTCTATGTGTCAGCCCTGTGATGACCTGGCGACTTGTCCAGGGTGTACCCCGCCTTTCACCCGTAGTCAGCTGGGATAGGCTCCAGCTTGCCTGCGACCCTGTAGAAGGATAAAGCGGCTACAGATAATGAGATGAGATGAGATGAGATGAGAACGGGTAATCGAACTTGATCAGGATAAGTGCTGATTGGTTATGAAGTTTCGCTATTGTTACACTCATTCTTACAACACGATGACATGGAGGCTTCACCACTCGTTCTCGTGTACCTTTGATAACGCGAGATCTGCCATTCTGGTGATTGTAATGCATACGCGCATGCGCAGTGCACTATTGTTACACTCATTCTTACAACACGATGACATAGCGGCTATAGCCTTGCTTCGCTTCTATGAGGCAGCAGGCACAAAAATCGCTGCTCCTCCTACAGGATTGATTGGATTTCGATCAAACAATGTTCCTCAGGTGGGTGTGCATAAAAGTTGTCAAGATGGTGGCGCGACCCGTCATATTTACGATTTTATGGCCGTCTGAAAATTTTGGGCGACTCGTCAGATTAAACGCTACTCTTTGTAAACCGCTGGGACGTTTTCTCTGAAACTCACCCAGAAGACTCTAAAGACACATTCCAACAAGTTGTTCACCAGGTGGCACCACCTACCATGGATAAGGCTACACAGGGGTCATATGCAATTTCACAAAAATCGCTACTCCTCCTACAGGAGTGATCAGATTTCAAACTCACACGCAACGGTATGAGCTACAGCCTCATTGAGGTGCTTTTTTATATTAAAAGTAAGCACAAAATCATCCCATGTCCGATGCTTTTCTGCTCAGCACGGTTGTAAAGAGTGGTTATTTGAGTTACCACAGCCTTGAGGTCAGCTCCAAGTAGTCTGGACGTTCGACGAGGTGTTTTCGTATCTGCATGATGCGCCGCTGCCGTATGAACGGCTGACTGGATAAATGTGAGGATGAGCAGGTGTACCTAATAAAGGCACACACGCATGTTATAAAGAAATAAAGCAAATATGTGGAAATGAATTGTTGAATTTTATGGGTTGTCATTTTATCTGAGCTAAAATATTGATTCTCTGGACCGGTTTACTCGTAATAGAAACGCTGTGTGAGCTAGTTTTAGATCATAATGTAATAAAGACCGTTCTTATTGAAGTAATGTCGCTTCAATCAAAACACACCTACACACAGAGCTAAAAATCACAAATTCCCAGGATTAGTCAATGTCCCCAAAACTCTCTCTCTCTCTCTCGGCTCCACTTAGAGCACACAGAGCAGGAGGATTTCGCAGACGGCCACAGTGAGGTTATAGTCTTAGGCGAAGCGGGCAGCTGATTTCTCACTGATGTATATCCAACTGTGTACATACTCGTATACACTCACTGGCCACTTTATTAGAAACACCCATCCACTTGCTGTTTTATGCGGTTCTCGAATCAGCCGATCCCTTGACAGCAGCACAATGCATCAAATCACGCAGATACAAATCAAGAGCTTCAGTTAATCTTCACTTTATTCAAACATCAGAATGGGAGAAATTGTGATCTCAAAGTGTGACTTTCTTTCACTGTGGCATGGGTGTCGGTTTGAGCCAGATGGACTGGTTTGAGTATTTCAGAAACTGCTGATCTCCTGGGGGTTTCACACACAACAGTCTGTAGAGTTTATACAGAATGGTGCGAAAAAAAAAAAAACATCGAGTGAGTGAGTGAGCGACAGTTCTGTAGGTGGAAACAAAGGCCTTGTTGATAAAAGAGGTCAGAGGACAATGGTCAGACTGGTTCAAGCGTTTTTGCCAAGGATATCGTAACTCATAGCAACTCTTTACAACCGTGGTGAGCAGAAAAGCATCTCAGCATGCAACAGCAGAAGACCACACTGGGTTCCACTCCTGCAGCCAAGAACAGGGATCTCAGAATCAAGAACAAGTTCCTGTTAAAGTGGCCGGTGAGTGTGTGTGTGTGTGTGTGTGTGTGTGTTTCTTTTCTGCAAAAGCAGGCCACTTCTAATCCAGTGAGTGTAGAAAAGGCCTGGAGCTAGGCTTTGGCTCAGGTCTTCCTTACAGAGCTAAACATGCTGTTCTAGGATCCTGGGTTGCAGGAAACTGACTGCTGAGTCCACACCTCCACCAAGCCACCTATCAACATCAAAATCAAATCACTTGAACCTAGGATAATACTAAAGCTGGACACCAAATTTCATCAAAATCCGTTCACTACTTTTTGATTTACGTTGGGAAAAGACAAACAAACAAACAAACGTGAAAACATAACCTCATCTAACAAAGTTGGCGGAGGTAATTTAAAAAAAAATGTGGTTAAGTTTAGAGTGTATTGAGTTCACTCAGAGCATTGAAGGAGAACTGAAGTCATTTTTAAACTTGCTTTATTTCTTAATTAACGTGTTCAATTAAGTTTTCGGTTTTAATAACCTTATATCGTGACTCGTATTGGCAACTAACTGCAATTAAATATTATTCTTATCGGCCTATTCGTTTTTTAGCCGTGTTGAATTTAGTTCGTTTGGTCCACGGCAGGCGTCGCTTATCCGCGCGATCTTCACGAGACTTGTGCGAGACTTCGAAACGTGAAGTGTCAGCCAGGTGTCAGTGCCGCCATTTTGAAAACTGTTTTCCAAACGAAATATTGCACAAAAACGAGTTTAAATGACGATTACTGCCTACTTTTTTCAAACTTTCCTGATCGCTACCAAAACAAACAAAACTTCCGTCTCGATTACGTCAGCGTTCGAAAGAGGGCGCGCGCGTCTTTTGACAACGTTGGCAGATGTCGGTCGCTTTGATTTCCGCTGTACGTTTTACTTCCGTCCTACGACGTCTCGCACAGGTCTCAGAGAATCTCGTTTACGGCCGTTGCTTTGACATATGGACTGATGTATTACAGAGCATATTTCAAACTTGCTATAGCAGTGACAAAATAGCGATCAAAAATGCGTTCCTATATTTAATAAAATGAGATGAAAAGAATTTTGATAATAAAAAATTTGCCTTCAGTTCTCCTTTAACACATGGTTGTAATGCTACACTTGGTACCAAAACTTTGAGGCTGCCTTTAATAACTTGTCAAAAAAAAAAAAAAAACCACAACAACAGAAAAAAAAGCGTAAAATCACCTTCCGTTTTAGTTTTTAAACAGTTTTTGCAGTTACCGTAATTTATAATCTTTGTTCATCGCATGATCATTACACATATCACCATTCAACCAATTCACAAATTGATTTTCTCTCGATACTTTTGAAAAAATATGAAATGAAAAACACCTGATTACCAAAAAAGCAACATTTATTTTCCTATTCCTTATCAACTAAAATACTTTTGTAATAAATAAATAAATAAATAAATAAATAGCCTTTTGTTTAATTTTCATAACCAACAATAATCATTTACCCACATTTATGCAGGTTGGACTAAAATATAATCGCCTATTAACTAAAATGTTACTTTTCTGAATATTTGTACTCCTTCCATTTGTTTCCCTTTTCTTTGGCTTTCAGCAGTCTGTAAACAGAGAGCCCTGATTTCCTGTTCAGTCTATTTGTACAGTCGACCACACATCAGCTCTTTCCCATTTTAGGCCTGTTTTTTCGCAGCATTAGAGCTGTGTTACTTCCACCTACGATGAAGTCAAGTGCATTCCAGCTATTGTACGTTATTGTGCCCTCTGCTGTCTAAACAATGCAATTACAGATAGGAAAAACTAACGCAGCCTGATAATAATCACAATTCATTTTTCATTTCATCGATCCAAATCGCCATAAATTTGTTTCGCAATTTATTGTCGCACAATATATCGTTACATGCCTAACGATCATATGACATTTGAAAAGCGATTTGCCTTAACTCCTGCCAGAACAAATGTAACATATACATTTGGACAGAAGGACCTGCTGATGGCTGATGCTCGCTGTAGCTAGCTTTTCTTTTTTTTTAATAATCACTTTGTTTAGTACTTCAGCCTAAAGGGCCGCCCACATATGAAGCGCTTCGCTCATCACCTATCGCTTTGTAGCGGACAGTTGGTTATTTATAACTGAGCATTGGCGTCATCTGTTAGTCAGCGGTATCCTTTGCTCTCATTGGTAGACGTCACAATCGTGTCGTATCAAAACTCGTTAACTGCTCACTTCTCGTCGATGATAGTTATTTTGCCTGACTGTCTTTGCTACAAGTTGCCAAATTTCACTGATATTCCATGGTCTCCGGTCGGCATGTCGCTGCTCGTGTCTGTCCGCCCCTTAATTCTGTTAAAGGAACAGTCCACCGTACTTCCATAATGAAATATGCTCTTATCTGAATTGAGACGAGCTGCTCCGTACCTGTCCGAGCTTTGCGCGACCTCCCAGTCAGTCAGACGCAGTCAGACGTGCTGTCACTCCTGTTAGCAATGTAGCTAGGCTCAGTATGGCCAATGGTATTTTTTGGGGCTGTAGTTAGATGCGACCAAACTCTTCCGTGTTTTTCCTGTTTACATAGGTTTATATGACCAGTGATATGAAACAAGTTCAGTTACACAAATTGAAACGTAGCGATTTTCTATGCTATGGAAAGTGCGCACTATAATGACAGGCATACTAACACCTTCTGCGCGCTTCGGCAGCGCATTGATACGGAGCTCAGATATCAACGCGCTGTCGAAGCGCGCAGAAGGTGTTAGTACGCCTGTCATTATAGTGCGGACTTTCCATAGCATAGAAAATCGCCACGTTTCAATTTGTGTAACTGAACTTGTTTCATATCACTGGTCATATAAACCTATGTAAACAGGAAAAACACGGAAGAGTTTGGTCGCATCTAACTACAGCCCCAAAAAATACCATTGGCCATACTGAGCCTAGCTACATTGCTAACAGGAGTGACAGCGCGTCTGACTGCGTCTGACTGACTGGAAGGTCGCGCAAAGCTTGGAGAGGTACGGAGCAGCTCGTCTCAATTCAGATAAGAGCATATTTCATTATGGAAGTACGGTGGACTGTTCCTTTAATGGCAGAATTTTTCCTTTCAACAAAAATTTGACTAAACATGCACACGCACACATGATGAAATGTTACAACGAGACCATCAATGATGGTGTCGCTCACGCCGGCCCTGTGTAGTCCAGAAGGAACGATCTAAAGTGGGCCACCTTGTGCAATAAATGCTGCAAGCTATATACACTATACGGTATACAAGCTATACATAGACGCTATATCCACCCTAGGAATACCGACCTGTTTGGCAGAAAGAATCCAAAACTGCAAGGAATTGACCGAGAAGAAGCGATTTTTGCTGAACTGCTCATTAAGGCTTAATTAGTCCATAACTTCATTAATAACTGTAATTAAGCAAATCTGGGTAGAAGTTATATGCACCCTAGGTACTGCTACCTTCATGCCAGAAAGAATAAAAATCAGTGAAGAATTGAAGGAGAAGAAGAAGCAATTTGTGTGGAAACTGCTCGTTAGGGATTGATTAATTACGCCATATCTTCATTATTAATTGCAATTATGCAAATTTGGATAGAAGCCATATGCACCGCAGGCAGACCTACCTTCGTGCCAAAAAGAAAAAAAATCAGTGAAGAATTGAAAGAGATGAAGTGATTTTCATGAAATGTGGACGGCGGACGACGAATGACGGACGTACGGTATGACGAACAACACATGATGGCATAAACTCATCGCCTGTCGGCCAGATGACCTAACAACCTTCACTGCACCACAGATAATTCACTCAACGGTATTTTTTTTTCCCTCGTTGAGAACCAAGAATAAAAAAAAATAAAAAAATTGCTTTCTCGTTGCGAAAAGTGTCGCTAATCCGACATTTCCTTGAATAAACCATTGTTTGCACACCAACATCGGTCTGGTGTTCTTATGCTCAGAGTCTGAGTTGGATTAGCACACTGTCTATCAAAAAAATCACCAAAAAACCACCGATGAAACACAAAATCTCTCAAAGCCTGCCAAAGAACAAAGGGCCATTCTTTCAGTCACGCCATATCTCATAAGAGGCTTTGAACTTCCATTCGGAGACGCAATCTCAGAAACAGAATCCTAAGGCATGTAAATATGGGTGAAATTAAAAAAAAATGAAAAAATAAAATAAAATAATAATAATAATAATATGTTGTCACAAAAGAAAACAGAGCAGTCTGATAAGCTTGGAGAATAAGCCGTGGAGATGAAACGCCACTTTAAACAAAGATAGATGTGTTCATATCCTAACCGAGCTGCAATCATATAAGAGGACATTTAGGAAGATGATCCAGAGGAAAGTGTACCGTTCCACAAGCCGCTAATTTCCGCTCTATTCACTGTCATGCTTTCATGAGCAGAACTCGTCATTGACCTCGGTAGCCATAATGACGAACACCTAAAGACACTCTTACAAAATGTTTCTCTATCAAACTTTCTTTGATTGACTAACTCTGTGAAGAAAGGATTTTTTTTTTGCTTTAATGATAAAGTCCAATTCACGTGTGAGAGAAAGCCCCGGATACTGTCGTTTTCCGAGATAATGGTGCCTTTTGAATAGATTTTGATTCGAAAGGTGCTAAAAACCAGATGATGCAGCCATTTAATATGTTCCACTTAAAGAAAAGAGGGACTTCTGAGCTGCTGCCTGGCGATAATTTGCTTCTTTTATTCTATCTGTTAAATTGACAACTCAAGGTGAGGGATGAGAACAAAGTTCTGCACGTCGATAACGTGTTTTTCTTGCACTGTACTGCTTTTCAAACTGAATGATTGCAAAACATTAAAAGAAACGTACCGTGCATGTTGTGTGATGACTTCACCTTTAGAGAAATTTTACCCAACGTATTCCGGGTTTTTCATTCACTGATTTCTTTTTATTTATCTAACCAAGCCAACGTTTGTGTTCCATGTTCAGGTGTTGCGTTGGATCAGTTATCAAAAATATACAGAACTAATGTGTAGTCAGTGCTGCTGAATGCTTGAATCTGATTGGTTAAGCTCATTTCCGATTAGTGTGGGCTCATCCTAACACAGGAAACTGTGGGTGGTAGAAATGGGCAACTGGACTTGCTTGAAGATTCTTGAAAACGTTTCACCTCTCGTCCGAAAGGCTTCCTCAGTTCTGTCTGACTAATAGGGAGTATCAGATATTTATCCTCTCCTGGATCAGAATCAGAATCAGAATTCTGATGACCAGCTCATCTAAGGTGTCGTTGAGGCATCATGTTGGTGTGGGTCACTGGAGGCTGGGTGTGAACGGCGAGTCATTAAGGTGATCAAAGGATTGTCCGTTAGGGTGATCAATGGCAATCTGAGGCTACGTTTACATTAGACCGTATCTGTCTCGTTTTCTTCGCGGATGCACTGTCCGTTTACATTAAACCACCTGGAAAAGCCTGGAAACGGGAATCCGCCAGCGTCCACGTATTCAATCCAGATCGTGTCTGGTCCGGTGCTGTGTAAACATTGAGATACGCGAATACGCTGTGCTGAGCTCTAGCTGGCGTCCTCATTGGACAACGTCACTGTGACATCCACCTTCCTGATTCGCTGGCGTTGGTCATGTGACGCGACTGCTGAAAAACGGTGCGGACTTCCGCCTTGTATCACCTTTCATTAGAGTATAAAAGTATGAAAATACTGCAAATACTGATGCAAATACTGCCCATTGTGTAGTTATGATTGTCTTTAGGCTTGCCATCCTTCCACTTGCAAGTGGTAAGTGATATGCGCTGGGATCACACACACAGCGGCTCAGTCCCGAATCACAGCTTGTGCACTTCACTCGCGCGCTGTGTGAGCTGCGCAGGGCCGGAGTGCGCACCCTCCAGAGGGCACTCGCTGTTCAGGGCGGAGTGATTTGGAGCGCAGGATGCCTGCGGAGCCGAGCGTATCCGTGTATTGGTGTTGCTGTGTGCACGGCTAACGGTTTTAGTGTAAACGCGAATCGTTTTAAGAACGTTAATCTGATGATCCGCTGATTCGACGTAATGTAAACGTAGCCTGACTCTCTCTGTCCTCCTGTGAGTCACTGAAAACAGCTGGGTCCTGGCGTACACCCAGCCGTCTGGGAAGAGTGTCCAAGACCGCCTTGTAGATGGTTGACAAATGATGTCTTAGACCCCCACCTCTGTTCAGTGATGGCTGTTCCAGGTTGACAAAAATGGCTTCTTTGCTCATGTTTACATTAGACCGTATCAGCGGATCATCAGATTACCGTTTTTAAAACGATTAGTGTGCACACAGCAACACCAATACACGATTCGCGTGCACACAGCAATACCAATACACGGATACGCTCGGCTCCGCAGGCATCCTGCGCTCCAAATCACTCCGCCCTGAACAGCGAGTGCCCTCTGGAGGGTGCGCACTCCGGCCCTGCGCAGCTCACAGAGCGTGCGAGTGAAGTGCACAAGCAGTGATTCGGGACTGAGCCGCTGTGTGTGTGATCCCAGCGCATATCACTTACCACTTGCAAGTGGAAGGATGGCAAGCCTAAAGACAATCATAACTACACAATGGGCAGTATTTGCATCAGTATTTGCAGTATTTTCATACTTTTATACACTTTAATGAAAGGTGATACAAGGCGGAAGTCCGCGCCGTTTTTCAGCAGTCGCGTCACATGACCAACGCCAGCGAATCAGGAAGGTGGATGTCACAGTGACGTTGTCCAATGACGACGCCAGCTAGAGCTCAGCACAGCGTATCCGCGTATTCTCAATGTTTACACAGCACCGGAGCTGACACGATCTGGATTGAATACGTGGACCTTGGCGGATTCCCGTTTCCCGGCGTTTCCAGGCGGTTTAATGTAAACGGACAGTGCATCCGCGAAGAAAACGAGACAGATACGGTCTAATGTAAACTTGGCCTTTAACTCCTCGCTCATACCAACGATCCTCTCTGGCTAAAATGCGTACATTACAATCCTGAAATGAGTGTCCTTTGTTGTTAAGATGAATGTAGACAGCCGAGTCCTGGCCTGAGGAGCTGGCTCTCCTGTGTTGGGCCACCCACAGTTTACTATGACCTGGATGATTGAGAATCTTCACAGACATCCTAACACAGGGTTGCCCCTAAAGCGTCATAGCTAACGTGGCCAGACGTCCCGGTTTGACCGGGACAGTCCCGATTTTGAGTTGCGTGTCCCCAGTCCTGACAAAGGTCCGTCGGGATGCTGAAATGTCCCGGTTTACACCAAACACTAACAAACTGTCCCGGTTACAGCGATCATACATAGCCAACGAGATGTCAATAAAGCTTCTAGCAATTCAGCATCAATGTGCGTGTGTGCGCAGTCAACCTTACAATGTATCTATTTGTACAATGTTGTAATATAGAGGCCGCGTTAGAACGTTTTATTCGCTAGCGGCTGTCAACTACTGTGCGACAATGCCGAACGGATGAGCGCTGGGCGGAGATGTTCACGCACTTCAAGAGTAGGGAGATCCCTTACAGCTTTGCCAGTTTGCCATGTGCCTACCTGGCACCAATGCTCCAGTTGAGCGAATATTTTCACTCATGAGCAACACCTGGACTGACGAGAGGAATCGCATGACCGTACCGTACCTACTCTCAAAGCCTTGCTCATTACCCGGGCCAATTTTGACGATACTTGCTCGCAGTTTCACAGCAGGCTCTCGAGCAATAAAGCGCTACTGGAGCAAATTCACTCATCATGTAAATATATGCAATAAAATGGCATCTTCTTTAGGGTGGGTGGGTTGGGTGGCTGTGTTTCTGAAACATTTTTTGTCTTTAATCTGTATCACAGATTGTCTTGACTTGTTTGATGCTGTTGTCAACTCAGGGTTCACGTTTTAAAACTAGTTAATAGCCGACACTGGTTAAGATTAAACAGAGGCATTTTGGGTAAAGGTTCGGAGGCGACAACGATTAGGCTCAGGCGCTCATTCCTGTTACAATGCATAGCCTATTGTTTAAAAAAAAAAAGTTAATCGCATAAAATGTTGATGTTAATATGCAAGCAATGCAATTTCTTGGCGTTTTCACCAAGGTGAAATAAATCAGTTGAAATTTAGGCTATTGGCCTATTCCCTATCATCTCATTCTGTTGTCTGATTTTCTTACTTTAACTGAATTGTGATAGAAGTACATGTAGAGAACAAGAAAATACTTGATTATTCTCTGAAATGTATAATGAGCTGCTACAAAATGATAAAAGCACCTGTCTGAGCCATGGTTTGAGCCGGCGCATGTTTACATCAAAACGCGTGTGCGTGCACGAGTATCACGGTCACGCGCAAAGTGTCCCGGTTTTAGACTCGGGAAACCTGGTCACCCTAGTCATAGCATAGCAGCCCTGCTACTAGGGATGTTAACCGATGACCGTTTGACCGGTGGTTGACCGAATCAACGTCAACCGGTTAATTTTTTTTGGTTGTCGGTTAAAAAAAAAAAAATCAATCGTTTTGAAGCTGCTGATTTTGGAGCGGAGAACCTGGAATTCTGTGTTGTAAACGCTTGGGGCATGCCATGCGGTGTAAGGACGACAGCTGACAAATCAGAAACACCCATTCAGTCATCTCCCGCCCTCCCGCCCCAGTTGAAAACAGCTGCCACTCGGCGAGAGAAAAGTGTAGACACAGGCTTTTTAGCTTACAAATTACTATTCTGTTTTTTTTTTTTTTTTATTATTATTAGAAGGCACATGGAGTTTAGTCCTACCTTTTTCCAGTGCATTCTGAAAGTATGTTTCGGTCTGTAGCCAACAATGCATGTTATTGCAGATCACATCTCTCCACACAAACTAAAGGCGCAGATGCCGACTTTTTCATGGCTGAATCGTGCAGATCCGATTTTTTTTTTTTTGGGGGGGGGGGGGGCGTTGGAGTGTCTGAATAATTTCATCAGAGTAAATTCTGTATTAAAATTACTAAATAAGCAAATGCCGTTGAAATTATTCAGACACTCCAACGCCCCCCCTAAAAAAAAATCGGATCTGCACGATTCAGCCGTGAAAAAGGCGGCATCCGCCAAAAGGCGCGCCGTTTGCATCCCTGTTAAACTCGTAGGTTAACCGACTTTAACCGGCTAATGAGGCTCGGTGGTCGGTCAAGATTTTTTTTAGTTTTCGCCATCCCTATCTGCTACGCTTAATTTATTGACCGATACGCTTTAATGCTGCTGCGCATTAAACCGCCGCTGCCATGCGTACAATTTACCTATCACGGATCGCGTTCACGCAGAAATCTTTAACAAACAAAGCAAAAGTGAACGGAACGAAAAGGTCGGAACATCGTGGTCGCTTTTACGTGACGTCATGGCAACTGCGGATATCTGGATGTGGGCTTTGGACGCGATATATTTCATTAGACCTAATGCTGCCTCGAAATATCGGTAGGCATCTGTACTTTTGTCTGCCTTTAGCATCTCATCTCATTATCGAACAAGCATGCGTGCACACAGAGAGAGAGAGAAAGAGAAAGAGAGAGCAGTGTGCAGAATAAATAAAAAAAATCAATACATTTGTAAGATAAGATAAGGTAAGATAGCCTTTTATTATCCCACAAGGGGGAATTTACATTGTTACAGCAGCAAAATATAGAAAGAGAAAAAGATAAGTCAGTGAAGGAGTAGTGCAAAAGTACTAAATATACAAAAAGGGTAAATATAAAAACTACAAATTTAAAGATAAAAAGTGAACAAATTTGCATAAATTAACAGGTTTGCAGATATACAGTTAACATAAGTGTATTACACAGGTGGTATTGCACAAGAGCCATTTTAAAGAGTATATCATGGGTAAATTCAGGCGCAAGATCACTGTAATTCTCCTATTTTATATTAAACTTTGGTCAAATATCTGTAACATTCTGCATTCTCTGCAATTTTTTTTTTTTTTACCTTGCGCAATAGAGCAATTCCAGCGTTATGGACGTGACACTTGAACTCAAAATGGCAACAAATGACCCAGTGCATGTTTTATTGTCTCCCAGTATTTAAACAGGTGTTGCATATTTTAAGGCTGTACCATACTGGAGAAGTGATAGAACAAGAACAATTCCCATAGTACATCTAGGGCATGCCAGAAAATGCCAATAAAAGATGCGTTATGGATGTGACAGAAAAAGTATCACTTTTCTTGGGTGACTGGACATTTTTATCAAACTCTGTGAAATCGGAAACCTAACGTCGAAATGGAGATATCCATTTGATAGAGGGGTCCAAGGTGAATATTAAAAAATCTTTGTTGAAAATATTTTGCATTTCATGCAGAGTTTCGGAAGGAAAAGTCAGCGTTATGGATGTGACGAAATTCCGTTATGGATGTGACGTGTCCGAAATAGACATGGCATACCGTATATTTAGAAAATCAGCAATTTAACCACCATAACCCTTTGAAAAACTCTCTAAATATCAGCTAAAACTATCAAAGTTCTTAAATAATATTTAGGATGGCTATTGTTTTGCTGTTTTGTGGATTTTAGCATACATTTCTGTGGCTGGGCGGCACGGTGGTGTAGTGGTTAGCGCTGTCGCCTCACAGCAAGAAGGTCCGGGTTCGAGCCCCGTGGCCGGCGAGGGCCTTTCTGTGCGGAGTTTGCATGTTCTCCCCGTGTCCGCGTGGGTTTCCTCCGGGTGCTCTGGTTTCCCCCACAGTCCAAAGACATGCAGGTTAGGTTAACTGGTGACTCTAAATTGAGCGTAGGTGTGAATGTGAGTGTGAATGGTTGTCTGTGTCTATGTGTCAGCCCTGTGATGACCTGGCGACTTGTCCAGGGTGTACCCCGCCTTTCGCCCGTAGTCAGCTGGGATAGGCTCCAGCTTGCCTGCGACCCTGTAGAACAGGATAAAGCGGCTACAGATGATGAGATGAGATGAGATGAGATGAGATTTCTGTGGCTTGTGGCAATAATATAGAATTGTACATGATCAAAATTGATTTTAGCTTGGGTTTTACATTATAAGAAAGAAAGTCTGACAGTGACAGGTTGGTTACAAATTGGTTCAACTTATTCACATCTGTAAAATACAGGCCTAGGTGATATCTCTGGGAGTGGTTTTGATGTATTACATGTTGCTTTATTTTTGCATGGTGAGGCTGACATTTACATGGAATTGCCCAATAACAGAAAAATTCAGTTGAAATCAAGCCGTTTGAGGCGAATTGGTCCGCCTCTGAAAAACTTGCCATTTGGATTTCCCGGCAAACATTGATTTTCGTGACGTCGCGTGCGGGACGCCTCCGTCTGAATCCGTCAGTGCTGGTTTGTTTATGAGAAAACGACCTGGTGGTTTTCTGCAAATTTCTTCAACGTTATCATGTAATTATTAAAATGGTTAACAGATGTATCGTAGGAGGGTGTAGCAACACCAATCTTGATGGGATTAGTACTCATCGTTTTCCAAAAGACCGGACAATGAGAGAGAAATGGGAGCGCTTGGTCTACACAGGCTGTGCACCGAAACCATGCAAAGCTCGCGCAGCCTGCTGGCGCTTCTGCAGGTAACGTCACGAATCTGGCTCCAGACTCCCTCGGGATTTTTCCAGACGCGTTTTGTTATTTTATTTTTTTCTGCTGTAGACAGATGGCCTTGTGCAAAATTACCCTTCTGGATGAGTGTGTAAAGGGACATACTTTCATTTAAAAAAAATGAAATTAGTCCAGGATATGCCTTTTAACAGATGTGGGTAACATTATATGGATTTGTGATGCCTGCATGTTTCAGCTTTTGGATGTAACGTGATCTGCTGGTATAAAATAGATTTCGAATCATTTCAGAGAGATTGTACTGACTGCAGTTGTCTCAATTTTCATTATTAACTGTCGCAGCTGTTTCTTTGTTTGCCTGGCAGTATGGCAGATGCTGCATGAAAAATAAAAATCTGTGACGTCACTGAAAGTCCCCTCTACTCTATTCCAGGTTAAACACTCGCAAATAATGTTCGAAAAACCTTCAACTCTGTGGATCGACAGTGAAAAAACTGCCACACATATTAAAGCCCTAAATTCTGGCATGATAATACACAGACAATTGAGCGCCAACAGCGTGAAAGCGAGTGCCGAAGGCGCGAAGCGAAACTGGGGGGGGTCTGGGGCATGCCCCCCCGGAAAATTTTTTGAAAATAGATGCTCTCTGGTGCATTTTCAGGGTCTCTGAGAGGTTTTAAATACGTGATTATAGGATAGATTTTACCAGTGTTTCAATGATTTCTGACCAAAATAGTATTAATGTATACATATTTTAAATTTCACCTTAAAGTTCAACATGCAAGTTAAACTGTTTTGTTATAGATTACTGAGGTATATGATGGATTGAAAATCTACGGGGATACCTTAATTATCTACAATCAAGTAGTGCTGTAACAAAAATGCGTATGAAAATATGAACAGTGGTTTGCTCCGTCTTATGCAATCCAATGAAGAGAATCGATCATCATGACCTCCTGTTGATCACAAAGGGATCTGAACCTAAGACCTGCCACATTAAAATAAGTTGCTGTATTACTATAACTGTGATGATTTAGAATGTTTCTGATGCAATTACCGTAATATATGTAGAACTAAGATACACTGAAAAGAAAAGTAAGGCAACTGCATGTTATAAAGTTTAAATCTTGGCACTTTATTAAATGGACTAGATTAAGATTAAAACATATTTAAAGGAAAAGAAAACTTAATTCATACATTTAAGTTTGCAGAAAGATTACGTACATAAGTACGTAATCTTTCTGCAAACTTAAATGTATGAATTAATTTTTTTTTCCTTTAAATATGTTTTAATCGGGGCGGCACGGTGGTGTAGTGGTTAGCGCTGTCGCCTCACAGCAAGAAGGTCCTGGGTTCGAGCCCTGGGGCCAGCGAGGGCCTTTCTGTGTGGAGTTTGCATGTTCTCCCCGTGTCCGCATGGGTTTCCTCCGGGTGCTCCGGTTTCCCCCACAGTCCAAAGACATGCAGGTTAGGTTAACTGGTGACTCTAAATTGAGCGTAGGTGTGAATGTGAGTGTGAATGGTTGTCTGTGTCTATGTGTCAGCCCTGTGATGACCTGGCGACTTGTCCAGGGTGTACCCCGCCTTTCGCCCGTAGTCAGCTGGGATAGGCTCCAGCTTGCCTGCGACCCTGTAGAACAGGATAAAGCGGCTAGAGATAATGAGATGAGATGAGATGTTTTAATCGAACATTATATGAATTTGTGATGCCTGCATGTTTCAGCTTTTGGATGTAACGTGATCTGCTGGTATAAAATAGATTTCGAATCATTTCAGAGAGATTGTACTGACTGCAGTTGTCTCAATTTTCATTATTAACTGTCGCAGCTGTTTCTTTGTTTGCCTGGCAGTATGGCAGATGCTGCGTGAAAAATAAAAATCTGTGACGTCACTGAAAGTCCCCTCTACTCTATTCCAGGTTAAACACTCGCAAATAATGTTCGAAAAACCATTTAATAAAGTGCCACACATTCATGAAGAGAATTTGTTAATAAGTGTCAAATGTAGCATAATTTCGAATAATAACGATAAGCATTTTTGGCAGTGTGATGGATCCCAGTGACATCACACTGCCAAAAATGCTTATGATTATTATTTGAAATGATGCTATATTTGACACATCTGGACAACTTCACTTCGTGAGAGTGTTTATAAGTACATAATCTTTCTGCAAACCCAAACTAATGAATTAAGTTTTCTACTCCTTTAAAGCAGATTAATTCTCCTTAGCTTTTGCTCGGCCCAATGTTGGGCGACCCTCTTATAGTCCGTCTCGCTGTCATCCATGCTGATGTGGATCAAATTGTCCAGCGAGTGCTTTTTGAGCCAGTCGCTGTGATCAAAATTGACGATGTTTTCGTTGTCGTGACAGTTGTCTGGTTTTGTGCGCCATCACTCACGTGGGTTTGTTGGCGTTTAGTCAACCAATCTTTGATCGAAGCCA
Organism: Neoarius graeffei; assembly: GCF_027579695.1. Taxonomy (NCBI): domain Eukaryota; kingdom Metazoa; phylum Chordata; class Actinopteri; order Siluriformes; family Ariidae; genus Neoarius; species Neoarius graeffei. The sequence continues at coordinate 50,398,529 of NC_083587.1, read as the reverse complement.
TAATGAAGACGAGGTCAAACTTTTGTGATTAAAATCAGTCGGCTTTGTCCGTCTGGTGCGGGACAACATCGGCAGCCAACGAGATCGCTTATAATGAATCGGAAAATTCCGGGATGTCTGACGTTTTCTTTCGATATTTTTATTGGACGGTTTGAACACGTGATCTTGACATAGCCAACAGATTACAGTTTGTTTACATCATACCACGCGGACATATTACTTTGACAGAATCAACACGAACATTGGGAAAAAAAGAGACCGCTTGTTTAACACAAATATCAATCAGTATGTAAATGGATCTGTTATTTTCTCTCCTATCTATCTAGTTACTTGTGGGTAGGAAATTTAACGTATCGGTATAAATCTAAGCGTATCGGATTTTAACTAAAGCGACTAAGCGTATCGGCAGACAGAGCAAGCGTACCGGGCCCGATATGCTAAAACGCTTTGGGGAAAAATATATATATATATATATATATATATATATATATATATATATATATATATATATATGTGTGTGTGTGTGTGTGTGTGTGTGTGTCCGTATCAGAAACTGGTCTCTCATTTGGGACATTATGGTCAAAAAATAAATTTTCTAATTATACTTTTTTTTTTTTTTTGCATTTCCCTAACACTCAATGTTTCTTTTGTCATGTTGAATAAGAATAAAGATAGTATCTTGCTTTATCTGGCCTCCACTGTGGAAAATTATTTTGATTACAATTCAAATGCTTTTGTAAACTTGATTTCCATATAAAATAACTCCATCATGAAGAATTAAAGCCCCTCCTTCACAGATGAGTGAAAATATTGAATAAATTTCCTCTTTTTGATTGCTTGGGTTAAAAATGCCAAGTTATGATGACTGAATTGATTATTCACTTAAATATGAATAATATGATGCGTTTTGGGTATTTGATATGGCGAAATAGGACACAATGGAAAAATCAAGAACACACCGGAAAGATGAGAATAACGGCGCTGGTAAAAGAACAGCGACTGTACCGGCTGAAGGTCGCGCGGGTCTCTGCTGCGGCGCGCGAGCAACGGGACATCACTACCGCACCGGACGGAGCGCGAGGCGGGGGCGGGGCAAAATGACTGGCCGTAGATTCTATCAAAAGTTCCATCTAAATTGACCATGGTTGCAAAATATTGGCCAAAAACACGCAAACACTACGAAATATGAAAGATGAAAAAGAAACATTCTATTGCCTTATACAGCAAGACTAAAACCAAATAAAACTGCCAAAACTCACCTTTTCAGTGATAACGTCCGAACAGATCACCCGCGTAACAGAAAGACCGCAAATGGAAGCGCGATCAACTTCTAACTGTTGGAGTGGAAAATTCCATTCTACACATGCAAATTGTTAATGTGTGTCCTTCCCAGCACACAAATAACACGCTACGGTAAAAAATAGACCACAACTCGTTTTATAGCTCAGAAATTCATACAAGACCAGCTACCATCGTAACATATTCTGTAAGAAACATATTCTATACCTAACTTTCAGCTTTCATTTTAAAAAAACAAAATCGCAGATTTATAACTAAATTTTTATATGGCGTAGTGATTTTAAGTTACTACTTTTGGTGAGGTAGTGACCTTGACCCTGAGGCTTTCCGTTTAGATCAAAACACACGATCGTATTGGTTTTGGGTCTGCGGAAAACGGAGTTACAACGGTGATGAAATATTTTGCATGATGTTTTATTACGGTTATGATTATTCTGTGAGCGCACCAATCCTTAGGTGTATAAAGTTACGACTTAAAATACAATTAGTGATAACTGTAGACTTTTCAGTGGACTACAACCTTTTTAAGGGAATGCAATGTAGTCAACCATTTATCATGTCCCAGATCAAGCCGCCATTTTTCCACAAATATGCAGAATTTTTGCCAAATTCTGAATAGAGTATTCACATCAAAGATTTAGTTTGATCTGTATTATTTCTTTCATCATTTTATTTCAAATTAAAACCAACATCACCATTCAAAACTGTATAGTTTATTGACTGAGTATATTTAGTGGGGGACCCCCACAGTACCCAGTTTCTGAGACAGACCCATATATTATATATATATATATTTACTTACTTGAGACCCACAAAAAAATGCCAGGGACCCCAATTTGGCCAATCGTGTAGTCCCGGGATCCAGAATGAAAAATCCTTGCGCTATCCCTGCCTACAGTATAAAGCTAGAATCAGCATGCATGTGTTCTGCAGCCTTTGAGCAGGCAATCAATACAGTCCATGCAAGCCCATGGCCCTGAACTTGACCTAAGTTCACAGCTGATGTCAGAGAAGGGTATTCCACGCTGATTGGTTGAGTGTGTCCGGTATCCTGCGTTGATTGGATGAGCGATGCGCAATTAATATTCACAGGTAACTTGTGCAAAAATGGCGGAGCCTTCAAGCCAGGTACAGTACGAGTGAGCAAAACACAGAAGGGTTGCAGCTTAATTACGGCATTTTTCACAAAGAAAACTGCAGAAAACAACTCCGCAACAGTGGTAGACCATAGTTGTGAGACCGCGACGGCCAGTTCGCTGCATGTCGCTGACCAGCTCGAGTCTGACGGTGAGAGTATTTAGTCATCCGCACTATTGCCAAAATTTAATGATCAGTATTCTGAACAACTTGTGCCATGTCGCATCACCATTCACTGTGTTTGATGTGAAATAAACTGCAGTCTCATTTGGAACAGGAAACTGCTTGTGAGACACAAGAGGGTATTATATTGACTTTGGGGTTTTTGTAGGGTGGGAATTCAGTAAAATTCTAAGTAAAATATAGCCTTTTCTCCAACATGATGTCACCAGAAGCCATAAAATGAACCCTTATATTTCAAAATTTTTGGGAGGAGCATGCCCTCGGACCCCCCCAGCTTACACGCCCCCTTTGGCGGCGTGCTCTTTGCACCTCACTGCACTCAGCAGGCCACTACTCTTTCCAGTTTTTCTCGGGGAAACCCTGGGTATATTCCATTCAGCTAGCATGATATTGAACTCGTCGTTGTCTCGTTGAGTATCATGCTAGCTGAATAGAATAAATCTGATATACCACTCAACGCCAGCCGATATTATTTAAATACACTGCTCATTTTTCATACGAGCTACATCCGGGACATAGAGAACGAAAACTGTCTCGTAAGCCTCTTTATTTTTTTCGCGGCCTGGTTTCCATCAAATCGTGCGCTCTGATTGGCTCGTGACTGGTCCGGAATCCTAGGATCCGGACCCCGGTTACAGACCTTTGGCGACTCGTTTGTTCACAACAACAACAAACATAGTAGCAATTTTTGTCAAGATTTATTTTCGCATTTCTCAGGCCCACTTTACACGGGGACGGTCTGAAACAAAAACGCAAAAGTCCGTTTTCGTTCTCACTTTTTTCCGCGTCTACGCGACCGTTTTCAAGGAGGAAGTCTGCGTCTATACGGTGACGCATAAATGTGTGGAATTCAATTGGATGTGCATGCCAGGCGGCTAGGTGGTGCTGTGAAAGACCTCCGCTATGTCTGCACGCATGCGCAACGGCTTCCGTCTTGTCTGAGCTGCACCGTGAAAACTTTGACTACTCTGGCTATGGTAAGTAAGAAAGTAAGTAAAAAAGTAAGAGCATACTATACCCGCCTCTGTTCATTAACGGTATATGTGCAGATTCGGTATAGATGTTCGAAGGACTCCTGGACGTTTATTAAAGCTGCCAGAGCAGCTTGAAGGTCCGTTGGATCGATGTAATCAGACACGCTCTTACTTTTTTACTTACTTTCTTACTTCCCGGGCTGGCATGTACGGTACAGTATATGACATATGTATGACGTAAACGCGTACCTGACGTGAGCAGATCCGAGCAGAGTTTCGCGTATTGGGTAGTTTAGACGGATATGCAACGGGGGCTGTTTTTAACTTATCCACTCTGGAAGGCGTTTTCAATTTTTGCCGTTTTTCAGCCTCGGAAACAGCGTCCCCGTGTAGACGAAAGGCACTTCCGATAAAATATTTAGTCGTTTTTACCCGACAGCGTCCTTGTGTAAACGGGCCCTCAGTATAATCGCATTAATTTTACAGCATGGATAGCGATAACGACAGCGTTCGCAGCGAAAGCGAGTTTTACTTCCCTGATGAAGACGAAATAAAAGAAAACATTTCAGGAGAAAGCCGAGTAGCAGGTTTGTTCTAAATATGGTTTCCCTTTCGGGCGCTCTCATTTTCTGTTAGCATTTGGTAAAGAAAAAAAATATATATCATTTACCATCTTAAGGTCGGGCCGTATCGTGAAATACCGTAACCGAGGTCCCTCGGTCAGTATTTTCAAGACCTCGGTCACGGAATTTCACGATACGGACCGACCTTAAGCTGGTAAATTATATACGTCACTGGCGAGGAAATCGATGAATTGTTTTGATGAATTTGAGGACTTTTTGTTTGTGAATTGTGAATGTGGAGTATAATAAGAAAATCACACGCTGGCTTGAAGATATGAAGTTGATCTTCTTATGTTGAAAAACTCGCATTTTTCATATGAAATACAACATGGATCTGAGTGACATATTTCCCGATGTCTCGCTCCAATGACGTCACTCCCAGTGTTTTCCCGGTGACTAGACGCGTGTTGTCAAAATGGCAAACGGGTTCAGCGTTAAAATTATCTTGATTAACTTGCTTTTTTTTTTTTGTGGATGTGCCCACGTAATATAAAGAAGATTACACGGTGGTGTGAAGATATGAATTTTATCTTCTCGTGTTGAAAATATTTTCACTTCTTTGCTTCTTTCGCTCGTTATACACTACCGTTCAAAAGTTTGGGGTCACCCAGACAATTTTGTGTTTTCCATGAAAAGTCACACTTTTATTTCCCACCATAAGTTGTAAAACGAATAGAAAATATAGTCGAGACATTTTTCTGGCCATTTTGAGCATTTAATCGACCCCACAAATGTGATGCTCCAGAAACTCAATCTGCTCAAAGGAAGGTCAGTTTTATAGCTTCTCTAAAGAGCTCAACTGTTTTCAGCTGTGCTAACATGATTGTACAAGGGTTTTCTAATCATCCATTAGCCTTCTGAGGCAATGAGCAAACACATTGTACCATTAGAACACTGGAGTGAGAGTTGCTGGAAATGGGCCTCTATACACCTATGGAGATATTGCACCAAAAACCAGACATTTGCAGCTAGAATAGTCATTTACCACATTAGCAATGTATAGAGTGCATTTCTGATTAGTTTAAAGTGATCTTCATTGAAAAGAACAGTGCTTTTCTTTCAAAAATAAGGACATTTCAAAGTGACCCCAAACTTTTGAACGGTAGTGTATATACACATTCACCGGTTGAAGATATCTTCACGCAACTGTGTAATATACTCTACAGAACAACATTTGTACTTTAAAAAAAATAGGGTATATGTTTTAGACCGGGGCGGCACGGTGATGTAGTGGTTAGCGCTGTCGCCTCACAGCAAGAAGGTCCGGGTTCGAGCCCCGTGGCTGGCGAGGGCCTTTCTGTGCGGAGTTTGCATGTTCTCCCCGTGTCCGCGTGGGTTTCCTCCGGGTGCTCCGGTTTCCCCCACAGTCCAAAGACATGCAGGTTAGGTTAACTGGTGACTCTAAATTGACCGTAGGTGTGAATGTGAGTGTGAATGGTTGTCTGTGTCTATGTGTCAGCCCTGTGATGACCTGGCGACTTGTCCAGGGTGTACCCCGCCTTTCGCCCATAGTCAGCTGGGATAGGCTCCTGCGACCCTGTAGAACAGGATAAAGCGGCTACAGATGATGAGATGAGATGAGATGTTTTAGACCTCCATTTTTTCCTCTATGAGATCATCGCGACCTTTTTTCCCGACTAATACAGATCCTTGCTATCCCTGATTGGTGCCATGTCTAAGGACTAAAAATTTTGCAAAATTTAACATCAAATCAGAGTTTATTTCCAACCAGAGTTTGTCTTTACTTTAAAAAAAAAATTCTAAAAATAAATAAGCAAATAAATAACGTAACTGACACGATTTATCATCTCATCAATCTTATATCATAATATTCCCCAGTCGCATCATTCTCATACTCGGAGTTAGGGCGTATTCACACCTACGTTGTTTGGTCCGGACCAAACGACCAAACGAACCAAATTTCCCTTGGTCCGGACCTTTTGGGTTGGTCTGAATACAAACCACCGAACTCTGGTCCGGAACAAACAAGCGGACCGAGACCGAGCTGCAAGGTCGGACTCGGTCCGGACCAAAGGAACCCTGGTGCGGATCTTTTGGAGGTGTGAAAGCAGACCGGACCGAATCCGACAGTTTTGCTTTTTTGTACCTCGGGAGCTTCCGTCGTTTGTCGAGCATTATGGGAAACAGAGTCTTGACACTCCACCGCAAAGCGCAAACACTGTTTCGGTTGTCAAGGGAACCTTACAACAGTCGTTCAGTCATTCAGACCAGTGGTAGGCTAGACTACAGAGTACAAAAAATGAGTAGGGGGCAAACGTGGGCCGAGGAAGAAACGCGTACCCTTGTGGATATATGGTCAGATGTCCACATATCTGAGCTTTTGGAGAGAACACACAAAAATGTCGACGTGTTTGCTGTATTCAGTGAGAAAATGAAGGAGAAGGGGTTCACGCGCTCCCCAGGACAATGTCGGCTAAAAGTGAAGAAACTCCGTCAGACCTACATTAAAATCAGGGACATTCTTTCAAAAAGTGGCGGTACTAGCGACGCAAAAAAGAAATTCATCTATTGCGTGAAGAGCCAGAACTGTCACAACATGATGTGCGCTCATCAGCGCTATCCTCCGTAGCCGCCTTGCCCTTTGTCGTCGTCGTTCATAAATTACTTGTACAACAGCATAGTAATCGCACAATTGTGAAAACAGTAAAAACTGGAAAAAAACATATAGCTTTGATGACATTAAAAAGAATAACAGCACGGAAAGCCTCCATGACTACTTTTGAACTTAACGCTTTGTGCGCGTGTCGTCTCTGACCAATAGCTGAACGACCTCAGGGCGCGCGGCTTTGTTGACAGATTTTGGTCCGCTTACTAAAATGTACAGTGTGAAAGCGAACCGCACCAAAATGAAAAAAAAAAATAAAAATTTGGTTCGGACCAAAACAAGTGAACTATCGAACTATCCTGGTCTGAATACACCCTTAGAGTCACCAGAACGGTTACAAACGCTCACACAGCCCACCTCCCTACACGTGCGACGAGGACAAATGAAATATGGCTGATGTTGTAAAACATCTGCTGGCACTCTAACCTGTTCAGCGCTGCCTGCCTGCGCGCTACCCCAGTCTGCTCTCTGAGTGACGGCGAGAGAAAAATCGAGGGAGGAAGATAGACGTTTGTGACCTTCGTGTCCTTCTTATTTGCTTGCTTCCCTCTCTGCTTCAATCTGAGCATCATCAGATCCCGAAAGAACTGTCAAACGCCTGTGTGTGTGTGTGTGTGTGTGTGTGTGTGTGTGTGTGTGTGTGTGTGTGATGGAGGGGGGAACTGAGCATCAATCAGTCAGGCCTTAGCGTTTTTTATCGCTAAGCTTTTCCATCTCTTCCTCCTTATCACCTGACCCAGTTGTTCTGCTCGTCCCATGGCTTAAGGAGGAACTTCTTAGAAGGATGGTCCCAAAAAAAAGAAAACTTGCAACTTCACACAACTTGCAAGTTCTGTGAACACTCTGTATCGTACGATTCATAAATCATTCTGACTGCGTTCATTATTCTTTGTAATTCACAATGCGATGCATCGTAAGCATTTTTCCGATATACAGTGAAGCGCTTGATGATGCACAACAACATAAACATCACTACTCAGCACAGCGCACCCGCAAAAGCTTCAGAAATAAACACCTTCCTTTAAGGATAAAATATTAGCAGCGAAGGAAGTAATTTGTCGTGATAAAACCGTAACGGATAACCCGTGAGGTAAAGAAACTAAAATGATCTACAGATAGAAAGCTAGATATTGAGAACAGAAACTGCTGGATTCTCAAACCTGATTGGTCAGAAGGCAGTGATTTATTTTCCATAACAGCAAGAACTTCTGCCTGTAACATAATCACTGGGTGATATTAAGGTGGTGTTCTTAAAAACTGATTTTAAAAATAGCTTCAATGAGGCTGTAGCTCATACTGTACTGGCCAAGACGCCCATAAAATCGTGAATATGACAGGATTAGATTAGATTAGATTCTCATTCTCATTATCTCTAGCTGCTTTATCCTTCTACAGGGTCGCGGGCGAGCTGGAGCCTATCCCAGCTGACTACGGGCGAAAGGCGGGGTACACCCTGGACAAGTCGCCAGGTCATCACAGGGCTGACACATAGACACAGACAACCATTCACACTCACATTCACACCTACGGTCAATTCAGAGTCGCCAGTTAACCTAACCTGAATGTCTTTGGACTGTGGGGGAAACCGGAGCACCCGGAGGAAACCCACGCGGACACGGGGAGAACATGCAAACTCCGCACAGAAAGGCCCTCGCCGGCCCCGGGGCTCGAACCCAGGACCTTCTTGCTGTGAGGCGACAGCGCTAACCACTACACCACCGTGCCGCCCCTAGATTAGATTAGATTAGATTAGATTAGATAAAACTTTATTGATCAAAATCCGACCAATCCTGTATGAGGAGGAGTGATTTTTGTAAATTGTGGATGGATGACGACGGCTGAAGCGTGATCGTATAAGTTAATCCGGCTTGGCCTGTAGGTGGATGAGCTACAAAGTCTGTAATTGTTTGCTATGGTGAAAATGTCATATTATCTGTAAGGAGTCTCCAGTGTCAGTGAGGTAAAGCGGTAACATTAATTGGACTGTTTTTGGGATGGGCGGCACGGTGGTGTAGTGGTTAGCGCTGTTGCCTCACAGCAAGAAGGTCCGGGTTCGAGCCTCGCGACCGGTGAGGGCCTTTCTGTGCGGAGTTTGCATGTTCTCCCCGTGTCCGCGTGGGTTTCCTCCGGGTGCTCCGGTTTCCCCCACAGTCCAAAGACATGCAGGTTAGGTTAACTGGTGACTCTAAATTGACCGTAGGTGTGAATGTGAGTGTGAATGGTTGTCTGTGTCTATGTGTCAGCCCTGTGATGACCTGGCGACTTGTCCAGGGTGTACCCCGCCTTTCGCCCGTAGTCAGCTGGGATAGGCTCCAGCTTGCCTGCGACCCTGTAGAACAGGATAAAGCGGCTACAGATAATGAGATGAGATAGCTAGCTTTTAAAACAAAAACAATTAAGTGGATTCTGGGAAGTGTGAACTGGCTCCATTTAACTTCGAGAGAAGAGAGAGAGAAAAAAAAAAAAAAAAAGTGTTGCCAGGCAAAACAAACCTCGCCCGGCAGCACTTATTTTACAACTATATGTTGATAATGGTAATATTCCTCAATCACCAGTTATCAGGTTATAGTCCTATGAAAATCCATGACCTTGAGTTTGACCTTTCAAGGTCACTCAAGGTCAAAGATCATGGTGCCAAATGAAAGCCCATATGGCATTTCATATAAGTTGATAATAATAAATATATATGTCCCATCAACTGTTTTCAAGTTACAGCCCTTTGAAAATCCATGACCTTGAGTTTGACCTTTCAAGGTCACTCAAGGTCAAAGATCATGGTGCCAAATGAAAACCCATATGGGTGTTCCTATTTGCTCATAATAGTAAACATCTGTCTATCGCAGGGGTGGGCAATTATTTTTTCGATGAGGCCACATGAGAAACAGAAAATTTTGTGGAGGGCCGGACCAAACGGCTGAACTAAATTCTGCATAATATTAATTGTATTTCTTTATATAAAGCAGTAAATAACATTGTTTTTACAAGCTGCTAAGACTGGTAAGAGTATGGAAGAAACGAGGTTGCCTTACAAAAAATGTAATTTATTCAATCAAATTTCCCAAAACAATGGTTAACAAAATGTCAACGTTTGTACCTTTTTTTTTCAGTCACATTCACCCCAAAACACAATAAAGGCATCACAATATTGTCTTTCTACTCCAAATATCAAGCAAGATACATCAGATTATAATAATGATGCCCACATTTGTAGTCTAATCACCTCATTTGGTGTTTTTCAGTTTTTCGGATCTGCTCTCCGCAAACTAAACACACGGCTTTATCTCTGACTTCAGTAAATAAATACTTAGCAGTCCATGTTTTGTTGAAAGCCCTGCATTCGGCATCTACCTTTCTTCCTTTTGCGGACATTTTGGGGGCTAAAGTCTTCTTGTGACCTGCTCGCAACAACGTCGATTCGGTCTAGGTATCAGATCTACAGATCGGCTCCGGCTCCTGCTGGTGACGTCACACTATGTGATTGGCTGGGCCGTTTGAAGGATGACGTACAAGTTTGTGGTTGGTCTGGACAAATTACGGAAGTAGTTATCGCGGGATTAGGTTTCGTGGAATTTCATGTCATGTTCATGTCGCGCGCATTGCGTTTTTGTTGAACACAACTTCAAAATAAAAGCAATGCACATTCAGTCCATGCATGAGGTAAAATTAGAAAATACATTTATTTTGTAATTTCTAATTAACCTTACGCGGGCCGGTCAGAATGAACCAAAGGGCCGGATGCGGCCCGCGGGCCGTAAAATGCCCAGGTCTGGTCTATCGGCAACCGTTTGAGTTATAATGGAAAATATGTTATTTTGACCGAAAAGTTGACCTTTCCGGTGACCTTGACCTTCACTTTGACCCAATTACTACCAAAATTTAATCAGGTAATCTACGGACCATCGCCCACCTACCCTGAAAATTTGAAGTCAATCAGTGCAACCGTCGAGATGCTAGATTGTGAACAGACAGACACACAAACAAACAAACAAACCGCACTGATTACAATACTTCGCTCTGCTTACTCCGTCATGGGCGAGGTAAAGAGAAGCTGCTGAGGGAACAATGAATTAAGTAACATTAATGAAGTTCTCCATAACTCAAGCTTGAATGTAGCTATAAACTGATAAAAAGTAACCACTCGTGTTCAATAAAACTAAGATAAAATCCTAATCCCTGTGGTGTAGAATACGTGGACGTCCTGTGATGATCACAGCATGCCATCCATCCTTGATGACTTTCCTCGAACAGCACATCCCATCCTGCGTTTTATTCCTTATTTATCCAAATGTGTGAGTGAAATGATTTCGCAAAACATTCCTAAATCCCTGCTCTGAAGTGTGTGCGGCTCTGCTAACCTTCCTGACGTAAAACGTTGGTTTATGTACTTGCTTTGTCGTGTGGAATTTTCCAGCGTGGTGTTCAGATGCAGCCTTACGCTCAAATCCATCTGAGAGGCTTGTCGTTTAATCCTCCCGCAGCACCTATGGTTTTTTAATGCGCCCCCCCCCCCCCATTTACAATTTCATGACCTCATCATCAGGGTGACGTCTTAAACAGTTTGGATTTGTTCAAAAATCTGCAACAAGCACGATTTCACACGCTGCAGCAGAAGCGGGCTCAAGTGAAACTCACTTTGACTGAAGGTGAATTTTGAATTTGGACATAACTGAGCAAAAAAAAATAGCTGAACATGTTTTCTCGGACATTTTTACACACAATTAAATATAATAATGTTTTACTGCAAAGGCATTTTGGCTTTTTTTTTTTTTCCCAAAGCTGTGCTTTAGCCCTAAAACCACTTTCACTTTTTGGCTAAAAGAGTAAAAGTGTTGGAAAATAGTAACTGAAAAACAATTGAAATAGAATTGTTTTTTTTTTTTAATTTAACATTTAGATGTTAAATTTGTTTTATTTACTGGCGGCTCAGTTTTGTAATGTGCTAGCAAATTTTTGGATTTTTTTTTAAATAAATTAATTAATGCCTTAATTACTAGTTTAATTTTTCAAAATAATAAAAAGCCAGGGCGGCACGGTGGTGTAGTGGTTAGCGCTGTCGCCTCACAGCAAGAAGGTCCAGGTTTGAGCCCCGTGGCTGGCGAGGGCCTTTCTGTGCGGAGTTTGCATGGTGTCCACGTGGGTTTCCTCCGGTATGGAATCAATTTTGTGCCAAAATGTTCATACAATACTTTTGAAATGTCAAACAAAAACGACAAATCAAAATACAAAAAAAAGTCAATTTTTTTTTAGACTGGCAAACAAATTATTCGTGTAATCGTGCAAAATATCAGTCTATTACTCTTCAGAAACCTTTTATTTTTGTTCCGCGTCTTTCTCAGTTTTGCTTGACGTAATTTATTTTAGTTGCGATTCCAGCTTTCTCGTTTGCGCTCCCTGACTTTTCACTTGCGGTTTTGGCACAAACTTCACGTGTGGGTGGGCTGTCCAGGAATGCATTCCCATTGGCTAACTTGTGTTTGACTGACAGCTACGCTCAGCCATTCCCTACTCGGATTCTGGCGGACTGTTTGACGAGTGACCGATCCATTGACGGTAAACAAGGATCGAGTGGACTTCAGTGGCGACTATGATATTGAATTAATTCAACAAAGTGTAAGTACGGGACAAATGTGTTGTATGTGTTGCAGTAGTGCACATTATGCAGGTGTTTCGTGGCAAGTCAAATGTTAGACTCGGCTCCACTAGCCAATATAATAGCTGTCTTGCTAACTTTAAACACGCCTGCATAATGTGCACTACTGCTACTACTGCGCTGTCGCCTCACAGCAAGAAGGTCCGGGTTCGAGCCCCGTGGCCGGCGAGGGCCTTTCTGTGCAGAGTTTGCATGTTCTCCCCGTGGGTTTCCTCCGGGTGCTCCGGTTTCCTCCACAGTCCAAAGACATGCAGGTTAGGTTAACTGGTGACTCTAAATTGACCGTAGGTGTGAATGTGAGTGTGAATGGTTGTCTGTGTCTATGTGTCAGCCCTGTGATGACCTGGCGACTTGTCCAGGGTGTACCCCGCCTTTCGTCCGTAGTCAGCTGGGATAGGCTCCAGCTTGCCTGCAACCCTGTAGAACAGGATAAAGCGGCTACAGATAATGGATGGGTGGATAGACGTTACTATGGAATCAGCAGTGTGTTAATTTTCGTTTGTGTACACGTGCATGAGCATGTGGCCCCCTTTCACTTGTTCACCATTTGGCTGGGGCCAAACTCGCAATGTTAAACGAGGCGAGTGTGTCCCCGAGGCAGAAGTGCAGCAGGAGAGAAGAAAAGTGTTTCTCTCTTTGTGCTCTGAGGATGACGAGGAATATGATGTCAGAGAGAAAGAGAACTTGCTCCGGTGTCGTGCGTTTTCATCCATGATTCACCAAGAACTGTTTTCATTTCTTCAGTTACTTCACGGTGTTTTCACTCCATCTGAGAAATAAAACTAAACGACGGAAAAACTGGTAATTCAGCAGTCGTGTAGTCAGACTGTCTGTCCCGGGATGTTTCCTGCCTCGTGAATATGAATATGCTATATGAAAAAAATATATGGGTCTGTCTCAGAAACTGGGTACTGTGGGGGTCCCCCACTAAATATACTCACAGTCAATAAACTATACGGTTTTGAATGGTGATGTTGGTTTTAATTTGAAATAAAATGATGAAAGAAATAATACAGATCAAACTAAATCTTTGATGTGAATACTCTATTCAGAATTTGGCAAAAATTCTGCATATTTGTGGAAAAATGGCGGCTTGATCTGGGACATGATAAATGGTTGACTACATTGCATTCCCTTAAAAAGGTTGTAGTCCACTGAAAAGTCTACAGTTATCACTAATTGTATTTTAAGTCGTAACTTTATACACCTAAGGATTGGTGCGCTCACAGAATAATTATAACCGTAATAAAACATCATGCAAAATATTTCATCACCGTTGTAACTCCATTTTCCGCAGACCCAAAACCAATACGATCGTGTGTTTTGATCTAAACGGAAAGCCTCAGGGTCAAGGTCACTACCTCACCAAAAGTAGTAACTTAAAATCACTACGCCATATAAAAATTTAGTTATAAATCTGCGATTTTGTTTTTTAAAACGAAAGCTGAAAGTTAGGTATAGAATATGTTTCTTACAGAATATGTTACGATGGTAGCTGGTCTTGTATGAATTTCTGAGCTATAAAATGAGTTGTGGTCTATTTTTTACCGTAGCGTGTTATTTGTGTGCGGGGAAGGACACGCATTAACAATTTGCATGTGTAGAATGGAATTTTCCACTCCAACAGTTAGAAGTTGATCGCGCTTCCATTTGCGGCCTCTCTGTTACGCGGGTGATCTGTTCGGACGTTATCACTGAAAAGGTGAGTTTTGACGGTTTTATTTTGTTTTAGTCTTGCAGTATAAGGCAATAGAATGTTTCTTTTTCATCTTACTTTCATATTTTGTAGTGTTTGTGTATTTTTGGCCAATATTTTGCAACCACGGTCAATTTAGATCGAACTTTTGATAGAATCTACGGCCAGTAATTTTTTTTTTTTTAATATGTCATTAACTGTTTCAGTTCCTCACAGAAATGATAATAATCACACAGTTAGCTGAGAAGAATTGATATTAATTGTGAGCAACCATGGAATTAACGATTTTATCTTACGTTCGTAACACAGAAGTGGTCGGCTGTCTGAGATCGTGCTTCCTTATTACGAGAGTGAACTTATAAATCATAAAGAGTGAATGAGAATACTTTTTTTTTTTTTATATATGTGGCTGAGTGTTTCAATTCCTAACAGAAGTGATAATAATCACAGGATGAGCTGAGAAGAATTGATATTAATTGTGAGCGATTGTGGAATTAACGATCCGACTTACGTTCGTAACACGGAAGTGGTCGGCTGTCTGAGATCACGCTTCTTTATTACGAGAGTGAGCCTATCTATCATAAAATGCAAGTGAAAGGATTTTTTTTTTTACAAGTACGTGTGGATGACTGCTTCAGGTCCTCATGCCAGTCATGATAATCTTGAATGTTGGCCATATTTAGACAAACAAAAGCTACAGAGCTTCGTGATCATCATTCTGGTCACTTTCGTAATTTGGAAAGGTATGCTGATGTCTCTTTGTTGCGCTTGTGATGGATTCTAATTTCTACCATCAACGTAGAGATTTCATTGATTTTACTTTATATGTTGATAAAATATCTTGTGTTTTTAAATACTTTTTATATTTTAGTATTTACAAAAACAGTTACTGTATTATTTTTCTTCTCTTTGTTTCAGCATCGCATATCGTCACTTAAAGGAACAGTCCACCGTACTTCCATAATGAAATATGCTCTTATCTGAATTGAGACGAGCTGCTCCGTACCTCTCCGAGCTTTGCGCGACCTCCCAGTCAGTCAGACGCAGTCAGACGCGCTGTCACTCCTGTTAGCAATGTAGCTAGGCTCAGTATGGCCAATGGTATTTTTTGGGGCTGTAGTTAGATGCGACCAAACTCTTCCGCGTTTTTCCTGTTTACATAGGTTTATATGACCAGTGACATGAAACAAGTTCAGTTACACAAATTGAAACGTGGCGATTTTCTATGCTATGGAAAGTCCGCACTATAATGACAGGTGTACTAACACCTTCTGCGCGCTTCGGCAGCGCATTGATACAGAGCTCAGATATCAATGCGCTGCCGAAGCGCGCAGAAGGTGTTAGTACGCCTGTCATTATAGTGCGGACTTTCCATAGCATAGAAAATCGCTACGTTTCAATTTGTGTAACTGAACTTGTTTCATATCACTGGTCATATAAACCTATGTAAACAGGAAAAACGCGGAAGAGTTTGGTCGCATCTAACTACAGCCCCAAAAAATACCGTTGGCCATGCTGAGCCTAGCTACATCGCTAACAGGAGTGACAGCGCGTCTGACAGCGTCTGACTGACTGGGAGGTCGCGCAAAGCTCGGAGAGGTACGGAGCAGCTCGTCTCAATTCAGATAAGAGCATATTTCATTATGGAAGTACGGTGGACTGTTCCTTTAAACTTCATCCTACTGTACATTATATGGCCAGTGCATGTGGACATGTGATCATCACATGCATATGTGGTTCTTCTCTGAACTTTTGCCAAAAAATTGGAAGCACTCAATTGCAAAGGATGTACAATTTTTATATGCTGTAGCATTACAGTTTCTCTTCACTGGAACTAAGAGGCCCAAACCTGTCCCAGCACGACAATGCATCTGTGCACAAAGCAAGCTCTAAGAAGACATGATCTGCCAAGGTTGGAGTGGATGAACTTGAGTGTCCTGCACAGAACCCTGACCTGAACCCCACTGAACATCTTTGGGTTGAACTGGAACATCGACTGAACCCCATCCACAAACCATGACATCACTAATGCTCTTGTGGCTGAAGGACCACAGATCCCCACAGCTATGCTCCGAAATCTAATGGAAAGCCTTCCCAGAAAAATGGAGGTTATTATAACGTCAAGGGGGACTAAATCTGGAATAGGATCCACAAATGTTTCATACAAGACTCTGTGCAGACCAATTCAGATTCTTCATCATTAATATTCGCAGATGCACGACGTCGCTCTCAGATATTCCACCAACTAACACAGCTGAGTGCCTTCTTAGAGATTACGCTCCAATAATCAGGGCTTTGTTCTGGTTTTAAAAGGACGTACTTGAGCTGAAGCTCCACTCCAGGCCTTTCCTCTAATGTCGATACTGAAATCTCACTTAGATCTCTGGCGTGATTTCGTTTTTTTTTTTTTCCCCCAGCAGGTAAAACAACGATGGGGTGATGAGAGCGTAACAAAAACAGCAATCGATGATCTCAGAGTGTAAGCTAGATTCCGAAGCAGTTTGCTGCGAGATACGATAAACTTACTTTGACCTGAGAGATGAAGTTGCCATGGCGATCGCAGAAGTCCACTCTACTTATTGATATTTCGCTGATGTTACAAGGCACCGGACCAGATCGCGAGGCCGGATAGCGCTGATTAATTAATACCAATATTGATCAGCCCGAGTGCGAGACGAGGCTGTTAACCGGGAGGCTGAAAGTCAACTGGTGCCGGCGGTGTCGTGCGGATCGCTGATATCATGCGCTTACATGTGGATTCTTAAATGCCGTAGTGCCATTTGATCTTGGCTGGTACGTGATAAATGATTTTTAAGCAAAAAAATAAAAAAATTAAATTA
Source organism: Neoarius graeffei (assembly GCF_027579695.1). NCBI lineage: Eukaryota > Metazoa > Chordata > Actinopteri > Siluriformes > Ariidae > Neoarius > Neoarius graeffei. The sequence goes on along the minus strand of NC_083587.1, from coordinate 50,381,501 downwards.
ACAACCAGCCACCCATGATGCACAGAAACAGCTGAATGACGTTTAATGACGTAGGGTGCTTTCTCCTTCACCGGATTTTGTATAAATATAAATGCAATAAATTATTGGGGTTTTTTAAATCGCCAGACTATATATAAAGTAGTTTGGTGTTAACTTACACGCAGCTGGTGCTACCGACATGCAAATATAGTGGTTTCCTTTGTTCCAGTCCAAAATGTCAAAGTCACAGCCAAACAAAACATCAAAGCCAAGAACAAAACAACAATGTCCGCCAAGTCTATGGCCGAGGAAATGACTATTACGACAAACACGGCTGGCTGTTATGTGAGGCCTGTAAACACACTACTGAGCAGACCTCCTCGTCTGAGACCTTCGGAGACATTACAGGAGCTTGAACATGTTCCTGTATGTTCTGGAAGAAAACACGCAGCACATACTGTACGTAATGACACCGAATTATAGTTGATTTATTCGGAAGTTGATCGCAAGGAAATCGTAGCAGGCAATAAGGAAAAAAAACAAACAAACTATGATGGTCACGGGCCGGCACGGTGGTGTAGTGGTTAGCGCTGTCGCCTCACAGCAAGAAGGTCCGGGTTCGAGCCCCGTGGCCGGCGAGGGCCTTTCTGTGCGGAGTTTGCATGTTCTCCGCGTGGGTTTCCTCCGGGTGCTCCGGTTTCCCCCACAGTCCAAAGACATGCAGGTTAGGTTAACTGGTGACTCTAAATTGAGCGTAGGTGTGAATGTGAGTGTGAATGGTTGTCTGTGTCTATGTGTCAGCCCTGTGATGACCTGGCGACTTGTCCAGGGTGTACCCCGCCTTTCACCCGTAGTCAGCTGGGATAGGCTCCAGCTTGCCTGTGACCCTGTAGAACAGGATAAAGCGGCTACAGATGATGAGATGAGATGAGATGATGGTCACAGCCACACAGGGTAAGATCATCCCACATTCTACCTTTGCACCTTATTACTCTGCTGCACGGTTTATCATTTACAGTCATCTATATGATCAAACTCAGTTTGTTTGAGTTGCTTGAACCTTCCATTGTTTAATATGGAGTGCAGACATTTTAACACTGTCGGGTTGTGAAAGCGATGTTTGTTTGTCATTAATCGTGTGTTTTTTGTTTGTTTATTTGTTTGTGAGAGTTTTCTTCGAGCTACCTTGAGTAATGGAGACAGTCCCTTCCTGGCTGGGCAAAAGGCGTCGCTGAGGGCTGAGGAGACCTAAAGCCTGGAGCCCGCTCATTAGGCCACACCACATCTCACCCTGTGCCCGAGGGGGGTTTAGCTTGAGTTAGTTTTGCTTTGTATCTGTTTATAATCAGTGCTTATTGTTGTTTACCCCTTTTGTGTTATTTGGTTTGGCCAAGCCACTATATATGTTCCCTTTTGTTTCATCGTAGAAAGTAAGTTTTGTTCATTTAACGTCATGTCGAGGTTGTTTTTGTTCAGTTAGCGTCGTGTCGAGGTCAGGTTTTGTTCAGTTAGCGTCATGTCGAGGTCAGGTTTTGTTCAGTTAGCGTCGTGTCGAGGTCAGCTTTTGTTCAGTTAGCGTCATGTCGAGGTCAGGTTTTGTTCAGTTGATGTCATGGCGAGGTCAGGTTTGTTCGGTTCACGTCAAGGCGAGGTCAGGTTGTGTTCAGTTAGCGTCATGACAAGGTCAGGTTTTGTTCAGTTGACGTCATGTCGAGGTCAGCTTTTGTTCAGTTGACGTCATGTCGAGGTCAGCTTTTGTTCAGTTGACGTCATGTCGAGGTCAGGTTTTGTTCAGTTGACGTCATGTCGAGGTCAGCTTTTGTTCAGCTGACGTCATGTCGAGGTCAGCTTTTGTTCAGTTGACGTCAAGGCGAGGTCAGGTTTTGTTCAGTTGATGTCATGGCGAGGTCAGGTTTGTTCGGTTCACGTCATGTCGAGGTCAGGTTTTGTTCAGTTAGTGTCATGTCGAGGTCAGGTTTTGTTCAGTTAGCGTCATGACAAGGTCAGGTTTTGTTCAGTTAACGTCATGTCGAGGTCAGGTTTTGTTCAGTTGATGTCATGGCGAAGTCAGTTTGGTCGGTTCACGTCATGGCGAGGTCAGGTTTTGTTCAGTTAATGTCAAGGCGAGGTCAGGTTTTGTTCAGTTGACATGTCGAGGTCAGGATTTGTTCAGTTAACGTCATGTGAAGGTCAGGTTTTGTTCAGTTAACGTCAAGGCGAGGTCAGGTTTTGTTCAGTTAACGTCAAGGCGAGGTCAGGTTTTGTTCAGTTAACGTCATGTCGAGGTCAGGTTTTGTTCAGTTAGCGTCATGTCGAAGTCAGGTTTTGTTCAGTTAATGTCATGTCGATGTCAGGTTTTGTTCAGTTAGTGTCATGACGAGGTCAGGTTTTGTTCAGTTAACATCATGTCGAGGTCAGCTTTTGTTCAGTTGACGTCATGTCGAGGTCAGCTTTTGTTCAGTTAACGTCAAGGCGAGGTCAGGTTTTGTTCAGTTAACGTCATGTTGAGGTCAGGTTTTGTTCAGTTGATGTCATGGCGAGGTCAGGTTTGTTCGGTTCACGTCATGTCGAGGTCAGGATTTGTTCAGTTAACGTCATGTGAAGGTCAGGTTTTGTTCAGTTAACGTCAAGGCGAGGTCAGGTTTTGTTCAGTTAACGTCAAGGCGAGGTCAGGTTTTGTTCAGTTAACGTCATGTCGAGGTCAGGTTTTGTTCAGTTAGCGTCATGTCGAAGTCAGGTTTTGTTCAGTTAATGTCATGTCGATGTCAGGTTTTGTTCAGTTAGTGTCATGACGAGGTCAGGTTTTGTTCAGTTAACATCATGTCGAGGTCAGCTTTTGTTCAGTTGACGTCATGTCGAGGTCAGGTTTTGTTCAGTTAACGTCATGTTGAGGTCAGGTTTTGTTCAGTTGATGTCATGGCGAGGTCAGGTTTGTTCGGTTCACGTCATGTCGAGGTCAGGTTTTGTTCAGTTAGCGTCATGTCGAGGTCAGGTTTTGTTCAGTTAGCGTCATGACAAGGTCAGGTTTTGTTCAGTTAACGTCATGTCGAGGTCAGGTTTTGTTCAGTTGATGTCATGGCGAAGTCAGTTTGGTCGGTTCACGTCATGGCGAGGTCAGGTTTTGTTCAGTTGACGTCGTGTCGAGGTCAGCTTTTGTTCAGTTGACGTCGTGTCGAGGTCAGCTTTTGTTCAGTTGACGTCGTGTCGAGGTCAGCTTTTGTTCAGTTGACGTCGTGTCGAGGTCAGCTTTTGTTCAGTTGACGTCGTGTCGAGGTCAGGTTTGGTTCAGTTGGCGTCGTGTCGAGGTCAGGTTTGGTTCAGTTGGCGTCGTGTCGAGGTCAGGTTTGGTTCAGTTGACGTCGTGTCGAGGTCAGGTTTGGTTCAGTTGACGTCGTGTCGAGGTCAGGTTTGGTTCAGTTGACGTCGTGTCGAGGTCAGGTTTGGTTCAGTTGGCGTCGTGTCGAGGTCAGGTTTGGTTCAGTTGACGTCGTGTCGAGGTCAGGTTTGGTTCAGTTGGCGTCGTGTCGAGGTCAGGTTTGGTTCAGTTGACGTCGTGTCGAGGTCAGGTTTGGTTCAGTTGGCGTCGTGTCGAGGTCAGGTTTGGTTCAGTTGGCGTCGTGTCGAGGTCAGGTTTGGTTCAGTTGGCGTCGTGTCGAGGTCAGGTTTGGTTCAGTTGGCGTCGTGTCGAGGTCAGGTTTGGTTCAGTTGGCGTCGTGTCGAGGTCAGGTTTGGTTCAGTTGGCGTCGTGTCGAGGTCAGCTTTTGTTCAGTTGGCGTCGTGTCGAGGTCAGCTTTTGTTCAGCTGGCGTCGTGTCGAGGTCAGGTTTGGTTCAGTTGGCGTCGTGTCGAGGTCAGGTTTGGTTCAGTTGACGTCATGTCGAGGTCAGGTTTGGTTCAGTTGGCGTCGTGTCGAGGTCAGCTTTTGTTCAGTTGGCGTCGTGTCGAGGTCAGCTTTTGTTCAGCTGGCGTCGTGTCGAGGTCAGCTTTTGCTCAGTTGACGTCGTGTCGAGGTCAGCTTTTGTTCAGTTGGCGTCGTGTCGAGGTCAGGTTTGGTTCAGTTGACGTCATGTCGAGGTCAGGTTTGGTTCAGTTGGCGTCATGTCGAGGTCAGGTTTGGTTCAGTTGGCGTCATGTCGAGGTCAGGTTTGGTTCAGTTGGCGTCATGTCGAGGTCAGGTTTGGTTCAGTTGGCGTCATGTCGAGGTCAGGTTTGGTTCAGTTGGCGTCATGTCGAGGTCAGGTTTGGTTCAGTTGGCGTCATGTCGAGGTCAGGTTTGGTTCAGTTGGCGTCATGTCGAGGTCAGGTTTGGTTCAGTTGGCGTCATGTCGAGGTCAGGTTTGGTTCAGTTGGCGTCATGTCGAGGTCAGGTTTGGTTCAGTTGGCGTCATGTCGAGGTCAGGTTTGGTTCAGTTGGCGTCATGTCGAGGTCAGCTTTTGTTCAGCTGGCGTCATGTCGAGGTCAGCTTTTGCTCAGTTGACGTCATGTCGAGGTCAGCTTTTGTTCAGTTGGCGTCATGTCGAGGTCAGGTTTGGTTCAGTTGGCGTCATGTCGAGGTCAGGTTTGGTTCAGTTGGCGTCATGTCGAGGTCAGGTTTGGTTCAGTTGGCGTCATGTCGAGGTCAGGTTTGGTTCAGTTGGCGTCATGTCGAGGTCAGGTTTGGTTCAGTTGGCGTCATGTCGAGGTCAGGTTTGGTTCAGTTGGCGTCATGTCGAGGTCAGGTTTGGTTCAGTTGGCGTCATGTCGAGGTCAGGTTTGGTTCAGCTGGCGTCATGTCGAGGTCAGCTTTTGTTCAGCTGGCGTCATGTCGAGGTCAGCTTTTGCTCAGTTGACGTCATGTCGAGGTCAGCTTTTGTTCAGTTGGCGTCATGTCGAGGTCAGGTTTGGTTCAGTTGACGTCATGTCGAGGTCAGGTTTGGTTCAGTTGGCGTCATGTCGAGGTCAGGTTTGGTTCAGTTGGCGTCATGTCGAGGTCAGGTTTGGTTCAGTTGGCGTCATGTCGAGGTCAGGTTTGGTTCAGTTGGCGTCATGTCGAGGTCAGGTTTGGTTCAGTTGGCGTCATGTCGAGGTCAGGTTTGGTTCAGTTGGCGTCATGTCGAGGTCAGGTTTGGTTCAGTTGACGTCATGTCGAGGTCAGGTTTGGTTCAGTTGGCGTCATGTCGAGGTCAGGTTTGGTTCAGTTGACGTCATGTCGAGGTCAGGTTTGGTTCAGTTGGCGTCATGTCGAGGTCAGGTTTGGTTCAGTTGGCGTCATGTCGAGGTCAGGTTTGGTTCAGTTGGCGTCATGTCGAGGTCAGGTTTGGTTCAGTTGGCGTCATGTCGAGGTCAGGTTTGGTTCAGTTGGCGTCATGTCGAGGTCAGGTTTGGTTCAGTTGGCGTCATGTCGAGGTCAGGTTTGGTTCAGTTGGCGTCATGTCGAGGTCAGGTTTGGTTCAGTTGGCGTCATGTCGAGGTCAGGTTTGGTTCAGTTGGCGTCATGTCGAGGTCAGGTTTGGTTCAGTTGGCGTCATGTCGAGGTCAGGTTTGGTTCAGTTGGCGTCATGTCGAGGTCAGGTTTGGTTCAGTTGGCGTCATGTCGAGGTCAGGTTTGGTTCAGTTGGCGTCATGTCGAGGTCAGGTTTGGTTCAGTTGGCGTCATGTCGAGGTCAGGTTTGGTTCAGTTGGCGTCATGTCGAGGTCAGGTTTGGTTCAGTTGGCGTCATGTCGAGGTCAGGTTTGGTTCAGTTGGCGTCATGTCGAGGTCAGGTTTGGTTCAGTTGACGTCATGTCGAGGTCAGGTTTGGTTCAGTTGGCGTCATGTCGAGGTCAGGTTTGGTTCAGTTGGCGTCATGTCAGATGTTTGTGTCTTAAATCAAGTTATATTTTGTTGACCTCTTTTATAGCCCTAGTTATTATTAATTTTGGTCTTGGTAAATTTTTTAAAATATTTTTGTGTCAATAAAACACTGCCTTTTGCGCCAAAAACTCCTGTGTCCTCTTGCCTCGCTGCTTGGTCCTTTACAAAAATCTACATTTCCTACAAATCTTGTTGTGTGCGTTGATATTCATGGACAAAATTACATTACATTTAGCAGACGCTAATATCTAGAGCAATGTACAACATACCCCGAGCAGCCTGGGGAGCAGTAGGGGGTTAGGTGCCTTGCTTAAGGGCACTTCAGCCATTCCTGCTGGTCCAGGGAATCAAACCGGCGACCTTTTGGTCCTGATGCTGCTTCTCTAACTGTTAGGTCATGGCTTCCCGTAAGATTCAACAGTAAGAAAACAGCCAGGTTTCCTAATTCATTATTCCTAATAATCAGCAAATACACATCAAAACCAGGAGACCTTGGAGCCCATGAGACTGACGAGACTCTCTCTCTTTTCCTTTTCCTTTCTGATCTGTCCAGTTTTGATGAACCTGTGCCCACTGGGGCTTCAGATTCCTGTTCTTGGATCAACGGGAATGGACCCGGATGATATCTTCTGCTGTTCGTGTCCCATCCGCCTCAAGGTTCTGTTCGTTCTTGGCTGCTTTTCTGCTCACCACGGATGTAAAGAGTGGTTATTTGAGTCACTGTATCCGTCCTGTCCTTGAACCAGACCCAGTTTCACCATTCTGCACTGGATGATCTCTGATATTTAACGTGAACGTTACCTGAAGCTCTATCTTGACCTGTATCTGCATGATCTGATGCATTCTGCTGCTGCCACATGAGCAGAGACATACAGCAATAGGTTTATAACCTGTTACAAACAGTACTACTAGTATAATGTGTTATATTTGTACCAATCAGTGCTAGAAATGTTTTATGAATAGCACGGCACATGTAGAATGCTTTATGAATATTAGGAATGTGTTCGATGCTCATGAAAATGTCTGACAGTTCGATGTTAGGCAAAGAGACGCAGGGCTATAAATAGAGCTGAGGATATTGTGCGAGGATTCTGACTCACATACTTCTTTACAGCCAAATTCAGGAAAAAGGAAGATAAAATGGAAACTATAGCCGGAAGTGACTTCTATCACCTTTTGAAAGCAGCACCCGCTGGCCATCACCCTTTGTTTTTTTGTTTTTTTTTTCCAGAAGACGAATAAGACAAATGCACGCTGCAAACCTAATTCGAACAGCCATCACATTTTCCAGTGCAGGAAACGTGCGTCAGTTGGCGCTGCGTGCCGTGACTCTGTCCCCTGTGAAATACACCACTCACGAGCGTGCAGTTTTTCCGACCGGACGTGCCATCACTGCAGAGCAGCTGCCCGGCGATAATAATAACAATAAAAACAAATAATCTCAAATGAATAGGTGAGGATATAAAAAAAAAAAACCGTCAAATTGTCTTGATATCGCTCTGCTTGCATTTGCATAGCTCATTTGCATAGGATAATATGGCGGCTTTCGAGCACACAGACACGGAGGAAGACGCCGCTTTGCTTCCCGAGTGAGGGAGAGCGCGAGAGAGCTGAGCCAGCGCTGGATGTCAGAAGATGCCAGTGGGAAAGTTGGCATGGCGTGAACACGCTTGGTGTGACAGAAATCGAGACGGAAGACTCAGCGTCGGTGTAGAAAGTGGCACTTAAGCACGATCTGTGGTCAAACGAGAGGCGCTTTCTCAAAGGAATGGAAGTTTCGATGGGGATTCGGTCACGGAACTTTATGCTCTGATCAATACGCATCATCTCTTTTCATTTTATAGCAACATAAATGCAACAAGTCATTTCATAATCTTAATTCTTAAACATATATAATGGGGCGCAAATAAATAAATAAATAAATAAATAAAAGTTCCACAAGATCCACAAATAAACACCGAGTCATTCACAAATGAGATCCATAAATAAATAAATAAATAAATAAGAGATTTGCTAACTCACAAAATTAGCAAAGTACGCTTCGAAAGCGCAACCCGCATCACTCGCTCTGTTATTTGTTTAAAAATAAATAAATGAATAATCGGGTTGCTCCGTGCGTGACTGCTTACGCATCGTGTGGCGCTTGTGGAATATTTATTTGCAGGTTTCTGAAACATTTCTCTCGTCGATTTACTGTAGTTCATTCCGTGATGTCGGATTTGCTTGGGTTTTTTTCCCCCACTGGGTCTGCTCTAGCCAATCGGATACAACTCTTCACTCGACGTCCATCCAATCACGGCACAACCAATCAAAAGCACCACGATCTGACAAAATAACATCATCATAATACCGTGATTAAATAAAAAAGCGTCACGATACACTTTTCTGGGATGTTCTGGAGATTACCAGACTGTAGTTTCTTTATTTTTTTTTAAACACACTGGATGCAGCTGATGGAACGCTAACATTTTTTACTTCTAAAATTTAAAAAAAAAAAAAAATGATAAAATAAAATGTCAAACTAACTACACATTTATTATAATGTTATTATATTTAATTTAAATATTTACGAATTGTTTTTCCTTTTAAAAATTACTGATTTAATTATTAATCATCATTTAATTATTTATTTATATTAATAATAAAAACGTAAACATTTTAATCTTTTTTTTTTTACAACTCAAACGCTATGATATTGCTGTCAGCTTGCAAGTAAACCTATAAATCATGGGAGACATCATGGTACAGCACAAATGCCTTGGAGAATCGTGATGTGTTTTTGCCGTCTCGCAATATTTGACTAAATATACGTCTCACGTTAGTGTAAGAATAAATTTAAAGGGTAAAATAATCATTTATAGATTGAAAAGCACTAAAGAGACTTGAAACTGATGTCAGTTGAATTGAAGAGGGAATAATAATTTAAAAAAAAAAAAAGAAAAAAGCAAACAGGATCCTGTCCAATTTATTAGGATGAGTTACTTTACACACTTCGAACATTCGAACGAACACACACACACGAAATGACATGTTGGCAGCCGAGTCAGCAGCTCTGGCAGTGGTGTTGGGAGTTGTGTGTGATAAATCCCATGCACAGATCTGAGTGTGAGCTGACAGGCCTGGTTGCGCTCCGGAGTGACATCATCGGCTTGTGCGTTACAGCGTGGACGCTATGAAGTCGGAGTGACAGCCTATTACACATACCATTACCACGAGAGAGGAGCTCAGACTGCGCTAAACTACTTCACTACGCTGCACTGATGCCTTCCATCAGCTGCAGAGGAGTTTGCTCATTCTGTAAAATGACTGTGATTGAACATTTATAACTGGTAACTGGTGTGTGTGTTTTAATGTTGATCATATATTAAACTGGATCCTTCGCTATTTTACAGTAAACGACTCAACTGTCCGATCTATCAGGGCATCTATTACGTCCATATACATCTATTAACCAGAGAAATTATTTAAAAAACGGAATATATATATATATACACACACACACACACACACACACACGTGTGTATAAAAAAGAAAATACTTGCGCAATATGATCAAAATATCACATCGTGATATTTCTATAAAGATACAATACGGATCACGATATGCAGGTTTGCTATTAAACTATGGCACCAAAACAGTAGCGCTGCTATTAATTTAAATAAATATAAATAAATAAATAAATAAATAACCACTTTTAAAGTTACACGAAGGTGCAGAAAACTGAATTTGCTTTTGTCTGCAAAAAATGTTACTGTACACTGAAAGTGTGTAGATAGATAGATAGATAGATAGATAGATAGATAGATAGATAGATAGATAGATAGATAGATAGATAGATAACATTCTGTGATCGTAGTGATTCAGGACAAATCAGATGCTTCCAATCAGAGTTTGTGATTATTTTAGGGAAGAAAAAAAAAAGATATTATGATATTTGCAAAATCTCCAAAAAGTGACGTCATGGCGTAATTAAGCCCAGTAACGATACCGTATCGCCATATCACCAAGCATTTACAGTATAAAGAAAGAAATTCATAAAAAATATCAATTACTATAAAATATTTATGAGAACTGAGTGTAAAGAAGTCTAAAGAACTCGCGTTGCCTTACTGTCCAGATCTAATTATTATTGATACCAGCGATACTCGATCTTATCGCAATATCAACTGAGATATTGGCATTTTTTATTCATGGTTCATGAGAAATTACCCCAAAGACGTGCTCAATAAACATCAATACATTGATAAATTATATATATTTGAACTCTTTTTGTCTTTTTTCGTCTATAAAACTTGGCTCGATCGATGAAACATCCGAAGGTTAAACATGTCGAATAACGAGATACTTTGACTGAAAGCAATTACATGAGGAATAAATCACTACAGGGCGTGGTGTTACCATGGTGACGGTGCTTCTTTTCATTTCCTGAGGTTATTTTCACACTTTTTTGCATTTATACTAATTACCAGTTTACCAATGCGAATAATATTTGCTTACAAATGAATGAAGGATGTTATAGTTTTCGTCATAGTTACATGGAGTTAGAGACGGTACAGGGTATCGGACTGATCCCAAGCCAAATAATAATTTTTTTTTTTTTTAAATAGTGGATCGAATTTCGGAGAATATATCGAATCCTGTAACAAACGGGAATCGGAAAAGGAATTTT